>NC_047170.1:16215144-16815144 GCF_009819705.1 Hippoglossus hippoglossus | reverse complement strand
TAGCTCAGGAGCAGCCACTTGTCAGGAGATCTTTTTCTCCGCTGCTGTTTTCAAGGTCAGAAATGCGCTTTAGATCAACATGTGGGAGAATAGAAATTGGATCAGATGCTGAAAAACTACTTGACTTGAATGAAAATAGAAGAATGAAGATTAAATATCAGGGGGAAAAATGTAATAAGGATGTGTTTTCACCGAAACAGAGAAGTCAGGTGTTTATAGATTATAAGAAGAATAGAGATGGAATTAAATCCACATTACACGTGAAGTTAAATATCTAATTCTCTTCAGACTGAGACTCTTTAATGATAAAACAACCAGTCACACTCCACTGGTGATGGAGGTGGAGAGCGTGTGTCTGCATCACAGCCTGAAAAGCAACATGAGTCAGTTTCATAGTAAAACTCACAGCGAGTGGGTTTCACTGGAGGAGACTAGTGTCTGGATTACAAAAGAGATTTATTGATCTGTACTTTTTTTTTTTAAATCAAGCCTCCAGTAACTCTGGTGAAAAAATTAGGTTTCAACAAAGAGGATTTTAGATTAAAATGTGTATTTGAGGCCTTTTTATGGTCAGAACAACAGAAAAGAAAGAATTAAATAGAGTTATAATAAGATGAAAGTATAATATTATATAATGTAATGGTGGCAATTGCAGCTAAATTGCTTTAGCTTTTTCATTACGCATGATTACCTATTGATTATTATTTATTACGATAAATACGTTTTCATATAATTGTTTGACAGTATTTAGTTTAGTAATTTCGTTTTAGAGGAATTCATCATTTACAGCAGCTGTAGTTAGATGCAATGACCACTAGATGGAGACATTTATCCTCTTGTGCCAGCGAACATAAAATTGGCTCCTTTTGTTTTTCATGGGAAACTTCAGCATCAGCCTGTGTGACGCTGCTGTCACATTTATAACGTGTCCAGAGTGAGAAATGACTTTATACTGTTTATCTACTATTGTTATCTTACTATTACAATCCTCTGCAGCACAGTTGAGGCCATGCTTGACTCCATCTGGGGGCTGTAGTGCCCTGAACCTCCACCAGGGCCCAGTGAGAGGAACCAACACCCTGGACTGTACATCATCAGGATTTTACTCCAGCAGCAGGTGAACAAAGCATCGATTATGAGCCGAGCTTTGTTTTCTTGGAACAAAAGACCATAGTGAATTTAGAAAGTCTCATGATCTCCCTGGCTCTGACGGGGAGGAAATGAGAGACTGAGCAGCTTTGTCTGATGCAAATCTTCTCGGAGAGAAATTCTTCTTTTGCTTTTCAGAAGTTTCTCACTGAGATATAAGTTTCCTGCAGAGCTCAAATGTTTTTGCAGCTAAATCTCCAGCCTGGCCTCTTTTCCACACATCACATTCGACTTGTAGTGACTGAAACTCAAACCTCTGAGCTGCTCAGACTCACAACAGGTTTTGTTTGAGGTGAAAACATGAGTCTGGGTCCTGGGCCAGCATGACATTGCACTGGAGCCCATTTCTTCTGAATGGTGTCTTTGTTTCCGTCACAGAGCCACGATAAAGGCTTCGGTGGGATCCCCTTCCACCGCCTGTGGGACAAAGACCATAACATCCCCAAATCTGAGACGACCAGGCGCTGCTGCACGGTCTGACACATGGTGGCTGACTTCTGACTCTCATGTTGGTTTTTGTAGCCGTCGAGAAATTCAGGCCCTTTCACTAGCAAACTCCGAGAGAACAGAGTAAACTCACTGTGCAAACAAAGCCATGAAGATTATGAACTGATTGAAGATTGCAAAACTAGTAGAGCTTTCTGTTTTCAGCTGCATGAACAGGTGTGTGCAGCAGCTTCTGACTTCACGTACTTTAGGAATCTGCTAAATTCATGTGCATGCATATTAAACTGCACTTTTTTCTAAGTGCTGTAATGACAATATCACAATCCCCCTCGCAGTGATGTAAGATTCAATACATTTGAGTTTTTGACGAACTTCCACCAAGTGAGCTGAAACACAACTGGAGGGGGGGAATTATTACCCATGATCCCCGGCTTCCTGCACCAGAAGAGCTGCCGCAGCTTTTAAAAGCAGCTACACTTATTTGTCCCGAGAGTTTCCCTCATTGATCTTCCAGGTGAACCTCCGATTACAGTGAAGAGGGGATGAGTCACCTCCTCTAATTGCATGTGTTCGTTAGTGTGACGTCAGCAGGATGTTAATTGGAGCGGCTTATGCAGAGTGGGTGTGTCGAGTTGTCGGAGGCCGGAGGCAGCAGCAGCTCTCCTGCTCGGTGGGGGAGTAATTAAGACGCAGGGACGGTGATAAGGGAGCGTGGGCTGCTTCAGCTGGTAATTATACTGTGGAACGCTGGTTTATTATTGTCCTGTGTACTCATGAACTTCTCCTACATTCATCCTCTATATAATAAACTGTCCTTTTCTCCTCGTGAACACATCTCAGACTCAAAGTATGAAAGTTGGGCACAGACACATTTGTTTTACGTCTTTTAAAAGATTCAAATATCAACACCTGGATTTGCTTTGACTTCCAGGAAACTATCTGAGCTACAGCAGCATTAATATGTGACAACTTACTCCAGGAAGGTCAAAGGTCGTATAACACGGCCCCTGCAACAAGAGGGGATTCAGCATTTTGCTTAAAAAAGTAAAGAAGTGTAAAAGATCCTCTGGTTGAATAAGGACTTTGACCATGAATCATCATGTTGTTTATTAAACTGAGTGATAAATTAACCACCAAGTCATTTATCACTTTTTTTTCATAGTTACAGCTATGGTGACGTCTAACACAACAGTTCTCCAATTTAAAAAAAAGAGATTTAACCCCCCACCTCTCGACCCCAGACATGTCTGTAAAGTGTAAAACCTCTCAACAGCAAAACAAAATAGAGTATTTAAGAATTAAAAATGATAAAATGCTCAAAATACTTAATACAAATCATGATGTAAGATTCAAAAGGACTAATAAGGAGACATTTACAGGATTGGAAATAAACCGTATCCAGAGTTTTTTCTATTAAGAAAGTCAAACACATTCGCTGAAAATAAAAAAGAGAAATTAGTAAATTTATACATGAGACCAATGAGAATAAAACACATATGCTAGAAAAGTACCAGAAAAATGAGGCTACAAGACACAAATGTCAAGTTGTCTGAGTCACCGCTTGAATTTAAAGTTTGTTTAAACAAAAAGGAGAATTTTGTTGCAGTTTTATGATTTTTTTTTACAAAATTCAATGATAACTTAAATAAATATAAACATAAATAATAAAACTTTATTTCCACAGCTTGTATCTACACGATATTACAAAGTAAAGAATGAAATCCTCAGATTAACACACACACACACACACACACACACACACTGACTGTGCTGATTTCTCTCTTGGATGTAAACGGTTAACCCCCGGCGGTGGTGACGTCACGCTCTGGTTCCTGCAGGCTCGGGCCGCAGTTCGGTGAGAAGAGGTCTGAGCAACTAACCAACGAAACTAACTAGTCCTCCAGTCTCCACTGATCTCCAGCCGCTGGATCCAGACCGATCAACGACATGGGAAACTGTCAGGTGAGGAAACACGTCGTCGGATTAAAAGACGTTTTACGCGTCAGACGCACCGAGGAGAAATAACGATGATGATTCAATCTGAGCCATCGGCTGATCGGAGAGGGATCCACACTTTAGATCTGGATCCAGTGGATCTCCAGGATTCACGTGAGACTCTGTGGATTCACGTGCTGAGAAATATCAGGCACTGTCATGAGTTGCGCACTTTGCGTAAAGGACCGAAAAACTGCAGTGGCTCTGTTCGGATCCTCGGTTACTGCGCAAAGAGAGAAAATCCAGATTAATCCGTTTTATTGTGGCTGGATTTAAATCTTAAGGTTTCACTTTCACTGTGTTTGGTGTTTTAATGTTATTATTTTAACACTAAACGACCGTGTGAGAGAAAACCGTGTGTGGTTTTTTACGCAGGGGAGAGGAGCCACTCCCCTGCGGAATTCATCACTGCTCCGTTACACGAGAGCTGATATGAATGAGTGTGTGCGTGTTATGCAAGGGTAAGAGTGCAAGAGGTGGGGGGGGGGGGGGATTTAAATCATATTCTTTATTCTTTTTTTGGTACCTCTCCACTTTATGTCCATGTCCTTTATAGTTGCACTTAGTATGCAAAGGCAAAATAACCTATTCACACATGTTTCTCTTGTTCTAACAATTAATTTCTCATAAAACATGGTTAAAGAAAATGAAACCAAATCCAGCATCTGCCCCTGAATCTACATCTGCACCACAATATTCTCTAAAAATCAATTCTCGGGCTCCGGCCCCATCTCAAAACAAAATCTGTTGGAAATGGGTTCAGTAGTTTTTTGCTTAATCCTGCGATTTAAAAAATAAACAAACAAACAAACAAACCTCAGAGCTCATATAATCTCGCCGTGTTAAAGAAAGTGAAAAGACGATTCCTGGATCTGCCTGTTTATCCGGATCCACTCCAAAGTTTACATTATTGTATCATAATAGCATAAACTGTACATTAAGGTGGTTTTTCATGCCAACACAGAGATCTTGTTGTTGTTCAGACCCGAACAAGCATCAAGCACATACTTTACATCGATCTGATTAAAGTGTGGGGACCCTCTGAATCTCCTCTCAGACCCCCGTTGGCCCCTGAGCCGGACTTTGATTACTGCTGGCATTTGTTCAGCCCCCACCAAGTTTGTTTAAAGACCTCTAGCCCCGGATTCCTCAACTGAAGCATTGTGTGCCAGTCCTCCCCTCCCCCCACCAGCCAGCTGCTCCTGCATCGCTGTCATGGCACGAATCCCTGTGAACTTTATTTAGACGCCGATTATATTGATTCCGTAGTAGTAACAGCCGTGTTTTGTTTCCTCAGCCAACTATCGTGCCTTACGAGGACTTTGATGTCTTAATGGACATCAAGGCCATCCGCAAAGCCTGCAAAGGGTTCGGTGAGTTGGGAATAAGTTTGAGTTCTACCTTTTAAATTAAACTGTTTATTCTTCTACTGCATCTGTTTGTGTTTTTTCTTTTTTCAGGAACTGATGAACAGGCCATTATTGACATCCTGGCAAACCGCTGCGCTTTTCAGCGGCAGGAAATCAAACAGGCTTATGTTGACAAGTATGACGATGTAAGTGTGATTTTTATAATCAAGATCCATTAATTATTCTCTGAGAAATCAACAAAAATGTTGAGAAACCCTCTTGTGATACCAACTAACAGACAAATGGACATGAGTGAAAACATAACGTCCTGTGTCTCTGCGTCAGGAGCTGGTGGACGTGTTGAAGAGCGAGTTGACTGGAAGCTTCGAGAAGGCCATCCTCGCCATGCTGGACCCGCCCGTCATCTACGCCGTGAAGGAGCTGAGGAAGGCGATGAAGGGGGCGGGAACCGACGAAGACGTCCTGGTGGAAATCCTCTGCACGGCCACGAACGCTGCAAGTTGCAAATTAACTAAATAAGATTGAATCAGTGACATACAAGTTAAGAAATATACTGAATTAGTTATTTTAAATGTCAAATATCTAACTTGATACTTGTTGTGTTTGCACCAGGACATCGCCTTGTTCAAGGAGTGCTACTTTCAGGGTAAGACGAAATCCCACTAGTTGGATGAGGTGTTGCATTCATGAACATGTGGATAAATGTCATATTTTCCATCCCTGTGTCATGAACTTTGGAAACTGTGGAGGTTGACACATCAGGGGCCGACGTGGGAGACATTCAGACACTATTCTTGTCCCTGAAGAACAGTCACACTGTGTTTACTCAAGGCCCATCCTGCTGTAACTTCCTGTTTCCCTGTGAGATCGGTGCTTATCGCTGCATTAAAGTAGGATTTCCTACAGTCTTGATTTCTCCTCCCCTCCTTAAATCTTCCAACGGCATCAGCACAATCCTTGAATAAATCCCCAACACACCAGTTTCTCTCTGCCACGTTGCACTGAGTCATTCTGCACAAGAAGCTGAAGTGACTCTGGTAATCATAGCTCGGATGAGGTCGGCTGTGAGGGTTTGTTTGATAACTAGGCTGCGTCCCGCTGGGGCCTGAATCACGTCGGTTTGAGAACGGGGCCGCGAGTCACAGTGCAAAGTACAGAAATGACGCCACAACCCACAACAGTAGTTATAGCAGTAGTTATTATTTACACTAGCTTCCATGATGTGCAGACGCAGGTTATCGTCCGGATGGGTGCACTCTGTTATTAGCAGCTCATTGTGCAGATTTTAATAACCTCTCTCCTTGTGCCTGCTGTTTGTAGCTTTGCAGTCTTTGTCCAAGTGCATCTGGTTCCAGTCGCCTACTTGCTCAGTTATATTTCTTTAGCTTAATTTTGAAAGGCTCGTGTAGCATCAGGGGTCAAAGTCGGATTCGAACCCCAGTCTGCTGTTACAAAGGCAGCTGCGCCACCAGAAATCATGAATCCTTCAATGTAGATCCTGGTCTCATTAAACTAAAAGGCAGTGGAGTCACAGGACGTGTGATTTCAGAAAGAAAACAGGTCCGACTTGGAAAGTGGGACAATTATTAACTTAAGCAAACAGGACAGGTTGCAGAGAGTTACACATTAAGAGCAGGATGCACTGAATGAGTATCTAAGTGTCTAGCCCTCATCTTTAAATACTCACAAGTCAACAGAATGATTTGTATTTATTTTTGTCTTTATGTTTGTTTCTCTTGTTTTTTTTATTCTCAGTGCATGAACGGGATCTGGAAGCAGATATCGAGGGCGACACGAGCGGAGACGTGAGAAACCTCCTCACTGCTCTGATGCAGGTGAGCGGCTGCACCCGTGTAACTGAACTCCTCCCATCTGTCCCGGCACTGAAATGGAGCTCACTCTCTCTTTGCCCAGTTATGCCCTATGAACCCCCCCGCCCCCCGACACACACACACACACACACAGCAGATTCAGTTGCATGAGTCATACACTAAGTTTTCACTACGCAGCAAAAAACCTCTGCTTCTAAATCCAGGGCGACAGAGACGAGAGCTACGAGGTGGACGAAGAACTCGCCGAACAAGATGCTACTGCCCTGTTTGAGGTAACGTCTTCCTCTGCAACGCGTCGTCACCAATGTGCCGATCGGTGAGTGGTGTAAAATGAAAGAGATATAATCTGTTTCAGGCTGGGGAGGGCGGCTTTGGGACAGATGAGTCGACCTTCAGCCACATTCTGGCCTCCAGGAACTACCTGCAGCTCCAGGTCACGTTCAAGATATATGAGCAGGTCGGTTTGTGTGTCGCTGCGTCTGCAGTGAAACCCAGTATCAGTTGTTATGTGACATGTGTGAATTAAACAGGGATCATTTGAACTGTACTTTCCCTGCGGCTCTCAATGTCCTGAACATTTTTTTTAATGACCTTGTCTTGACACATTTTGATAAATTACTAATCCGATGTGAAACTGAAGGAACTTGTGCAGCTGGAAAATGAAACGTCACCGCTTCAACTTCACCTGTTGTCTCCACAGCTCTCAGGAACTGAAATCCTGGACGCCATCCAGAACGAGACTTCTGGGACACTGATGAAATGCTACGTTGCTCTCGGTGAGTGCGAAACACAAAGTGTGGCATGTTGAAAATACTCAAAACTCACTTAAACTTACATAAAAATGGAGCCATTGAATGCATCGTCCGTATGCAGCTCTTTTATTTTTACTGAAGAGGAGCTGAGGAGTTTTTAATGAAACCTTTTCCTCCGTCCTCACAGTGAGAGTCGCTAAGAATCCTCAGCTCTACTTCGCCCGGCGTCTGAACAAGGCCATGAAAGGAGCAGGAACTGATGAGGACACGCTCATCCGCATCATCGTGTGTCGCTCTGAGGTAACGGGACATTTTATTTCACAAGTATGGCTGAAGGTCAATACCACTGGTTTAGCCAAAATCTCATAGCTCTCACATTTTTTGTTTTCTGCCCCTCGTCCTCTAATGGTTTTTCCCTCCGTCCACAGTTTGACCTGGAGACCATCAAAGACTTGTACCTGGAGAAGTACGACGTGTCCCTGAAGGACGCCCTGAGGGACGAGTGCGGCGGCGACTTCAAGCGCCTCCTCCTGGCCATCTGCCACTGAGAGACGCAGGCAGAGCGTCGGAGGTGAAAGACGGAGACGGCAGACGACGTTTGTCGCTGCTGTTCTCTGTCGAAACACACTAACAAACACTACTCGGCCTCCATGTGACGTGGCGTGGGGAGCAGGAGGGTGGAGGTGAAGGAGGAAGTAACCCGGCTCATGTCTCGTCCAAACTGAGTGCATGTGGGTGACTCTGTGTTTTTACTTTCACAGATATCGAAGTGTATTTCCTTTTCTATAACCGTGTCCGTCAATCGCTGCCAGTTTCCTATAGTCTGTTTTTAACCTTTCACTTCTTAACACCTTTTCCAGCATTTTACACAGTGACGAGTTATTTTCAGTCGCCGTAAACAAGCACCAAGTTTTATTACCGGAGTGAGCTGCAGTCACGCTGATGCAATTGTACGGATGTGATCAGGTGATTCAAGACTTGATAGAATGAATCTAATCTAAAGCTAAAGCCAGAGTGAGACCTGCTGCTGCAAATATACCAACCACACAGGAGTATTAGAGAAATGAGAAGAAGACAGTTTTTCATTTTGTAATCTGAGAATAAAGTTAAAATGTGGAGAATTAAGTTGAGGAGGAGAAACAGAAGAAATGTACTTTTTCAAATTTTGCATTTCGTGAATAAAGTAAAAATGTCGACAAATAAGTCTAAATCTCAAGAATTAAGTCAATCATGATGTTTCACCTGTTTTTATCAAATCAAATTACTAATTAAAACCAAAATAACAGAACATATCTTTGAGAAAAAACATATTTAACATGCACTTGGTCCATTTCCCTTCTTCTAACATGGGGGAGGTTTAGGACCTATACTGCAGCCAACCACCAGGGGGCCAGTCATGTCGTCCATCTTTAGGTACAGTCCATGTCCTGGCCCTGATAGTCTCCCATTACTTACAATTCATACTATAGTGTTATATAATTACCATTGTATAAGTATTATACCGTCTTTTACTAAATAATTCTTTGTTAATGCTTAATTATTTCCCCCGGGGCCGTTTCCTTTCACCCTCTAACTTAGTGACTGTTAAACTTTGTCTGGTGTTAAAACGATTGCGAGGCTTGAAGCTTTGAAATGAAGAACTGTGAACGTGTGTTTGGAGGAATATCAGCTGGGATCATGAAGGATAAGCGATGTTATGTGAATGGATGAGCGGAGAGAAAACAGATGATATATTTTATTAGTTGCTTATTGAGAGAAACTATATATTGATTTACGATATGTTGCATTTTTATCCAGTACAACTATTAAAAACTTGACAAATCCAAATACACCTCATCTTGTAATATGATTTTCTTTTTAAAATTTACGACTAACACAGTAGACGTTTTAATATATAACTTTATTTAGCGGACTGTTTCAAGTAGGCCAGAGGTTGTATACAAGAGGAGAAACCTGATTCAACGTCTGTTTCTTTTGTGTCTATATAAAGGCAGCTGAGATTTGTTGAAATGACCACTATTGTAAACAGTTTGCAAAAGTAGATACACAAGTTAAAGACGTCAGTGTGGTCGTGGGATTATTGTTTCACTCTCTGTAGCCAAAGACTTTTAGTTTAACTGCAAATAAAAAAGGCCTGTAACTTCATCGTGTCTCTGTCGATTTATTTGAATGTGGTTTTGTTTGATTGTCGGTTTGTTTTTATGCAGGATTCAAGGATCTTAGCTGCTTTTAAATGAGTGTGATGGTTCAGTGAGTGGGAATAATATCCTCTTTCATTCCCACTCACTGAACGTCTGTTCTTGCTCTATATGCAGCTTTGGTGAGCAGGTATGAGGCTACTTCCTGTGAGAAGTGTGGAAGGTCAGTAGAATCCAAACATCCACAGCAGGTGAGAATAAAGATGATGCTAATATAACAATATTATACAACACCCCTTCCAATCTGTCTTCTGATGCCTTTAGCTCTGTAGGAAATATGATATACTTTATCCACACTTTCCAAAATGTCTGCCTGACACATAAGAATCAGAATCAGAAGTATTTATTGCCAAGTAGGTTTACACCTACCTGGAATTTGCCTTGGTATAGGTGCATACAAGGAACATAAAACATAAAAACACATTAAGTACTACTTTTTTACACATGAAAAAAAACAAATAGAAAATAAAAAGATATATATAGAAAAAAAATATATAAAATAAAGTAAATGCAAAATGCAAAACAGGAGTGCAATGAGTGCAAGTATAATGAATCTCCACTAGAGTTTAGCCCAGTGAACTGTGGGTTAGAAAATGTAGTACAAATGAAAATTTAATAGAATAAAATACAATTCTGTAGACAAGAAAAGTAGAAACGTGAAATACATACGTGCCTGTTTTTCTAAATGTGCAATATGAAGTTGGCATAAAGGATAGAATGAGTTTTTAAGGATTTGCCATTCCTTGAATTGTAAAAGTTATTTTTTCAATGAAATCTGAAATATTATCTGTGTTACATGTGGACTTTTTAGAAATTAAAAAGAAAACAGTGTCTTTATATTTAGAGGGATTATCATCATCATCATCAATAATATTCTTAATAATAATAATAATAAATGCCTAGTAAAATAACATAAAAAAGTAAATACATGTATAATGTCAAAACTTGTAACTATATTAACGGTAACAGTCTTTGTTTTAAGTTATTATACTTTGATGAATTGGTATAAACAATAAACAACAAGTAAGTATTTTGTGAGACTTGTCCTGTGGCACAGTAGTGAGAATTACGAGCTTCCATGCAGCACCTGAAGGCACCGTAATCCTCCTCTCCCTCCTCCCTCCTCCTCCTCCCCCTCCTCCCCCTCTCCCTCCTCCCTCCTCCTCCTCCTCCCCCCCTCCCTCCTCCCTCCCTCTCGTTTTTCCTCCACTCGTCTGTTTATTTTGTTGATAAACGGTGAATTTAGAGTCGGGCTCCATCATCCAGAGGCGCAGGAGCGTTCCAGGTGTTAGTCTGATCCCCTGGACTCTGCTGAAGGTACGTGCTCCTCTCTGGTCCTCTGCCTTTGTTGCTCCTTTTCTCTGGTAATTACAGTCATTAGCATCCATCTTGGTGGGAGATAATTAAAACCACTGCAAGGAGAAGTGCTTCGCTCTCTTTGCAGCCCATGAGCAGGACTCCTCTACATGCATCATGTAAGGTTTATAACTTATGCCTTCATTTAAATTCCCCACTAAGAAAACACTGACAAATCCAGAGTGACAGGTGATCAACCTGCAGACCAACCTGCTGTGTGAGGGTTTGAATCCACAGATATTTCAACAGGAAGATGTAAAGTTGATTCTCACATTGCAGCATCTTATTCCCATGGGAGTAGATCCCATGTGAACCCGTTGTCAGGTGCAGACTGATCACTGCAGCACTCACTCCTTCATTGTGTTTGGATCCTGCAGCAACATGCACATGTCACCAGTCCCATGCAGCATCGTCTCCATGGAAACGTCCAGAGAAGCGTGATGGACACTTCCTGCAACAATAGCAACAGGATCAACTGCTATACTTCTATACTACTACTAAGAAAACTACAATACTACTTCTAAAACTTCTATACTACTACTATACTACTATTGAACCCACTTGTATCAAGCACCTGGTGGAAATTCCTTCATTCCTTCTGTCAACCTGCAGATATTAATCCACCTCTTATATCTTGTGAATTCTCTTCTTGATGAAACTGTTGTTCTCACCTGGCTCCTCTTGATCTTGCATCTTATAAATCAGTAACTGAGAGTTAACATTCATTAACCGTTAAGCATTAAACTCACAGTGGCCTTGAACATTGCCTTTATGCTCCTTGGCTCCAGCATTACTTTTTCATTATTTACAAAACTGCTTCTTCTGCAGCTTTAATACCACGTCTCTGTGTCTCAGACCCTGAGAGCTGGACTCGGTGAAGCCAGGTGCAGAATTTACAAGTCGTGGAAATTACAGGGTTCATGTCTCCACTCGCTGCGACCTCTTGATATTTGATTCCACTGAAGTTCTGAATCAGACACTGTCATTAGATGGAGAAACAGCAAATACGAATAATCCTCAGTGGAACAACATGGAGCCTCTTAGTGATATTTACATTTTAAATCTGGAGAGACACTTTTCTGTTTGTGTGAAATAACTTTTTATCTTTTCCAAAAACTGGTCCGGACCTTTTTGTATTTGTTGCTGATGCCCATTCATGTGTGTTTGAAATGTAACTTGTCATATATATTATTATACAATGTAAAGTTTGAGTCCTGGATCTAAACTAAAACCAGGGTTTAAACGCAGCCCTCTGCTCATTCTTAGTGAATGTTTAACTAATGCAGGATTTATCACGTTGTAATGAATTTATTAATGTGTCATATATCATGAACTCACGTGGCTCTGGATTAATAAGTCATCAGCTCGATATTATTTTGTGTCCATCATTAAGTTATTTAGTACAAAGGTACAAGCATCAGACTCTGTGGTAATAAAATCTCAGCTGTTAATGTCAATTATCAATCAATCGATCATTAAGTGAAGAGCCACAAACCTGATGATGTCATGGTAACTAGTTATTGAAGATTACAGTGAATTCACTCTATTATTATGAATTTCAACACATGTGACTTGATTCATGTGCTTTTCTAATAACTCATCAAGTATCATATGCATCAATTCATGTTTTTCTCTTCATGCATAAATGAAAACGTGGATTTAGCCGATTTAAAGCTTTAATTAGAGACTGTATTTAATTTAGAATCATACAAACATATTAGAATCTTTTACTGTAAATTCCACATAACTACTGCTGTTTATATTATATACATTATATTTTATGACATGAGCTTACTTCTTACAGTGTAGCCATGAAACTGATGAACACCATTGATTTGTTAAGTATAGAAACATAGAGGCAATTTTGGCGTCGCATATTTATAATTACAAGAGCTATATTTCGTAAATCTCTTAATTGCTGGATACAGAGCTCATAATTACAATATCGAAACCTCGTCGTCATGGTAACAGCTTTAGTCAGAGTTCAAGTGCTGCCAGATGTTGAGTTGATGCTTCTTTTTAAAACAGAAAGAAATGATCTGAGGCGTTTGTTGTGATATAGTTACTCAGAATACTTCATTGGGAGGATTCAAAATACATGTATAGGTCTTGGGAGGATCAGTCCTGATTTTTTAAAATGAAATACTTACAGTAAACTATCTAAAATATGGAAAACCTCTCATCACAACACATGTTTTCTTCCCCAGGTTGGAGGAGATGTCGTCCGTGTGGCAGCAGGAGCCGTCGGGTTACTCCCCCTGCCTAGAGATCGACTCCAGCTCCGTGCGGACCAAGGACCGGCTCGGCTCTCCGGCCTGGCTGAAGCAGGAGCAGGATGACCTCCGCATCATCAAGTGGGAGAACTTCCAGTCGGGAGCCTCGGCCGATTCTGTGCAGGACAACACACCCAGCAGCGCCATGTCAGGTAACCAGCAGCTGAGGGGAAATAAAACCAATCAGACCACGTTCCTGACTATTTATAGGATTTATAGTCTACACTAAAAACTACACAACCTGTGTGTGTGTGTCTCTCCAGCTGCCTCACATGCAGAGAGCCTGCCCCCCCGGGTGCTGCTGACCATCACCAAGCTGCAGTGCATGCTGGAGAGCAAACAGGAGCGCATCGCCGCCCTGGAGAGGCAGGTGGAGGACCTGGTGCAGGACCGCCGCTTCCTGAGGAGCCAGATCGAAAACCTCACTAGCAACCGCTCCATGCCCACGTTCGCTTGCCCCAGTCCAGTCACAGAGGGTCAGTGTCTGAAGCAGCGTAGACTCATTGGTCTGTTTTGATTTATTCTCATCCATCACTTCTCTTGTTTGGGTTTTTCCACGCAGCGCCCAAACCCAGCAAAGTGCAGCACTCGGAGAGCAAGTCTCGGAAGAGAGAAAGGGCTTCGTCCAGCTCCTCTGACGGCAGCGACAGCGGCTCCGAGGCGTCCGACTTGTCGGAAGTTTCAGCGGCGTCGAGCGAACACAGACGGAGGAAACATCACAAGGACAAGAAAAGGTCGAGGAAAGGGAAGGACTACAGCAGGAAGAGAGGTAATCTCCAATATATCTAAAGTTTAGAGCTGAAGTAAAAACATCTATTTCACATCGGAAATAACGTACAGTATATTAATTGTTTATACTTGGCTACTTATATAATTGACTTATATATCCGTAACAACGATAGTGACCCTGTCCCTTGTTTCCACCAGCTACAGGTGTCCAGTACGTCATCCACCGCTACAAACAGGTCCTGTCCTCCTTCATCAAGAAGAAGAACATGAGCGAAGCCTTCCGCCATCTCGGCATCGACCGCAACACCATCGCAAACACGGCGTCAATCGCCGAGCTCCACCTGGCCGGCAAAGACATGGTCCCCCTGGTGGGCATGTTCCGCCAGGGAGAGGAGACTCTGGTCAGCTACGCCCAAAGGTGCACCTTGGTCATTGACAGTGACACGGACCTGTCCAGGAGGATAGACCAGATGAAAGCCAACGGCGAGCTTCTGCCCATCTCAGGGAAACGGCCGAGGGTGTCGCATTCTCACATGCAGCAGCTGGGGGGCGCTGCAGACAGTATTTTAATAGGTTGATCGAACATTAGAAGCCTTCTTCAAAATCTTGAATTAGTTGTTCTCTCAACCTGAACTGCTGGATTTCAATGTGCTTATGTAGTTTTGCTTTTTTCCTGGGGACCAGAAGTTTTAAATATATATATAAATATATACAAGTAGCATTCTAACCTGACAAGATGTGGACGTATGTTTTTTTTACTGTCATGCACATTTATGTACAGTTGATTTTAATATTGGATTTTTTAAAAACTATGTAAGAGCTTGTGTGTAGTGTTAGAAACACCCACAAGATGGCAGTGCTCACACATAAGACAAGTCATCACAAATCTCCTTTGATCCAAAATGGTGGATGGACAATTTTACATTTCCTGCACTGGCTGTGTTACTTTATGTTTATATGAAGTTATATTCATGCACTGTAATTTAAAACTGCATTCATGTGTTTACTTAATGTTTCCAAACCTGCCAACAATTGAAAATAGGACGTTAGTTGAGTGTCCTGTATCAGATACATGTATATATGGCCTTTAATGGAGGTATTGGTTATGTATCCTCTACACTAGAAGATGTAAACACCTCATCCCAGGTGCAATGATGCTAAAAAACCCAAATCTTACACAAAAATTCTGTGACATTAAATGTGATGCAGCTGGAGGGTGATATATGTTCAGTCTCTGGACCAGAGGAGTGGACAGCAGCAGATGAGCAGATGGATGGCAGAGCTTGGCAAAATATCCTCCGGCGATGGCGAGTGTCAGTGCAAAGTGTCGCCGCTGATTTCCTGTGGTGTTTGCTTTTCAGGCCGAGTGACAAACGACTCGTGCAGAGCCATTACAGGGGCTGCACCCGGGCTGTTTGTCGTTGCACGGGACTCTGTCACTGTCAGTCCTGTTCAGTCCTGTGCCAGATATCTGCTTATCTTTCACTCACACATCCCAATCCCCCCCCCCTCCACCCTCTCCTGCTATGAACTCATTCACTCATTTCTCATGACTTCTCTGTCTCACTTCTCATCCCTTCATTCATCCCCAAAAGTCCCCAGGACAGAGGCAGGTGGTTGAAGGTTGTGGACGGTGTAGGAACATTTAACGCCACCAGAGGCAACCGTCAACCACCTCGCAGCTGGTTTACAGTCTGAGGGACCAACTCCTGAGTTATACAAATGTCAGTACTGCTCTCGTCACCAGGACACAATGCAATTCTGCAAATCCTGACGTGAAAAAGGACCTTATGGACTATTTGGTTTTTGCACACCACCCCTTTTCGGTCAGCGTGTCCCGAAATAAAGCAGCAAAACACACCCCCAACCTGCGTTTGAGTGGCAGCTGTGAATTTGGTGCTAATGACTCAGGGTGATGAATATCAGAGCTGAAGACGGAGACAGGACGTGGGCCTAATCGAGCCTGAAGCGTCCTCTTCTCCTCCCCCGGCCTTTTGACTCCCACTGATGTGGGGCCAGCTGGGACTCCATTTTGTGTCTTTTCTGATTGCAGGTGCCGCGTCACTGCAAAGCCTCCAAGTGCCTGATGGCTACAAAAATTCCAACCCCTCCTCCTCCTCCTCCTCTGATTCTGACCTTGACAAAAAAAAAGAGCATCTGGTCGTTCTCACAGTGAAGAGTTGTAATAACCACCAATCACCCTCCTAATGGTTCAAGTAAAATGAGTTTGAACTGGTGGGTTCAGACGAAATGAGGTAATGTTTTGTTTTACTGCTGCATGATAAAAGCCTCAGACATATTTATGTGAGATTATAAGACTTGTAACGGAGCGAAAGAGCTCAGACTTGAGCAGCTGATTGAAAAGCTCCGTGGGGAACACACTGTAATTCTTGAGAAACAGTGGGTGACCGTTTTTCACAACTACTGAGGTTATTATTCTCACATGTTGAGTTTCAGTGCTCATCTTGTGTTTGGCTGAGACATGTTTAAAATCACGTTTGTCTTACAACAGGTCATCATGTTGTTTTTCTGTCTCATTAAACTGCTGCCATATTAAGTGGGAACCTACCCACTGTATTTTCTGTGTCAGTCTCTTTGCATTCTCAAATAACCGAGAATATTCAGCAAGATTATTAAATTGTACTTTATGCTTTTAGTGCGGATGAGTTACAGTCTGGTTTTTAAAGTTGATCACTGTACTCTGCTAAATTAATGAGTCGTCCAAGTCCTCCCTGCTGTTTAAACCAGTTTACCTCTTCAGTTTGTCTGCAGGGGGAAGAACAGCAGCTGAGACAGGATCGAGCTTTAAACTCGATGATACATCCTCACGAGAAGAGGACTTGACTTGGCTGCGTACCAGTGATCATCAGAGTTACTCATGTTTCTGCGGCACACGTTTACATGCAGGTTGTGTTTTTCCACCAGGCAGGATGTGCACACGCAGGACTAACAGGTGCTCGGGCAGATTTTAAATTCATCAAATGTTATCTGACAGTCGGTGGGGGCGTGCATATGAGACTCGTCACCCTTTTGTTGCCCTTGGTCTTCCGGCTAATGGAATCTCAAAATAACCTGCGCACTGTTGGAAAAAAGTGGGTCACCGCACCAATGCGATGCCAATAAAATACAAAAGCATCAAGAAGTGCATTATGGGTATTTCCCCCTGTGGTGGAATTGAGGTGGGGGCCGGAGACTGCTGCATTTTTCTCAATCCTTTTTTCTGCAGTGACATTAAAAAGGCTGGCGGAGCAGTCGACAAGGTGCAATCAGAGATTCGTCTTCAGCCTTTTATTGGGAGTGAAAACATGATTTTTTTTTTACTGCATTAGACGACTGGATAGCAGCAGAGCGGCCTCAGTGTAGCACGGAGCTGCTGCGGCACTAGAGGACAGTGTTGTATCCAGAACGCTCACAGTCACATTCTTCTGTTTGTGGCCAGAGAAAATCACAAAAAACACCCCTGAATGCACAGTTTGCTGATTAGATTCAGTCCGACAGTCACAAGCTTCTACTACAACGCAGCACGCGTTTTATTATAACCTTTAAAAATACTCAATAAACCAAAGATGCAGACACGTGCTTAAAAAAATCCCTTGTCGGACAAAACGGTGACAATCAAACAGGGAATCGCATAACGGCGATTCATGAGATTTCTCTTGGCAAATATAAAATAGGGGAAAAAACGCAGAGATGTTTATCTGAAACCAAAGAACCTCTTCACAATGACAGCTGCTCTGCCGGCACTGCCAGATCAACAAGTCTTGCTGGTGTGTTCTCCATCTGGCTGCCACTGATAACAACTTACTGGGGGCTGCTGGATAATAGTCTTGCGAGCTTAAAAGCATGCGAGGCGAGGGGGTGGGGGTGCAGAATGTTTTCTGGGGGCAATCCAGCAAAACAGGACCCCGTAAACCAAATGGCACGCTGAGCCGAGCACGTTCAGGAGGTCTGTTGGATGCTGCTGCTGGGGTGGGGGGAGGAGGAGGAGGAGGAGGAGGCGCGGGGCTGCCATAGTTATGATTCGTCTCAAGATGGCTGATGTATCTGTGTTCAGCACCTCTGTGGTTTTGTAAAGGCCGTGAAAGGACGTATGTAAAACTGGGACGACCTCTATTTTCAGGGTCACTGAGAGGCACTGACTGTATTTTGCCCCCCCCCCCCCCCCCCCCACCCCCCCCAGGTGTCCTCAGACTGACAGGGGGGGGCCGCGTGAGAGATGAAAAAGCACAGGATGATAAATGGATGTTTGCTGTCGGCCCTAAAAGGTTGTTTTTAATGTATGTACCATGTTTTGTCGTAGTGCAAACATCAGGGGTCATGTTGTAAAAGAACAGAGAGAAAAGGTACAGAAATGAAATACAAGAAATAAAGAACTGCACAGGAGTCTGTCTGTTCGGTTTCTCTCCCTGGGGACAGCTACGTCCACTTGGACACAGAAGACGATGGTATGTGACGCAGAAGAATACGCAAGTTGACAGCATGAAGGAACCCCGACCCCCCCCCCTCAAATCCTATTGGTTCTTCGTGCAGTGACGCAGGACCAACCAGACATGAAATAAAATAATAATTTGAAAGGGCTTGGATCAAGTCAGGCGTAGAACCTCAGAATAGAAACGTATCACAGTGGG
Organism: Hippoglossus hippoglossus; assembly: GCF_009819705.1. Lineage (NCBI taxonomy): Eukaryota > Metazoa > Chordata > Actinopteri > Pleuronectiformes > Pleuronectidae > Hippoglossus > Hippoglossus hippoglossus. Next base: position 16,796,415 of record NC_047170.1, on the reverse strand, counting down.
TTTCTGGATAGTTGCTGATAACCAGAAAAAGATTTGGATCTTGTCAAGTCGTGTTTCAGTGTCGCCCGAAGTCGTTAGGATCACGATGTCTGTTTCCTGATGTGATTCAGCTGAGTCACCGTCCTCTGGGGTCCTACGTTCAGGTTAATGACAAACAGATGAAAGTGTGAAAGTCAGAGGGTGATCTCACGCCACACACACACACACACACACGCACACACATGCACACACATGCACACACACACACACACACACACACACACTGGCTCTGAAAGCTCTTGTCCTTATTTCAATTCCTCTCAGATTAGACATTGTGCTTTTCTGTGTATTCTCTCTGACCTCTATTATACTAACAGCTGTTAATTACACAGTACTGGGTTTCCCAATTAATCTGGCTGTTTCACACATTGTCCCATTTTTTACACAAAAGCACGACATGCATTCGGATCCTGTCGACATAAGAAGAGCATGTGAGGTGGCTGAATTTCTGTGAATCTCATCTAAAACCTGCTGAACATGTAAAACCATGTATGTGACCATATGGAGCAAAATCAGATTCAGCCAAATACCAAAATTCAATTTGCTTCCTCCATCTGGGAATAAATGCACAAGAAACCCCAAGAAAATCAAACCTGTCAGTTTCAAACCCTGAAAACAAATCTAGTTTCAATCGGAGACTGAGGCCGTTTACTTTTGCTGAAACTTCCGGGGATTCTAAACACACAAACACACAAACACACAGACAGACATAAAGTCAGAGGAGAGGAACTGAATACTGATGAACAACAGGGGGCATTAGCATCAGTGAGGTTACACAACTCCTCACTGGGGAAGAGGACGCACTGTGTTTTGAAGATGAGTCACCGCTGGGACTCAGCATCGTGAACTCGTGGGATTGAAGAGGAGTGGGCAGAAGTGGCTCTGAAGCTGTTTGTTGAACTTCATGCGTCTAAACTTTACACTTTCTGAAAAACCAGCATCAGAAGAATTTCCGCTTCATTAGCGATGTGGCTCTGGGATCAGCTGGAGACAGAAATACATCAAAAATCATGGTTTCAATTTGCTGCAGATATTCACTGTATGTTGCCAACAGAATTAATTATTTATATATAGCAACATCAAGTGGAAATGATAAGGTGCCTAATACTTTAAATATACTTTCTGCAAACCTAAATCCATCCTTAGCCTTTGTTGAAGATGGTGAACATTAAAAACATTCTACCTGAACCAACTGAATTAAAATTGGATTTTAAATTTCCACATGTTATTGTGCTTTATACATTTATTCAACAGCTAATAGAACATTAATGGTAAACTACAAAGTGAATCATTTACCATGAGCGGGTCAAATTAACATTTGCACAGTTGAGGCTGTACACGTGTCAAAGACGCTTTTAATTGCATCGAGATCTAACTGAGAATTACATTTTCTTGGATCAAAGGCCGCTATAAATACTTCGTCAAACGGCTCACATCACACGACCGCGACAAATTCATTAACATAAGATGCGAAGCTCCTACGCAGGCCCTTGTTTCCACTGTTAGATTAGCAGCCTTGTGCCTGACGAACATTTACGTTTCTAGATTTAACCTCGAGGCATTTCTGACACGGTTGAAATAAACAACAAACTGCAATTTGTCCTCTGCACAAATAAGAAAAACGAAACGCTACGATCTTATGTTGTTCTAACAAAGCCTGACCACAAACACGTCAGCTTGAGCCAAAGTGGAGCTTCATGCATGTATATGATGCCATTAACATCCCAATGATCTTTCTATCAACTGCACAATCCCACTACTCATTTAAGTGGCTCATGATATGCTCTGCACCACAGCTGGGGAAGTCACGGCCCGGTGGTTTGCGACAATGGCAGCCGGTCATTCGCGGCAGCCGTGGGCCTGTCAGGCATTCACACCACGTTCCTATGGCCACAATGGCCTCATCAGAAGCCTTATTCAATCAGGCTTCACAGACGGAGTCGACCGCAGACCCCCGTCAGCTGTCCAGCGATCTGCATCGCGGTGACACCAACAATCAGAGTGTCCCTCCTTGAATCTCCTTGAAGTGATCTCTGATTTCTCCTGATTGCCTCCATTATTCCCCTCAGCGACGTCCAGTATCACCACGTGATTAGTGCACGGGAGGAGGAGGATAATAGGATATTGTGGTAATTATTGTAAATTAATTGTTTTAGCAGTGTTGTATAAGATACGGGGATATGGGAAAAAGGCGTTTGAATCAAGTTTGGAGTCTGAATACACTGGTTTATTCACGTGATCTCAAAGGTGAAGGTTTCAAGGTGCAACAAGGAAAATAAAACATAAATTCCAATAACCATGTAATGGTCAGGCAGGAAACAGTAGGGTGGTGCAGCGCTGGTGGTGTCAGAGGTGAGATATCGATTCCCACATGTGCACAAACACACAAAGAGTGAGAGACTGTGATAGTCAATAATCCCATCAATCAATCAACCTTCATGAACTGTTGCTCGTCCTTCAGGCCAGCGAGTCACCGAATGATCAGGAAGTCATGCAAATATTTATGCTCCTTCTAAAACGGCTCGTTTGCAGGAGGAGCTGTAATTCAACTAGAAAAAGGGCGTTTATTGATAATTTATTTATATTTTTTCCGTGCAAAATAGATTTTTGTATTTATTTAGCATTTTGTGCAGGTTTAGACCAAGATGTGATGCCTCTACCCTCTGGCAAGAAGTGGTTTAAACCAAGTTTAATGTAGATTATTTCTCTGTAAAAATCAAGATAATTCACTTGTGACACAACGCAGACATATTGGCGGTAAAATGCAGACGGAGTTTAATTGTCAGGGTGCGCAAAATGGCAGACGTGAACCCAGAAGCATGACATCTTGAGCAGTTATGGGAATAGACAAGAGTTCTGGTTTATTGGACGAGCAGAGGTCACAAACCAGGCAGACAGTCAGTGATATCAAACTAATCTGATAGGGAGCAGGCAATCGGGAATCCAGGGTCCAAAAGGCAGGTCAGAGCAGAGATATCAAACAGATCTGATAAGGAGCAGGCAAAAGGGAATCCAGGGTCCAAAAGGCAGGTCAGAGCAGAGATCAGGCAGAAGAGTGAAACACAGGATAACACTGGAAAGCTAGGAGAAAACACACTGGATCTTCTGGCAGGGAACAGAGGAAATGAGCCGGTATATATACTGGGTGACTAATGACTGATGGAAAGCAGGTGAGTCTGGGGGTGGGGCAGGTACTGGGATCCGTGGGAACGAGGGGGAGTGGCTGAATTCTGAAATGAAACGAGAATTAGTACATGAAAAAATAAGATAACAGACAGTGAAAATGTTACGAGCTGACTGAAGTTGTGACATTAATGAGTGGGCTGCAGGAGACAAAGCTAAAGGACTTGCTTGTCATTCTAGTGCCACTTCATTTTCAACAACATAATTGCTCTCAAGCCTTTATACTGTTCTGAGTCCCAGCGTTTCCCAAACGATCTGTCGGCGGAGTCAGTGTGAAAACATGTCTGAAAACAGCTTCTTTAATTTCAGGTAAGACATTTTATCAAACCTTACTAAATCTGATTTCATATTTCATTGTGTCAAGTAGCTTTGGACGTACAACAAAATAACTATTTGGATTATTTGGGTGCAATGGCAGCTTGTTTAAGAGGAACTGAAACAGGCACATGAGCCAAAAATGAAACTGGGAAAGCTGAGCAGTTGCGTTCAGTGTGTGTGAAGGATTATTCGACCAGGCAGCCGTCTTCATAAGATGAGATATCCCGTCAGTACAGTGTCAGTCACAGAGTTGAGACCGGCGGCTGATCCGCGGCGGAGCAGAATGTAGGCTACCTGTCACAAAATTAAGCCCATTAGCTGCTTATGTGAGACGTCACACATTTGACTGTGTGCCGCACGTGTGCTTTCATCCAATCTCTCAAACAGAAGCAGAGTTTTGTTCATTTGGAAGTTCTTTCAAAACCATGATATGTACAATCAAAATATGATATATAACATAATTAAAATGTCTAAAAACAACTAGACAGATGTTATATGATTTCAAATTTTATATGATTTCAAATTTCCAAATCTTTTATTCAAGGCAACAGGATGTTTCATTTTAGTCGCCTTTTTAATTGTGTTGTATCCACTTTTCCCGTTGTTTTGCTCGTCTCTGCTGTAACTTTCAGGGCTAATGACGTACGACAAAGAAAAAAAACACACAACTGCTAGCCAGTTAGCCAGTTGTGTGTCTGACAACAACTTTCACACTGCTTCACGACATCATCAAACTATCTTTGTTATTGATTTGATTGAGAGACCCCTAGTGGCCAAAGATCAGTCGAACAAACGGCAGGAAAAATGAGACAAAGGTTTTAGGTACAGTGGCATGCTAATGGTAGCTAACAGCATCATGCTAACATGCTGAGTTTAGCACGTAACATTTACCATGTTTATTTATATTTGATAAACAGTTACCACAAAGTTCAGCAGTGGATGATTTCATTGTCCAAAGGCAACATGGATGAAATTTAAAGAATAAAGCAGGAACACAATTCCCTTGATTTACTACATAGATCCAACATCATTCATTATTGCTTATTTATTCTCCATCACCGTCTTTCCACTGGTCTGAAGGCCTGGAAGTGTGTCTGGTCTGCAGCCTGAGCTGGAGCGTGGCCACTCTAATCATACGGCTATTATGGCCATCGGTGCATCTCCCGCCCCGGTTTTGGTTCAGCCTGCAGGAGTCATTTGTAAAGCAATGGAGCAGGAAATGAGGTTGGTTTGCTGCAGTCGTCCAAGCCTGGAGGACCACGAGGGGGCCACACGGTTGATCACACCCACGGTCGAGGGGACCCTCCCAGACGGGGGGGCGTGGAGGTCACCATCGCGGGGGGGATGACGTATAGCGAGGACTCACCGTATCACAGAGACATCACCGGGCCCCAAGATTTATTACTGACAAAAACACTGGATCTGCAGTTCCCCTTCTGAAACAAGAAATCCTTCAACTACATCGATTCTAATACTACAAACTGTTTCTTTTGTTTAATTGAATTCGGAGCAATAATAATTAGTTGAATACACCGATGCTGATCTCGTGTTGGGTGAGAGTTTCTCTCTCTCTCTCTCTGATTGATTGATACACGCCTCTGAGTGTTGGGAGGAAAACAATCACGCTGCCATCTGCTCATCTGTGTGATCAGTTAATAGCTTCACCGCAGCAGCAATTAGTTTCTGACGGTTTGAGCGGAATCAATAATTTACAGTGTAAGTCACAGCCGCGTGAAATCTCACTCCTCCGTCACACGAGGAGTTTGCTAAAGGACGTAATCGTGCAACGTTTCAAAAGCGCGGAGAGCATCGTCAAATCAAAGGGTGTTATTGTGATGTAAACACATGACATGTCAATTATCAGCAATTCATTAACGTAGCGGCAGAATCTCTCGAAATGAATCTGTAAACAGAAGCAAAGTTTTCCTTCCATTTGCTTTTCACCTGCTTGGTCTTTGTTAAAGTACGACAGGTTTAAAAATGGGTCAAGAGATTCTGACTTTCTAAGAAGAGCTCAAATCTTCAGCTTTACGTGTTAAGAGGTCATTAGCGTAATGGACCTAACTTCTTAAGAAGATGGATATTTTCCAACTGCGAATGTTGCTCTAATAATGTTTCCTCACCATTAAAACCAATGTCAAAGCCTAAATTAGCCTGAATTACCTAAAATAATTCATTTTAATAAGTCACTGATTGAATTTTGTATTTCACTTGATAAGAATGACAGACGGTGGTATTATACTGCTTTAAAAAAATGCAATGTTCTCTTCATTCGTTTTGTACCATAAACCATTAAAATTGATTCTGATGAAACTCATCAGTTACTCCTGACGTTTTCAGCCATTTTCTCAAACAGAGGCAGGTTTTCAGACACCATCAGTCGGTGCAGTGAACTCTCAGTCCGGCTCTGGCTCGGTCCCACGGCGCCTCTCTCCCCAGCAGCGTCTGTGTAATGGGACACTGCTAAACGATGCTGAGAGCACCCGGGTGCAGTCATGGCCGGTTACACCCGACTCGCTCCTCGCCGTCGACCACGCACTGGCCCCCGTTGTTAGCTCGTCTTCTCCCAGGCTAATTTATGACACTATCAGTCTCATCGGCTGTTGGCGACTGGACGACCTGGTGTTAAAGCTAATTACTTAAACTGATTACATGAACCTAATAACTTTAGTATGCTCCGCACTATTGTGTTCCCCATTCCTGATGTATAATACATAGCCGAGGAGGCCGGGCCACACAGGAGCAGCATCCTTAGAGTCTTTCCTTCTCATGCAATCATCCACATGTGATATCATGTAAATGCACTGAAGAAAGAGTAAGTATGATGATGACTCTTGGCTTGTTTGTGTCACTAAATAAGCTGCTAACGCTAACAACTCGTAACACGCGGGACTGTTTGGATGTGTTCATCTTTTATTTGCTTCCTCAGACAAAATGTAAACACGGCTTCTTCATTTGGGTTCTCATTTGCAAACTTGGGGAGTGGCTCTGTGCATCAGGGCCACGTGTGAGTGTGTGTGTGTTTACCTGTGCATGCAGGATGTGTGTGTGTGTGTGTGCATGTGTGTAAATCTATGCTGTTTCCTTACCATAGACTACATGCGTCTCTTTGCTGCTTCGTTCCCTCTCATCATCATGAAAGGTCAGTAGAAATATTGAAATAGTTTCAGTTGTTAAGTTTGTTTCCAGATGTAGTTTCCTTTTAAGGACTTTATCGTGAACAGATTTTGGTCAAAGGATTTTTAGTCACGTTTTATGAAATCCTAAATCCTGACTTATGCTTTTCTGATTTATGTTATTAATATTAAGATGTAGTGATATTTATAGCTTTTTCGTATGTTGGTAAAAACTTTAAGGATCAATTCTGGTTTTGCTCTCAGTATTCTTTAACAAAACTAATCTGCTCTTAGTGAATATACAATCTGAAGTATAAGGAAGTTTTGGGGCGAATTCCAGTTCTGGTATTAGACAGTAAAAAAACTACCATTATTTTGAGGGATATATATATAAGTATATAAACATACATACATTAAAAACATTGGCAATGACTCCCAAGATTTCATTTTCAAGCCTTTATGACAAAGAAATGTAATCACAGCTTTGATATTTTAAATAAATAAAACATAAATACAACCACATATAATGAACATACATTTTGTAAAAGAAAAAGTAAACAAATATACAAGTTTTCTGCAAATCTGTAAAATAAACATGTTTATATTGGTTTGGCAAATATAAACACCAATATATCTGATACTATCACGCTGCACTGATGCATTGGTCAGGCTCTAAGTGAAAGTATTGTGCCTTTTGACTTCCACGTGTCCAGGCTCAGTGAGGCTGATCACCTTCGCTTGTAGCCCGGCAGTCTTCCCGTGCCAAGGTTAAGCCGAAACTGGAACCCACAGCGTCACAGATAAGTCTGCCTCGGTGTCCGCTGTTTGCCAAATGGATATTTCCCCCGAGCGGCCAAACCTCTGCTCAGACATGACTCCGATAAAAGAGTCGGGACTGTAATTCATCCATTTATCCAGATACCAACGTAAGTGATGTATAGTTTACAACTTTTTGTTATTTGTTTCTTTGAAAATCACAGTAGTGCATCTGTACACACAGTTCTACATACATCACACTGATCATTGTTGTGTGCACTTGTACACAGACTGTGGTTAATGCCACATCCCTATACAGCTAACATAAAGTGACAGCCAGCCAGTGCTCGAGGATACACGAGGTTAGGTAACACACACACACACACACACAGACACACACACAGTGTCTAAGGGGTCATTTCCCTGCAGCCTGTGCTCCTGTTGGAGGTGTCCAGTGTGAGTCCTTAGGTTTCTCCCTCCTGTCTCATGTGTCACAGCTTGTTCATGTCGTCACATTCAGAGGCAGATGATGTTTTATTGAAGATGTCTGCAGGTTACTGGGCCGCTGTACATCAGGCAAACACAATGAGCGACACGTGGATGCATGTATGGGAGTCTAATTGCTCTGCCCGGGCAGCGACAGATTAAATCTCTGCACAGTAATGTCCGTGTTCGTCAGGTTTATCAGGATCTGGAGACATTTTCTTCACAATGACTCAGTCCAACTGATTGAAATCATCATAATGATCATCACCAGTTGAGATAAAATAAAAGCAGGGGAGCAGATCTGATAGGAAACCCGGTCGCGATCCTTCCTGAGCATAAATAAAGTGACCACTGATAATAAAAAGAGGAATGTCCCTCTGTAGCTGCTCAGGGCCTCTAACCAGCTTTCCTTTGTGTATGAATTGGCGTCTATATGGGGAAAGGCTCATGCTGCAACAGTGCCTAATTCCTGCTAATCCCACCGTATGCCCTACCACTTAGTAATGGGTTCCAATGGCAGCCCTGGTGCAGGGGAATTGCTCGTGAGATTAGCCGGCATTAGCTCCTCCTCTGTGGGTCACACTCTCGGCCAGGCCGGGCTAACCCTGCCGCTGCCTCCACGCCAACCTTTCGCACAGAAATGGATTAATCGTTATTTTCAAAAATGTCCCACGCTTGTTTTTAGAGAACGATGTAAGTTTGATTTGATTTATTCTGCTTTGATTGTGGTTTTGAAAACAGAACTGTGACGACAATCTGTCTACAAGGATTTATCAATGCTGTGTTTGTGTGTTTCCTTTAAAAAGGGACCATCTAGTTGACTAACTTTCTTTTGCACATTTCTATGCAAAGATATTAATCCTCTTCTTTTTATTCCTGCAGTTGATAATGTGTATTTCTGTATTTCTTTTCTTTTTGGATGTACAGCAGCCTGAAAATTGAGACTCTGCTTTGATTGGCTGTGAAAGTAGGAGACACACACCCCTCTCTGAGGTTAGAGACAGAAACAGATAACAGACATCAATGGGGATTAATACCGATTTTAATAACATTCCATTTTGCAGTTGACAGTTCTCGGATAGCAATTTTAGAAATTGTATGTAAATGTGATTAAAAATCCCAATTTAGTATCAGTGTTGAAAATAATGTTCTAGTTTTAAATGTCAAACCCTAAACTATGAAATTATGGAAAACCCATGATGATCGACTGCTGTGATCATTAAAACAGCCTCTGCTTAAATGTATTTACTATAAATATCATCAGTGATAAATAAGCTGTTTAATTAACCCTGAGAAATAAACCTTTTTTCCACCATGATTCAATTCAAGTAAAAAAAAAAAAACACTTAAATAATTAATATATTTGTTCTGTATCCAGTGTCGAGGTACATTTGTTGTTAATGAAGTTCATTAATCCAACATCAGAGGCACTAATTAATTGATTAATGATTTGAAACTACGTACAAGAGTTAATTGTTTGTTCAGTATCCAACATCTCAACTCTGTCAGGACTCTCTCTCACTTACTGAGCTCAAAGCAGAAGTTTAAATTGACTCTGTCACCACTGAACGAGATACAGCAAATAAAACTGCAAGTCTGTCAAGTGCAGACGGATGAAAGCAGATGTTTATCGCCTGCATTTCTACGCTGACAGAGGCAAAATGGTTTAAGGATTTTAACCACTGACCCTGATACAAGCTTTAATCCAGCCTGAATTTTAATTTGTTCCATATTCTAACACCTCACAGCTGCTGGTGTTGTTTTAGCCACAAACTTTGAGCCCCAACTATTCAACTACCTCTGAATTATTCTCTGGTTTAGTGTCGATGAGCTTTTACTTCAGTTCCAAGACAAACTAGTGTGTCAGTACTCATCTGTTTACACTATAACAAGCATGATTATAGTTAAAATGCACAAAACTGGAATGAAAACTGCAGTTTCACGTGTGTTAAACATTAAGATACCAGTTCCAGTATCAACAAGAGGGTTGTTGGTTTGAATCCTGACCTCTTGCTCTTTGTGCTCTTCCCTCTGCAGGAGATCTCTCCTGAAGATGTTTCCACAATCAGGGAAATCCATCGTTTTTGACAACTTTCCAGATCCCACCGACACCTGGGAAATCATCGAGACCATCGGGAAGGGGACGTACGGAAAAGTCTACAAGGTTCTCAACAAAATAGATGGAAGTAAAGCAGCAGTGAAGATACTAGATCCCATCCATGTAAGTTTTATATCTGGATATCCAGTATGAATATATGTTTATGTACTGTATTGCAGTATTGCATAGTTCCAGCTTTATGGATTTAAAAACCATACCAAAAGCCGTACATGTCCCTTACAAATAAAATCAATTAACCCTAAATGGATAATTTGTGAAATAAATAATAATCCTCTATTATAATGTACTATATCAGTGCAGGATACATTCATTGTCCTGTAGATTAAATTTAGCAACACTTCCTTGTAGTTTAGTCCTGTTTTAAATACAGTGTGGCTGCAACATACAGAGAAAGAGTGACTCATAATTGCAGTAATTAAGAGGAGTCTGGATTTGCTCTCATCGCCCACACTGACAAAGAGGGGGAGTTTTCTTACTGACCTACGGAGCAGCAACAAGAAAACGCTTCATTTAAAACACTTATTTGCCAATTTTGTAAAAAAACAAACACAAATTTGGGTAAAATGTTCAATATCGATCTCAGCTAAGCAGAAGGACTCCAAGCATTTGGAAACAGCTTGCCTGGATTTGCATCTAGCATCTATATTTCTAATCCTTCAGATGAATGAGATGTGATCGGCAAACATTATTTTATTTAAAAACCAAGTGTCTGTCTTGTCATTTGAACTGATCCGTGTTTCTTGTGTTGCAGGATATTGATGAGGAGATAGAAGCAGAGTACAACATCCTCAAAGCTTTGTCCGACCACACCAATGTCGTCAAGTTTTTTGGGATGTACTACAAGAAGGATAAGAAATGTGGAGATCAGTTGTGGCTCGTGCTGGAGGTGAGAGTACTCTGTTATACTTGAATAAACACATTTGCTGTGTGTGCTTGTTGCAGCCAATGATGGAAAATAAAGATGGACGACATAACAGCCGCCCCAAAAGTGACATTAATCTATATCCAAGATATTTTGGCTTCACTTTTTTATCGTGGGAGGAAGTGGAGACAGGTCGTCCATCTTTATTTAACCCACATCTGTCATTGGTTACAACCCATATACAATGACTGACAACTTAAATAGTCTCTGTACCACGGTGGTGTCGTGCAGACACAAATGCAGATTAAAGGTCACATTGATCTTCACACCTCGTGTCTCGCCAGGTACGTATATGCAGCGGTGACCAAATCTGGCCCGGGATTATGTTACACTTTAAGCTGCAATGAGCAGTCTAGGAGTTTATTCATAGGCCATCTGAGGGATTTGGTCACAGGCCAGTTAGCATCATTGACGTAAATAATCTGAAAGCAAGAGAATATTGTTTAAACCTGGTGGTACACATTTTTTTAACCATTCAATTTGCTATGCTTAAGGTGGTGCTCTGCGTTTGACTGCTTTCTTGAACCTGCTCCCGGAGCAGTGGTGACAGGTGTGATATGTAATGTAAAAGTTCAAGGGGACCTTGGTGCTGCTGCGGCTTTCTGTACATCTTAGGGGGGGAAAAAGGAAAGGCCACATGCCTCGAGGTCCCGAGTTCTTCATCTGTAATATTTCATTTCTGCTGTAGCCCTTTGGAAATGTCAAGTCCCAGAGAAACATGTAGTGGAGGTCAATGGAGGTGTTTGTGGGATCCAACACGATGGAGGCTGGCGTGTACTGTGTGTTCGTGCTCTGATACAGAGAAACACAAACCTGGAGACGTCTGATAAACGTGGTCAGCAAACCTGAAGACATTTGATAAAAATGTGTCCAAAAAGTTTTTTGAGTGGTTTTTTAAAAATAATATGTAATGTGGCATTTTTTTGTCATGGATCTAGGGATGGAAATATTAGTCAGTTTCTCAGTTTGTCCACCACTTTAGTCCAGATTGAAATATGTTGTGAACATTTCTATTTTCTGTGGAGTTGAGATTTCCCTTCATGCTCATCCTTTCATTCCACTTTACCATTTAAATATATCCTATTCTCCAACCTGCAGTGCACTTAGTACGTTTTGTCTTCGGGTCTCAACAGCACTTCACTCCACTCGTTCCCTTTTCCACTCTCGGGTGCAGCAGAGCTAGAACACCGTGTCCATATTTCTGTAATCCAAGCTCACTGGACTTTGCATCAGCAGCGGCAGTGTTATGTTAACCCACTAGATGGTTTTCAGCTCCGCAGCTTGTGTTTCCTTCACTTTTCATCGCTGCCCTTCCTCCTGACCTTTGCAGAGGACCCTGCAGTGACTTCGCTCGGATATCGAGTGCCGTCTAAGATGCTGAGCAATTAATCTGCCTCACAGGAGAACAGAGACCTTTATGTGGTTATGATCTTGTTTTGCACGGCAGTGACAGACTTTCTTTTGTCATTTTAGCTCTTTTTCGACGTCAGGACTCAAATTCTAAAATTCAAATCTGGACTTTGTGGAGTTTACTCAGCTACTTTGTTCCCTCCCTCTTTCCTCTTCTCAAAATTTCCCATGCAAAAATATGCAGCCTGCAGTCCAAATCCTGTGGCTAATCCCGAGGCTGGAATAGCCGCCCGACAGTTTAGCGAGTGGCTTTGTGGGGCTGAAGTGTGTTTGTGGGGCTCCGAGGTAGATGCACGCTTTAGCAGTGAAGAGACAGGAAAGCTGGAGGACGAGCGAGGAGGTCGTTCACCATGGTTACTGCAATTTTCCTTCCTTTAGTTCTGCTGAGAGGAGCCTTTTTCTCTGCCCTGCGCTGACTGCAGGAACAGAATTCACACAAATTGCATCCTCCACTTTGTTCGCCGCTCATTGGACTCCGCCTGCTTTTGGCTTTGCCTCTGTAGTTTTGCTCCTTCATGATAGCGGATGCTGCCTGAATGAAGCCTTAATGTCTCCTCCCAGAGCTTCAAAATACTTCAAAGGTAGCGATGATGGGGGGGGACTTTTATCCTCTAATTGGAGATGAAAACATTATTTAGATGCACGGTTTCAATTGTGAGCTCCCGTGCTCCAGCCACAGACTCTTGTTAAATGAAGGCCAGTGTTAGTTTAACCTTCAGGGATGAATCTCATCTTACATTATGCAAAGATAGAAAGTCACTATGTCTCAATGCAAAATTGAAATTGCCTTATTTTGTGCTCCTATTGCTTTTTTACTTTGAATTTAGATTGTTTACTGGTTTTAACTCGTAGTATTTCTACTTCTAATGCACGTGCAAACATGTGGCACAACAAATACAAGACAAGAGCCTGAAGGTCTTTGCATCTGAGAGCAAGTAAAGAATAAACCAAAGACGAACCAATTTGCAATTTTGTACATTGATCTGGAGATTGACAGATATATTTGCATAAATATTTCCATCCAAACAAAGCTTCTTCACTTTTTAACCCTTTGGTTTGTCCTCTCTCTTTGATGGACTCTCGCTGAAAGTCAAAAATAAACCGCCCCCGTGCTCGTCTGCGTCCCGACTCGTCCTGACCTCTGCAGTCATTAATCGACAATGAGGTTTAAAATGCTATTCCTTGTTCGGACTTTTCAATAAACACACCGCCGGAAAGCAGACACCTCGGCTATTATGCTCCTGTAAACGATAAGGCCACAGTCACAATGAGCGCTTCTCTCTGGAGAGGATCCAGCATGTCTCACTCACACACACACACACAAACACACACACACAAACACGTTCACTGTTGTGGATGCAACTAATCTGGCAGTAAATAAAAAACTACTTTTCAAGAAAAGATGTACAAAGTCAGCACCTGCGTATTTTAAAGGCCGTCATTGTCGTGTGTGTGTGTGTGTGTGTGTGTGTGTGTGTGTTTTGTTTCATCTTTGCATTTGTTTCATCCACTTCTTTTCCTGGTCTTTGATCAACTACTTTCATTTACATGACTAAACAAGCACCTGACCTCATTTGTATTGGAGAACATGCCGCTCGGTGTTCCATGTATTCAGCTTATTCTGTGAAAATGAATAATTCAGAATGTCCACATGCAAGATGCACTTGTGGATCTTCACATAAATGTTACACAAAAGTTATTTCTAGTTATTTTATGACAGATATAACAACTATAACAACTACTAGATATAAACTATTTTAGTTATTTCCATAGAAAGTTCAGAAAATCTGGTTTAATCCATAAAACCTAACCAGGTCTGAAGTTTCATGCATCATCTCCATCCTGCAGAGGTTTGAGTCGTCATCTGAAATAATTAACGTCCACGTCTCTCATCACTTTCTGGACGTGTGCTCTGTGGCGAAGGTGAGCGCGCTAACGTTTAGCTCAGTTAAATCTAGGGCACGGCACCTCTCATTAATATGGATTTGTCCGTCTGCCCTGTGTAATTTAATGATGACAGGTGATATGGCAGCAGAGATGTGAACTGACGTCAGGCTCGGCTCGTCTGCGGAGGCCTCGGCGGTATTCTCTGCTTAACTGCGGTTTGACTGCACGTCTGGTAGCAGGGAGGAGGAGTGATTAAACTCCCCGTGTGGCAGCTGAGATACACGCCATCCATCCGGCAGCAGCACTCGGGGCTCCTGATGGAGAGGTGGATTGATCGGCAGATAGAAAAACAGACACGCGGCTCATGACGCTGCTTGTTCAAGGTCACAGCACTTGCTTCACTCTCAGCTTTAAGAGAAGGATGAAGTGAGAAGGCCGTCCAGGCAGGAAACCAGGGGACAAAGTGGTCACGGGGCCCCTGGGACAAAGTGTAAAGTGACTGTTAATGTTTGTTGTTGGAAACCAAAGAGACGTCAAATGATCACAAAAATACTACAGAGAGAAAAAATACGCAGATATCATATATAGTCATAATATCATCCCTGGATGGTTCGTCCCTTTCTCCAGACCTGATGTAAAATGTATTGGGTTCTTTCTTGGCCCAGCTCCCATCCTTCCACCAAGTGTCATTAAGTCCCGAACATCCACTCACCTCAGTGTCTTGTTCTATCTTTAAGGTCTTAACTGGATCCTTCAGGAAGTGGCTTCTTCCAGCTTCCTGCTGTTTAGCTCAGTGCCACAGAAACACAAAGTATGTGCAGAGGCAATCCAGCCGTGTGTGGGGGGGGGATAATAGCATGGTGACAGAACGGCTCCCTGTTTGGTGATTTGAGCTCAGGAGCAAGAATATTCTGTCTGTTTCCACTCAGCACATTTAGTCTCGGCTGGATTGCACGAGAATCCGTCCGTCCTGCGCTGAGACAACACTCATTTTCTATCCAGTGCCATTATGTCGTGTGATTCTTCAAAACCATACAAGCACAGAGTGAGTAAACATCCTGCCTCCGCTAACCTCCCTGGGAAAATAAATATCGCATTATGGCGCCTCGTGCTGCGCTCTGTCATTTTAAACGGGTTGAAAAACGTTACAGTCGTATGAAGTTATTTATTTTTGACCCTTTTCTGATATGTGCTGCACATTTTCTTTAGTAAACTCGCCGCAGGGGAGCGATTCTCATCCTCCACTGCGCATCTGTTGCCTAATTAAGCTTTCATTATACAAGTGTGGGGAATTAGTGTAATTATAGCACATCAGGAGTTATGATGGAAATATTCCTGCCTTGAACAAAATGTTTTTTGATCGTCTAAAGATGTTGACATGGGAAAAGATGGATGCATGTGTGTTTACAAACAGCGCTCATGTGCAGAATCTACAATTTCTGTTCACTTCCACCCTTTCTTTTGCCGTGACTGGCATCTGAATGGTTTTTCCCCCCCTATAGCTGTGGCATCTCCCGAAGAAAGGCCCAAATTACTGGTTATTTGTGTTGCCGTGGCAACCTACTGGGTAATTTTCTGCAATTTTCCAGGAGGGACCGCTATTGATGCCGTTGATGGTGGAGTCCGTATCTAAATGCAGTCTGCCACCAGAAAACACAAAGAATGAAATGTTTCTTGCTGTGTGAAGTGGAAATGCTGATTTTTACCTGAATGTGTTGCGTCTCTGTTTTGAAACGTTTGGCTTTAAAAAAGTGTGTGTAATTTATGGTGCAAACCTGAAAACATAAGAGGATGCAGTTGCTTTGATGGTTTGTGAGTCTTTAATATTTACCCCTGTCATCACAGCACAGATTAAAACCTCCTCACAAACTGTACATTCTCTCCACGGGCACCGTTTCTACCTCCCACTAAGCTGCCTGAGAAAGATAAGCCGCTGAAGATCGACAGAATTACTCTGAGCGTCTCTTTTCTCACTGTGAAATCTCACCATCAATACATCTTCATCCTGTGGAGCTCTGCGCATCTAAGATGTCCCAGATTTCAGCAGATTGTATAAACTGAGCTATAAGTGCTGACTCATGCTGAGGTTTTTCGCTCATTGTCCTCCTCTTTGTTTTTTTTGCAGCTTTGCAATGGCGGCTCAGTGACGGATCTGGCCAAAGGCATGCTGAGGAGAGGGGACAGAATGGACGAAGCCATTATTGCCTACATCCTGCACGAGGCCCTCATGGTAAATCTGGCTTTTTGCTGGAAGGGGGGGGACAATGGCGAGTTGAGCAGAACGACCCCCAGCTCCTTGAATTAATCGCTTCAACAGAGAGTGGATCATTTCTGCAGACAGGTGTTAACTGTTGACTCCTTCTGGTCCACAGGGTCTCCAGCACCTGCACGTCAACAAGACCATTCACCGCGACGTCAAGGGCAACAACATCCTGCTGACGACGCATGCAGGGGTCAAACTTGTGGATTTTGGTACGTAACAGGTCTTGTTCATAGACTGTATAAAGATGGCGCCCCGATAGTGAAGCCAAAGCGTCTCGATCGCCCCCTGGTGGCTGGCTGCAGTATCAGTCGTAAACTCCTCCATGGAACTTATCGGCTTCACACTTGACATCTGTGTTGTTAAAGGCCCAATGTTAATTAGCTTTCGTAGCAGTGGAGGCTAAATGAAAGTGACGTTGCTGATCATGACAACATCAATGATTCTCCAGTTCCGGGTTCTGCGTCAAGCTTCATCTCACTTTGACTTCTTTGAAATGCTTTGAAACTTTTCCACCCGCCTCTCCTCTCTTCCTCATTAGCTCGGCCCAACTGGTCGAGGCAGATGGCGAAGGGAGAGAGGGAGAAATTTCTCTCCACAGTTGCTGGAGTGCTTCATCGTTGTGGGAACTGTTGGGTTTCTCTCTCTGATTTTAATATGTACAGTATGTTGTGATTTCACGCTACACAATTTAATTGAACTGAATAAACAGATGAACAGCTCTTTGTCCAGCCGCAGGTCTTTACTTTGCCGTAGCTCAGTCACTTTTACAGTTTGAGAAACAAAACTGCAAAAGCATCACGACAGGAATCGTTTTGCCAAAGACAAACATTAACCCCCTCTGGCTTTTTTTGTACCATCCTCATCCAATCAGTGGAAACCATGTTTGGCTCTATTTAACAGAAGAGGGTCAAACACATTACCTTCAGCCGCTTGCCAAATAAATTGTGCCACTAATTAGTTTCCTTGAGGTCGGGCAACATTTACACAACCCAACAAGGTTATACTTTTTCCATTACACCCTATCTTTTCCATTATGTAGCACACAGCTTATTAGATATTGTTGCTATTCACTCTGCGTTTGCCCTGATTTGCTTTTGGCTTTTCTTAACCAAATGAAGCTTTCGCGGCGGCACACCATAGTTCCTGGATCGAAGGCAAAGTGGTTGTGACTATTTCCAGGGAGTGACTCACCCCAGTTTTCCTCAGGGGCTGAAAAAAAAGCAGCTGCCTGTTTTCATTACAAATAAAATCCCCACTCAACACGTGCGTAGGTTTGTATTTATTCTGCTAATTGTGGGCTTCTCTTAAAAGCCTTTTCCCAACCATGAAGCACAAAAGTGCACAGCTTTTACAGAGGGAGGAGGAGGAGGAACTAATGGAATCACTTAACATGTGAATGTGAAGTAGGTAATATGGAGAAGGGCCAACCTTTACCTCCAGAGGAGCCTTGTCCTCCTATACTGCGCCAGTTTTAAAAGAGGTAAAGTGTTCATCATCAGCAAAGATCTGAAGTTAGAAAACAAATGACGTCAAAAATGCAAAATGGAGATTTTGGCTTCACCTTTAGGGAGCTGTCATCGCTCTCCTCTTTATCGATGAGGCTGAACTTAGCTTTTAGCTAAGAGCACCATGCTTGCGCGGCCGCAGATTCAGTTTTGTTTCACATATTTGAGTTTTGCAAGAAAAGAAAGTCACTGTGACAGTGACACTGAGTAAACATCTTGTCATTCTCCTAAAATGAAGGTGGCAGCAAACTGAGCAGATAAGATGTCGACTCCAGTATTATCGCGCAAAAATTACTCTAAAATTTAGTTTTTCTTGTTTGTTAGTCTTTATCGTTACTGTCTGTTCAAATTTGTACCAGGATGTCATCAAAAAAAGCAAAGATAGCAGCAGTGTAGATATAAATACATTACGAGTACAAGAAATAAAAATGCGTAAGAGCTTGCAGAGTGACCCAGGCGCTGCGTCACGCTGACATCAATGGTTTTTCATGCGGAGGGGCGCACGCCACACCGAGCAGCTGAGGAGATCAAACCCCCGCAGTGACTCATCACTGGCGGAGAAACATAGAAACAGCAAAGAGATGGACCCAAAAAAGAGCAGTGGAAGAATGGAGGGGAGGGGGGGGGGGGGGCTGTTCGCTCACGGGTCCCTCATGAATATTGTAATTGACAGCGTTATCTCTGTGATGATTATTAAGTGTGGCCCACCAGGCTCCACTCGGGGTTAATGTAGTGGAAAGAGAGGGACTGTGAGAGCTTTAATAAGCGGCTCTTTATGTTCCTTTATCCCGACACATTGATAAACCTCATATATGTGAATTATATATACATATATTATCGCAGACGTGTGTTTTATCAGATCACCGTGGGTTTCATGTTTCTTTGTCGTGCATGTGGCTGCGTCCAAGTAAGACTGTGGGTTTGTTCTCGCTAATGCAGGTTGATGTGTTACTGTGAAGTGTGTGTGTGTGTGTGTGTGTGTGTGTGTGTGTGTGTGTGTGTGTGTGTGTGTGTGTGTGTGTGTGTGTGTGTGTGTGTGTGCGCGCGCGCGCGCGTGTGCGCGCGCGCGTGCGCGCACACGCACGCACATCCCCTCCTGCACATGATTCTAATCCCTTTAGATGTTTGGCCACACAACGGTTTTCCTCTGCATTGCTCATCCTGGCATTTCTCTCCAGCCCTGACTGTAACCATCAGAGAATCCTCACGTTATATACTGTACCGACGGCATCGACGAAAAAAACAAAACACGAACAGAATGAGCTTGTGAGAGAAACAGTTGCTTACAATCAAATAAATGCAGAAATATGTTGTTGGTGCAGCTCCACAAATGATCTCTTCATTTCCTCTCAGCTTTTATCTACTGAAACACAATTTAACATATTGCACCAACTGTACGACCATAATCCATAAACATAATGTGCCAGATAAAGACCCTCTGCAGCGGCACGCTGTGCACCAGCCGATCACCTTTTGTTTGTCAGCAGCCACTTTTGTCCGGAGGCTCTGCTTCTGTCGTGGTCGGCTGCCTCTGCAGAAGCCGCCCCGGGACACATGACCGCGTGGCTTAACACTGATTTGTCTGGACTGGACCGAAGTCACGATTGTGGGTCAGCATGTTCGTTGTCAGGCTTTAACTAACACACACACACACTGGAGGACACACTCGTTTCCTCTGCAGTCCCATTTATGCTGAATTTATCTACCTCTGACTCGACTGTCATAACATGACTTTTGTCCCTCTGGTTCTTTATGCAGATAATTCTAATATAAACCAATAAATCACAGGATATCTTGTTCGGAGAGCGAGAGAGAGAAATGTCGTCTCCAGCTGCCGCAGCCTGCTTACAGTCAAACTGTATTCAAATCTTGTTCTTGAAATGTCTGCATGGTTAAAATCACCTGTGAGTCACAAGAATTTGTAATTCAAAGCAATCTATCATTTGGATGAAAGGAGGAAAAAAGGCGGCGCAGCTTGGGTGTCTGTGTTTTGTTTTCTCTCCTTGTCACTATAGCGACAGCTCCATCAGTGCTCATAGGAGACCCTAGAACCTACTGTTTCCCTTTTCACAGATCATCACTTTGAGAAGCAAGAGAAACTCAAAGTATGTCAATGAAGTTATTGAGATACCAGAGCGAGAGGCTAAAATGTCTCCTCCGTCCCTGCAGGTGTCTCGGCCCAGCTGACAAACACCCGTCTGAGGAGGAACACCTCCGTTGGAACTCCCTTCTGGATGGCACCTGAGGTAAAGTAAAAACCGGCCTATAAACGCTCCCGCTGCCTGTTCCTTTTCCACCACATTAGCCCCGCAGCAGATCCCGACGGGGGCCACAGTTAATAATCATCAAAGAGATAACACTGTCAAATGCAATGTTGGAGAAAAAAAATAGAATGGGCAGCCTCGGTCATTCATCTGCGATCTAATCACGGCTCGCTGCACATCCACCGTCTGAAGTGCACGAGAAACCGTCCTCAGGAAAGTCCCATCTCGGTTTTTATGGGAGGTTAATGTGACTTTTCAGGTGTTGTATAAGGTGCAGAATAAAGCGAGCGGAGGTTCGAGGTTATTGCTCTTGATTGGAGGTTATTTGGCGAGAGTGTTGAAAGTTCAGTCCAGTTCCTGTGAAGGTGTAAACAAATTACACCTCTATTAAACCACATCTAAATCTGCTAGATCCAGATATTTATTTGTATCCGCTACCAAATTGCTCACAGATATCAGTATATCTACACGTATACATCTGAACCTATAGTGAAACAGCCAAATGTGAAGGAGGTTCAACAACTGCTGCTGTAGAAACAGATCCACGTCATTTATATTTCATTAAACTGACACCACAACACCTCAGAATAAACCTCAACACGTGGGGGCATCCCATAATCGCCCGTCTGCACTGATCACAATGAACCAGGAGTAAAACCTGAGGAGCCTTACACTCCTCTACACAGCCTCACTTTGTAACCATTGCACCTCTGCTAGTTTTAAATGACGATCACAATCAAAATCAACATTTTTACATGAGGTTTGCATGCTGTGCAAACTGAGTATTAGAATAAACACTGCATGACGTGTCCTGGATACTAGTATTTTAATCTCATTTGTATAAGATGCTCATGGACCGAGCTGTAAGAAAGGACGTAGCTTGTTGTGGACAGTGTTTGGTTGCAGGGCTTTTTCACGTCAGGGGTGTAAAACAAGGATCTGCAGTATTAGTTAGTTAACTGGAGAAAATACGTTTTTCATGACTTTTCAAAGAGATTCTTCAGGAGGAGACCTTCCACAGTTTTGGATTATTAGTTTTCTTACTAAAGGAGATTTGGTTATGTAACTTTCAGGTGTGGGGTAAGTTTGCGTCATATATAAGAGCTGTGTTTAATGGTTACACATTGATAATTTGGGCTAGAACACTTTCTATACTTGTGTATTTGGGTGAAACGAGCAAATTTAAAGTCGTCTTGAGGACTGATTTAGCATTTTTGTTGTGCAGAGATATGACAGAATACAGAAGGACTTCTTCTTGTTTGTCTATGAAAATGTGTCTGTGTGTATTTCAGGATGTCTTTTTGATAATGATTTCTCTACATATCTACACTTTGTATAACTACATGGCTATTGGGAATTGGTTATACAATTCATATTGATTTTAGACATTTGACAATAGAAGTGATTGTGTGTGTGTGTGTGTGTGTGTGTGTGTGTGTGTGTGTGTGTGTGTGTGTGTGTGTGTGTGTGTGTGTGTGTGTGTGTGTGGTTACGTGTGCGCATGCCACCCACTCAGAGATGATTCATGTTGTCGATTGGTACCATGTTGCCCTGAGGACACTGATGATTGATGTGTTTGAGTGTGTGTGTGTGTGTGTGTGTGTGTGTGTGTGTGTGTGTGTGTGTGTGTGTGTGTGTGTGTGTGTGTGTGTGTGTGTGTGTGTGTGTGAAAGAAATAACATAATCCAATATTAATACATAACAATACACAAATATTGACTCTTTTGCCCCGAACTTCCCAACTTTAGCTCTTGTATCAAACACTGTATAACAGGACATCACAGCTTTGATCTCATGTCCTAATCTTCCGTTGGCTTTGGGTGAAATGAAACAGACATTGTGTTAATTCTGTTTGCTCCTAAACAAATGTTCAATAAAGATTTGATGTGATAACTTGTGAAGCCATTGAGGGCAAACGGGTCGATGGATGTTGGTTGATAACTAGTTCCAGCTTTTGCACGGAGAACTATCTTTGTAATTTTCTGTTTGTACCCATTTGTGCTCCAGGTGATAGCCTGTGAGCAGCAGCTGGACTCGACCTACGATGCTCGTTGTGATGTTTGGTCGCTGGGCATCACCGGCATCGAGCTGGGAGATGGAGACCCGCCCCTCTCGGAACTCCATCCAATGAGAGCTCTTTTCAAGATACCCAGGTGAGCCTCCATCGCAGCTCTACGTCAATCAATCATCAATCAATTTCTTGATAAAATACAAAGCTTTAGAGACACAACCCTTTCTTCATCAGCAGAGGGGATGTTCATTACATCCCTCCTATAGAGAGCAATGTAAAAACAGGATAATGCATCGTGCTGCGATCCAGAAAAACATCTCCTGCCCCCAAACCCAGCGATTTGCTTTTCTATATAAACAGACAAAGTACAGTCTTTTCATTTCAAATAGCTTTTTTCTGCTCATGGAGGCTAATCCCTAATCTACTCCCCCTCCTGTCTCTGTTCCCATCCGTCCTGTGTGTGTGTGGGGGGGGGGGGGGGGGGGGGGGGGGGCTCAGAGCCCGGCCACCTTTTTCTCGTCTGAGCGTTCTGTGAAGGTGAAATGTAAATTGTTTATCTTCTCCGGATTCCAGTATGAGAGCCGCACAAGCACTTACCGACACTGTCATCTTAACGGCACAGCACTTTGTCCATCACAGCACGGAGCGCGCCTCACATGCACGCACAAACACACACAGACAGCTGTGTCATGGCTGTCGTGTGTGTTTGTTCTCGGGGTCGTGCTCCACGGGAGCCGTCACGCCGCCTTCCCAGAATCGATGTGACTGCTGCAGCCAGAGCTGCAGGCCCTCTCTGTTCACGCTCTGGGTTCAGGTCGTCAGGCAGTCGAGGAAAGAAGGAGAAAGCATCAGCAGAACGCTGAAAGCATCGACCGGCCCACACCTTGTCTGATTTGATTTAGGCCAAATAAATAGAAAAAGATCATCAAGGAGAAAAAACACCTCATATTTATGTGTTCTTTAAGTTTTCAACATCCAGATACAGTTGTTATAAACCTGAAACAGGATCATATAGAGAAATTCAATCCAGTTTAATATCCTGTTGTTCCTGCAGCACATCATGATTCATTCTTTACCACAGTCGTGCTCCTGCCATGTACCCAGAGGTTCTTATGGCGAAAAATATAAACTGTTGTTTTGACCCAGGTCTCTACTTTGTGTTTATTGTGTTCTCATGAGATTAAAAATATTCTTGACATGGTGATTTACAATAATCCAACACAGCTCTCTGATGCAGTGCCATAAAAAATGATCTTTATTAGCTGGATTAGTGAGTGTTAGCATTTTTGAATAGATGTTTCTGGTGTTATGTCAATCTGAACTGTAGTGAGGCCGATATATGCTCTGATCCTTTATTATGTGCAACAGAGAAGATTTGCCTTTGACTCGCATGTTGTACAAACTGATCTCATGATTGGACAAAGTGAGTCACAACATTTAAAGAAATAAAAGGTTCATTATCTCAGGTTTGGTGAATCTTTGCCTCCTGTTTGTCTTCCAGATAAGAAAAGCGGTTAAACAGCCACAGCAAATATCTGATGCATTTGCCGTCTTTATTTGTTGTGTGATAAAAAGGGGATTTATGAACTTCTCATTAGAACTATTTATTGCTTTCAGAGCCGACCCGGTTCATTAACAGGCAGAATTGACTTTCCCGGCCAGAAACCCTAAAACAAATTAGCTCCGTTGTTCGCCGGCTGTGACGCCTCGTTACTGGTGACCCCCTAAACAACACGTCTGTTTGAATCGATGGTGTATTTACAAACCTTAAAACCTATAAGATCTGGTCAAAACTGCACCTGATCCATTGATATTGACTTTTCAGCCATAATCGACACCACCCGGCCGCAAAAGTGAAATTGCTGTTTGTTGTTGCTGCTGCAGAAACATCAGTGGACGTGTGTTTTGGAGAGAAGAATTGTTGCCGTGTTCAGATTTCACTTCCGTCGTTCCACTCAGCCTTTTGTTCCCCCCCGGACCTGCTCCGCTGAATCCCATCTCATCTTATCATTCAATTTATCTTTTCCATTCCTTCCTTAAACAGAAATCCTCCGCCTACCCTCCACCAGCCGGAGCTCTGGTCAGACAACTTTAATGACTTCATCTGCAAGTGAGTGCGGGTGCCAGTGGGTTTGTGATGCCTCGGAATAATAAATACAGCTTCTCCACTGATAATACACAACCAGATGCTTTGAATATAAAAGACATGCATTGCATTCCTCTACTGTCTCTTCCTCAGATGTCTGATTAAGGATTTTGAGCTGAGACCAAATGTGCTCGACCTGCTGCAGCACGTGTTCATCAAACAGATTCTGGGCAGAGAGAGAATTCTGCAGAAACAATTGATTGAGCTCATTGATCTCAACCAACAAATAGGAAGCATTGAAAAAACAAGGTACAGTCCGTATTTCATGCGTTGTTTCCTTTCAGATATCTCACATTTCTACAAATACCTGTGACACTGCGGCAGTCGTGCTACCTGTCGAGCAGCACACTCGTGATACTCGAGTCCTGTGAAGTGTTCAACTGCCAAAAGAGACTCTGCCAACCTCCTCGTCAGTGGCTCTTCTTTCCTAAACTGCAGCTTAACTTTAGCAGGCAGTATAATCCAAATTACCCCCCCCTCTGCTAGAGACTTTACAAGCCCTGCCGCCCTCACAGGAAAGACAGCTCAATCCCGCCCCAGCTTCACTTGACACGTGCAGGCTGCACACCAGTTCAAATGTTGGCCCAGCTCATCCATACAGTCGTGAAATGTTAATCCTATTTCTGTCGTTCAAGCCATCACGGAAAGACAAACAGAAGCACAGACAGTAATGACAGGTAACACATGCATATATGACCTTTATGCCACATTAGGAGTAGATGATGACTCTTGTTGTAGTAGAGATGGCACATGTACTCCCAGTTGACTGAATAGTTCACTGCTGTTTGCATGCTGCCATTGTTGGAATTGTCTTGTTTCTGCGTCATTTTGTTTGTGTTTTATGTTGTATGGGTACAGAGGTTCAACTCTCATGTAGGGGGCGCTCACGAGGGAGTCAAATTTCGATATGAGTAGATTCAATTTTCACATGTTCGCAGTGAAACTCCCCACAAGATACTTTTGCAGCATTTTGTTTTCACTGGACCCTGTTTGTACTCGAGCGTGGAATATTACTATCAACGCTACCATGAGCAGTGAGCAGGTTTATTTCATGTATCCCGAGGCCAAGAGAGGATGGAGTGCTGAGTGACCTTCTTACTGATTTAACATTCATGCTATAAAGTGTTATATTTACATTTAGATCTGTATGTTTAAGTTATTTAGAATTTGTTTGAAGAGATTTGTTCTTTGCCCAAGCAAATAACATTGGCCGGAATGTGAGCTGCACCATTTTGTGCTCTGCATGCACTGAATTTGAAGCAGGATGAATTATCACATTACACACGCTGCTTATGAAGTGGCTTGGTTGTGCGTCCTGTGAGTTGCAGGCATGAACGCATCCACACTAAAAAAGGAAGCCACATGAAGACGCAGGGTGACCCGGACGAGGTGGAAGACCTCGCCACCTTAGAAGTGCTGGACGAGGTAAGAAAGCCCGAACTCAGCTTTGACCTTTCTAGAACCGAGATGATAGTCTTCCTCAGTTTCAAAGTTGAGGTTCACATATTCTATATTTTTTTTACTCTGGAAACGAAAGAGACCTTTTTGTAACAATCACATTCACTACAACGAAAAGAACATCCACGGTATCTTGTAGTTATTCGATTGGCCAATTGGCGGGAGCTGCACAGTGGCACAAATAACATCGAGAGCAATTTATCAAATGTGACATATTGAACGATACAAACAGTCTCAGTTAGCAGCGGATATTTCCACCCATCCGTCAAGATGAGTGTGAGGGAGGCAGTGCTGTCGTGCTGTTGTTGATGTACCTGTCCCGTAAGTATGAAGACGGGAGAATCAATCACTGCGTGACAGGAAGATAAAACACTGACGTCACAGGCCTCGACTTGAGCTAAAGGAGCGTTTGGTTTTAATAATGATTTTTTATGCATTTATCTCTTCTAAGTAACTTTATAGGATTGAAGCGTTTGAAAAACTGAACAAAGTTTGTGGTTTCTTTCTTCCAGAACACGGTCACCGAGCATCTTCAGAGTCGCTATGGAAGAGACCAAATCTACACATATGTGGGGGACATCCTCATCGCAGTCAATCCCTTCCATAAGATGGAGATATACAATCCTCAGGTCTGTGGATATACAACGTCGTGTGTGTTTTCTTTTACGCATGTGTGCTCGTGCATTTGGTCACTAATGCACCGAATGTAGCCGAGCGTGTCTCATTAGGGCCTGAGCAGCTCTGCAGTCGGCTGCATCCCATTTAGCCTCTACTACACACACACATACACAGAGACACTGCCTCTTCCATACCTCACTGGTTGTATTTACAATCATTATGTTTTCCTTTGCCTCAAGTTTGTGGCTGTTTTTCATTCCTCTCCTCCCAGAAGTAAAATATAATAGGACAGTTTGTACAGAGCGAATATTTCATTTGGTGTGTCGTCTAATGTAGCAACACCAATTCCTGATAACATAATCTTTTTCTTCTAAACAGTATCTACATTCTGGTGTATGTGACATTCAGGTACCTGTTCAATCATACTGTAAATAGAGATGGAGGAGGCGTCTCCACTTCCTCCCACCATCCAGAAATGAAGCTAAAATAATAATAAAAGAGTAGAGCTTTCTAAAATGAAAGAAACCATCTTTGAGGAAAAATGTATGTTGTGTTTTTTGATTTTGTTTCGTTTGGTCCATGTCCCAGCATCTAACATGGAGGAGGCAGGGCTTACGGCCTTTACTGCGGCCAGACACCAGGGGGCGCTTGCTTATCTTACCGTCAATCCTCTTCTCTTCCCAGGACACTAAGATGTACATTGGAGCCAAACGCACAGTGAACCCGCCGCACATCTACGCTGTGGCCGATATCGCCTACCAGTCCATGGTGTCATACAACACAGACCAGGTACAGCACATACACGTGTTACTTTATTATTTTAACACAGTCACTTTTACCCTAAAAATGTCTTGGTGCCAGTTGTACAAAGAAGATGAACCTTGTCTAAAGGAGTCAGTGTTATCATTACTGGTCTTATAATGATGTCTCTGACTTCCTGTGCGCAGTGTGTTGTGATCAGCGGAGAGAGCGGAGCAGGGAAAACAGAGAGTGCTCATCTGCTGGTGCAGCAGCTGACTGTTCTCGGGAAGGTGAGTTCTAATTGCTCCATAAATACATTTAATTTACACGTCGTTGTTATTTATTCTTCATGTGGAGATTTCACAGAGATTTTCCTGAGGTACAAACAATGTCAGAGTTTGAAAATCTCAGATCAAAACAATAGAGAAAAGCGTCACAGTAAATACTTTTTGAAATCTAAAAAGATGTTTATGATTTCAGGAAATCACCATTTTAAACTTTGCAGCAGCCAAATACATGGTCAAGGATTTTGAAACTTCCTATGATGAGTTTGTGTGAAGCTGCAGCTGGTGCCAGTCATGCTTTGCAACTTCCATTTCAATTTGCTTTTTTATTAGTGGAATAATAAAGAAAACCAATGGCAATGTCACTTTTGATAGGAAAAACATTAATAGAAAGGCACACTGCAGAAAAGTATCTATACCATTCTAACAAAATAGTTATATCGGGTTTCTATGATGGTTTAATGTTTTCTTCAGGCCAATAACCGGACGCTGCAGGAGAAGATCCTGCTGGTCAACAGCCTGGTGGAGGCTTTTGGAAACGCCTGCACCGTCATCAACGACAACTCCAGCCGCTTCGGCAAATACCTGGAGATGAAGTTCACCTGCGGAGGAACGGTGGTGGGGGCGCAGATCTCCGAGTACCTGCTGGAGAAATCCAGAGTCATCCACCAGGCCGTGTAAGTATCACCTCCTCCTTCTCGTTTATGTCCTTTTTCTTATGTAAGAAACTTTTTCCACAAAAGAAAGTCAAATTGAATTTGAATCACGTCTCCTGTCGTTTCCTGAAAGAACATTGCCTGGATGGTTATTTTGCTCTGCTGGCCTGGGATCAGTGCGTAATGACCTGTCTCCTCCTTGCACCTCTGCTTCTCCATATCAAACTGGTGGCATTTACCTTCCAGCTGCACTTCAGTCAATCCATCTTTCCCTTTTATCATGTGTCCGCGGAACGGAGCGGGTCAAGTGGAGGGACTGGCTTGTTTCCTGTTCGATCAAAGATTGTGGTCCTGCAGGTGTCCTCAGTGGACGTTCAGAGACAGACTCAAGTATTTCATTAGGAAACAGACACTCGGGTCAGAGACGGGTTGATTTGGCTGTGAGCTCCGTGTGCAGCTTCACTTTTATTCAGCCGGTTAGATAGTAATTGTTGGGGGACAGCAAACAAGTTGGAGCCATGTTTGTTCAAGATTTAATCCTCCTAAGATTTGTTACCTCAGGGATGTTGTGTTTTCAGATCTGTGAGGAGGATAGTCAGCAGAATGTGAATCTTAAAGATTTATAGGCAAGATTACACAAAAGCAACTCAGCAGATTTTCACGAAACTTGGTTGTTAAGATGTGATTCGGGTCAGGGAAGAAGAACCCATTAAAGTTGGGGCAGATCTGGATCCAGGAATTATTCTTCACTTTGTTTATCATTGTGAAATATGGCATTTTTCAACTTTATGACTATATATATATATATGATATTTATAAGTGTGTGGTATGTGGTGCAGCTCGATTGAATTTAAGGGGATTGATGGGACTGGCAGAGGTATGAGCTCTTTATCCATAGAGTCCTACTTGTGTTTCTCTTATATTAGCAAAACAGGAGAGACATTTATTTAAGTATTATGCTCATAAAACCACATTGTGTGTTTTTATAACCTGAATGTTTAATCTGTGTGTTTCGACAGAGGGGAGAGAAACTTCCACATCTTCTACTACATTTACGCGGGCCTGGCCGACAGGAAGAAACTCGCCCACTACAAGCTCTCCGACAGCAAAACCCCTAAGTAGGTTTGACGTTTCCTGGCCCCTTCTCCCTAACACTGTTATTTCCCCTCTCACGCTGCCAGCTCCCTGCTCCCCCGGTCCTGATCTCTGCCTCCTCTTCGTACCGCAGGTATCTGTGTAACGAGCACATTAAATTAGGGCCTGACATCGTGAGCAACACCTTCTACAAGGAGCAGTTTGACGCAGTGGAGCAGTGTTTCAAAGTCATTGGATTCACCCTGGAGGTACAGAACTGCTGCATTGATCACAGGGAGAGAAGCTGAAATTGGCTTTTCCACGATTGTAGTATAACCTTGATTTAACACCCATAGTGTCTCACACATCTGCCATGTATGAAAATGTGTTTGCAACAAAAAAAAACATGTTTGCATGTAAAAATACATCAAATAAGCTTTAAAACCAGTGTATAGTCAGTGTATAAAGGTGTAGAGTACGGCTTATTATGGGGAATGAAGCCACAGGCACATGGAGGCAGTCAGCTGTTGGCATTGTGAAGACTAATGAGGCCCAAAGAACTGATTGCCTCTGGGATCTGCACGTCAATAGCACTTATCCTGTAATCGCTGCTCGGCTGTGCTGGAGGACGGGCCTCGTTTCTGCAGAACGTCCTGTCTCGCATTGGGATCACAGAACGTGTGTGAAGATTATCTTTGAGGCACTTTTATCTACTTTGAAACACAAACTGAAACCTTGGAAAAGGTTTTCTTGGTGGATGCATTTATTTCTATTTACTGTTTGTTTTTCAAATTACACGTCAAAATATGACATCCTGTGCACAGAATTTGAATATAATTTTTTCGTTACAGAGAATGAAAGTTGTGCAAAACTTTTGAGGTCGCACATTTATAATTCTGGATGCGAATAACAATCAATAATTACCTATAGGTATTTGTGTGTATAGTTTGGGGGTGAAAGCAGTTATTCAGTACATTTACACAAGACTAGAACATATTGTACCTCACACTGAGTAGAAATTGTACTTGGAAGGTATTCAAGTACCACTGCGTTACATAAAGTCTATAGTGCAGATGAAAACATATCAAATCTGTCAGTTTACAAGATGATCCTGTCTCCGTTGTTTGTGCAGGAGCTGGGCAGTGTGTACAGCACCCTGGCCGCCATCCTCAACTCTGGAGATATCGAGTTCAGCCCGGTCGCCTCGGAGCATCAAACTGACAAGAGCAACATCTCCAACATTTCTGTGCTGGAGAACGGTGAGAGGGGGCGGGGCACCGGCCACAGTTCAGTGTGCGATGACGTAAAAAGCAAACATGACTCCGAGCTTCTTCCCCTGCACCCCCCACGTCTCTCCTCCCCCTCCTCTGCTTCTTTCCATTAACTCTGCAGAGAGCTCCAGGTGCAGCTAAATATAGGAAACTATTGTTCTGAAATAAATCATCCATCAGTGCAGGAGTTGCAGGGACGTCATTACCCAACATACTGCTGCAGTCGGTAGATTTCACATTCGCATTATGTTTTCTAAATCTAAACATTTCTTATGACCGGTAATTTACAAAGCTGCTTAAATGGCGTCAATCTATTTCATTAATGAGCATAAACATGAATGATTTTAGTCGTGAATCCAGAGCATCACCTTCTGAATGAGGACAGATAAAGTTTGCACATCATGCATGTATTACTTGTACACTTTCCACTTGACTTTCATCCCCATTTCAAACCTTATCTCGTTTCTCCACAGTGGCCTCGCTGCTGCACATCCGCTCAGACGAGCTCCAAGAAGCCCTGACCTCCCACTGTGTCGTTGCCCGGGGAGAGACCATCGTCAGGCCCAACACGGTGGAAAAAGCGGCGGAGGTGAGGGACGCCATGGGCAAGGCTCTCTACGGACGCCTCTTCAGCTGGATCGTCAACCGCATTAACTCGCTGCTGCGGCCCGACAGCCACCTAGGGTGAGATTAGGAGTGAGAGAGTGTGATGGTGTGTGTGTGAACGTAGAATGAGGTCATCTCGAAAAGTTTATACTCTTATGTAGGAGAAGCATGAACGAGTAGGATTTTAAGTTTTTCTTGGATCACGTGGAATCTGATCTGGATCCGCAATTTAATGAGTTCTTCCTTGAACCATAGCTGCCGCTTCTTTCCTCCAATATTCGTGGTAAACACAACCTCCTTTGCAGAGGTAAAAAATATCTAAAGTAACTTACCCCCCAATCGTAGATGTATGAAAAGAGTTGATAACTGGACATTGCTTTATTTATTTTTTAGCAAGGCCACAGAAATTATGCTCCAGACATATTTTATCTGAACTCTGCTGGGATAACACTTCATCCCTCTCACCTACAGAGAAGAGGACAAGGGCCTGAACATCGGCATCTTGGACATCTTCGGTTTCGAGAACTTCAAGAAGAACTCTTTCGAGCAGCTCTGCATCAACATCGCCAACGAGCAGATCCAGTTTTACTTCAACCAGCACATATTCGCCTGGGAACAGGTGAGTTCCTCCGACCCGGCTCTGCAATCAAAGATCAAACATCCTGAGAGCTCGAATCCCTCCTGCAGAGCATCGTGGTTTGCATTTTATCACCTCATTTCCATCTAAATGGAGATAACACGTCATCATTTGTCATCCGCTTGCGTTTTAACAGACGACAAGGGTAAAATATGCTGCTGTCTTTATTTACGGGAGAGCGAGGTCCCCTGTATGTGGGTGCGTTGCCTTGGGGGAAAGGAGAGAGAATGGTTTGCTAATGTTAAATGATTTGGTCTCACCCGTGGAGAGGAGCCATAAATCATCCCCAACGAGGGTCAATTAGGAGTTGAAGACAGTTAGCGTTGGACTTAAACTCACTCTGGGGTATTGTTGGCACCAGGCCTGGAAGTATATTTGTCCTCTACTGCCAACATTATATATATATATATATATATATATATATATATGTAGCATAAGGGAACTGTAATGTGCCACGAGATTAATAAGCAATAAAATAAAGCAGTTTTAAAGACTGTGCTCCATCTTCTATACGTTTCCATACATGCACTTATATATAGATCGTCTATCTCCATCCGTAAAGATTTCCTCATGTGGGTCGTTTACTTCACAACGTGCATTTCATGCTACAATAAGCACGTTGATGTGATGCCGTTAGTTCCCCTTTCGTCCTTTTTCTTCGTGGGATAGAAAAGTCTCAGGGTGGAAATGTTCCCGAGTCCCTGTAGCAGCGAGCCCTGAGATTCAGTCAGCCTGACGTGATCAGGTTAGCGCAACATACAGGAAAGTGGAGGGATTCGCTGACTTTGCCCCCTGGACTAGATTCATCTGAATATATAGGGAAGCAGCAGTTTATCACTAGGCAACAAGCTTTAGGTTAGATTTATGTAGTTTGAAAAGCTGATTTATGTTGTCAGATGCCTCCAATATGCAATGTTTTTATAGTTCTTACTTCAAAGTTTAGTTTTCTGACTATAATGGAATGTGAGCAGAAAACAGCTGGGATACAAATGGATTTAATGGTAAACCTGGTATTTCTGCAAAACATTACAGGTAAAGTTCAAAAGTGGCTGTCATTTCTGTGCAGGATGAATATCTGAATGAGGAGGTGGACGCTCGGATGATCGAGTACGAGGACAACCGACCTCTCCTGGATCTGTTCCTACAGAAGCCCATGGGGATGCTGTCGCTCCTGGACGAGGAGAGTCGCTTCCCACAGGCCACAGACCAGACTCTCGTAGGTCAGTGGGAATCTGTTTTCCGATGTAAAGTCTCAAAACCTACATTCATAATGTTTGAGAGGATCATTAATAATGTGCATCTTGGAAATGTAGAGAAATTTGAAGATAATCTGAAGACCAAAAGCTTCTGGAGACCAAAGAGAGTTGACCTTGGCTTTGGGATCCACCACTATGCTGGAAAGGTATTTGACATTTGATCATAATACTTTTTGCATCAGTTACTTTTTAAACTGAAACTAGTTAACGTGTGTTTTTTGTCCTCAAGGTGATTTACAACGCTGCCGGCTTCTTGGCCAAGAACAGAGACACGCTTCCAGCCGACATCGTCCTGCTGCTGCGGTCGTCAGAGAACGAGCTGATTCGCAAACTCGTCACCCACCCGCTCACCAAAACAGGTACAGGAGGAGGCCGGCGTATAGTTTTACCTTCAGGAAAAAACAGAAGAGAAACAAGACGGATGTTGTTTACTACAACGGTTCACAGGCAGCACTAAATACGCACTGTAAGTAAAACAAAAGGCTATTGTTACTCTGCCCTCCGTTCTCTGCGGGACATTTGTAATAAGCAGCTTTCCTGTCCTTTTGTTGGCCGAGCAGCGAGCCAGCTCGGTCAAAATCGACCTGCAAAGCCAATAATCACATTATCGCTCTTTTAAGCAGTATCGAGTGCTGCGTGACAGTGTGCGGCTGTTTTCAGTGACCCGGTCAACTGCAACTCACAAAAGGGAGAAAGTAGTGAACTTTTTTTATTTAGGTTCTTAAAGAATCAACTCTTCTTGATTCACATTAGTTCCCAGTGATGAGCTGCTGAGCTGCTGAGCCCCCTCCGCACACAGCAGCTTTGTTTCTGTAGATGATTTCTGGATGAATGGCCGGGTCTCCCTAGTGGAGGGCACTTTCCCACTGACCCTCATCTTCTCTGTGCTTATTTGACAGGAAACCTCGCCCACACCAAGGGCAAAGTCATAAACACGATGTGCAACCCGCGGACCCCGACACGCACCATCAACTTCGCCAAGGTACTTACAGCTCGGTCTATATCATCACCGTGAGATCTGCTCCTGAGCTCTAATTCAGCCTTCTTTCATCTCTGTAGTGTTTTCCATCAAAACCGTAATCTCACCTTATTTTCCTGTCATTTTCTTTTCCTCTGCACTTCTGCCTTAAAAGATGGGAGTGTTAACCCTGTACACTGCTTCTTGTTTCAGTGAGGTAATCAAAAGATGTCCATGTAGTTAGTGCTTCAGTGTGATACACCTTCACTCAGTCTAGATCTCTAGTAGCTGGTGTATCTAGTAGCAGCAGACACAGCTTTATATCTACACTGTATACAATGAACACCATAGTCTATGTGCGTGTCATTTCACGTTTCATGATTCCACTGATACACAAGCTCAACCAATCACAAGTCAGTGTCAGCTGTCAATCATGACATCCCAGTTTTTATAGCACGAGTTTTTAATCGCATCCGTTATTAGAGCGTCAAATCACTAAAACAAGCATGTGAACCTACACAAGAGGGAAAAGAACTATGTGAAATACAGAAGCCATCTTTGTAGTTTGGTCCATGTCCCATCCGCTAACATGGAGGAGGCAAGATTTATGACCTATACTGCAGCCCACCACCAGGGCTCGATCAAGATGACCTGGCGTCTCTTTTGGGAATCTGTCATGTCATCCATCTTGGATCCTTGCAGCCTGAATGAATAAACATCTTCACATTGGATCTGTATCAAGTAGACGATTCCAGTTTTATTCAGTTAAGAAATGATTCAAACTTTACATTCAACTTTCAAATCATCAGTATTCCATCTCTTTCAGTCGCTGATGGCCTAATAAAAACTCCTCCTGGCTAATTAATGGCACAACTTCAGTAACTCCAGTAAATTACTTCACAATGTGGAGGTGCACAATTGCCGTTTCCTGCTGTTAAGGCCGGCAGGTAATTAGCTCGCCTAAAAGCACATTGACAGGAGCTACGTTCAAATGAACCGTGTTTGATGACTTCCTGAATCCATTTCCATTTATCTGCATATGAGACAAAGAGCTCATCAAACTGCTCTGAGGATCCGATGAGCTCGAACAACAGCAAATGGCCGTTGGTTCGTTATAAAGCTGGTTCTGCTTAGTTTATAGATTTAGAGCTTGTTACCAAATAGTTACATGTCTGTGCGTAATTTATAATGTTCATGTTGATGTAGCTTTCTGTGTTGTCTTCTTAGATCAAATACTGTGAATACTTGAAATATTTCTGATATTTAAACAAGTGGCAGACCATAAACTTAATTTGGCACTTTTTTTTAATTGTTTATCCATTTCATGCGTCTCTTTTGCAGCCTGCGCGGGAAATAAAGCTCACGCCTGAAAAAATAAGCTTTCTCAATGCGTCTCTTGATGGCAGAGTGCAAACGGTGATTGGTGATTTTTCAAAAAAGAATTTTTCAAAACACCTATTTGCTTTGAAAACTCTAATGGGAATGTGTTTTTCTTCATTATGACTCTACGTCGACAGGTGGGCTGCAGCCACCACCGCTGCTAGTGCTTTACATTAACCTTTGCCCAGTGTCTTTATTGTGCCCTCTCACACTCTAATACCTTGGTAGCTTAAGTGCACCTTGTAAATAAAAGCATTAGTAGAGTAGAGAGTAGAATAATCAGAGCACAGGATGATTTGCTTTGTGACTTATTTAATGTTTCAGGCGGGGGAACAAGGAGACGTTCCGTACCACCCGAGAGAAACAACCAACATGAGAACGCAGACCGTGGCCTCCTACTTCAGAGTAAGATTGTGCTCTTTTTTTTTTATTTGCACACGTCAGAGATGTATTGTCGACTACGTTTTTCTTTACACTCTGCTCGCCTCTCTGCAGTACTCTCTGATGGACCTGCTGTCCAAGATGGTGGCGGGGCAGCCTCACTTCGTGCGCTGCATCAAGCCCAACAACGATCGCCAAGCTAACAAGTTCGACCGGGAGAAGGTTCTGGTTCAGCTGCGTTACACCGGGGTCCTGGAGACCGCCAAGATCAGGCGGCAGGGCTACTCCCACCGCATCCTGTTGGCCAACTTCATAAAGAGGTCAGCAGGTCGGAGTCAGCGGAGGAAACAGCTGATTTAAGGGATTTTAAACAAATTTAAAAAACAGAATTACACATATAAAGACATCTTTACATTATTATAATGTGTATATAATTGACCCTTTGTTGATTGCACCGTTTATTACAGATACTCCATCTTGGCGTTTCATGCTCATGAGGAGCCGGATGTGACTCCAGAAACCTGTTCAACAATACTGGAGAAGGCCAAGCTGGAGAACTGGGCAATGGGGAAGACCAAAGTAAGTACAGCAGTTATTTTAACTTAAGTTCTGTGTTATTTGCTGATGTATGTGTTTGATCTCTAGGTAAACAAACCAGTACAATCAACAGTACTTGCACCTAAAAATGTATTTTCA
The DNA here is from genome assembly GCF_009819705.1 of Hippoglossus hippoglossus. Lineage (NCBI taxonomy): Eukaryota > Metazoa > Chordata > Actinopteri > Pleuronectiformes > Pleuronectidae > Hippoglossus > Hippoglossus hippoglossus. The sequence goes on along the minus strand of NC_047170.1, from coordinate 16,759,974 downwards.
TCAACTTAAAGTATGAATTGATTTGATAGGATGATCAATAAAGAGGTTGTGTCTCGTCTCTCAGGTTTTCCTGAAGTACTATCACGTGGAACATCTGAATCTGATGGTGCAGCAGGGCACGCAGCGACTCGTTCTGCTCCAGGCTTACATTCGAGGCTGGTTGGGAGCCAAGCGGTACCGGCGGATATTAAAAGAGCGAGAACAGAGCGCTCTGGTGCTGCAGTCAGGTCAGTAATCTGCACCGACTCGTCAGTGTCCTGGAATATGAATGAGCCACGGAGCAGTCACGCTAATTCATACTTTAATCTCCAGCTTACAGAGGTCACAAAGTTCGGAAGAGGGCCACCGATGACAAAAACAAAGCAAAGTTTGAGGCCTTCATCGTACAGTTTCAGGCTGGTGAGAGCAAACTGAGCTCAATCATTTATCCTTCACAATCCCAGCTTGTTATGAATTATATCAGTTTATGTTTTTCCTTGTCTTCCACTTCAGTTTGCAGAGGCTATCTTGCAAAAAAGAAATACAAGGAGTTGGTAGACGAGAAGAACAAAGCTGCAACCAAGATTCAGGCTCGCTACAGAGGGCATAAAGAAAGGAAAAGTTTCAAAAGAAAACGGTGGGACAAGCGCAAAACTCAAAGATGTAAAACCTAAAGATGTTGAATTAGTTTCTGATAAAGACGTAACAATTTTCTTTGTAGGGAAGTGAAGGAGAAGGCGGAGAAGGAAAAGGCGGAACAGGCATCTGAACCAGAGAAAAGCACCAACGACTCGAATCCAGAAACTGAAGCAAACAACGAAGAGGAGGAAGCTAAAGCTGCCGTCGTTCTCCAGAGCAACTACAGAGGCTTCAAAGAGAGGAAAAAGTTTAAGGAGAGGAAACAGACGATGGCTGGGTCCGAGGTAGAGTCACCGCCAAACACGGCGGTGTTAGGGGATCAGGAAAGAGGTGGGAAAGACGCTACAAGCAAAGAAGGAGAGAGGGAGAAGATAAAAGATAAAGAGGAGAATGAAGAGGATGAGGAGAGTACGTATGAAGCAGAGGAAAACGATGACAGTGATCACACACAGGTGGCAGAAGACGAGGAACATACAGAGGTAGTGGACGAGGCCGTGATCGAGGACGCGCCAGAGGCAGATGCTGGAAAAGAAGAGCGGGAAGAGGACAAGAATGGAGAGGAAAATGCAGCAGGGGACGAGGAAGTCAATGTTGAGGAGGAAACCAAGGCGGCGACTGTTCTCCAGAGCAATTTCAGGGGTCACAAAGAGAGGAAGAGGTTGCAAGAAGAAGGTAAAATCCCAGCTAAGAAACAGAAGAAAAGTGCAACTGGTGAAGAAGCGGCGCAAACAGCGATCAGCCCTGAAGCTGAGGAAGACGTGCAAACACCAGAGGACATCTGCAGCGATGGAGCAGAAGAAGAGGAAACTCAAGAAGCTTCTTTGACATCAGGCGACCAGGACGAGACAAAAGCGGCCGTGGTGCTTCAGAGCAACTTCCGTGGCCACAAGGAGCGCAAACGACTCGAGGAGGAAGGAAAGATCCCAAAGAAAAGGAAGAAAGAAGAGATCTCACCCGAACGTCCAAAAGAAGAAGAGGAGGAAGAGTTGATACACACAGAGGAATCGGTGCCAGAATCCCAACTGGACTCTTCTGCTGAGAACCTGGACGAAGTGGATGAGGAAAAAGCTGCGACTGTCCTGCAAAGTAACTTCAGAGGCCATCGAGACCGAAAGAAACTGAAAGCAGAGCAAGACGCACGGAGGAGAGTGAAAGAAGGAGAGGAGGAGAATGAGGAGGAGGTGGTCCTGGACGTTTCTGATATAGTGATCGAACGTAGAGAGGAGAGCGATGTCGAAAAAGAACGAATGGAGGAAGAACAGGCTGCGGTGAAGATCCAGAGCAACTTCAGAGGGTACAAGGACAGAAAGAACCTGAAGAGCAACAAGCAAACAGCACAGAGAGAAGCTGGGGAGCTGCAGAGCTTCTCCAAACAGGTACAGTAATACCTTCAGAAACAAAGATGGACGACACGTCTCCACTTCCTCCCGATGTACAAAAATAAAGCCAAAATATCCCGGATACACGAGTCAGTCATGAGGCTTCACCCTGTTTTTAATAGCATCATATAACTAATTAAAAGCATGTTAATTTATCACCAGTTACCCGAACACCTACATTCATTTAGTTTTTTTATTAAAAATCTAATTAGCATTTGTAAAGCACAAAACAAAAGAAAAAGGTTTACCCGTATACATGTGTTCAAGTCATCCATCATTCGTTCATTGACAAAATATTAGATCGTGATCTCAAATTAATTATCCCATTACCGAGAGATAACAAAAGGTTCGTTATCTCGAGATGACTTGTTAATTATCCCATTATCTCGAAATAACAACTAAAATTAACTCGTTATCAAGGGAAAACATAATGTACGATTCCGTATGTTACCACGTCACCTCTCTAACTTCTTATCTTCTCGTGTTATTATTTCCGTTCCATCTCTTTCAACAGATCGCAAAAACGTCTCAGGACTTTGTGACCCTGCAGGACAAGTTGAACGAGATCATCCAGGCCCATCAATCAAACCCCGTGAACAACGGCATGTTTGTGAGAGGCAAAGCAATCAATGGCTTCGCTCCCCAGAATCACCAATCAAGTAAGATAAGCGAGATTGGCTCGGCAACAAAGATAGATTGTAAAGCAATGAATATAACGCAGGATGTCGGCGCGGATTAACCCGAGGTTAATGTGCAGGTTTGGTTCCGTTTGTTGAAAAATTGAATCATCAGATAATTAAGAAAGATTGACTGCCTGTCTGAGGAGGATCATTCTTCTAGTCTGTGGATCCTCTACGATCACACCGAGTCGTTCCCTGCAACACTAACAATCAAGTTTACATTTCAGCTTTGATTTTGGATCCAGGGTTTAAGACAGGAATCCGTCTTTATTCGGTATTATATGGAAATTAAAAAGGTAAAGTTATTACGATCTTCTCACAGTAGAAGTGGATTTTAATCAGAGGCTGTCATTCTCTCTCTGTCTTGATTAGCTCAGGAAACCCGGGAAAGTCAAGTGCCAAAACCCCCGAAGGCCAACATGCGCACCATCTGATGTGTCATCAAATGTAAAGTTTGATTTGCGCTGCTGATAGGTGTAATTGCTTTGTGGGGGGGGGGGTAAGCGGGCGGGGGACTGTAAATTGAAAGTTCAGCGTCTCAGAGAAAACGAGGACGACGGCTGAAATGTCACCGTTCGAGGAAACAATGAAGAATTTCAATAACACCGATGATTGTGTTCTATTGGACGACATCATGATGAATCCACGATTTGATTTTTAGTGGCTTTGAGTTTTATTACAGGAAGTTATCTAAAGGACATTTTTATATAATTATTATAATTAATGCATTTTTCCTAACTTTTAACAAGTCTTATTGGTGCCTGAATTTAAAACAGATGATGCAACTTTTGACAAACAGCAGCCACTGTTACAAAAAGGGGAAGTTCTTGATTAAATATTCCTTGAACTTCCTTTAGCTTCCTTTTCAGTCGTCTTCTAACTCGAGCACATTTGCCCTTTCCAGTCTTTCCCCCGAGCGCAGCACATGGCCTGAGGTAAAGCAGAATAATTTATCTGTGTTATTTCCAAGGGCCAATGCATCTCTGTAGAAACTTGTGCTTTTCAGCCCCGATGGGTCGTTTCTCCATCGACAGTCCTGAGCCGTCCTCGTGAATTTCACTGACGTAATAAACCTAGTCAGATTCATTTGTGGCACGGACAGCGAACGCAGAGGAACGCCACTCACAATGTTCTTCATGGCGAAGGTCATCGCATGTTAATCACGTTTTGTGAGCGAGCGCTCTCAAACAATTATGGCGGGAATTAATAAGAGGGTGTGTGAAGGTGGATTTACTCGTTTGAGCAAACGCAGAACGACCTTTGAGTTGCTGGAGAAAACTTTTCACCTCCTTTACCTTCAGGACATAATGGATTGTTTTTTCTACGCGTTTCACCCTTTGCATGAACAGTGATTAATATCAAGCAACAAGCAAAAGGTCATTGTAATATTCTTCTAATTGCATCATCAAATATGAGAGATGTGTGAGATCATGACGAATATGAGAGATTGAAATTCATGCAGGAAAAGAAAGAACAAAAGCCGACCTGACAACTCTCGCTTTACGTTCGATACCGCGCCAGAAAGCGAACATGGATCATCACAAGGTTACGTCACACTTTGCTCATGTCAGAGGTTGTTTCACATAATCGCTGTTGGAAAATTCAAAGCAGCCAAAAGGCCTTAGGGTTAAACTGCAGCCTGCATGGAGGGCAGCTCAATATGCACAACAAAGTCAAAGGGCAGCGCCGGTTCCCGCTCGCGTGCATCGATTTGTGTGCATGACGTGTGACTCTCCAACCGACTGATCCTGATCGGTCACAACACGCAGCTGCCTTCAGTCTGTTCTGCACGTGTGGGAGCAGTGAAAACCAGATCCAGTCCTGCAAAGATCAGCTTCACATCATCCTGATGGATGAGGCGCAGCTTTTTGCAGATGTCATCATCACTTTCCTCATCATATGTCCACTTACACACCAAGTGGAACATTTGTTTGTTTTTTTTCCCCTCAAGGCTAAAAGAGCCAAAATTGTTTTGCTGCTCCAAAATGTTAGTCAGAGTAAAATCAGCCTTTAGGCGCCAGGTGACCTGACGGATAAAAAAGGTGCCAAACACATATCACAACATCCTTAATGGAGGCCGACCAGGGACCTTAATTTACCGGTCATGCTCTTCCCACGTGCACCATCACCTCTGCACTGCCCTTCTAGAACATCCTCATTGTCCCATACTGTGGTTAAAATGAAGAAAGAAAAAACTAAAACCAACTGAAAGTCTTAATTTAGATTCATCTCCACACATCTTAAATTGTTGAATGGCATTCTGGGAAATGTAGGCCCTGTGAGGGAACATGTGTCCACACTAGACATTTTACTGTGTCTGATGTTTGTCTTTTTAAATGGTCTCTGTTCCCTTCAGCTCAGAAGATGCTGTCGCGGACCCCCCGCAGGACGCAGCAGCCGAAGACCCTGAACACGCCAGAGGACTCCACCTACTACAACCTGATTCATGTGAGTGAGACGCTGAACGATTTCAGATACTCGTCCCCGACAAGGCTCGTCACGTGACACAGTAACTGCTCCGCCACCTGTTGGTTTTCAAAATGCTCGATTGATTTTTCCCCTCTTCTGTCAGACAATGTCATCAAATCTTGCCTTTTATAAAGTTTTCTGAAAAAGTATCTTCAGCGGTGACGTGCGATTCTGAGTCAATTCCTTTTTGTTCAGCGTTCTCTCGATGTAAATGTTTGCGTTCTTCATAATTTCAGTGAACAACAGCTCAGCAGAAAGAGGCTCGTTTATAAAAGCTGCAGCACTTTGTCTGGATGACCGAGTTATATTCTGTAGACATAACACATCTGATCAATAATTTCATCTTTCATTTTAACACGTGGAAAAGAATAGCAACCTTTCATAAAAGCAAGAGTCTTTTTATGAAAACAAAACAATCGTCATAACAGTTTTTAAGAGATGACTTGATGGATCCATTATAAATTAAACAAGGCTATAGACTGAAAATATTCAAAGTAAGATTTTAAGTGCATTATTATTGATTAAGAGGTGAATAACTAACAAAACAAAACTTTAAAAAAACAGTGGTTTCTCAACTCCTTGAGGGGGGGGGGGGTGGGGTCGTGACTCATGAGAGCAGAGGGGCTGTGAACCTCTGTCCTGACACTGAATATAGATTATTGATTTTTAACAACCTGTCCTCTGTCTCTCTGCACCCAGCGCTCCGTCCAGGATGACAGACGCAAGCCCAGGAAAGAAGAGTAAGTGTCCAAGTCGAAACCTCATTTTAATGACCTATCACCACTGTTTTTAAAAAGCCTGCTGGTCCAGAGCTACGACTACTAATATGCCCAATGAAATGTAACGTTTTGTATGGTGGTATTCCAGTGTATAGATATAAAGTTTTAAAAAGGAGGTCGTAGAAAGTGTGTGTATGCATATATACAGTATTTGCCGTACAGGCGACAAGGTGAGAATACCACCCCCAGCGTCGGGCTGATGATGGAGCGATAGGGCTGCCTGAACAAGCACTGTGCTTTATCACAGCGCTCTGAAGAGACGCACACATGCACCTTCATACACACACAAACACACAGTCCGACAAAGTGCTGAACATCAAGGGTAATAATGTGTTAGCAGATAAATAAGGCCGGCGATGGACAGGAGCAGTTTACATGCATCATTAAGGACGAGAAGGTCAGCGGGAAAGATGGCATCTCTGGCTGAAGCTGACAGCAGAGGAGGACGGGAGATGGGAACACGTGGGTGGTGAGGAGTGAGCACCGGAGAGTAGACGGAGGTAATGAGTAAAGACGTACAGAAGGAGAAACGAGGAGGGAAAGAGTGATCGTGCGACGTAGAGGTCTCCATTTTAGAGCCAATATCAAAAATATCATCGCTTACATGTGGCTTTTTCTACTCGTGGTAGCAATAGTGATTCAGCTCGTGATGCTTTTTGGATTTGCCATTTAAAGCACAGAGAGTAAAAGTCATTCTGATAAAGAAACAAGTTGGAACAATCAGAGGAAAGTAGTTAGCAGGAGCAGTGAACCGAGGATGAACTGGCCCCGGAAACAGCTGGTTTACAGCTGAAGTGTCGGGCACGACTCGGCCCCTGGTGCCTGAACCGAAGCTAAATAGACAAGAAAAAGGAAATGGGCGACTGCAGATTAGAAAATGAAAGGAAAAAGCCATAAAAGTCCAATTTTATTCACTAAATATTCAAAGAAAATAGACTTAAGCTTTGTCTAGAATGACAGTGTGTTCATAGTTTACTCTTTTAGCAGTTAGACTGATCAGAGGGATACAGCTTGTAGCACCATATCTGAAGATGGACGTTTGTTTGTCAGAAGGACGCCTCAAAAACCATCAAGTCCATTTACTCCAATAAAGGGTTAAGAGATTCAGGGTGGACAGGAGAGCTGGACCGTCCCTAACATCGTGTCATTAACATTGCTCTAAACTGGCTTTAAAGATCTTCAGCTTTTAAAGGATCAGTATCGGTGAAGCTGCAGCACTGGACTCATAAAGAGACTGATTTCCGATAGCGTCTGATTATGTGTGAGACTCATTGATCTCCACGCGGAAATGATCGTTTCCTCGCTCCCGTTCACATGGAGGTCAAAATGAAGTCTGGTGGGCGGATCCCTGCAGACTGACGGTTTGACCTTCAACCTCTTTGTCCTCGAGAAAGTGTCTTTCTGTGGTTCTGGACGTGGGAAGCGTCTAAAAAAAACTAAAGTCCCACCATGACAGTGATATGAGGACATGTGAGGAAAGAGGCCTTCGTCTTTTTAAACAAACATTTCAACAACTCAACACTAATCTCATTCAGGGAAACTTTTAAAAGGACATTTCATTTCAAACACATGCTTGTGAATGAGAGGAAACATTTAAAAAATCCTAAAAGTCTTTTAGACAACAGGTAGGAAAATTAAAATGTATCTTTGATAGTGGTTTTCGTTTTAATAACAAATACTTTTTATTTCTCTCCTGTTTGTGTCACTTGGACTCAGCTGTGATCTCAGCTGTGTGACATCAGGGCTTGATTCCAGTCTTTAAACAGTAAATTAAGAAGCAAGTAAATGAAATACAAATCTACACAATAACAATAAATATATATGTCTCACTGAGACTGACACAACAACATAATCTAAAAATAAAGACTTTGTGAAATACTGTAGGTTTCACTAAGCTGGAGGTCGTTGGTTCAATACCCAGCTCCTCCAGATCATCCTGAAATGTCTTTGCACACTGGACCTAATGACTGTTCATCTGTGTTGCTGCTGAATGTGTGAATAAGACTTATACTGTAAAGTGCTTTGAGTGTTGATGAAAGTATTTCTGTATCTCTTGCTGTTGTGACAATAACAGAAGTTCATAGTGGTGCTGGATTTCCCCAGACTGGGGGTAAACATGTTTAAAAACTGGTTTTAAATTGACATCGATCCATCTCCTGTTTGTGCTTCAGTCCAGGGAAGCTGCTGGATGTCGACGACTACTACTACAGAGGCCTGGTCACCAGCAGGTCGGAACCCTCCATATCCACAGAGGAAACGTCCCACAGCAGCAGCATGGCCGAGAGTAGGCGCTCCTCGATCAGGAGGCGCTCCTCGGTCAGGAGGCGCTCCTCGGACAGGAGACGCTCCTCGGACCGGAGGCCGCCTGCTGAGCAGAGACCAGCTGCTGCCGGGAGACCGACCAGAGAGCGAGCCGTCACTGAACCAGAGCCGCCCAAACCTGCCAAAGACAACAGGTACAAGCATCTTCACCTCGTGTAGTAGGAAGGGTTTTTACAGAGAAGTGGTTTTATAGCCGGTGGGTCAATAGAGTTTAACCCTTTTTGATTCTCTGCCTGACAACAAATAAGTTAGCTACAAACAGCTCAGACACATGATAAATGACGACTGGAGATATTAAACAAGAATCTTTTCATCTTCTCTTCTGATTCTTTTTGTTTCAACTCTCCATCCTTGGTTCATTTCCCTGTTTCTCTCTCGCGATGTGTCGACAGGCGCTCCGTTCACAGGACGACCTCCACAGAGAGTCGGGCCGAGGACAACCCGTACGACTTCAGACATCTGCTGAGGAAGACCTCGCAGAGACGAAGGCTCATCAAACGCTACTGAAAGCAGGACGGAACCTTTTTACCCCGATTGTCGCACAAACTGTTAATATGTGAAGCGTCATACAAATATCACAAGTATCTGATTCATCGCAGTCACCACCAGTGAAATTCAGCACAACAGAGGTTTGAAGGTAAATATAAATAATACAATGTTACGCTGTTTAAACTCGCAGGGAATGAAGCTTTTATTTATGTCATTTGTAAACTGTACTTTTGCTCATTTTTCTTTTATTCATTTTCTTTCTTTGCTCGTCGAATTTGTGTGAGATTGTTTATTTAAACCTCAGATGTGATTTTATATAATGTCCATACTGTAGATCATGTAAATATGCAAAAATCCTGCTCTTAACACTTTCACAGTTTTTGATGAATGTATCTTTGGAAAATCGGCTTCGGTGTCGTCGTGTTGTAAGAAATGTAAATTCTTCTGTCGGCTGCAATCATCTGGTTTGTCCGTGTAAAAATAAAATATTTTCAAATTCCTTGTGACATTCAATTTATCGTATTCACCGTGTAGAGTCAGGTTATTTTTTAAAGTAGTAATCTCAATATTATTACTGTGGTGTCCAAATGTGTTAACATGAGCAGCTGTGTCATGTTTATCAGACCAGTCGAGTAAAATCCTCTTTTTCATATTGACTTGAACATTTTTCTTTGAGATTCTAACTTTGACCTTTACGTGACATTTTAAAGGAGAGAACCTCCCTCGGGGGGGGGTGTAAGTGAATCCCCGACAACACACACTGACACAAAAACTACACACACAACCACATGCATCCTGGAAATAACACACAGACAACCAGAGAACAACTGGGATATGATCCAGTTTTACTATGACCCTGATTAGCTGGTATGAACAGTTTCTGCAGATGATTCCCTAAGAATTTTAAAAAAAAACACATCTTCTTATGCACAAAACATTAAGTGTCTGCAAAACAATTGTTAATTTACAGGGACAATTTGACGCTATAAACCCACTTTAAAGAATCATAGCTGTACACAGAGATTACCGTGGCTTTGCCAGAGGGGTCACTTTATTGTAATCGTTCTTTTTGGCATTAGATGGTTGTTGGTGATTGCCTCCATGCATCATAACAGATGTGACTCAGTGTAGTTTTGATGCCTGAAGGCGGCGTTTGCTCTCATTCATGCAGGATATAAAAATGAAACAGTGCAGGAGGTGACAGTGGTGGATTGTAACGAGTAATCTGTGTAATTAGGTTGTGACACTATTAAGAGTATTGGATTGTTTCTTTCTCTTTCTTTGTTTGCTTCATCCAAAATAAACCAGTGTCCATATCCATAATTTAAATGGAATAACTGGTGCAACAATAAAAATCCAGATGTGTATTCTTCTCCCTGGAGTTGGGCTACAGTGCGTAAAACAAGTCCTGGGTAATAAGATACTTTTGGAGTGACGCGCCCCGTCTCTGAGAATTGCAGAGAGGAGGGACCCTGTGCGCACTTTACGCGTCTGAGCCGCGTCTCCTCGCCGCCCCGCTGCTCCCATCAGCCGGAGGCGGGCAGTCAGAGCAGCCGGTCCCCGCGTAAGAAGGTGTGCGACCTCCGGGCGGATGAGTTAGTTGTCATTCGGTGTCTGCATGGAGGCTGAGTTCAGCGCGCAGGGGGACGGAGAGTCGGGGATGGAGCTGCTCTGTGGAGTCACGACGTGCGACGTCACCATGACCTGAGGAGAATCACGATGGGATTTCTATAGTGACGTGAAATTTAGGTTGGACGCAATTAGACACGCTTCTATAGGCGCTGCGTGTTCACCAGCAGCTGTAGATTATCGCTGCTTTTTTTAAATCCACATTTCTGCACCAGCTCCTGTTTTTTTGGGCGCTTTTTTAATTTTACGCACGTTTTCAACAACCGCAGAAATTTCCCTGTAGATTTTTTTTGCTCCTTGAACTTGAAGCTTTTTTTTCAATTCATATTTTTTGATTTTGATTCCAAGAAGTGGCTGCGCGGTGCGTGGAGGCGCTGACATTACGCACCGGTGAAGTCCAAGTGTTTTGCGGATTTCTGTGGGAACACAACGCTTCGTGCTCCGTGCACCTGTGGACCAAACAAAACAAAAACCTCCAGCTCCAAGATGCTTTTTGTTTTTCACACATAAGCTGCTTGATTTTTTTGTATTATTTCCTAGTGTCTCCTCATCCTCCTATAACGCGTGAGTCGGATGCGCGGCTGCACCGTGAGCAGTCGGTGCTCTGACCACATTCAGCTCCTCAGCTTTGAGCAGCCGCCGGTCGACGCGTGTGGATGGGCTCTGTCGGTCTCTGCAGCTCCTAACTACCGGTAACGATGGCATCACACGGTTTCTGGTCTCTTGGCGGAGATAATGCGGGGGCCAGCCCCGGGAGTCAGAGCCCCAGTACGAGTGAGTGGCTCTTTTTTTTTTGTCTTCAAACCAAAAACCTCTGGATCCAGGCGCATGCAGCACAATTCATTCCAGTGGGTTATCTGTGCCAGCCCTGCAGGCCTGTTGTATTCACACTGGGGGGGTTATTCCAAGTTGATTGGCGTCTTTTGTGCGTTTCGTCCATCTTAAAGTTGGACTGAACCGCGCTCTCCTCGTGCGTATTTAATGTGTCCCCCCTTATCTTGCAGCCAGGGCTTGGTGCCAGGCGGCGGCCCAGAAATTATCCGGAGGAATTGGATCGAAATTATATGGTAGGTCGTGCATGTGTGCGTGTGGAGAGGATTTGTGCCTCTTATTTCCACCATTACACCCACACGCTGGTTTCACAGGGTAATAAGAACATGTGTATTTCTGTGGTTCGGCAAAGCGCTGCTCAATGTCGGGGAGATGGAGAAAGCCGCCGAGCCCGGCTCCGACCAGCAGCCGCCGCCGCCGCCGGAGACGAAGTCCGGCGACTGCGGCTGCAACAAATCCTGCAACTGCACCAAAGCTTCCGTGGGCTTCTCCGACCTCTATTCAACAGGTACACAACCACACACACACACACACAACATGCATGGCCCCGCATGGACGAGCTGCATTTATCCAGTGTCACGATAAAACACCAGAAATCATTTGTTATTGTGATTCTTCTTGAATGAATAAAAAACATCTGGAAGTGCAGGCATTTTGCAAATATCCTGTCTTTTAATAAAACAGAATTAAATGTGTTTAAATTGCATTGAAATACATGTTATAGGCCTGCACGGAAAATTAGATATAATCAACTGAATGACTGTTTTACGCATGAAATAAAAATGCAGATATCCAGATTTAATACCTGCAAGATATTGTTGAATATGTGTGAGCGGTGGACTAGATTCCAGAGAGGTCACCTTCAGCAGAATCTGATCTGAGCTTCGTTCAGAAGGCAGAACATGTCCTTCACGTCCTCGATGGCCTGTTCAATATAAAATAAAATGTTTTGTTCTCTATGGATGATGGCCTGCAGGAGGATTTCAAAATAAAATTCGACTCGTGGCGCCATTTTAAGGCCTGAACACACACGTGCATGACAAATAAAAATCACCCAGACACATGTGGAATTGCAGGAGAGACGAATCACAAAATGTCTCCCCCTTGCAGATGTTTTATTATTTAATTTGATTTGTATTTCCCAGACCTGTTACCTGCGATGGACGGCGACGCCAAGACGATGACCTTCCTGCAGGAGGTGGTGGATATTTTACTGGCCTACATCGTGGAGTCGTTCGACCGGGAAACGAAAGTGATCGACTTCCATTATCCCAACGAGCTGCTGCAGATGAACAACTGGGAGCTGCAGGGCGAGCCGGCGAATCTGGACGACATCCTGATCAGCTGCCGAGCCACGCTCAAGTACGCCATCAAGACAGGTAGGAGAGCATCTGGATTACGGTGGAAACATCTGGATTATAGAGGCGACAGCTGGATTATAGTGAGCTGCAGAATGCATGATATAAACTACAGGACACACCCTCTTTTTAAAAAAAGCGGCATCTTTTTATCTTTGAGGCAGAACAGGCCTGAAATGTGGCCTAATGTGCAAAACACGTCCAAGTTCAAATATGTAGAAGCTTAAAATCTTATTAAATCAAATATATATATATATTAAAAATAATTTAAATCGTAATAATGCAGTAACAATGCAGCAAAAAAACAAATACTATTATAACACAATAAATCTACTTAAGACATGAAAAGATCAGTATCAGTTTTATTGATGTTAAACATATGAACGAGAATAAAACAAAGAAACCAACAGAAAATGACCAGCTTCATGAGCAGGGTGTGGTGGGTGATAAATAAGGTGTTAGAATAAAACATCTGTACTGGTTTTGTTCCTCCATGAGCCTCAGACCAGTAAGAGCAGTGCCGCAGTAAATCTGAGACTAATAATAATCATAATAATGATAAGAAGAAGAAGCAGGCCTCACATCATGTCTCCTGACTGCAGACACACACACAGCAGCAGGGTGGATTTCACACCACCACACATACTGATCTTTTTATATCATATTTTGTATCTGTTTTAACTCTTTACTCAAACCTGCACAATTTAGCAGATTTAATAAAACTTTAAACAGTTTATAGTTGTTAGCGGATATAAGGACATTTTAAGTCATATCTAAGTGAATAGTATTTATAATAATAATGTTGTTATTGATTGATGCTGATCTATAAAAGTATCGATCTTTGATGTTGATCTTTGATATTGATCAGATTTAGAGAATAAACAGAAACATTTCTATATCAAAGATCCATGTCTGGTTTGTTTTGTGGTTTTATCACTTAACCTCAAACCCTCATAATTTATAAATGATCTTTTAATAGTGTTTAAATAAAACAGTGTATAACAAACAAGCTGATAGAGGAATATTTATATGTTTATAAGTGTTAAGTTATTTTTTGTTATTTATAACCTCCTATGAAGAAATATTCAATAATAATATCTGTGTTTTATAATATTATTATTGAGTATCTGTGTGTGAACCAGCAGCCAATGACAGGAGAAGTTGTGCAGCAGTGTTTCATATATATTAACACTTAAATCTGCATGTAAATAAAATTAAATAAATGTGTTAAGGAAACAGAATTCATTTTAGAAGCTTCTCGGCCTAAAACAAAGGTGGATAAACTCAGATTGTTTCCTACATTACCCACATTGCACCACGTTTTCCATCATTTCAAGTAGATGATTGTAAACGTCTCTGCTGCTGCTGCTGCACAAACTCAGCATAAATGCACAGGGGGGGGGGGGGGGGGAAGCATATTTCAATTGCTGTGTCCTGCCTGCAGATAAGACCCCCCCCCCCCCACACACACACACACCTCACACCCTCTGCCTCCTCTCTTTCCACCCAGCCCACCCCAGGTACTTCAATCAGCTCTCCACAGGATTAGACATGGTCGGGCTGGCAGCCGATTGGCTCACATCCACCGCCAACACCAACATGTGAGTGTGCGCCGCCTCGCTCATCACGATGTTAAATGGTGATAATGACGATGACAATGGATTCCATTTCCTGTGTGTGTGTGTGTGTGTGTGTGTGTGTGTGTGTGTGTGTGTGTGTGTGTGTGTGTGTGTGTGTGTGTGTCTGCAGTGGCTGATAGCAGCTCCCCCCCCCCCTTTTTTGTTCACTCAATCATTCCAAATGAAAAGGGGTGAAATGAAAGGCAGACCCCACCCCCCTCACCCTCCCCTCTTTACTCCCCCCACCTCCATCCCTCAGCCCCCCCCCCCCCCCCCCCCCCCCCCCCCCCCCCCCCCCCCCCCCCCCTAGTCCCTGTGGGGATTCAAGGGGAGAAAATTAGCTCTGAAATTAAATTCAAACTAATCTGGAGCTAATTTCACTGTGCGTGTGTTTTTTGGTGCGATAAAACCCGGGGCGAGCGTCGGCCTTGGCAACCGTGAGACACTGCAACATAAACCTCATGTTGACGCGTGGGTTTTTAAAATGAGAGCAGCTAATACACCGTGGACTCGTAGAGAAATGTATCAGCAGGAACATACTGGAAATGTACTTTGTTGTTTTTAAATGCAGCAGGGATGAAAATGTGCAACTACTGTACAACAGGGAGAATGTATGAGTCGGACGTGCTGCCTTCAGGGTGTAGAAAAGGAAAAGTAAATCCTATCACCCTGTTTCCCAAACAGTCATTAAATGTTTGTGTGCTGCTCAGGTTGCACGTTCTCTGTGCATATTAATGTCGATCATTGCAGTTTGCCAATGTTGTGGTGTTGCACTTTGTTAATTGGGTTATCGGACACATTTACGAACATATACTTTCACATTCATGTGCATATTATCGATCAAATCTAGGATTTTTCTAAATCAGGGGCCAAAGTTTACATAAAGGGGCCAATTATATGTCCAACATCCGTGCACAAGTCCTGATTGAGGCCTTGTTTCCTGTTTCGAGCACATTGTGGACTTCAAAAAAGCTTAAATAAAAATTTACATTTATTCTTATTATTGTTCATACGTTTTATTCTTATTACAACTACTGCCAGGACAGGGGCCCTTCAGGGGCCGATCAGATATCAGAGGGGGCCATTTCTTTCCTGCATTCGCCCCTGCTGCAAATCGTTTTGCCCTTTTAGAAACAAACAACCACAAAATATTGTGTTTTTATCATTCCAGATTTTAAAATACTTCCTCTGCAAGACGCATCAATTCTAAACATGTCCTTGAAACACACAAACTGCAGAGGAAAATAACTGAGGAGAATGTCTGTTTTTTGGGCTGATGAGTCATGGCGTGTTTTGTGTAACCGGCACCACGTGATGTCGCTTGTGTGACGCAGGTTCACCTACGAGGTGGCTCCTGTCTTCGTGCTGCTGGAATACGTCACTCTGAAGAAGATGAGGGAAATCATTGGTTGGACGGACGGACGAGGAGACGGCATTTTCTCTCCTGGTACGTCAGCATGTGTGAGGCGACGCCGCCCCCCCCCCCCCCAGCACCCCCTCTGTTCCACTGCAAATGGAACTGGCCTTGTGTGTGTGTGTGTGTGTGTGTGTGTGTGTGTGTGTGTGTGTGTGTGTGTGTGTGTGTGTGCTGCAATGTGTCAATTTGCATTTTGATGATGTAGATGGAACTCATTTCAAAGCCAATTAGCATAGAATAATTCCCCCAACTTCGGCCCCCACCTCGTCAAGGCCCCAGTATTGAATCCCTCCCGTGCGTATTCGTGGTCGTCACATGATGAGGACCAATCACTGCAGAGCTAAATGTCAGACTGCGATTGGCTGTGGCCCCCGTGGAACGTGCAGCTGTGACGTTGGATGCTGCAAACAAAAGATTTCAGTCTTTGTTGTTGTTTCATAGTTTTAAAGAGAGTCAGAAACCCAGCGTCACTCCCATGAGGCCTTTCTGTGATGTGGGGCCGACGTTGATAAATCACAGAGACCCTCTCTGTCCTCTAGGTGGTGCTATTTCCAACATGTACGCCATGCTGTTGGCCCGCTTCAAGATGTTCCCTGAAGTGAAGGAGAAAGGAATGTCATCGGTTCCCCGATTGGTGGCCTTCACCTCCGAACACGTAGGCATAAGATCCACTGATAGTCAATACGTGTCTAATACTGATCACTGATGGATGTTTTATCTGTTTCATGGAATCAGACGTCAAAGATCTTCTCTAAATCCAGAAAAAGCAGCCAAACCTTTTTATGATTATAATTGAATCTGTTTAAATCCTCCTGTGATGTCACACTGATTTTTCCCTGGTATCTTTCAGAGCCATTTCTCCATCAAGAAAGGAGCAGCCGCTCTCGGCATCGGGACTGAAAGTGTGATCTGCATCAAAGTCGACGAGAGGTAAAGTCGACCTTTTATCCCAGTATATGAATTCCAGTACTTTTACTCGAGTACTGTACTCAACTACACTTTTGAGGTACTTATATTTAATTTGTATTTCCGTTTGCTGCTATGTTTTACCTATATTCCACAATAATCCTAGAGGAAATATTGCAGTTTTTTTTACTTCACTGTATTTGTATTTCAGCTCCAGTTAATTTTTGTATAGAAGAGTTTACAGAAAATGAAAAACAATATACATGTGTGTAATATATAGTATTGTACAACATATTACAGGTTTTCTTTGGCTTGAGACGCTTCACGAAAAAGTACTTTTTATAGTATTTGGGCCCGTTGTCATCAGAGTTTACAATCTTACACTGTCATGTATAGTAATATCACTAAATAGTAACACAATCATTTTTATTCCAGCCATAATTTAAATATTCTTTATCAATTAAAGCATTTTCTTCTACGTCTGAACTCACAAACAACCCAGTAAACAAGTGTTGTGTTCTCACAGCGGTCAACTGATCCCAGCCGACCTCGAGAAGAGAATACTGGAGGCCAAGCAGAAGGTAACGTGACGCATGTCTGTAACTGTTCTCCACACACACGTTACTTCATTCTCCACTGAATCCCCTCAGCCACGGGGACGAGGAGGGAGAGCATCGCTTCATGTGTGTGTTTGTGTTCACGCAGGGTTTCGTACCTTTCTTCGTGAGCGCGACCGCTGGAACAACCGTGTACGGAGCCTTTGACCCGCTCATCCCCATTTCTGACATCTGCAAAAAGTACGACATCTGGATGCATGTGGACGTGAGTAAAATAAGCAGAAATCTACACACACACACACGCACACAAATGTGATCTCAGGACTTCAGTGAAGGGACACACAGAAAAACACAGAGCTCACCCGAGAGTCTGACAAATCTATTACGTCTGTCTCGCCTCTAACTGCCTGCGGTTGACCCAGATAGGAGCCGGCCATTTCCTATCTAACGCTGGAGATTAGAAAAACTGGAGCAGAGGCTGTAAATCATCTCCCTCCCCTGACTTTGCCATCATGGCCTCTCTCAGTGAAGCGTCTATTAATGAAGGTCATTTAGTCCTGACGGGGGGGTGGGTGGGGGGGACACATCTATTAGGAGACGGAGGCGGCCTCGTCCCTGCCTCCTCCTCCTCCCCTCGCTCAGACGGGGAAAGACCACGTCCTGTTTGTGGCACATGACGATGATGTTGTCGGTAAACATGTGTTGGGTCTTTGTGTGTTTGTGGACGCAGCTCCTACACAAATGTGTGTGTTTTGTGGCCTTTTTAACTGTAAATAGTGAACTTACAAGACCCAACATTCCTCTGGTATTAACTAAATATGTATTTGTGTCTGGATCTGCACCAAATGACACAAGGAAACTGTCAGGAAGTCAGGGGGTCTCTATTACACAGTTTGTCCACTAGAGAGCAGTGGCAGGTTTATCAAGTGTCAAAACATCTTGTACAGAACATGTTGTGTTCATGTTCATACTTACAAACTCACAACCAAAGCTTTAACGTGTTTTCCCTGTGTCGTGTGTGTGTTTGTGTGTCAGGGTGCATGGGGAGGAAGTCTGCTCATGTCCAGGAGACACAGGTGGAAGCTGGACGGAGTCGAGAGGCGAGTTGTTCCTTCTTTTTCTGTGGAAACACAAACATAAGAAGCTGATGAGGGTTTGACGTAATGACGCATGATGGTTGTTTGTGTTGTTTTTTAACTGCAGAGCTAATTCAGTCACATGGAACCCACACAAAATGATGTCGGTCCCTCTGCAGTGTTCGGCCCTGCTGGTCAGAGAGGAGGTACGTCCCCTAACACAGCTCACAGGACCACTGCGTTTTATTGTGGTAATTCACGGCATGTAATCGTCGCCGTGGCTGTGATCCCTCCACAGGGTTTGATGCAGAACTGCAACCAGATGCACGCCTGCTACCTGTTCCAGCAGGACAAACAGTACGACCTGTCCTACGACACCGGGGACAAGGCGCTGCAGTGTGGACGCCACGTGGACATCTTCAAGCTGTGGCTCATGTGGAGGGCCAAGGTGAGAGGAGCTGCTGTTGTGGTGATAAACATCCTGTCTCAGTTTGACGGTGACGTCTTTCAAATAGGAAAAGTGAAAACCAACAGGAAGCCACAGCGAATTTCAAAAAGCTTGAATGTTTTGTATCTGTAAAGACATTTTCTGCAGCGGATATAACTGCCTCCATTTTGTGGATTATAACTTTTCTGGATTTGTCTATCTTTTGTCTATTTAATATTCTCATTTTATTTATTTAAAACAAAATCACTTAAAAGACTAAACTGTTTTCTTCTCCAAAACCGATGACCTACTTTTCTGACCTGCTTAAACAGAGAGAAGCGTAGAACTCAGGCTGCCTGTCGAAATTTGACAAATACAATTGATCTTCTCTATCAGTTAATCATTTAAGATGTGAAAAGGTTTAAGCTTAAGTTTGTGAAACCAATCACAATGCAGATAGAACCATATAAGTCCATGTTATTAGATAATATAAACTTTATGATGGTGTCTTAAAGTAGAAAAATGGAAAACTCGATCGTGAAAATAAATCCTGGATCCACATCTTGATCTGCAGTAACAATTTTAAGGCAAATCCAGGATTTAAACGGACTGAAGAGATGTGAATCTTCTCCCTCTCAGGGCACCATCGGGTTCGAGGCTCAGATTGACAAGTGTCTGGAGCTGTCGGAGTATCTGTACAACAAGATCAAGGACAGAGAAGGATACGAGATGATCTTCAACGGGAAGGTACGTCCACGTTTCATCCTCCACAGCAGCTCCCATCGCTCCCCGCGGCTGCTTCTACCTCGGTGTGTTCAGTTGCATGACGGGAGACTTGATTGGCACACAGCGCTGCTCTTGCTTTGTGTCGGCTGAATGCCATTTTTACCTCTGGCTGCCAGTATAATGTGCTGCTATTATGTTTAATGAATAGCATAATGGCCTGTGATTGCTCATCTGCATATGAATGGGACGGAGTCTGAAAGATCGTCCACCGAGCAGAGCTGCAGCAACACAAACACGTGCGGGTACGACGGGTTATTAAGGTGAAAACCTCTCATGCTCGGACACTCGGAGTCGTTTTATGACGAGAGTCTTTATGTTTCAAGTCTGGTTGTTTTCCTGCTGAGCCACAAAAGGCTTAAAGCATCGTAACCCAGAGGGCTGATGGGAAAACGCCAAGTGCTCTGGGCAGCGGCCCAGGTGCTCACGAGTCTGTGGCTCCCATTAAGCCTTTACATCAATCTGCTGTTGAATATATGAGCATCAAACCAGCCCGACCGTAGAAACGAGGCCGCTGTGCACGGCTGCTCATCTGTGGGTATGAATGAGTTTCAGACATGTAGATAATATCTGAGAGGAGGAGGAGGAGCCTGTGTGAGGCTGGGAACATGGACTGGAAGAAAGCTCATCCATTCATCTCACGCGTCCTGAAGTTAGAGGCATGGGGCCTTGTTACATGTCTCATAGTCTCTACACAGCCGTTTATAGAATTTACAGGGGTTCTTAATTGCTGTTATTGTGAACGAACGTAATCAGCTGTTTTCGGGGGGGCCCTCTCTGCTTGGGGCCCAAACCTATAGCCTGCTTTGCCTAAGCTGTCGTGACGCTGATGCCAGGCAGTTCTCCAGTATGAGTTTGTGTGCCGTAATAATGTTTAAATATTTATTTTAACCGTTTTACCGTGATACTGATCTGTTCTGTTTCCGTGATGATGTGATTCCATGTAACACAAATTGCTTTCCCTGCTCTACACGTGCACGTGTTTGCTCTTGTGTGACTGTGACTCGTGTCGACTGTGCGTCTCCGCAGCCTCAGCACACCAACGTCTGCTTCTGGTACCTCCCTCCTGGGATCCGCTACATGGAGGACAAAGAGGAGAGAAAGAAACACTTGCACAAGGTGGGTGAGCGCAGATAAGGCGCCTGACTGCACTGTCGACCAAAAGGAAAACCCACCTTTCACGTGGCCTATAAACCTTTTCCCTCATATCCAGCCTGACCGTTACATGTCCTCCTCATTAGGGACGACAAAGACGATCAGTTACACAAAAAACTACTTTTGAAAACGGGTTTAAAAGTGTGACAGAGAGGAGCGATATCACACAGCAGACTGGGAGGGAGTGAGGTTATTCACTTAGCTGAGGTGACGGCCATTCAGAGGGTCCCTCAGCGGCAGGGGTCCACTAATTGACAATTAGGACAAACAGATGGCGGACGTGCCGGCCATACAAAGGAGCCCCCTCGGTCACATCTTTCTCATAATCCGCCGCATGGAGAGGTTTGAAAGAGCAGAGTCATCGTGGTTCAGCGGCCGGAGGATCCGACCAGATTCCTCTTCTACTCAGACTCTGAGACCGAGACCGAGTCGTGACGTAAAGTTTCCCAACTGGTCCGAACTGGAAAAGACGGATTAGACGGAAACCTGCAGCTGCTGACTGGTTATTTTCCAGAGCTGTCGGCTGCAGCGCGACACCTGCAAGACATTAAGCAGAAATGACTTATTCTGTGATGAGGAGTGTGACACGCTCCTATAGGAGCCTCTATGCAGGACTAACTGCTCCAGCAGACTGGAATTGGACAAGTGAAATTCAAACCAACTCTTATTCCTTCAGGAACTTCCTATACCTCCACAGTTATTACATTTTATTTCCCTCCGGGATCAATAAAGTATCTATAAGTTTATATATATTAAAATTCCTATTAGATTATGTTGTACCTCCAGGTTATTTCAGTCAAAGCATCTTGTTACTGAATCTTATGCTAAAGTCACGCAGATATTTATAAAAGAAACTGACAATGATTCCTAAGATGTTGTTATCAAACGATAAATAAAAATGTATAAAAAAGAAAATACAAAAACAACCAATTGTATAGAGCTTTAATTAAAAAACTATTTTTACTTACAGCCTCGTGCAACTTTTCTGCATTGTTCATTCTGTAAAATGAAAGTTTTCATATCAGCAAACATAAGCCAAGATACTGAGACTGTCAGTGAAAGGATTATATGTTGATCCTGATAAAAGACTGAAGTATATAAATTGTGTTGTGGGTTTGTTAGAAGTGAAAGTTGTGTTGTTGAAGGCTGCAAAGCAAAGTAATAGTTTCTCTAACTTTATTTAATTAATAACTTCTATTCTATTGTCCGACATTTCAAACTCTCCAGATTAGTTCTGCACTTTTTTTCAAGCTCTTTCCATCAGCGACCTCATTTCATTTCCACTCTGTAGTTTGGATGTTAACAAACCGAGCTGCAGCAGTGACGTCGTCTCCACAGTTAGAATAAAGATTGTGTTTATTTCGTGTCTGATTGTTTTCCTCTGACTCTCGTTGGTTCACTCTGGACGTGTGTGGCTCTTTCAGGTGGCCCCGGTGATTAAAGCCAGGATGATGGAGTACGGGACGACCATGGTCAGTTACCAGCCACAGGGGGACAAGGTCAACTTTTTCCGCATGGTGATCTCAAACCCCGCCGCCACCTTCGAGGACATCGACTTTCTTATCGAGGAGATCGAACGACTGGGCCAAGATCTATAAGACTCGTCTCACCTCGTCCTCACGTTCTTTTCCCCCTTGGCGGATGAATTGTTTGTCGTGAATGTACCGGTAAACTTTTCTTTTCTCTCTCTCTCTCTCTTTCCTCCAAAGTCACATATTTAAGAATATATTTGAGAAAAAACCCCCACAGATGTATCCATATATTATGTATTGTAGCTTTGCCGTGGACTGACTTGGTCCAAAGCGATGTAAAAGTGCTTCTGTCTGCTTTTCCTGTAGCGTAGATCCCAGAGTAGTGTCAGTTGGTGATGTAACTCTACGTGTACCTCTTCGTGATTTGAAAGGCTCGTGCAATAGGTCGATGAGGAAGAGTTTTATTTTTCAATCATCTCTCATTTGCCAAGTTTGTCGTTTAAGTGCCAAATGTGGTTGTGTTCTATTGTAACTTTAACTTTTAAAACGTCTGGTTTAAAAACTTTGAAAAAAAAGTGAGAAAAAAAAAAGCACTTCACCTTACCTCAGCTTATTCAACTGCCTTCACATCTGCACATCATCCTCCTCGCAGTGATTCTCCTTTAGTGAACCAGCACATGATAAAAAAATAATCCCAACTAGAGCAGAGGGTCGTTTGGATTCAGAAGGAACAGAAAAGTAGATTCAAAGGATGTTGGTCCATCGTGTGTCATATTCAATTTGTTGTCACCAAAATGGTTTCAGACATAATAATAATATAATAATCTAAGGTTAGATTGATCAGAGGTTCATGTAAAGTTATCATCCTTAAGATTTTCTTCATTTCAAGCCCAATTTTAGGGTTTGGAGCAGGTGACTTGACAGAGAAATAACCAATCACAGAGATGTAGTTCCTCCAGTTTAACCAATCTAGCGCCATTTGGTATCAAATCGATGTAAAGCTAGCTCGGACTGTCCGCTGGCACACGAGTGGAGATTGGTTTCTCTGGATCTCCCCCGAAATCATCGTCTATGATGGGAGGAATTGTTTCAGGGCATCTTACATTCACAAAACGAAACCATAAAACAGAAAAAGAGGAAAGAAAAACTGAAAAGGTAAAACACGTCTCCTTTAAAACGTCATTCGCCGTTACCCTCACTAACGGGACTAAATCTTAAGGATGATAACTTTAACTAAACCTCTCATTAGTGTTACATACGTATATATTAGAGAGGTTGTCCGGTAGTTGGGCTTTTGGGTGAAGCACTTAACTGAAAGGTTCGAGGATTGATCTTGAGAAACTGGGGCAATAATCGTTTAAGTTAATGACCTTCACCAGATCCTGCAGCTACTGTCCACCTGACATCACTTGCACTAAGTCACCAGGGGACGAAGAGCGTCCCTTAGCATTGCAACTGAGATTTAATCCATTCACAAGCAATATATATATATATATATTCCAGTGTGGGTCCAATCTTTTAAAACCCTGCAAACATATTCAAAAGAGACGGTGAATTCACGTGTTGACGATAATCAAGTCTCCAGACCAAATGCACCGTAGCTGGCAAAAAATAAATGAAATAAATAATAGAGTTAATTACATGCTTATCGTAGGCGGGTTAGGATCGTGAACCCTGAGGTTCTGTAGCATTTCCATTAGTTAGAAAAGCACAATTTGCTCAACGTGGTCGGTCAGTGTACAATCACTTTTGATCATAGATTGTAAATAGTATTTCAAGATGTCCTGAGTACATATCTTTGTGTATACATATATGTATATAAGACGTATAACCAGAGACTATTTGTGAGGTAAAGTTATTCATATTTTCTCTATCTCCGATATAGATTTACTTGTATTTTCATCCTGTTTGTCCAAAAAGGCTTTTGTGTGTGCGTGTGTGTGCACGTGTGTGTGATTATTTGATGTGTGTGTGACATGAAACGTGTTTCAGGGACTGGCTTTAAAGACACCGACAGATACCGAACGAGCCGCGGTCGAACAACGAGACTCTGACGTTTGGATTTTACGTGAAAATGCAAAGCCATTTAAACTCTGGAGCCCTGTGTTTATTTCTTTCATTTGTGTGTGTGTGTGTGTGTGTGTGTGTGTGTGTGTGCTCACGTGATAATTGACGGTATGTGCCAACGTGTACCTTAGTGTGTTTGTAACTGTGTTGCCTTAGTATAAATTTTGCCAGTATTGTCTAGTTTTTCCTCCGCAGGGGAGGTCGTGCACTTTACAGTATACACATGACCTAATAACGTGCAATGTCCAATGGTTGTCGATGTTTTAAAGAATTATTATATTCCAGAAAAAAAATGTAACTTTAAGCTCTTTGGTCTGAATGTGACGAGAATCAAGGGTCTTTTAGACGAGGAAAGCATTATTTGATTATTGTTCCTATAAAGCTTGTTTAACTATCTTTAACTAGCCTATAATTATCGATCCTGTTGATTTGTCCTTTTTTGAAAACTGAAATTCGGCGTCCACACTGTGACACGGACAACATCGGATGTGAAACAGCGACAAAGGAATCTCACCGGTAGTCCTGGAAAACCAGACGCGTTGCACCTCTTGCTGCTGCTGCTCGACTTTGCTTCCTTTGCACGTGCATGCGATGCCTTGCCTATCCAGCTTGTTTGATATCCAGTGTCCTCTATATCTATTTATATATAACATATATATACAAATATACAGTATGTGTAGCACCTGTACCTATAGCTTGAGTGTCCGATGTATAGCTTGTAGCCTGTAGATTAGTGCTCTGTCGCTCCGGCCTTTACATGTGATCTCTCGTGTCTCTGGGCTTCCTATAAAGTGTCTCCGTGCCGCCAAGCATGCTAACCTCGCCTCGCATTGTATACCTCGCCGCGCTTGATACTGACTATCTCTATCCTCCGTCTTTCTCTTCTGCTTGACAACTGTCGCCGCTTCTGATCGTAGAGTATTATATCTAAATATATATATATATATGTGTGTGTGTGTGTGTGTGTGTGTGTGTAGTCCCTCAGCATGTCTCTCCGAAAGCTCGTCTCCGCTTCCGCACCTGTACGACCGTTATTTCTATCTTTCTATCTCTTCCGCTTTCGACCCTCTGGTAGCAGCGAGAGTTTTCTCTCCCGCGCTTTTCCTCTCAACGTTTCCACGGCTCCCCGCTGTCGTTCTGTTTGTTGTGTCCGAGGCCGGTTTGTTGACTCGTGTCATGGTGCCGCAGCGTTTTGTTTTAAGACCCTTGACTCTATGGGATGTATGAGAAAGAGAATTAATAACATTTTTTTGGCTTGATTGTCCAAAAACATGTCTTATGCAGGTGTTCTTAGCCTTTAGCACAGAAACAGAAAACATGAACCCTGGTTTCTTGCTCACAGGGAATATTGTTTGTTTAAGAGAACGATTAAAACCCCGACTACTCAGAGTGCAGTTCATTTTCACTGAATATAAATCATATATTCTGCAAACTGCTCTGCTAGCTTCTCTAAAACATTCATTTGTCCTGAACTAATGTTACTCTTGGGAAAATAGAAATAAATATTGTCTAAACAAACATCGTTTGAATGTGTTTTCTTCTTCTATTTGCTCTCACACACACAGGAAGATCTTTATTATGCTTCATATAGAAGCTCTTCATACGTTCCTGTGTTATGTGAACAGAGAAAAGGTTTAAGTTGTTATGTAACGTGGAGCGATTGGTCCTTGAAAAGGAGAAGTGCCTCATTGAGGCCATTTACGTGGGAAGGACGTATCAGCAGTGTCTCCACAGCACTTTTCATTTTTATATTTTATTTTCTGACCAAAAAAGATCCTCACTTTTTAATTATAAATGAAAATGTTTTGCTTTATAAAATAACGTCAGTAAGATAAGATGAACTTTATTGATCCCATGCTGCAGAAATTCACTTGTTAGAGCAGCAGACAGTGACAAGAAAACAATTGAAAGTATACAATAGAATAAAAGAAGTATAATGAAATAAAAGCAGAGTAAATATGTAAATAATATACAACTTTCACTAAAGAGTGAAAATGATGGGTCATGAGAAACACAACTTGAGGTGTTTTACTGTATTTGTGCATTTTGTATGAGGAGATATTGAAATTAACATATATGCAATGGCATCTGTATGTTTACAAAATAGGGTAGTAGTATACAATATATATAATAGTATACAATATGATATGAATATAAAAATGATATGTATAGGCATATATATATAGATGTTGGTGTAGAATAAGATGCTCTCTCAGTACCATAGAAATTAGTATATGCTTATGAACTCCTCTCTAGGTGGCGCTGTTACCTCACAAACAGGGAGTGACAGTGAATTTTAGGCAAATATAAATGATTTTCCATCACTGTCTCAATAAGAAGCTGTTTTACATTTTTCTCTTAATCATCTCTGATTACGATATGTAGGAAACTACATCCCAGACTATGTGAAAACGCTCCCAGGTGGTTTCTCTCACCTCAAACACTGACAGTAGATACAGAGACTGAGAAACACCCCATTAGTTTACTACAGTGACACAAAGGCCCAGATAAGAAGGTGAAAGTGTGATTTACTAAGAACATCTGTGGCCCAGTCGGCCTCAGAGGAAACGGCTGATTTTAACATTATGAACATGTCATGTAATCACGATAACTGTTTCCACGCAGCAGTTTGACTGTGTTTACACGACGAGGTCCAGCAGCACCGGCCTTGATCAACCTCCAAAACCCTGATCAGAGGAAAACCGGTCCAACCTCTCACTGCTGAGTCTCCTGCAGATAACATGTCAGCATCTGTGGTGCTAGGTGGGAGAAACACAAACGACAATGTGACATCACCAGAGGAGGTTTCTGGACAAAATAATTAACAAGCTTGAAACACAAAACAAGGAATACAAATCCACTATAATGATCTCAACGATTGGAAAATGATTTCAATCCCCTGACATCTATTAGGTTGCATATAAAGACACATGGTGCACTAACACACAAGTGTCTGGACAAAGCCTCAGACGTGCTGCACACACACACGGTCAGTATGTGAGTGTTCCTCCTTCACAGGCCCTCGTGGGGGTTTCATGATTCACTGTGTTTCAGCTCATCATCAAGGAATTACCTGTGTTCTCTCAACATCACTTTCTAGATTCTTGTGTCACGAGGCCCCTCGAAATTAATTTCAATCAACCTCGACAGGCCGCGTCTGCCGCCTTCGTCTCCTTCTTCCACACAGTCTCAATATTTTTCTCCACTGCCCTCGCAGGATAAAAAATGAACTGGGAGAATAATAGGAATAATGATTAAATAACCAGGTCTGGCGTTTCTCAGAGATCCCCCCCCCCCCCCCCCCCCTGCAAGGTTTCACCCCCTCAGTGATCAGAGATGTTCCCACGTGAGCAGTTTATCACGTCAGCGTCTGCAGCAACCCCCCCCCCCCCCCCCTACCCCGACCATGTGAGGGACATCACAGGCCCCGTTCAGGCCCGACGCTCTAATCCTACATGTGATTACACAAAGGGGAAAGGAGCTGCTCTGTCCAAACACACAGCGTGAAGTTAGAAGAATTGTAGCAAATACGTCATAAAGTTTAAGACGGCGACGTTACTCCGCTCTCAAAGTTGCCAGTGATTTACGAGCAAACCGGCAGATGGTAAAATCATGGTGGCTGGAGAGAGGCTCACCAAAGCATTCTGACAGAAAGGCCAAAAGGATTCTCATGGTCATATAAACGACTGGAGTGTGTGTGTGTGTGTGTGTGTGTGTGTGTGTGTGTGTGTGTGTGTGTGTGTGTGTGTGTGTGTGTGTGTATGTGGGGGGGGGGGGGGGGCAGATAAGCCGAGCCAGATGTTGGAATCGGTGGCGTTCACCTCACAGTCCTCTGGGCCGCACTCTGCCTGAACTCTGCCTCTGCCCTCATGCCAACCCAGAAGCTTGGTGGGTCATCCGTTAGTGTTTGGTTTCACCGTGACGCCGCTCGGCTCCCACATGAAAGCCGGCTCGCCTCAGGGGAGAAGCCGCATGCTTGGCTGACAGCAGAAGAAGTCGTTTTCAGTTTTTTTAGGGGGGGGGGGGGTATTTATCAGCTGTGGAGGTTGAGCTTAGATTTGTTGGTTTGTAGGTCAAAGGACGTTCATGGTGTTTCAGGTTAAAGCTGCACAGATCTATATATTTAAATTGACAATGACTAGACATGACCTGTGGGTGAAGTCCAGAGTTTTCCTTTCTCACGACGCAGCGGGAGGTTTTCTGCACAGACGCGTTCACAGCAGCAACAAATCCTCCGTGTTACTCAGGGCAGAGGTGGAGCAGCAGACAGAGACAGGAAGTCACGTCTTAACTCCGCTGCAGAGATCACGTGATCACACTCTAGACATTTGCGTCGGTGCATCTGTGGTGTTCAGTGAGCTCATTCCAACATTATCCACAGTTTTTACTCGGAGGCTGGCTGGAGAAGCTTTGAAGAAAGTCTCAAGTCTCCAACTCTTCGCCTCCAGAGTTTATTTGGAGTTCAGTCCACGTCTGAAAGCATCTAACGTCGTCTACTTAACCTCCTGGGTCAACTCTGACTTATATTTTCCGTAGCTTTGCATATAAAGTGTTCCTGTGCAATAAAAAAGGATTGACAACATTTCAGATGTGCTTATTTTCAGTTTTACCTCCGAATTCCTTGGTTCAGATAATCTGGTTAAATGGAACCTGTATGTTGGCTTCACTTTGAAGGAGCCATCTCGTTTAGAGTCTCTGCTGTAACTTCATAAACATGCCCAGAGTTATTCAAGCTGGATGACATCTTGATGAAATCTTGTTCTTGTTCGCCACACTGAGGTCGACCGTTGCAAAAACTTAATCAGACTCGATAAAAAGATTTTCAGGAGCGATTTTCTGACAGTAAACGTCCTGAAGAAGTCTCTGATTCGTCAAGTTTTTCATCAAGTGATTTCGTTGTCTACGATGTTGCCAAAGTTCCTGTATTGACTAACTTTCTCCTTAATTATATTTAACTCCATCACACTTCTGTAAGTACGTCGTCACCCAAAGATGCTCATAATCCGGTGTCTTGTTTTCTGTTGATCCCACTTTGTTTCGCACTTTGTCGATCTCGTTAGCTCCTCTGACTTCACCGTGCCCCCGGCCCGCTACACAAACGTACGCCTTGTTCTGTCGCAAAGCACCACACACACACACACACTCACACACACTCACACACACACACACACACATTGCTCAGCTCCACTCATCGTGGTATATGCACAGTCATTTGTATGGATGCATTCAGTGAGATAGTTAATCTGTAAGCGCCTGCCGGAGAAAGCAATTAACCTCGCGGACCACCGGGGAGTCGATGTGAGTGAGAGAGCATCTCTCCGCCGTTTAAATATACACCAGAGGGACTTTCAGCCAAACGATTATTCATCATCAGCGCTTTCAATGGCCTCTGCATGAAGACAGCTAGACAGCTCTCACTCCCTTTTTACGTACACACACACACACACACACATACACACACACACACACACACACACAGGTATTTATTTCCACACCCACACTCACTGATCCCAGGGCTCTGGAGTTTCAGATTGCCCTTGACGCAGAAATGATTAAGGTCAGCTAAAGAACAAGAAAATTAAACGCTGCATTCCTGGTGATCAGGGGAATTTACCAGATACTGCAGGGAACTATGCACAACTCCTGCCAAGTCTGGGAAAGCGACACGGAGCATGTCCTGCATGATGATTTTCAACGTTAGCTCGGACCAAATAATCCACTGGCAGCGTTTTTTAACTTGTATACTATGAGAGAAACTTTTCTCTTCTTCCTGTTCACTGCCAATACTACAAATTTAAAAAGAGCTTTTGCTGGTAAACTTATTTTCCGTTTGTTAGCCCCCGAAAACTTTTTCACAGGCCGTTCGATAGGAATCCCAGTCTGTGTTTGTGGCGGCCGACCTGCCAGCTCATTCCCTCATGCACCAGTAACCCCTCTAATGAGGAGAGGAACACCGGCACAGATGGACGGAGGAGGGGAGGAAGATGAGGGAGGACGATGGAGAGTTTGTGATGAAATGAAGACTGAGAGAAAGTCAGCTAGAGACGGGGAGCTATAAGGTCCAGACACACTATAGGCTTCTCCACTTCCTCCACTTGTGCATTAATTAAATCAAAACACCCCTCATACTGGTGCCATCTTGTACTTTTGACGTAATTTGGAGCCAGAGTCAAACTCAGCTGTCAATCACAACTCTTTCACCATGTTTTTATAGCAGCAAGTAACTATGATTGGATTATAACTTACTTTTTAGATGCTCTATGTCCAATCTGCTAACATGGAGGAGGTGTAGTTTATAACCTGTACTGCAGCCAGCCACCAGGGGGCGATCCAATCGATTTGGCTTCACTTTAAGGGAGCTGTCATGTCTTCCATCGTTAATATACAGTCTATGTTACAGAAGGAACTTTAAACTTGTCCACTGCTCAAACTTCCTCAAATCAAACTGTGACCAGAACAAACTGTGTTAATGAATCTGCAATCACTTGTTTATCATTAAAGGTCATTAAAGGAAGGTGTCACTCACACGAGCTTCATCGATTACACCGAGTTTGGAAAGTTTAGAAAGAAAAACATCACCTTTGAGAGGGGGAATAACCACAGTGCACGTACAAAAAAAGAAAAAATCCCCATTCTGTCAGGTCCAATGAGAGATTTAAAAAACGTCTCAGAGCAGACGTCATCTGGAATCTCACCAGCTGAATGACGTAGCCTCATACTTTCGCCTCCAACACAATTATCTCTTGCATTGGGCCACAAAAGGTAGGTTTCCTCTCTGCAGCAAATTAAAACACTTGAAGTTATTCATTGGGTTACGGCGCCTGACCTCGGTGTTACAGCACGGCAAACAAAATATGGCCAAACCTATAAAAAAACTTGTAAAATGAGTAAATACACAAAACCTGAGTCAAGGTTTCACTTAACCAATACAGTAATAAAAATGTTGCAGAGAAAAACTCACTAAATATCAGTTTTCCTCCATGTTTCATGATCCAGTAGTTTACACACAAACCATCAGACAAACAAACAGACAGGGGTGAAAACATAACCTCCTCGTTGGCGTAATGAAGACATTTCAAACCGTGCGGTGGATTTCATTTCCCTGTCTCGGAATGTTTCATGTGATTTATTCTCATAAGAAAAACCAACAATCTGGGTTTTAAAAAAAAGATCAACATCATAACAAGTTTTCTTCAAACCCCATAAATCCAGTATGGATTCCCACTGTAAGACACAGCGGCGGTCAGCAGCATCGAACCTGAACACATGGTCTAAACATTTCCCTGTAGACAAGAGGCCTCAGCTCTTACAGTAACATCCGCTTCTGATTAAAACAAGCTCGTCTCCGGCTTTGTCCTTTTTTAAAATCAACATGTGAGCAGACTGGGGCCAGGTCCGGGTCAGGAAGGTGCTCACCTCCACCATGTCAGGCTCAGGGAGCAGGTTCGGGGGTTAAAACACTGTCTGAACATAAAAGATCTAACATCCTACTCCCTGGGTAAATCAGCTTTGGTTGTGCTTTTTGGAGATGTCGGTTGTGTTGGAGGAAAACTTCCTCGCGTGCCATCGGCTGTTTGAGTGGTCTCCAAATCCTCAGAAAGCAAATAAACTCACAACAGATGCATTGCGGTGATGAACGATGTCTCTGTGCTCAGCCACAGAAACTCGAGCGTGCAAGTCGGCGGCCCCGTCGAGCCGCATGGCACCTTTCTGTTTCTCACATCACGGCAATTCTGCCTCGAATTCCTGAAATGTAAAGACGTTCCGTTGCTTGATTAATTTGTGTTGACTGTGGCGTCTGATGTTGGATTTTATGTGTGTTTATGAAAGATGAACTCATATGTGACCCAGCGTGATAGAATGCAGCAAACGCTCGCTCCCCTTCTAAAGCCGATCACATGAAAGGCTCGTCCGTAATGAACCCGAAGGGAATTATTACCCAGCTGCACTCGCTTCGACGCAGCTTAACAGCGACTGTCAGCTCATTTGTTTTTGTTTTTCAGGCCCACGACGACTCTCCTGGTTAACTCTCGTTACTCTATTAGCGGTTTTTTTTTCTTCCAGTTGCACAAAGCATCTGTTTTCTTGTGCAGTAAGCTAAACAGTATAAACACCACCTGCACTCTGCCTCCCCAGCACCAAATGGCAGATGCACAAAGTTAATAGTGGAACATTTGGCAAGTAAAGAGCCGCATAGTTTCCTGTGGTGGAGACCAAAACCAGATCTAAAGGGCGGGGCTGACATTCACCAGGTGCCCCGGGACGTGACTACTAATGAAAGATAATGATGCTTCATATTTATTGGCTCAAAGGAGCAACTGTTTGCTGACGGGTTTTTCCATATGAGGAATTATTTAGAAGGTGTTTACAATTTGCTCCTGAGAGGCCCCAAAAAAAAATTAGCTTTTGAAGTTTGAGTGTGTAAATGATCTGAAAGAACGGCTCCGATTTTACGCAAATATCTTTTAAAGCTGCATTAAAAGTTTTTTTGGCCAGTCTGTGATATTATTTTAGCCAACAACAGATTACATGTGTGTTTGTGTCATGTTATCTCCACGTGTTTGTGTTGCTCATTGACCGAACATAAAAATGAACGACGCGTCTCCACTTTTGAGAAATGAAGCCAAAATATTCTAGATATAAACACTGAAGACATTTAAAGCCAGAGTCTTTAACAAGTGTGGGCAGTAGCGTTTAGGGGATCGCAGACGCTGGAAGTAGGGTTGCTAGCGGGTCAGCAGCACCACCTACTGTCGGGGACTGTAACTACAACCCTACAACTATCTTTTACAATATTTGATTTCGCTTTAGAATATTCACTGTATTTTCTGTGCAGCCGAACCGATTCAACGGCAAGCTTACTGTAAAAATGAGCACTCGGTCTTACATCAGTGCGTAGATGATGCTCTACAGAGTCGCATTCCAGTTTGTTTGTTTGTCTGAGCAGGATTACTCAAAAACTACTGAAGCAATTTCCATAAAATGTTATGGACGGATGGATAAAGTGCAAAGAAAGAATCCATCATATTTTGCAGTGGATGCAGATATATAAGTAGAACCAGGATTTTTGTTCATTGAGGTTTGCATCCTTCTAGTTTAGTCCCAGGAAAGTAGCATTAAGTGAGTCTCTTTTAGATGTTTTGCAGGAAACAGCTGCTGGAAATGAGGCTGACGACAGTGGAATTTGTCAGAAGTTAACCAAAGCTAAAAGAGGCAAACTAAAAACGCATGGCGGCACCAGGGGGAACTATGATGTTCGGTGGTGACGCTGCAGCTTCATCACTACAAGCGAGCCCGTTTGTTTCTGTGTCGCTGGTGTAGAAAATATTGATTCGAGCAGCTTTAAAGAGAAAGTTTTCAATCGTCTTTTCTTCCTGCTCTGATTCTCCGTCCCCATTCCTCCGTCGGATGTCTGAACTTCTTCATGTGCTGTGGCTCTCATTTGATCTAAAGCGTCAGACATCTGGAGCACTGCTCCGCCGAAACACCTGTTTCCAATCCGAGCAACCGACAGAAACATTTGATTGTTTCTCACAAGCAGACACTTTTCTTTTTTCTCTCCCTCTTCCTCTCCCTCTCATTGACTCAGTGTATTTGTAATGTTTGAGCCAGGGAACTTCTCTCCTATAGGTAATGGATGGAAGAATAATTTGAACATGATTCAGACCAATTGGAGGAAAATGCAGAGTATGGTTTTCCAGGTATTATGTCGGTATTTGGCACCTTTGCTGCTGAATAAGGTTGTTTTTAAAATAGGTTCAGTATGTGTGGGATTAAATGGAATGATTGTTCAACTTTTAGCCTTTAACTTAATGGAAAATAATGGACATTCAGTCTGAAATTTAGATTTTACAGTGAACTTATGTAACCTGACAATCACAGGGAATCTGAATGAAGCCCACATGAGAGGATGAATGATGTGGCTTGACAGGAATCCATTATGTGCACATATTTCTCAATAAAAAACATAAACTCTAATCATTAAATATCAGTGATTGTTGTGGGCGTCCAGTGAAACTTTGAGGTCTTGTGTTTCACGCTATAAGTTGACGTTTATTGGAATAAAACCAACAAAGGCACTTGAGCTTTTATAAGAGTGAAATTTCTTCTCTGGCAAAAACAAACACAGTATATGTACATTTTATTTGGTGCTGAACGAGAATACATGCTTCGATGTTCCACAAGAAATGTGCAGCGAGCCCGGCAACACAAACAAAGAAATTCATTACACACAACGATGTGAGAATAAAGCAGAAGAATTTCACTGCCAACTTCCCGAATCACTTATTAATGCCTAATTGTTGAGAGGACAGAACACAGACAGAGGCAATTAGGGACGATATGCATGGGCAGCTCTCCACAAACAAAGTATGATGTTTGCACATTCCATAATACTGTTATACTTGTGCAAATAAGTGTATCACAGAGGCTATCACTGCAAGTACTTGAATATCAACACTGTCTACTCAGTGCGTTACCGTATAAATCAAATATAAGCATTTCATAATGTAAATACCAAACTCCTGTTGTATGAAAGGCAAATAAATATCATCAAAAACATCACAAGTACAAAAACTCTTTCTTATTGAAATTTAACTACATTGCATTCTCACATGAATAATTCAACATTTGGGAAACGTGCACATTCTGAGAGAAAGTCGGACATGATGATTGATGCCACTCTCTAACATGTGCGGTAAATAGGAAGCTCAGCTGGGATTGGCTCCAACCACCACCACCACCACCCTCAAAGGAAAAGCCGTACAGATAATGATTGGTTGAGGTTGTCAAGAGCAGCGTTTTAGCTTAGCTTAGCACAAATACTGAAAAGAAACAGCTGGCCTGACTCTGTCCCAAAGTTTAAAAAAAAAAATAGCACCCGTTAGTTTAATCCACACAAAGAACTCTGTGAAGAAGTGGTTATGACCCCTTCAGAATGCAGTCCGGGAAGTTACTGGTCCGAGCCAAACAACAGTTCTGAGCATAAACATCTGTTCAAATGTCAAAACACTTTGTCAAAAATGTCTTTTCACAGAATTTGTACAGATTAAACAAGTGAAATATGTCAAATATTGCGCATTATTGTTTCCCTGCTTCCTGTGTTTATGCTAAGCTAAGCTAACTGGCTGCTGAGTGTGGTATCGATCCTCTGAGATATACTTGCTGTTTAATTACACGTACGTTTACTCTCGTCCAGGAAATGAATAACCATATTTCCCAAAATAACAAACTACTGCTTTTATAGGTCTAATGATATAATACAAAAAGGTTTGTTACATACAGTTTGTATGTTAAGTATATGCAGGGATGGAGGGATATACATATCAAAAGACTCACACACACGCAAAAGTAGGCATGCAAATGTGTCACACAGACACACACATACACACACTCTCTATACAAGCACCAGTGCACACAGTTGTACACACACACACACACACACACACACACACACACACACACACACACACACACACACACACACACACACACACACACACATACAGTACACACACACTTAAACATTCAATTAAGAATTGGTCACTGCTCAACCAGCCGAAGTACTTCAAGCAAAATCAGTACTTGTTTAAAACCATACACGAAAAATATTTCACCATAAAAATCTAAAAAAGTGATGAAATACACATTTAAAACAATAATATGACAAAATATGTGGAATACGTTTTTCATCAACCAGCATTTTTCCTGGATTTGGTAAATTGTTGAATCTGCTCTGCGATTCAAAACTGTGCAAAACTGTCCTTCTGTCTTCTCACAAACTGTCTTAGTGACATTCAGGCTCCGGGAGGCTTCACACCGCCACCCAGAGGATTGAGATGTTAGTGCCTCCCTCGTGTGTGATCTGGTTGACACGTCCTCGGATACAGTCCAGAGTCACGTACACCGCTGTGCCGTTCTGCACCTGAAACGAGGCCCTGAGCCCGATGCTGGCCCACACGCTGCCCTCAGGCATGTATCCAGACACCTGCTGAGCCACAGGACCCGCCTGCCCACTCTTACCTGCCACCTTCTGCAAGGTGAGTTTTACTATGTTACACGAGTGGATCAGCTTCAGGTTGAGGGCGATGTTCGCTGTCCCTTTCTCGTGGAATATAAAGTTCTTCCGGCTGCTCGGCTCGCCCGAGCGGGCCAGGTGAACCTGCGGCGTGTCTGCGCTGATCTGCTGGAACAACAGCGGTTTGTTCCTCACCGCTCCGAAGGGGAGGCCGGTCCTGGACACGGTAGCGGTCAAAGCCGACGCCACAGCCGAAGGAATCCAGATGAGGCTCAGCATGCTGATCCCGGTGCTGTCCCCGAAATAACGGATGTTGCACTGGGAGGGCGACGTGATCTCGAAGGTGAGTGTGTCTCCGCTGTCCACGCTCACCGCGCCAGAGAGGGTGATGGAGGTGTCCCGGTAGTTGACGCCTGTCTTGAAGGCCTGCGTCACCTCCACACCTGTCCCGTTACGGTTAGTGAAAGCAATCAGGGAGAAACCCTCTCGAATGCAGGTGTGGCCCATGGAGTACAGCGCCTGCTGGAGGACGAACTTCACCACGCCGCTCTCCGTGAAGCGCACCCCGCGGCTGTCGTGGGTCAGGCTGATCATATACGGGTCAGACACCGAGGTCATACGGAACGTCGGGCGGTAGCTGGTCTGGTAGTGGACCAACAGGGACATCTGAGCCGTCATGGCAACAGCGCCGGTATCATGAGACAACCAGAGGAGACTCAAAGACGGAGCGTTGACATCGTACACGTGAAGATCTTTGCTCTGGTTGCAGTGTTGATTCGGACTCTTCAGCAGGAGGGTGAAGGTGTGATTAGGCTCGACCTCCACTCCGCTACTGACGCTCACCCCCTGAAAGTACTTCCCATCGGGCTGTTCGATGCGAACGCCACTGAGATCCTGACCCTCCTCCTCCTGGCTGCCGTTGAGCCTCATCCCCACCTGGAGGAAGTTCCTGCAGCTGTGCTTTAATGCAAAGTTATGGTCCAGCCACACCAGGCCGTGCTGCAGGAACGTCACCTGCCCGCCTTCGTTGGACAGCAAGTCGCTGCCCTCCTTCTCTCGGATGTTCAGCTGAAGCCCCTGGAAGATGTTGGCGCCCGACGTCCGCGCAGACGGAACCACCACGTTCGCCGCCCAGGACTGAGAGAGTCGGCTCTCTGAACTCTGGCTGCACACGGTGTCGCTGACGGCCGTGCACGGGACAGCGACAGCCTCTCCATCACAGTCCGAACAGGCCTGGCACTCCTGCAGCTCCGGGTTGAAGAAGTAGTCGTGGCCACACATGCCCATCCCCACTTCCCTCTCAGACACCCCCAGACACCTGAAGCCTCCTGAGCCAGGGAGAGAACGAGAGAATGGAGAAGCCCAAGGTGTAAAAACATGTGATACAGTTTATAATGTCTGTTTTGTGTGGATGAAAAATACTGACATTCTTTGGGTTTTAAATAAACTTGTGAAAATGTGTTCTAAGGTCAAATCTTTCCATGATCGTAGAAGAAGTTGTTTATCATCAGCACAATGTTTTAAACTCACCTGGGGTGTTCAGGCACTTCACTCGCTCCCCACAAATGTTTGGTAGTTCAAGGCATTCGTCTCTGTCCTGTAATTCATGAAGATTAATATTATCATCAGGAAAACATAGGGAATAATTCTGCTTATGTACTGAAGCTGCAAGAAGACATTTTGTGCTTGTGTTTTTAAGATGAAGCCAAAAGCCTGAGTTCGTCAAAATGCCACTCAGTGTTTTAAAGGTCAGTACCTGGCACATGCGGTCTGCGGTGGACGAGCACTGTGAGATGAGGAAGAAGCCAGGCGGACACATGGTGCACTTCTCACACTGAGGCGGGTCCCTCTGAAAATCACAGAACTCCTCCGGGCTGCAGGGCGAAGGGCAGCCCAGCAGAGGTTGAGGGAAATTTGCCTCCCCGACCACGTCCATCACCTTCGTGTCCACCTCCATTTTGTGGACGGCGTAGGACTTCTGCAGGTGGCTGCGGGCCTGGCTCTGCAGACCCGCCAAGTGGCTCTCAAAGTAGCTCTGCAGCTCGCCCTGCAGGCCCTGGAAGGAGACCTGTTTGACGGTGTCCGAGAGGAGGCCGTACTGGGCCTTCACCACGTCCATCTGGTCGTACATGCGCCGCTGCTGCTCCAGGATTTCGCGCTGCTGGGACAGAAGGGCGTCCTGTTGGTCAACAAGCTTCTGCTGCAGGTCGCGGATGACCACCTGCTGGGCGCGCAGGGCCTCCACCAGTGTCTCCTGCCCCTTGGCCAGCTGGAGGTGCAGGATGAGGGCGTCCTCTGAGGGAACTTCATTCTCACCTGCGATGAAAGTAATGCAGAGTGAAAGACGGGAACACACTTGCTGTTAAACAGTGAACTGGAGGAAGTGATTAAATGAGATTAAGTCTGATGCAGAAGTCTGACTTCAGTGAGGCGCTGGCACCGAGTGTGAACACCCGGTGACCTCGGGCCAACATGAAAGAACCACAGCTTTTCTGGACAATTGACTTTGAGACATTCTTCCAGCTGAGCTGCTCTGCAGATATCATTTAGTTCTAAAGGTCAACAGAGTCTTATTCTGCTCTAAAACCATAATCCACAGCTGATCACAGGTGGAGAAAGAGGCTGAAGTCAATGAAGCCTAAAGTGCATGGGGAGAATTCATAGGAAATGCAGTGAAGACAATACTTTTTGGAGCATTGACCCCTCTTGTCCTCTTTGGACATTTGGAAAAAGAGAATCAGCCTGAGATCATCTAACACTGCAGATGATGCTGATGATGGAGAAAACAGACCTGGCTTGATGTCACATGTGAGCTGGACACCCAGAGGCGCGCCGCCAAGTTCCGAGGAAGAATATCCAAACTCCGGGAAATCTCCCAGAAACTGCGCGGCTCTGTCGGACAGATGCACGGGAGGACGCTGGCTGGAGGAGGAGGAGGAGGAGGAGACGCTCTCCTCGGAACCGGCCACACAGCCCTCACCCACACAGGACTTCGCCCGAGCTTTGGGCCGGATCCTCGGGGGCAGTCTGCACTCGATCCCTCTGCAGTCTCGGGTGTCATTTGTGGGTTGAAATTGCTTCACAGCGGCGGTGCAGCCCGGGTCCGTGCACCCTGCAGGCAGAGGGAGGACCTCGGGCGCCTTCATCCGTGCGCCACCGCCTCCTCCTCCTCCTCCTCCTCCTCCTCCGCCGCCGGTGTCTCCGTGTCGCCCGCGGAGAGGCTGCGCGGCCGGGTAGGCTTGCGCCGCGGCTCTCGGAGAGCCCGGGTACGCGTGGTGCTGGCTGGCCACTATCTGCGCCGCTCTCCCCTGCGTGGTGGGGTTGAACTGCCGCGGCTGCCTGGAGGATCTGCCCCCCGGACAGTGCTCCCCGGTGCACGGTCTCGGGTCGCTCCTGCCCCCGCCGGGGCAGTGCGACCCCCGGCAGAAATCTGCTGCAGCTTGCGCGGTGTTGTGCAGCGAAACCCAGGAGAGCAGCAGCACCGATGTTAGTAAAACCATGTTTGCATGAGAAAAATCCGTCTTTACCTGCAAAAGCAGAAAATGCACGTTTGAGCTTATTGATGAACCAAATGGAAAATCTGTGGAAAAAGCTGAAGTTAATCATAAAAAACAAACTTTGTCCCAGTTGATGACTCAACGTTACCTTCAGCTGCAGGTTCGGTGAGACCGACTTCCCTGAGTGTCAGTGAGGAATAAACACATCAGACATCGCTGCTGCTGCCTCCTGAGCCTCTGAGCTCCTGCTCTGTCGGGATGAGGAATTCCAAAGCTTAATTAGCATCAGGTTTCCCCGAGCCCCGAGTTAACCCTTCAGCTTCCCTGCATCTCCACAGGACCTCCCCGATGGAGAGAGACGGACAGAATATACATTTACTTCAAATGTGCCCTCTGTTTTCATATTAAAATGGAAAAAAGACTAAAAGTTATTCATGCAATGCCAAGAAGAAATGTTGTTCTCCAGTGTTGGCATCTTTCTATGGAAGAGTATTGGAGTCAGGCCGAGAATAAATGAGGAGGAAGAGCTTATATTTGAAAAGTCGACAAAACAGATTTTTTGTATTTGTAAATAAAGTTGTGATGCCAAGAATAAAGTTTTTTCTAAAGTGGAAATGTCAAGAAAAATGTCAAACATAGTTAGGAGGATAATCTGTTTGTGTTTTGTAAACAAAATTGAGATGTTGAGAAAAACATTTTTTCTATAAAGTCAAAATGCCATAGAATACATTCAATAAACATGTAAATGAGCCAGAGATAGATTTGTAATGCCACGAACGAAGTAGAAATGTTGAGAATAACTTTGAAATGTCAACTTTTTCAGTCAAAATGTTGAAGACTAGCGTCAAAGAATTAAGTGGAAATAAACCAATTTCACTAATTCATACTCATGGTATTTTGTAGAGGTCATGTGTGCTAATGTTAGCAGTTTGATAGATTCATAA
Organism: Hippoglossus hippoglossus; assembly: GCF_009819705.1. Taxonomy (NCBI): domain Eukaryota; kingdom Metazoa; phylum Chordata; class Actinopteri; order Pleuronectiformes; family Pleuronectidae; genus Hippoglossus; species Hippoglossus hippoglossus. The sequence goes on along the minus strand of NC_047170.1, from coordinate 16,719,484 downwards.
AAATTCCAACTTTAGCTCTAATGCTCTTCCATACTTTCCTGACTGTCACTTTTCATGTCCCCCACTGTTGACTCTCCTTCGTCCCAATAAGAAAGTGATTGTTGAGACAGCTGCTGGTCCTCAACCCTGTCTTCTCCGTGTTATACAGGCCTTGTCAACACCGAGCGGCCCTGGTTATAGACAGAGCCAACAAAGGTCAAACTCTTGTTGAAGGGACCTGTGGCAGGAGTCAGGAATGTGAAACCCGCAGCTGCTTTCTCCCAATAACTCTCAGGGCTTCGACCTCAGGTCCTGCAGTGGGAGGTGATCTGAGGCTGATGTGTGGGCTAGTTTGGCAGATTATGGTGTAAATGTCTGTTTGATAATGTGGAGGTCAGGTAGGAAGTCAATTACTGCCAAGCACAGAAGAATCTAACATTTAAATGACGACACAAAGACTTATTTGTATAATTTTGACCTTTTCTCCCCCATTTACTTTAATTATTTCCTTACTTTTAACTTGTTGTTTTGTATCTCAGAGTTTTAACATTTCTCATCTCATCATTTCAACCTGGACTCATTATTTTTGACTTGGTTTCTCATAATGTCGAATTTTTATTATCTCTCATTATTTCCACTTACCACAAGTTTTGTTTTAACCAGTTTTTCTTTTGGCAGAAATAGTTTTTTCCACATTGAGGCAAGTTTCACTCTTATTAACCAAAGCAAACCTCAGTTTTCTTGTTGGCTGGAAGCTGTTTGTATAAGTGCTGCCAAAGGGAGCGGAGTCGCTGTCGGGAATCAGTTGCATACGACAAAAACATCCAGTTAATTGGCTGTTTTTACTTCTGGTGCAAACTTGCGGCGTGGATTATTTCACCGCTTAGAAAGAAAAGCAGCGCGGGGCCGGTAGCATGAGCTGCTCCACACCACCCACAGAGTTCAGTGGTGTTTGACATGTACATTACAGCAGAGAACAAACAGAGGGCACTGCAACACTCCCAGTGTGCGTCACCTTTCACATCATCATCATCATCATCATCATAGTGACAGTTTGTCCTCTGCAGTATTACCTTTCACTAACGCTCTATCGTTTTGCAAGGTGCCCACTGGTTTTGTCATTATCACCCCATTTCCTTCTGTGTGCCCGAGCCCAGGAAAGGTGTTTAGAGTGTGTGTGGGAGCGCTCGGATTCAACATGACAGAGAATAATGCTTTAAAAATCTGCCCTCTGATATTTCTCTCACCTTAACATCTGGGGTTTTGTAATTCTTTTGGAATTCCAACAGGCTGCTCTTTGTTAAGAAGGTCTTGGCTTTGCAACCAGCTCCTGCTTTGTTGTATCAAGGGTTGCTAAAAATAACAACCAGTTTCTTGACTCTGTGCTGTGACACATGTTGGATAAAAACATCAGTGCCCCCTCTGGACCACCCTCAGCAGCAGTGACGCGTGGCTGCAGAGACACAACAAAGCGAAACATCACCCAGCACTTGAGAAATGTTCTCCACGAGGCACCGGCGTGCTCGTGTCGGGGAGATTATCTGGCCCCTGATCCTTTTGGTGTCCATGTGTTTGTCAACCCCTGAGAGAGGGAGGAAATGAGGGCGGTCGGGACACATGCCCATACCCGGAGTGTTTGTTTAATACATCACGAGTCATGAAAGGCTCTCCGATGCATTCAAGGTTATTTGGTTTCCCCCCGTGGTGCTCAACCTCGCCGTACGATGACAGGATTCCACCACAGAGAGGGTGGTCTGCCTTTCCGTTCGGAGCTGGGGGGAGTCTTGAGGGAAAGTAGGACACAGAAGTGCTAATAATAGTGAAATAATGCAGACAGAGACTAATGTTTTCCCGGAAAATGAGGGAATCAGCATCATAATGCGTCGTGATGCCGATTTTTCCCTCAGTTTCCTTAATATTTTGACACATTTTCAGTTTGAGCTGCACGCCTCCGCCCTGCGAGCTGAAGGAAGATTACAAAAAGATGTGAAATCTTGATTCTTGGTCTCCCAGGTTGACTCAAGGAGAAATGCAAATAAATAGAGCTATCTGTGTCTGCATGGTCAGATAAGAGCCGGAGGCTATTCATACCTTGGCAGCTTGACTTTCCTTGGTTCCCCCCCTGAAGATTAATGACCTTGTTGCACCACACCAGTGTCTTACGATATTCCTTCCTGATTTCAAGCGAAACAGAAGATTGTACATTAAAAGCTATTTTTTGAATGGCCTGGGAAATGTGTGCTTTTGCTTGATTTCTGCTCTGGTATCCGTCGGCGCTGTGACTTGTCACATGACCACTCCTGTCTAAAGATCTGCTGTAAATCAGTTTCTACGAGGTGAATTATTAACCGAGCTCTGTCACATTTCCTGTGCTGAGTCAGCGTTCCTACAAATCCCACCAATGCCTTTTCTTTCCCTCCACACACTCCATCATCTGCTCAAGTGGTTGTCTATCACCGCAAAAGTCTTGATTGAAACTCGTAGCTAGATGAAGTATTTTCCTCGTGTGTTTGAAGCAGTTGCCATGCAGATAAGCAGCACTGTGAAAGGGGGGGGGGGGCCCAGCGCTGCCCTGACAAGACTGTTGTGAAAGTGTGGAGACTCTTTGCAAGAATGCAGTGACAGGTCTGGACCTGAACTTCCGCATTGAGCATTCAGAGAGCCAGATGCAATCAACACACCCTGCATGTAGCTGCTTTTTACTGGTGTAGAGCTTCATCAGAGGAGAATATTCGGCCCATGAAGCTGTTATCTTGAAACTATACGGTGAAACAAGGATTAAAAGAATCTGAAAAGGTGAGTCCCTGCTCCGTTAAACCGTACCTTCAGTAAACGGTGAACCTCCTTAGCTGCCTTCCTCACTTTGACTCCCCTGTAGGATGTTGTTTTAAGTTGATGTCAAACACAGAGAATTAGTTTTTCCTGTTACAGTCATAGCAGACACGCAGATATGACAGTTAATGTTTGGCATCCTGTCAGATTTAGTGATTCTAAAGCTTCCTTTTTAAAAAAAAGTTGTCAACCAGGAGCAAAAAAACAGCAGAAAACTGTCATCGCCATCTACGATCGTTTTGTTCTGGTGAGATGAATCTAAATTAGGTTGTTGTACCACAAATAAAAAAGACATTAGGCGTATTTCAAGATGACAAGCAGGGTGTTAGTTCATCTGTGTTCCTGTCTACGGTACAACAGGGTGGACCCAGCTCTAATGTCAGACTGCTCCATGACTCAATAACCACGAGAAAACCGATAGGCCTGGCCTCTTATTTTTAAAGCTTGCAGTGCCGTCAGTTTGTCACCGATGATTGGAACATTTTGTACATTTGGCTTCGGAGAGGAGATTTAATCACAGAGGAACAGACCGAATCACTTACATGGTGCATCACCGAACATGTCCGCTTCAAGGATGGGGTTAAAACCACTTAGTTGACGGGTTTAATCCTGTTTAGAAGCGTCGTCAACAAGAAAACCCACAGGAATATGTTAAAACACACACTGTCAAATTACTCGTAGGGAAAAACGTACATATCCTTGTTACTCAATTACTGCAGGTGTTGTGCTTTTAACATCCGAGTTTGATTCTAAGACAAACCCTCTTCGGCAAACACAGATACGATCTTGTGTATTGTTCAGTGCCAGTTATGATTTGAGGTTTTTTTTTTTATCCCCTCCAGCGTTTTGTTCCTGCTGCCGAGTCCCTGACTTCTCTTCTTCACGGTAGCATTCGACCGGTTCTGTAAACACATCTGAATAAGCCTCGAGTATAGATATTCAGTCTGAGTTTCTATACAATATGGCAAACACTCTTGTGCTTTGTGTTCTTGTCTGGTTTTTGCCTGTCATGAAAAAGGCAGAGACATGTATTTGAGATTATTAAGGAGGGAGGAGGGAAACTGTTTTCTGGAGGAATGCACTTGCAGACACTGTATAGCCAGTATTTAATTTCAGCAAATACCAGAAGTATATGGCCTGCAGTGGTGTGTTTTCACAGTGCATTGTGCGAGTCTGGAGAGCTGCCAGTGTTCATGCCTGAGTGTTTCCAATAATATTTACAAATGCTGACAAATCACATATTTTCAAGGCCAGTTTCTGCAGAGAAAATGGTGCAAAAAGGGCAGCGAGACTCTTCTGAATATGAATCATAGGTTCACAGACTTTAAACCTGTTGCATAGTTATTGCACCTATTGCCAAAAATACCTGTTTCACAAAGTTTGGTCTCTTAGTAGAAGCAATTCCGGTTTAAAAGGAAAGCCGGGGTCCCTTCAGAGAACTGTGTGCATCCACTTATTCATTTCAAATAGCATCAGTCATGCCAGTGTTTCACTTCCAACGAAGAGTTCTCCACAATTCCTGATAAGAATCTTCTGAATGATTTTGCAACAGATCTCTGTCAAAGCCACCATCTTGAGCCAGAGAAGTGTTTTATTCATGTTTTTATGAACTTGGTTGGACATTTGGAGAAGTTCACTTGTCCTCTGTCTCGCTGGGAGTTCCATGAAGAGATGAGATGAGACAGTTTTCGAGATCTGACCAACAATTGGTCTGGTACAACAATTTCCTTTACAGCTCTCTGTGTTAAGAGGTTGTTAACACACTTTAAATAAAAAGGCTTTGGGACATAAATGAATCAGGGAATTTAAATTATGACGTAGTTTTTATAACAGAGCGGTTTTCTAAAAATTTCAGTTCATGTATTTTATTACTCATGCAGGCTTTATACTTGATCATTACTTTTTCTTCAGCCTTCATGCAGACTATCATATCTAAACCACATTTAAACACATACTAATACCAGTAAAACAGTCACGTTAAGTTTGCAGGTGGCTCATGTCATCACTTCCTACATGATTTCAACATTGCGATTGGCAGGAAGTTTACACTTCACCACTTCCTCCTATAGGGCGAACCCAGTTGTGTGAAAGGGTGGAGGCGTACGAGCTAAAGGAGTTGGAGACCCACTCATGAATATGTCACATGGAAATTAAGGCTCGACACCAAGAAGCTCCTACGCGTGACAGAGTTGTGTAATAGAGTTGTCTGTTATCCAAAATCTGCCTGAATTGATCTACAGAGTCAGAAAGTGGGAGTTTCTCAACCAAACATGCAGACGCCATCTGTTCGCTGGAACAATATTGATCCATTTCACATTCAAATGGGAAACATCATGTCACAACAGCGTATGAGCTGTGGCCTGGAACAGCATCAGTCACACTCGTCTCCTCTCCACACTGCGACTAAAAGACTTTTGCCTCGGGAGTCTTTTGATTAAATTCTTCTCAAACGTTTTTCTCTCCTCTGCTGCTGGATCTCACAGTTTACTACACATGATTCCACACCGTGATGAGCGCAGGCAGCCAGTTGCACTTTGATAAAGACCACATTTGCATATCTAATGTACCACAGCAGTGAAGTGTGAAGAGTTATCCAAGCATTACAAAAAAATATATTTCCAACACAACTCTGTTCAATGTCATATAGCATATCAACACGTGGACGTTTAATCAGTGCCCTACAACCCAACCCTTTTACAGAATATGAATTAAGTCATTTGTATTGTACTGCATTGAATTACCTCGTTGTTGAGAGGTACTATACAAAAAAACTATTTTCTTCTGTAGTTCCAAAGTTTTCATTCTTGACAACTAAGTTATTTCTGTTAGCAATTAAGTCCACATGTTCTTACAGCTCCAGATTAGCCATGCTAACTCATAGCTTGCTAATAAACTGACTTAAAAGTTGTTTATCTGATATTTTGTTGTCTCCATCTTTGTTTTTCATCGTGTGTAGCTCGTATAAAAAGGTGATGATAGGTGTCAGCATCCTAACATTCGGCAAAAAACCCAAAGTGGTCAACTTTTAGCCCAAAGTTTTCCAGTGAAGTTCATTAACAGCCACAGAAGTACAAGGTGGATCTTTAATGTTTATCAAGCAGTTGTCTTACAGCCACTGATCAGAAAGGTTCAGTGGTCATCAGGCTCAGAATTCACTGATTCCGTACTTTCTGTCCAGAGAAGTGCGTTTACTCACCATCACAGTCCTACAGTAGGATGATGATGAATGAGGAGCTTGCACAGTTGCACCCAATCTTTCCCGTGAGTGACTGAACTCCCGCTCACACCTTCCCTGAAGTCCTGCTCCTGACTACTACTGCTTATGTTCCACTGTAAGAAAACAGGGACTCTGTTTTGACTGCATATTCTAGGCCATCATAACATTTGCTTTGACAAATGAGGCTTCGAATGATACATGAGAGACAGATAACACACATAATCTAAGATGGAAACCCTGAGCGAATCTGCAGAAGTTGTTTTCAGGGAAAACACGGCTACTGTAGTTGTCCTTCAGGGTGTTGTGCCACCGAACTGAAATAATGAACCCTGAAGATTCTGATATTACCCTCATAGGTCTGGTTTAAACCTCCAGCGTGTTTCAGGGAACGTTCCTATGATCTTAGTTTGCAGAGATGTTTAATTTAAGCGTTGTAGCTTTAAACTTTTGAAATGAATTTGTTTGTCATCATAGGACTGAATGTGTGGCTCATAATAACCGGTGACTTGCAGCATTCAGAAGAGGGAAGGTTAGAAGATGTCAAAGTTCAATTAGTACGATGGTTTGATGAAGACAACTACCAACAAAATAAGAAATGTATCGTCTGAAAGGCAGAGATCTATAAATAACACGGTACATTTTTATTCCTGACGCTGTGAGAAAATGAAATAATATTCCAAACTCCAGTTCAGCAAACAAGATGTGACAAGTTCCAGCCAAACAGAAAAAAAAGAGACGCCTGCAAGTTATGCATTCAAAGTTTGCTCAGTTGGATCTTGGCGGGAGATGTTTCAGGAAAGCGGAGCTTCGGGGCACGGACGACAACCGCACACATTTCAAAGTAAAGCAGCAGTACTGTGTTTCTACCACAGGCCGTCAGCAGCACTTTTAACATGCAAATGGTTTCACCTCTTCATTCCATACATTCCTCGACCATCATTTGTCACGACAACCACGTCCAATCAATTCAGCCCATTGATACACGTTGTGCTCTCATAGCTGCATTGGACAGAGTTTAGAGTCTGAGCCTTTTCTGCGTGTGACATTTCTGTTGTTGCTTTAACCAGATGGACGACATCGACGCCATGTTCAGCGACCTGCTGGGGGAGATGGACCTCCTCACTCAGGTAATCTCAACTTCTCATGACAACTGTATGATTTTAGTAACTAACACTCAGTAATTTGTATTTCTCATGACTTACTGTAATGTAAGTTGTTTATTAGAAAATTAAATAATATAAAAATACAACTCATTAACTGAAAGTAAATATTATAGAACGGAAGGTTTAATTTTGGACAGATCATACATTCACTTCCTTAGTATCACTTCCTGTCAGAAATATGTTATTCAAATAATTCTGTTCAATTTGAAGAAAGGATTACTTCATTTCTTCCGCAAAGTGCAACAACGATTTCCCCCTTTTTTGCTAAGAGCATCAGATGCTCTTTGTTTTAACAACTAAAACACCATTAGTGCTTGAAAGGGATTATATAGGCCACATCTTAAATGCTGCACATTTTCTCCGGGCTTCCCAGAGTTAATTCCACTACCTTAAATAGACTTTTCTCCCTCAAAGAATAATGACAACCCCACTAAAACCCACCATCGATCACCGAGACACTCTAGACTGGCAAGCACAACAGACACAGCGGGGGGGAACTCTTTGTGGTCATCTAACAACCATAAATTACATTTCCTTTTAGAGGGGAGGTCAAATGGCAAACGCATGAGCCAGCTCGAGATTACACAGTTTCTTCTTAGTGAAAAGCTCTGCTGATCACTTTGATGTTGTTTTCCAGGCCACCAGTCCTTTTAAAACCACTTCCCCTTGTATGAGGGGCAGTTAATATCACACACAGAAGCCCTGTTAGGTGTCGTACCTGAAAACAGATGGAACATGAAAACGTGTAAACGTTGTATTTCTTTGCATAATATTTGGGGACTGTTTATGTTTCCGTGCACTCAGAATGTGTTGTGCATTAACTCCCTGAGCCTCTCGGGGTCCTGTACATATTGTACAGATATTATATTCTTATAAACACACGGCCTTGTTCATTGTTTCCCCACAGAGCCTGGAACAGGAGACAGGACCTCCAGAACCTCTCCCCTACGCTAACCAGGAAGTCAACTACTCTATCGGCTTCGCCGACCTGAACGGTGACTAAACACTTTGTCCGCCATGAGTGAAGAAACACCACAAAGAGCAGGGGGTTGAACTTCTGCACCATGTTTGCTATAACACACACTCATTGGGCAAGGATATATCGCAAGTTTAATATTATCAAGCAAATTATCTGTTTTAGCAAGTTTAAAAATTAAGGTCACTGTGTCTGCCTCTGGCTCAGGGGCTGTAACATAAGCCATAATAATTTTAAAGCAAAGTCACGAAATGTCATTTGAAAGTTTTCTTCCCCTGTTTTTTTTTTGTTTTTTTGGAAGGCACGTCATTAATCATCAGTTTTATAGGTTTTGCAGTTCTTGATAACAAATGCCTGTATAAGGACCTATATCCCACCAGCTAGCATCTGGAGCCAAAAGCTAATGTCAGCAATTAGCATGACAACATCTTCACAATGCTAATATCCTTTTGTTTACGCTGAGTTCATGTCCTTTGAGAGGGAAGGCAATGATGTGAAAGAGACTCACAACTTGTTTCACGTCATCAGACATGAAGATGGCAGTTAGCAAACACAAAAGCACAATGAAGGAAAACCCATGTTATTGCATTACTTCATAAAAACAAAGAAAAAGGAAGTTGTAAGTGAAAAAGACAACGTGTTTGCAAGACAACCCAAAGTTATTTCAGAATAGGAACTTACTGTATGTTGGACATGACTGTTACTGTAACAGTAAAAGTATTTTTGTGTTGTCTAAAATACCCACTTGAGTTATTTCCTAATACACTGATTCTGCTCCTAACACCAGAGTCCCTCCATGAACTGGAGGATACTGATTTGGATGCGCTGATGGCTGATTTGGTCGCTGACCTAAATGCGACCGAAGTGAAACTCGCAGCAGAGATAGAAGGTCTGAAGGTGCCGTCGCCGCCTCCACCGGATCTGCCACCATCACTCAAAGGCCTGAGCCCCCATGCATCACCAGCTTCACCAGCATCTCGAGCGAGCAGCACAAGCAGCAACACCTCGGCCACCTCCCCTTTGCCACCTCCGCCCCCTCAGGGCGCAAAGCCTACAAAGGTGGGTGTGACAGTGTTTTCACAGTAACAGTTACATCCCTGCAAATAGATGTTAATCTCCATACAGCCTGTAGCTGGTCCAACATTCAAGAAGTGAGAGTTTTATGAAGGTTTTTCATAATAATAGAAAGTATTTTAATAAAACTTTAACAGCTTGAAGGAAAAAGGCCTCGAGGACGGACAGCAAAGTAAAAGGAACATTTCCGTGCATTGCTGTACTGCTTATATGGGGGTTGGGAGAGGCAATAGTCAGTCTCTGTTTTATTATGTCTTGGTTTACCGATGACAAAGTGCTTTCCAAGGCATTCGTGACAAGACAGTATTAAAAAACGACACCAGTTCCCAGCATATATATTTCTGGTCCTTTTCATCTTGGTGCAACTGCTAAGAGTGGTATTGCTCTTATAGCAGTTGGGCGGTGAGCTCATGACAAAGTTGTTCCTGGGCTGAGGCATCTGTTACAGTTAGCATCTGAGGTGAAACAGTCTGGAACAGATCAAACACGTGCAGCCATGAGGCAGGAAAGGGAAACAGGATCAATACCTCAGGTTGGAATAGGGGAGGTAAGATGTGGCCGTGTTCAGGGGGGTGGAACCAGACAGGAGCTTATTGCTTTAGCAGAGATTTGTTACCTCATCCTCCTGAGGTAGAAGCAGCAGCTGTGCTGAGGCAGTGAATGAAAGTTGTTGGGTCGAGGAGTAGAACTTCATTAAAACTGCCGCTGTGGGCAGGATTTTAATCACACCTGACTCTGAAATTTTTTTTGCATCCCTGCTAATCCAGTCATTGTAAATTTACAAATTAAATTCTTGAATGAAGATAATGAGAATGGGAAGCATCTCCTGAGCAGCACTGAGATGCTACAGCCATAGAAACAGAGACACCGGATTCTGCTCCTCGTTTATCTGACGCACTTTTTATGAATTCAAAGCAGTACCTCAAACTACTGAGAGCTAGATGAGAGGATTGATACCTCTGTGCAATAGATGTAAAGGTATAAGCAAGCAGAAGAAATGGCAAAAGACAATCTGTTCTTCACTGTAACTCATCTGTCTCATTAACATGTCGTTGTTTGTCTTATTCAGGAGGAAATCGAGGCGCAGATGAAAGCAGACAAAATCAAACTCGCTCTGGAGAAGCTCAAGGAGGCCAAAGTGAAAAAGGTAAGACGACTAAACTCTGAAGTGCACTTCTGACCTCGCGTCCGCTGCCATAAACCATACTTATGACATTTTGAGTTACGGCTACAAGGACTTCACTGTAAAAGACGTAATGTTCAAACACAGCTCGGCTCTTTGTGCCTTCGAAACAGCCATCGATCAGTAAGGGACGGCTTCGCTCAAGGAGCCAATGTTACGCTGAGCAGCACAGTTTCCTCTGTGGGTGATATGTGGTCACTCACATTTGTAAAGCAGCACTCAAAAAGGTGCAGACATGTTTTAAATGCAACGCTTCACCTCAGGGTCTGTAGTTCAACACAAAACCCAACAAGCCTCAGACTGCAGGCCATCATGGGTGTTATGATGGATAATGTGTCATGTTTTATACTTCCTCTCGTGGTGCAGGTGGAACAAACTTCGTGGTTTTCTTGATAAGATATTAATGATCTAAAATCTAAACTGAAACAGCGAAAAAACGGTAACTTTCACAGGAACATCTGTCCCAGCTGTTGGACACAGAAGAGCAAGGTGCACTCTCTGTGGTTTGGGCAGAATGTGATTTTCGGGTTTCATAGAAACCACTGGTTGCCTTGCATGAGGAAGTACAGTAAGAGGAAGAATAATTTGCCCGTCCAGTGACATCTCATTCAACCAAACGCCGAAACCATATTGTGTTGAAGGTGAGGTCCAGACGGAGGAACATGTGGGCTAACTCTCTAAACCCTCCTGCGATAACATCTCTGTAACCCACATTTTTTTGGCACAACGCGAGCGACTGGCTGACCTTGGTTCTGTGAAACTGCTAAGCCTTCCAAAGCTGGATTTGTCTCCAGATGAGAGGAAGTGTGAAGCCATATGAGCCCGGGAGGAAAGCGCTGGTCTGCTCCAGAGCTAAATTCGTTTCAGCTTGGGAGGACGAAAAAATGCCACTGAGACAGAAGTGGCAGTGCACGGCCTCCTCTAGCAGAACTAACATTAACAGGCAGAAACAGCTATTTAGCGTTTGTATCCTGTAATTTAAATGGAAAATAAACAAGTTGCATGTGTGTGGATTGGATGCGTCACTGCTTAGAGAGACCTGCTGCTGCTGCTGCTGCTGCTGCCCACAAAACCTTTAACTGCAATCGCTCACACAGACACTCAAAACCTCTTGTTGTAACTGGAACTCTTATTTCTTACCGGTTATACTTTCTTATTTAATTATCACCGACACAGCAGGACAGCTCTGACACTCACCCAATAATCAACAGCACATGTTCAACCCCATCCGTTACATTCACAGTTGTCCCCTGTAAACAAGGGCAAGAAAGGGCAATTTAGGATTAGTAAGAAAATACATGATTGTTATATTGATTGATATATGTGAATAAATAACAATTACATTAGCGATTTCACCTGTTTCAATATGAACATTTGTCGTATTGTTTTGTTAGTTGGAGAAAATACAGCAAAGTAATGCATCATTTAAAAATGTAATTCAATTGTTTTCCGGACAGTTGGTCGTGAAGGTGCTGATGAACGACGGAAGCGCCAAGACCCTGATGGTGGATGAGCGGCAGAACGTCAGGGAGGTTCTGGACAACATGTTTGAGAAGACTCACTGCGACTGTAACGTGGACTGGAGCTTGTGCGAGACAAACCCCGAACTGCAGCTCGGTGAGTTCCTGCAGTAGATGTATAGTGATTGTGTGCCGTGGTACGACTGGGTTTTTTAACCTGGGAGGCAACAATAGCACGAGGAGGCTTTATGACCAATGATAAATCTACGTGCTGCCACCGGCTGATGTAGCACCAGAGTCATTCTGTGGTTAAATATTGTCAGGTGAAGATAGAAAGAGGAACCGAGCGTGATGAAATCCCACGACTAGTTTGGAATAAATCTGCTCAGAGCTACAGACGTTATTTTTACTGGCAGAGAGATGTCTTACGACTGGGGACACTGCTTTGATGGGAAGTGATTTCTGGGTAATGTAGTGCAGGAGCGCCGCGGCAATGAGCTCGAACTGAGCAGCAAATATATCAACAAAACAAGAAAAACACAGCAGCGGTAGATTACAGCTTTAACAACATAAGCCCTCGGTGTGTTTTTATCTAAACTGTCAGCTACACACACAGACACACACAGACACACACACACACACAGACTGAATGTACAGGCTGGGATTTTTCATCCTGGTCCAGATGATGGACTGTGTTTTTATTGGCATGACGGCCACACTGCAGCGAGCTCACAATGAAACACTGATCTTACTCCCATTCATCTCTCTCTCCCTCTCTCTCTCTCTCTCCCTCCCTCCTCCTCCTCTCTTTCCTGCAGTCTCTCTCTCCCTCCCTCGCTCACACACATGCGTACAGTGCAGACAGGTGGGTTTAATTTGTTGCGTCGGACACTGTCAGTCTTCCTCCCTGTCATGTGGAAATAGGAGCCTCATGATCTCAATCCTCCGTCTGAGCGCTCTGTACTATATTTACTTCAGCTGCCGGACTCAGATCCTGCAGCCGTTCATTACCATCTGTTTTCTCTGTTTTCTAACAACTTCATCAGATTGTTACTGAGCTGAATTCACTTCTTTTTTTAAAGAAACAGTCTTATATGTCACGGACAAGGAGTCATTGTGCTCCATGGTGAAAGGGTTTTAATGAAACACTGGTGGTAAAATCATTAACCTCTGCGAGCAACAGAACCTAAGCCAATGTTGTTTTGCTTAGAAATTATATTCAAGTAATTTTATATGCGGCTAGTTAAACTGTGACGCACTAAATTAGAGGATAAGCCAAGAAATACTGTGCTTTTTCCCTCATTTAAACTAAATCTGTCGCAAGACAAAAACCAAGGAATGTGTTGATTCATTTAGCAAAACTTCACTAATCTGTCTGTGGAGTGAAGATCTCCCAAAACTCAAAAGAAAGTAGAAATACCTTTAAAGTTATGTGCAGTTATGTGATATAAGTTTCAGTTTTTCAGTAGCGGATCAATACATTGACGGTTTTGGTTATTTTGTGGCATTTATAGACAATAAAAAATTTATAGAATATGTGTTTGCTTAAATATCTTGTCACAGAAAACATTTACAGAGGCCTTTTTTGAAATTGTAGCATCACAAAGGAAATGGATTGCTCCTATGCAAATATTAGAAGTATTGGTGGAAGTATTTAAATCACACAAACAAAAACCTTTTGTTTACAGTGTCCAGGTTTTTTTCCACATTGTGACATCAAGGCGTAGAAACACACCGAAGTCTGAACACCGACTTTACAATTTGGGAAATGAGACCTTCCAACGAGCGTGTGAATGAACAATAAAATACTGTACGAGTCCAACCAATGTTCTGGGTAGACCTCAATGCTGCCTGTGCAAAAACAATTGAGGAAATGTGTGTTTCCCTTGAGTCAACAGTTTATTTTTAACCGAATTATATCTGTCTGAGACACAGATATAACTTTAAATCCTTCCGTGTGCGTAACTTGACTCATGGGCATCACGGTCCGGGTCTTGTGTCATCTCTGACTAACTGGACAGCTTCACATTGGAAACTGTTCCATTCATCGTTCAACGTGTGTGACCCCCCCCCCCCCCCCTGCGAGTGGTCTGGGCACTATACCATCTCAAGTTTAATCGTTTTAATCAATAAAAAAGGCCAGGCGTCTCGGAGCGTAGTAAACACCCACAGCCCTCAACAGCATCGCCATCATCAAACAAGTCTCTACTCGGCCACGTGCTCGTCATCCACTCCACCACCGCGACACACGATGTGGTTAATGCACTTCAAAGGGAGTTTTACCCCTAATAACTCACTCCAGCAGAACAGTCACACCATCCATTTCAGGATTGCAATAGTCAAACTATAGACTGGAACACTGGCAGCAATCTAGTTAATGCCTAGCTCTGCCTCGGCTGCAAACCTGTAATTGGGGAGCGTGGCTAAACTACAGTCAAATGGCCAGTACACGATTAAGATCTATGGCACCGGGTGTGTGGGTGGGCAGAGGAGGAGGAAGAGGAGGAGGAGATAGTGAGGAGGAAAGTGCTTTTAATGTGTTGTCGAGCTTTATTGCCATTTAAAGTTCCTCCAGCGAATGGGGAGGGTTGTATTTTATCGATCCCTTGATTCGGCCCATTTGAGATGGACAATTACGCAGCTGTGACTTGGAACCAGGCTCAGCTGAGTTAAAGATTTTGTGGCAGAGTGAACTACAGTCCACACGTTGAGGCATTTGTTCTGGCGTGTTTTACAGTGCAAAGCTAAAACAGAGGGGACACACGGAGAATTTAAAGTGCGATTAGAGAGTCGTCGATTCTGGTTTCAACAATGTTGACTCATTCCGAGACAAACTGGGGGGTTTTGACTTTTGCAGTGTTTGACTGTGCTGAGAAATTATTTTTAGTTAAGCAAATACACGCATTCATTTTAATGTAGAGAACGTATGCAAAGCAAAATTTAGATGTACTTAATTTGTGTATTTCCACTGTAAGGTCCTCGCCATGACAATGACACCATTGGTCTTTTGTTTTTAAGGTGTCTGAAATAACCTTTGTTGTCATCACTCAAACAAGTGATCTTTCATGGTCATGCGAATAAGGACTTGTCATTTCTCAGGAGCAAAAAGCAGAACAGTAGCATGGCTGCAGTTCCCTAACCGCAACCAAATGGTTTTATTTTCCTATCGGGCACAACCTGCTTCCAAAGACAAAATCCGTTGGTCTTGGACATTTTTTGGCATCGACCAAAGACCTTTTATGTCCTGTAGTGATGATGTGACTTGTTGACAGTGTTGGGAAACTGAATATCACTTTGCAGATAGAAATCTAACACAAAACTTAGACTACATTCATAACAAACGACGTAAACACCTAAAAATACATAAAAATACTAATATATACACGACTACTCCCAACAGGGAAACACTGCAAACATTTCTATTGGGTCATTTCTTTCTGTCAACTAATACTTGTGCAATTAGAGAAATTTAAAATATGCAATATTGTCATATACTTTTTATACAATATGGCTTCAGGGCAATGATATGATTACTTTTATTATGACTTTACTGACGTTTAGTTTGATTTCTGTTTGCAGAACGGACATTTGAAGACCATGAGAACCTGGTGGAGCCGCTCTTAGCGTGGACGAGGGACACCGAGAACAAAGTCCTCTTTAAAGAGCGTGGGGAAAAACACGAGGTTTTCAAAAACCCACAGGTTCGTCCCCTTATTGTACATCATCAACACTTTGAGGTCATTACATATTGTAGCTTGCATACCGAGTGATTGGAGGTGACGTGCGTGTCATATCTCTAAACTCCAGCCCTGGCCAGTTCATTATTCTTGGCCTTGATTCGTGCAGATCTCTCTCCACGTTGATTCAGCTCAGTGCCGTCTGCTGAATTGTTGTCAATTACGAGATGTGTTTGCTCCGCGCAGGATGACCTCTTCCATTCACGTCCTCGCTGTAATATATCAGACGAAACAGCTTCTGGGAAAAGACGGAGAGATCCCGTCATGTTTGTTGATGTAACGGATCCATTTATAATCCCAGGGTATGTAATGGACTCTGTCTGTTGGCAGAGACAAATAACCGGTTCGGAAACCTGGTGAGACATTCTCATTTTATAAAACACTCCGTCATGTCTTCCACGTCCTCCAACAGGAGACAGATCTGTTTTATACAGAATGTCCCTATCAATTTAAAGCTGCAACTTTGGACAGGAGCTGCCAGAATGTTCCCCCTGAGGCGATGGAAAGATTTAGACCCAAACTGATATGAAGTCAAATGAGCACAGTAACACAGGGACAGAGAGTCGGAGTTTGGGAGGTATTTGAAAGCACTGAGTTTCAAATATGTGCTTTTCTCACCAGCTACAACAACTTCTGAGGTGCTTGTTATGGCTCTATGTGTCCCTGTCTCTGTCCCTGTATGTGTCCCTGTCTCTGTCCCTGTCTTTATCTCCTCTCACCCCTCGCTCCTCCCTCATTCAACCAATCAGTCATCATGAGGTTCACCTGACCAGGGAACCGAGGTGCTTTTAAAAGCTGCTGTCTCAGGATCAGAACGAGGCTTCTTCCAGAGTGGGGACACTGGTTTAACTGTGTCACAGCCGGAGAGTTTATCATTGTTTTAATTTGTCTGTTAATGTTTATAAATCAAATGGTTTGTGTTGTTGAATTGTGTCAGTGGTGGTCAGTGATTTTACATGTTAGACACAAAGGGCTCAATCCTGGGGCCAAACAGTGATTCACAAAAATATTGCATTTCTTGCATGTTTGAGGGAATACGGACATTTTAATGAGCAAAACCAAGAGTCTGCACTTAGGCACAGCAGCAGTTTAAGCTAAATGCTAATGTGAACATGTTAATGTAATTACATTTTGGCATCTTGAGCTAAATGCCAAAGTGAACATGCCACATTAATTTGGCATTTAGCATCTTGAGCTAGCAAGCGTGCTGCTGCAATTATGTTTATCTCTTTTAGCTAAATGCTCAAGTGAACCTGCTACTGTAGTTTAGCATTTAGCTCTTTGAGTGACCTCACCATAACAGTTTCAAAATGTCAATGCAAAACACCCTGATATTAAGCAGGTGTAATGTTTACACCATGGACGCCATCTTAGTTAGTGTTTGAATGCTAACATTTGCTACTTAGCACTAAACACTGTGAAGCTGAGGTTGACGGTAAACTGTTAATCATCAGGAGGATTGGAACGTGTGCAACAACGTTTGTAGTAAATAGTTAAAGTTTCCCTCAAAAATATATATTCCAGTTTCTGATGCTAACATGCTAAAAACTGCTAATAGCCGTCACTCGTACTCATTAATGCACTTCATGTTTTATTCCTGCAGAACTTTTATCTTTGGAAAAAGGACAAGAAAGCTCTCAAAGAAATAAAGGACAAAGACAAGGAGATATTAATAGAGGTAAATAAACAAGCACACAAACTCACAGGGGTATAAAGTTTCCCCAGGGGGCGCTCATCTTCTCCTCCTCTTTCATCCCCTCTTCACGTCCGCAGGAGAACTTCTGCGGGTCGTCCATCATCGTGCCCGACCTGGAGGGGGTGCTGCACCTCAGAGAAGATGGAAAGAAGTCCTGGAAGCCGCGGCTCTTCCAGCTGAGGGCCTCTGGGATTTATTATGTGCCCAAAGGGAAGACCAAGGTCAGGGGTCAAAGGAGCAAACACCACATGCACAGAGCCGGGTCGCTGATCTGGGACACATTCATTCAAGCTGGAGATAAAATCCTGCTCATATGGATATTTTTTTTGCAATTTCCAATGAGATTCTTATGAAATGTAAGAGCAGTTTCTTCTTTCCTCTCCGGGACTACCAAGATGTAGTGTGTTGTATTTCTGCTTTATCAAACCCCGCTTCATGCACGGCTGAATATCACTACATCTTGTACTCCCTGCTGGATCGTACATTCACTCACTGTATATCTCACATGTCTCAGCAGCAACTACTCCCGTACACACCTTCACACAGTGTCTCACTACTGCATCTGTGGTGCAGATTCAATTCGGTCGACACAAAAACCCAAAGATGCCGCAGATCACAGATGTAATTTCATCCTCTGTTTGTTTCTTTTTCAGTCGTCCCGTGACCTCGTTTGCTTTCAACAGTTCGACAACGTAAACGTCTACTACGGCAAAGACTTTAAGAACAAATACAAGGCCCCCACTGACTTCTGCTTTGTTCTGAAGGTAAGCTTCAAATATCCTTCATCAATCAATCAATCCACACCACACACACCAGGGCTATTTTACCCTGTATAAGATGTTGATGCTTGCTTTACTGGAAATGTGAAAAGCAATAAATAGTTTAGTTTGGAGAAGTGAAAGGAGCTTCAGCCAGTTCAGTAAAGAAAAGGTGAACTAGATGAGATTTTATGTGAAAGAAATGACTGTAAAAGCACTTTGCGTTTTAATTAAAAGTACTTCAAAACGGAGAATATTAACATCGACGGGACGTACAGTGCTCATTTAAGAGTGAGAAGTGCTGATGTGGAAATAAGGGAAAGAATTAGACGGTTTGGTGGGTCAGTTTTTAAAGGGATGTGAAAGTCTGCGCTCTTTCCTTTCCCCCTATCTCATCTGTGAAACACCAGAATCAGCAGATACCGTTAGACTAGATGGTGAGGATCAAAGCGAAAAGAGCTTAGAGAGGCAAAGAAAGTGAATTACCCAGCGGTGAGAGACACAGCCCTCAAGGTGCGGTTTGTCCAAGGGCAAAGGGGAAAATGGACTGTCAGGGTGGACATGTTGGAAGACGAGGTCTCACATCTCGTCCTCACAGTTCAGGCTTCGTACAGAACAAACTGCAGATTGTAACAATATGATACGATGATAGCTGCTGTTAAATGAGGGCGTTCACGAGCGGCCGAAACCCGCTGCAACTCAAGGGACAATTTAGCTTCATCATTTAACAGTTATTCTGAGATGCGTTGTTGGAGGTGATCCTGGAAACCATCCTCATTATCCCCAACTGATATCATGACAATATGTGGAAATTCAACTTTCTCATAAGGGGAAAACAATCGACTCTCAGCCCCTTTTTTAAAGTCCACAATGTACAAGGAATACTTTTGTAATCACTACGACTGGTTTTCTTGGATAAAACCAACAAAGGACGACGTGAGCAGAAAACTCAAACCTCACTGCTCCTTATGCAAACAAGATAAAAGTGCACATGAAGATATGACTGTCTGAAATGTAGTTCTCTGCCTCTCCCTCTCTGTTTGTCTTCACTAATACCGACTGGATTATTGCAAATAACAGGAAATTAAAATATGAAATCTTTTTAGCAATCTGATTCTAGACTCACTCTGCCCCCTTGTGGCACCTTGTGATATCCTTAAACCCGTCGAGGAATAATAGAATAATTAAAAAACACTAGATCCTTTTATTCCCGAGTTGGTTTAAGGCTTCAGGCAGAGTCAATAGATTTTGTGTCCCTCTAATCTAATTGAACACAATACAACACATTGCAGTTTTAATACTGTATAATGGTGCCGTGATACTTTTTGTCCCCCCAGAAGCTACTGTTGGTATATTTTCATCTGTTGTGGCCCAAAAAACTGTTAAATGCACATTTAATATGATCTACACTAAAATACAGGGGTTTGGTTTTTCATGCTTTGATGATAAAAGGGATGTAAATGTAAAATGGCTTTTTTTGATTTAATACTTCTGCAGGGGTCTGTGGAAAGTATGTAAACAAAAACGTACAATTTAAAAAATGTAAAAACAGGTAAAAGTAATCCTTACTCTGTAATTCTTAATAAAACTAGTAAATTAAATACACGTAATGTATCCTAGACTTAACCCTGCTGTGGCTGCAAGTAGTAATCATTTTCAGGATTAATCGTTTCGTCCATAAAGTGTCAGTAAATAGAGATAATTCACCGCCTGACAGACTGTCACATATCCCTACAGGCCACGGTGACATCTTTAAATTGCTTTTCTTGTCCTGATAACAGTGAAAAACCCAAATATATTCAGTTTACTATCATCAGACTGACAAACGGCAGCAAACAGCTGCAGTCAGACACATAAATATCAAAATGCTGCTGTTTTTAAAATGGTAAAACAAAAACAAACATGGTTCTTTCCCATGATTTGTCTGTGTAGCATCCTCAGATCCAGAAGGACTCTCAGTACATCAAGTATCTGTGCTGTGACGACGCCTGGAGCATGAACCTGTGGGTGACCGGAATACGGATCGCAAAGGTAAATTTGAACAACCCTGCTTTTTAATAACAAGAAACAAACTCGAGCAGAAGACACAAGGTCACGATCTGTGCTGTGTTCCCCACACTTCCAGTACGGCAAGTCTCTGTATGAAAACTATAAAGCAGCCGAGAAGAAGGCAGTCGTCAACTCTGCGTGGATGAACCGCAGCACCCCGTCCAGCTCCAATCCCTCCACGCCCTCGCCC
Organism: Hippoglossus hippoglossus; assembly: GCF_009819705.1. Taxonomy (NCBI): domain Eukaryota; kingdom Metazoa; phylum Chordata; class Actinopteri; order Pleuronectiformes; family Pleuronectidae; genus Hippoglossus; species Hippoglossus hippoglossus. Next base: position 16,699,170 of record NC_047170.1, on the reverse strand, counting down.
ACCATCAAAGGTAGAACGAGCTCTCTCTGCTGTGTTTCAGTGACATGACACGACCCAGATGTGTCGGTAGAACAAACGTTTTCCTTGTGCAGTACGTTCACTCGTGTGATTTCTCTCCTTCCAGCCAAGTCACAGAGTCACGCAAACGGTCATGCTCCCAAACCCCAGCCAGGACCTGCATCTGAGGTGAACTACTCCTCCTTACCTACATACCTCCTGTATGTTTGTTAGTTAGTCAGCAGGATCACGTACAAACGACTTAACGGATTTCCCTGAAACTTGGTGGAAGGATGTGGCAAGAAAGAAAGCTCTAGATTTTGGCGTTTTTGTTTGGCTAATTTTATTGTTTCAGTCATTTTTCATATTATTTATATATATTCTAATGTGATATAATATTTTCTGGTATCAGCTTTGAAAATGTATTTGCTGATTTTCTGTGACCTTGTCAATTTAACCTATAAACGTTTAATTGAAAAATAATCTTACATTTGTCCGTCTCCTGTACACGAAGCGTTACTGGTCTATTTTCTGTCTCCTCAGAACTTTGGAAGCATCCCACCTCCACCTCCTCCTCCTCCTCCTCCATCATCCGGTGGGTTTCTCCCTCCCCCACCTCCGGACTCATCATTCCCTCCTCCACCACCTCCTTTAGCTGCCAAGAGTTCCTCGAGACCCAGCCTCCCCCAGCGAAACCTGCCAACCAACTTCCCTCCACCTCCACCTGCAATGGACCTCCCTCCTCCACCCCAGCCTCCGCCTTTCCATGACTCCTCTGAGGCACCACCAGACTTCCTCCCACCTCCTCCTCTGCCAGTGAAATCCCTCCCATCCCCTCCTCCATCCTTTCGTTCAATGCCACCTCCTCCTCCTCTGTCAGCGAAATCCCTCCCATCCCCATCTCCATCCTTTCGTTCAATGCCACCTCCTCCTCCTCTGTCAGCGAAATCCCTCCCATCCCCATCTCCTTGTTTCAGGGGCATGGACCAGTCTCTGCCTCCTCCACCACCCGACCCAGGCTTTTTACCACCTCCTCCACCTCAGCCCGTGTTCACAGGGGCTGGGTCTCCTCCTCCACCTCCACCTCCACCACCTCCTCCACCCTCTGCTCCTACCCCCGCCCTGAGAGCAGCAGCGCTGCCTTCTGGATTGGCGAAGAAGATGCCTCCTCCTCCGCCAAAGAGGACTACACCGTCGCTAGGAGGAGGAGGAGGAGGAGGAGAAGGGAACTTAATGTCAGAACTGATGTTAGCCATGCAGAAGAAACGCGGCGATCATTAGTCTGAGCAGGTAATTTGTGGAGAATAGGAACGAACTCTGCCAAACAAAGAGTAATTTCAAACTTAATCCACAGCCGTACTTCTGTCACATCTGGAGATCAATACTACAAATGGATTGATCCATTTATCCAGAGCATTGAGGTGATTCATCTATAGCTCAGCCTTGTACTTGTTTTAAAACTGGGTCACTTAGAAACCAGTGACTGCTGTAAGAAAACATTTTATCCTGTCGTCATAGTTCAAAGAGATGTTTTTTTTTTATAGAATTGTATATATTGTCATGTTTACCTGGGAGAATCCAGAGTGTTGTTGTTTTTCAAATGACATCTAAATAAAACCTCCTGAATAAATATCTTTTGATTCCTGGTGGCATAAGAACAAGACAAACTGAACATTTTGACTGGACTGAATCATTGTCCAGTCGGACAATGATGCGAGTTGAGTGAATTATACATAAAAGATGATGATAAAACAAATGTTGAAAGTCTACATAATCCAGCTACGGCTGCAGGTAACGATTTACTTTCATTTTCAGAAATGTGGAGATTATTTCCAGGATTAATCGTTTGCTCCATAAAATGTCAGTAAATAGAGATAATGTGCCACCTGCCAGACGGCCACAAATTCCCAAACTGACAACTTTAAATTGCTTTTCTTGTCGTGATAACTGAACAAAACCCACATTTCTAACAGTACAGGACCTAGTTTCCATGTTGTACCTCTGCTGTGTGCAAACTGTCTGTGAATACAGTGGAACTAAACTGTAGATGAGCCTGGATCCATAAAAAACGCAACAGAACAGCCTCTCAAAGCAGCAGCTTCGTCTTTATTTCAGTGTCAAATGGAAAAAAAGGATGGAAACAATATCATCAGCTAAATAATCTGATCTTTGTAGGTCACTGTATCCCCACACAGGGGGTTTTCTTGGCAGAAAATAACTAGAAACACCCATGACCTTGACATTTTGGAGGAAATGTGTTCCACTCAGCTAACGCACGAAACATCAGGTAAAGTTGAGACATCTTCATTTGAGTCATTTGCTGTATCCACTCATGAGGAGCAGCTGACCTTTAACCTCTGAGCCCACGAAGGAGGTCTTGCTGCATAGCCCGCCTCCTCTGCAGTCTCTTGTGTAACAAAGGGAGAGGACAGGATGTGGTGCAGCAGCTCTACCTAGTGGGAGGTAAATGTCACAGCCGGTTAGAGAAAAATAAACTGTAGTGACATTTTGAAACACTTATCATCACTTATCTATTTACCTCAGAGAAATCGTTCATCTCAGCTTTTCTTATGGCCGACTCTGCCATCCAGTTCCTCAGCACGTATCTGGGATTCACATCTGTTCAAGAGATTTTATAGAACCAGATGAAACTCTCCCAGATTCTTCGAGTCTCAACATCATAACATGTCAGAAACATTATCTTCCATCAACATTAATATGAAGATTTAGTGGCTCACTTTTCATTCTGTTTTGACGATTCACATCACCATCATTTTGTTGTCTGAGGAAAGAGGGAGAGGGAAAAAAAACTAAGATTTCAGTGAAACCTTTATTTCCAAACTAACACACAGTCTGACTTTGACCTCTTTGTTCTCACCTGCTGATGCGGAGGAGGTACATGTTGAGCCAATCAGAGAAGTGCTGATGCGTTGATAAATCATCAAGAGCCCACATCTAAAACAAACACACAAAAATCACAAAAACATGCCTACAAATAGATACACTGGCTTTTTGTGTGATCTCCAAAAGCAGAAATTATAATCAACTCGTAACGTAAATTAAAGTATTAATCGGAAACTGTGTTATATAAATTTCCGTGGGGTCCTGGAGGGGCAAACATTTTAACGTCTCTTATTTGTCACCGACTTTAAAACTAAATCTAAAAGTAGAATTTAACACTTTACCTGTGCGAAGTTCCTGTTGTGCAGCTGCAGGTGTGAAACTTCACTGAGTTGTCTGAAGGTCATGGTGAAGTCTGACTCCGTGTCCTCCATCATCTGGGAAGACAAACACAAATTATACTGGGAGTTGGGGGGGAACACTGTTTGCACAGAGCCAGTTAACAAACAATGCAGTTAAATTGACCTTGCAGATGACTTGCCTGAAGCAGGAAGGGAATAAGGTAACTATCTTCTTCCTCTTCACCAAGAAGCCCCAGTTTGGCTTTAAATATCTGGTGAATCCTGAAACACATGAATAAATCTGTTTAAATAAATAACATTACTATAACAGCCATGGGTTGGATGAGGATGAACATGTGGAACAGACAGATTCACATGGAGCTCACCTCATCTGGTAAATATTCACAAATCCTTTTAAGATGATTTTAGCTCTGAAAACAGAAAGAGAAGAAGGTTAGCAATTGTATTTTATGAGAGTAACTTGTTCTTTGAAGGAGCAAAAATAATGCAGATATGAAAACCTTTATTTTACAGAATAAAGCAGAAAAGATCAGCTGTTGCTGCAATTTCTACTGTTGGCCAATAGAGGTCAATATAAGTCAGATGTTACTTAAAGCCTTCTTCAAGCAAATAAACTGCAGTTCACAGGTTGTCTTACTCTTCCTGCTGTTTATGTGTAAACACAGGACTCAGAGCACTGAGGAGCTTCTCCAGGTTGAACAGTCCGACATCAGCCTGAGCTCCTATTCTGTACCTGCCCTCATCATCCGACGTGTTGGGGATGAAATCTGCAACGTTACAGGTCTTTTTAGGTTTTGAGAAAACTGGGGCAGTGAGATAATTGAATAAAAACTGAAATGCATCAAACACACTGGGGTTATAGGACTCCATGAAGCCAAACGGTCCATAGTCGATGGTGATGGACAGGAGACTGAAGTTGTCTGTGTTGCACACACCTGTTAGAAAGGCACATGATGTATATGAGTAAAGGTAAAAACAAACATGGTGGTAAAATGTTCAGCTGGACTCTTACCATGTGCAAACCCAACAGACATCCACTGGCCAATCAGATGTGCTGTTTCATTTACAACCGTGGAATAAAACACCTACAAATACACAGAATTCCTCAGTAAGTCATTATACATGTACACAGGTGCATTGAGAGAAGAATGTCTTTGTGTGACTCACCAAATATTTATCAGGGTCATTTGAACTGATAGAAGGGAAATGTTCATCAATCACAAAGTTCAGCAGCTTCCTGAAATCAACAGGAAACTAAAACACTGTTATTCTGCAGAAAACTCTGTGGAATAAAAAGTGACGTGATGACAAGATAACACTTTTAGGTATATTATTATTATGTGACCAGTATCACCTCAGAAGATCCGTCTCTCCACTTTGAGCCAAAATTTCCAACGATCCAATCCGAAACCAGGACTTTGCTAAACGGAGAACAACAGCTCCTGGAGTCCAAAACAAAATGTGGAACTTATAATTCAATGTAATGATAAATTAAATGCAGCTGATACTGAGTGAAATCTAGGTTTTGCGTATCTTGTCTGTACCTCTCTCTGTCTTCACGTTGCCATTGTAGAACTTATCCCTGAACACCGGCTCCTCACTTACAATTAGACTGAAACAAAGCAAGAAATCATCAGATTCATAACAGGACAAAAATTCAACTTTGTGAACCTGTTTTATGGATTCAGATTTTTAGCTTTTTCACAGGTATCAAACATAATAAATGAAGCACTGCCTGTTTCTTGTCTTTTCATTAATCAGTGTTGATCTTACCTGGCAGCTCTGCTGGTGGGAACACCCAGGAAATGCATCGCCTCGCTGCACAGGAACTCCCTGACAGACGAGCGGATCACAGCTCGACCATCTCCTGACCTGGAGAAAGATTCAGGACAGAAATGTGTTATGATAGTTGCACCATTTAAAATTTTTATGTCTGAATTAATATATACTGCAAATTAAAATGTAAAGGGGAAAAAACTTACCTTGAATATGGAGTTTTTCCAGAGCCTTTAAGCTGCAGTTCCCATATTTCTCCCTTCCTATTAAATGGAGAAATTTCATAAGTAAAATAAGTAAAACGTGTACAAGCTTTAACTGGGAATGCTCCTTGAATATCAGTGCTTGAAGTATAATTCCAAAACCTTCTCACCTGTTGGAATACTGACCAAGGAAATGTGCTCGACCGTCACCCAGCTGACCTGCCCAGTAACCAAACTGGTGGAGAGGGAAAAGGGAAAACCATAAAAATCTCAGATTGGCCCTCAGATCATGTACAGCTGCTGACAGATTTCATTCTCAGGGGAAAGTTCATGTTCACCTGGTGACCCCCGTATCTGTGCGCAAGAGGTTCAGATCCTGACAGCAGTCTGCCCCCGCTGGCATAAAGCCGGAACTCATCGGACTGTGTTACAGCCACATCCAGATCTAAGATCCCCTCGATGACATCCTGTTGAGACAGTAACAGATATTAATTCATTTGCCTTATTTTAGGGTGAAATTTGTGATGTGGCTGATGACTGATTAAATCACCACCTTAGAAACGGCTGCCAGGCTCAGAGGCCCTTTCAGTGGAGTCGGGATGGATTTGGAAAATATGCAGTTCTTCACCGTGTGAACAAAGTTTCCGCTGACCTCATCGATTGGGAACGCTTCTGCACAGACGACACAAAAAAACGACATTATTCCTGTTCTGTGCTTTGTTTTTGTACTGACCTGCAAAAACCAGAATCAGTTTTACCGAGTAGCTTCGTACAGGACACTCTGAACTGGTCCAGGTCCTGAATGAGCTCTGAAACATTCACGTTCCACCTGGATTTGACAGCGCGTTGGGATGGCCCGCTGGTTGATGCTGCGTCGTCATCGCTGTGACAGTCGGGTCCAGCGCTGGGACAGAACACCAGGAGATGAACAGGAGTGACACCTGATGCTGCAGCCAGAGCAAAGACTAGAAGTCTGTAGATACTCCACATGGCCACGGACAGAGCTGATGCACATAACACAGGAAAAAATGAGTTTTATATATAAATAGTTTTATATGTGAATCAATAGAAATGTTATTACTGATGCGTTGAAGTATGAACAGTATTTTCATGCTGTAGCTGATTGTTGGACATTTATATGAAGCTGGATAGTTAAATAAAAACAAACATCACATTTGTTTGTTTACATTTTATCTTTGTGTCACTAAAGTTGTTGAATACGTGTTTTGGAGTAAAAAGTGCAGTACTTGCCAGATTTTAGTGGAGTTTTAGTGGTAGTGTTAAATGTCGGTACTCAGGAAAAGTACAAACACCTACAATAGTACTTCAATACTTGAGTAAACAAACTTATCTAATGTGAACAAATTAACAGGTTAAATATGCTTAGTTTTCATTAACCTAACTTCACTTAAGATACAAACTAAACTAAAACACAAAGCAGTAAAGTCTTTTCGGAGTAAATAAAGTAGTTTTGTATCATTTCAGTCGATTCATTCGTGAAAATGTTCTTAAAAAATAAAAGTTAGCTAGTAGTTATATTAAATGTTAGCTAACCAGCTCTTAGCCTGATCCCAAACACGACCAGCTGAATGTTTTCTGGGGGAAACAACCATTTCTTTAATCTACTGCCGGGTTTCAGATTTTAGATAAATAATCTTTAAGGGAAATAAATCATGTTTTTCTGCCATTTTAAGTCGTCTGTTGCTCCTTGTTTACTAACGCGGCTAACGCTACTTCCGTGTTACCCCGCGTCATCAACCGGCGCCCGCTGACGGCTTCCGGTTCCGCTCGTAGGTGTCACCCGAAGTGGACGCGTGCGCTGCGGCAGCGGGTGTCATGGCGGGCCCCTGGTGGAGCCGCTGTCGGAGCTGGAGCACAAACTGTACGAGTGCGGGTGTGTTCGAGACCCTGCGGCGTGTGAGCGGCAGGTCTGCGGCTCTGTCCGCGTCCTCCCCGGGGCGGGCGTCCTGGAGCTCCAGGCCCCGCAGCGAGGTGAGTGTAGCGGCCGGGCAGGAGGACACAGGGGCGGGGAGGGAGTGCTGTCAAACCCGGGAAGGTCATATATGCAACCAAGGCTCCAGCTGGTCCCAGTGGATGATGCTTGAATCCGCTTCTGTCCCAGTGACCGTTCACATCATGTTGTGTTGAAACCGCTGCGTCTGTTTCCTGTGTTTTTGAGACATTTCCTGAAACGAACCGTTGACTTGTTGCGGGATGTGAACATGTTGAACTTCTGCTAAAGGTCAAGATCTGCTCCTGACACCGGTCCCTCTGAGATCTGACCCCCAGTCAGCTGATCGACTCACACTCACCAGTGTCTGAGCGACTTTATATTTAATTTAGATGTTTGTAACACAACATTCATTCATGTGATGCTCCAGACTCCCCCAACAAAACACTGACTTTTAGAAAATGCTAATAAACTACTACTGCAGTAGTGGATATTCATTAAGAATATATATTTGCGTTGGTTTGATTTGCAGCCCGGTTCCTGAATTTATTCTTTGTCTATTTGCATTTTGACTTTCAGGCACAGCCGTCGTCATCCACACGGACGAACCTGCAAATATTCAACTTTACCTCATCTCTAAACAGGTGAGTCCTGATGTGTCACAACCAAAAGCTTTATTTCTTACGTTCTATTCCCTGATCTGTATGATTCGGTCTATTTGAATGTTTTCTGCATCTCTCTCTCCAGACACAAGCCCCGGTTGCTGTGTCCCACGCTACAGCCGTGCTGCTGCAGGACGATACACAGCGACGCTAAGGTCAAGGACCCGTTCACGTTAGCCCAGAAAGACCTGACGAGTTTATACGATGATATCAAAAAGGTTTGTTTCTGATCAAATGTTTCAAATACGCCAACAAAGTCAATAAAATGTGGATATTTATGAGAAATGGCTTTAATATTTACGTTTTTGTATAAAAATCTTGTACCATGTGTTAATCTAAACCTTTCTTACTTTGACCTTGTTATTGTTAAACTAAAATAATCTTATCAGTCAATCAAATTTGCACCTTTCATACATACAGATATTGGAGACGCTGGTTAAAAATGACCTGGAGACATTCTGCTGTCACATGGTGTTTGGCAGATGTTTATATCGGACATTTTTACGACTTCTCTTCACAGGAGCTGTTTGTGTCTAAAGAAGAGCTGAAGTTTCTCTGTGACTACTACTTTGATGGAAAAGGCAAAGCGATCCGACCGATGATTGTCGTCCTGATGGCGCGGGCTCTCAACATCCACAGCAACCGAGCAGGGTGAGACTTTATTATCATAACAATATGTCTTTATTGTTTTCACCATTTACTGACACAGCTCGCCCACAACTGACCTTTGATACAGTGAAGTTGCACCACACCTTGTTAGAGGATCTTTTAAATAGTTTTATATGAATCATTCAGGGTTTTATTTCGTCTCACTTCCTGGAATCTGTCGTGACTTGTCCCCTGCAGAGATCTGCTCCCGGGGCAGAGGGCCATCGCCATGATCTCCGAGATGATCCACACCGCCAGTCTGGTGCACGACGACGTCATAGACGGGTCACATAAGCGGCGTGGAAAGGGAACGATCCATGAAGTGTGGGGTGAAAGAAAGGTAACTGAAGTCAAATAAAAACCAGCTCAAAGAAACACTACTTTTTATTTTAAGATGTGTATATGATGTACGTGTCCTCTCGTCCAGGCGATCTTGGCTGGAGATTTCATTCTCTCAGCCGCCTCCCTGGCGTTGGCTCGTATCGGTAACATCACTGTGGTTAAGGTTCTGTCGCAAGTCATAGAAGACCTGGTCAGAGGTAAAGTAAAGAACTCAAATTCTCATCAATTACTGAATGATTTTACAATTCCTGTATTAACCATTTATGCACATTAAGAGCTCATTAATATCAAGTATATTGTCGTCCTGCTTCCAGGTGAGTTCATGCAGCTGGGCTCCAAAGAGAACGAGAACGAGCGATTCAAGCACTACCTCGAGAAAACCTTCAAGAAGACGGCGAGTCTCATTGCAAACAGTTGTAAAGCAGTATGTACGTTCTGTCTCCACACAAATACAACAGAGATGGAGAGAAGCCTCAGTTTCTGCATGAAATTATTTTTGTTGACTGCCTGTCCTGTATTTTTTTAAGGTTTCCATTCTGGTAAACCCTGATCCGGATGTTCATGAAATCGCCTTCCAGTTCGGGAAGAATGTCGGCATCGCATTCCAGGTACGTTATTGTTCTGTCAGGCTCCTTATCTGCTAAATCACATCATAAAAACAATTAAACATCTTCAAATAAGCAACAACAATTCCAAGAAGAATATTCTCAGGAAGAAAAAACAAAACTATATATATATTAAATTACCTTTTTAAGGACAGATAACACATATTTGCATTGTGCTTATGATATATACACCCAGTGTGTTGAATCAAATTAAATGTCAGAGGTGCAGAGTTGTGAGTTTGTGTGTCTGTCGGCAGCTCGTGGACGACGTGTTGGACTTCACATCAGGAGCCAGTCAGCTGGGGAAACCATCAGCTGCAGATCTCAAACTGGGTTTAGCCACTGGACCAGTTCTGTTCGCCTGTCAGCAGGTCAGACCAACATTCATCATTTGAACTGGTTTTCATTGAACCTGAACAAAATCATGTAACATGCATCATGTGTGAGCCTCTTTACCAACAGTGTATGTTCCTTTTTTTAGTTTCCTGAGCTTCATGCAATGATCATGAGACGGTTCAGCTCTGATGGAGATGTGGATCGAGCCTGGAAATACGTCCTTCAGGTAAAGAGTGTAAACAAATGAACCTAAAGTGTCTTTGGGATTTACATGTAAGGTCCTGACATCTTTTTTTGATTGCATATTAAAGATGTTCCAAAGATTTCTCCTTATATTTGAGTCACAGATGGTTATATCCTCAAACTACAATGGCAGAGCTCATTCCTCTGCCAAGGCCCAACAATCCTCTTAAATTCAATCAAGACAAATTACTCATTTAATCAGTTCCCTAAATTTGCCTGATTCTTTTTCATCAAGATCCGTTAATTATTCCCTGGGAGATTGGTAGAAAACAGATGAGACAGAAGATAAATGCTCATTAAATTGTTCTTGAAAAGATGAAAACAACACGACCGCCCTGTCTTCTTCTTCTTCTTTGCCTATTTTAGAGTGATGGCGTGGAACAGACCAACTTCCTGGCCCGGCACTACGGTCAAGAAGCCATCCGACACGTCCGTATGCTCCGGCCGTCCCCGGAGAGAGACGCCCTCATCAGGCTCACTGAGATGGTGCTCACCAGAGACAAATGAACCTCCTGTGCCCGGGGCTTCACTTCAGGCAGCTACCTGCAGAAAGGCAAACTCCCCCCCGAGCCCCGTGTGTCTGCACAGGGCGGGACGAAGACATCGAGAGAGAGAGAGAGAGAGAGAAGCGATGGACGTTCGGTTCAGATCGACCCCTGCTGCTGGTTTTAGTGCCAAATGCGAATGGCAGCGAGCTCGTTTGTGTCCGAGCACCTAATCAGAATCACGGGATCAGAACAGCACCTGGGGGGGGGGGTCTTGTCTGAACTGACTCCTGTCGTTTCATGACTCGACATAAACTCTTAAAATATACACACGAGGCTGAGTCACCTCGTAAAGCTTATAAACACACATCCTTTGGATTTCAGGTCCTACATGGAATCAAAGAGATGGTTTTGAGATTAATCTTAAAGCAACACTATGAAACGTTGACTGAACAACAGCGCCCCCTGCAGCCACACATCATTAATTATGTCTGTAGAGAAAACACGCTTAGTCCCACTTCCTGAATGGTGCATATTACCCATGATCCCCGGCTTCCTGAACCAGGAGAGCTGCGGCTGTGACAAATTCACAAAACTGTGTTCACAATTCTTCATATTTAAAAATGCGATGGGAATGGATTCAATCATCATTCACTCTGGGGTCAAATGACTCTGCAGGGTTTTAATGGTTCCCTGATCGGCAGTGATGTGATGGAAACCCGGGTGTTTTTAACTGATCTCCAGTTTAGCTTTACTCTTCAACTTGTTGGACCCGAGGATTGAAGCTGTGACTCAGTTTTTCTCACGTTCAGTGAATGAAAGAGGAAACATTCTCCATATTCACAGTCACTAAAAACATCAAACTCATTCTGAAGCTGCTGTTTTAGGGTAAAAATAGTTTCATAGTGTTGCTTTAAATCACCGGATGCCACCGCGTCACAGTACTGTACCTGCAGCCGCCTCCCACGCCTCGGTGATCAGTCGGTTACACGCTCGTCCTGAGATGTGGAGTTGCTGCATTTTTCTGTTTAATTCCAAATAAGATGCATAATCATCATCATCATCGGTGTGTTCGTCCGGATCCGTGTTTGAATTTCTGAGATCCGTCCGCACCACCACGGTCACATCTCTGTTTCTTTGACTTGTTAAATGTTCTGAGGAAACTTCTGTAAAGCAAAGTGCCGTTTTACAACCCAGGCCTTAACATCTGCAACGACTGTGCTCAATAAATCCAACGGTTTGTTTTTTATTTAAGCCACTTTGTGCCGTCTTCATTTCCTCGCAGTGACCACACGTGCATGTTGTACATAGAATTGTTTATTATAAAAGACTGTACATTAATTTTTCAATCATTTCATATGTACAAATGAAGGGCAGACAGAGATAGATTTCAATGTTTCTACCCATGAAATCGAGCTGGAACACTTTAATAATTGGAAATAACACAAATGGGTAAAACATGAAGGCTTCAGCTGTTAGATGTTAGACGAGCGTTGGAGGGCAAAACAGGAAAGAGAACGACATCATCAAGATGATTCGGAGACCTGAGTGAAACCTAATGCTGATTGGCTGATTGGACTAAAGAGAAATGCGTAAACCTGTGGCGCCCGGAGGATTTTACACGGCCCTGGAACCCAGAGCAGGTCGTGGTTGCTTTGAGAAGACGGAGGAGGTATTAGAGTTGTTTATTGGTCGACTACATCACGTCTGAATTGTCACATGGCAGTGTTAGGCACGACAATCTCACCCCTTCCTTTCCCCCCCGCCCGCACGCCCCCCCACGGTCTTATCAGAGCCGGCTCTTCCTATTGCCAGTCACCAGACGATCCCACAGACTTGTTGTGATTAGTTTTTAATGCATGACAGTGATGTGACATAAAGAAACTGTGGAATGTGATTTCTTGATTTGATCTAAATGAGCGTCAGAGCAAATTTCACTTTTTAGCTTCAAATGCAAACGAGCGTTTTTTTTTAAGAGGTGAGACTTGACCTGAAATTTCACTTCAGGGTCGAAAAAGTTCAGTGACAACAACAGTGGAATAAAAAAAACAAAAAAAAGGTGAATACACAATATAATGGAAGCATAATGGCAATAAACTCAAGGTTACATTATATCTCTTTAAACTGAGCATGCTTTAACGCCAAGAGGAGTAATTTTCTTTTTCTTTACAGTATTTAAATTTGTAAATTATCGACCCGCCATCTGTGTTCGTTTCCCGTACAAATGGGCCCTCGGGGGCGAAAACTTATCATATAGTCGACATTCACTGAACTTACATCACAGGAAGTGGCTGCAGCTCACGTTATATACAACCAACACTTCAACTGAGGGTGCGTACATGACACTAACATTTGATTTGCTCCGTCAAAAGCCCTAAAACACAGAATCTTTGTCCAGGCAGCGTGTACATCCTTCAGCTTGGTCTGTGTTAGTTCAGCCTGCGAGAGCACGTGCAGTCCAAACCTTTTTCTTTTTGTTTCTTTTTTTTTTTTTACATATTCCGTAAAAGTCCCCCACCCGCCCATATAACACCAAAATAAACTAAATAGATATTACTTTAAATTTTATTTGCAATCATTCAGGGAAAGAACATTCTGTCATATCAAAAAATGGGGGGGAATCATACAGTTACGTCTAAGCTTCTCAGGAGTCGGGGGGGATTGCTGCTGTCTGTCTCTCGGTGGATTATGATATGACTGAATAAATAGGCTGTACTGTCGCTGCCGGGTCAGTCGGCGTAGTGCATGATGGACTCCACGTAGTTGCCGGGGAACAGGCCGGTGACGCCGTTGCTGACGCCCTCGTACCAGCCGTCGTCGTTCTTCTTGATGACGTAGATAATCGAGCCCTCCATGAAGCTCAGCTCGTCGCCCTTGTCCTGGCAGTAGTCGTAGATGGCAACAACTGAAAAGAGAAAAGGGTTTTTTGTTGAGAAACCAATGGAAGAAAATACATTTGTCCTCCATATTTACCTTGACCTTTTGATGGAAACAATCAGGCACATTAAGAGGACTGGTACTTATGAGTGTGTGTGATCTGGTGGATTTAAATGTGGCATCTTGAGGGGAGGAGGAACCAACCTTTCTCGACGTAGTTCTTGGGGGCCCACTGCGGGTCTCCATCAGCGTAGGGGTCATTGTAGTGCACCACAGCGGCGTCCTCCTCCTCGTAATCCACCGGCGGAGGCGGCGGCGGGGGAGGGGAGTCGTCGAACATGGGCAGGTCATCCGGAGGCGGAGGGGGAGGAGGAGTAGGAGTATCTGCAACTGGTTGGACAGACACGGGGAAAGTGAGATGACGGAGGAGTTTCCTGTTTGAGGTCACTTCAACGTGAGCCTGCGATGGAGCCGGCGGCGGCTGAAACATGCAGGATTAATAAAACATGCAGTTTTTTCTGGAGATTAAATTGGTCGAGCAGGAAGCATCACCGTTAGGACGTCCATCACACAATGAAATGATGATTGTGATTTTCTGGTTGTGGCTTTGAATCTAAACCAGCAACACTTCATTCATCTGACATGCACAGTCATGCTATGTAGTGTTTTAGGAAGAAGCTGTAAAAAGTTAACATAGGTGGCTTTACTTTACACTTTCATGCTGTTAAGTTTTCTCTAAAACCATAAATCCTTAAACCTCATTCGTTAATAAACGTCCACCACTGACATCCTGAATTGCAGATTTGAAACATGACTGCATTTCATGGTTCGAACCGGCAGGGGGAGCTAAAGAGTCCAGTCATCTCCGGCCCTGCCCTGCAGTGACCTTTGGTTTTTTTCTGCGTTTGTTGTCACTGCTGCAGAATTCTGCAGAAATTACTAAACAGATTACAAGGAAACAAACTCATAAAATGTTGGTATCGATCCAGATCAGGGGGCAGAGCCAAGAATGTTCTGTTCACTTTCTGTAACATCGTGAAATTTGTTCAGGATCTTGGTGAAAAGAATCTGTCATTTTTGGAGACTGATATTTATGAGCGTGAAACTCGGTGCAGATCCACGTAAAAATCCAGATCTACTGAATTTTCATCAGGGGACTGTTGGGCCTTGGCGGAGATATGAGCTCTAGATTATAAGACATAAACTAGATCACCTAAATATCTACATAAAAATGTATTTTTAAAAGGTCACATTCTATAAACAAAACTGTCAAAGCAGCATAGTCTGCTGCTGAGGTCGGTCGTCATTGATCTGAACAGACAAGAGGGGAAAGGATGGACAGACACGATGCATGCTGGGTGATGGGAATCGCTGGCGCAGATAAAAAGGAAAGTACGACTCAGTTCCTCTTCACTTACTGCTCTCCTGCATCCTGGCCACAAAGCCAGTCAGAGGTATCTGTGGAGTCAGCTGGGGCATGGGGGGAGGAGGAGGAGCGATAGACACTGAAAGCCGGCGAAAGAAGAAGAGGCAGAGAAAGAAAGGATAAAAAAAACATAAAGAGAGAGAGAGAGAAAGCCCGTCAGTCACCAAGATCGTACAGAAGAACGTTAAAGCAAACAGAGACTAAAGAAACCCACCGAGGAAACGAGAGCTCGCACCAACAAACAGAACGAGACGGACTGACGGACTAAAACATAACGGTGACTGAAATAATGACAATCACATGTCTGCAGCATCTCTGGTACGACTGACATGTGTGATGTGGTCTCTGACTGATGAGCTTTCACACCGGATCTGGGATCACTGAGGTCAGAGGATCAACCGCAGATTAACTTTTTGTCACCGTGGCTTTATGATCAGCAGCCAGAAGGGGGCACTGTTTGCCTGAAATGTGCCAGACGAGGCTGCTCAACTCCCATTGTTTTTACTTTGAATTCTTATTTTACATTTCTAAAGACTTTTCCCCGGATCTAATTCAAACCAATGCCACTAATTTGAGGTTCGTCGTGTCGCCACATTCAAAAAGCTGAGAATTTACTGTGCGATCTGTAGCTGACCCACATCTGGATCGGGAGAAGTTCAAGGTGCAAACACACAATGAACTGACGATTAACTGAACGCGATCGTCCACATCTGGACGCTGTCTGGCACTGTGATCCGATCTCAACCAGGTGCAAATGTGATTTATACACCAAATTCTTCAAGAAGATAAAATCCTCCTGCAAGTTTAAAGGTCATTTAACTCACGAATCTTTCAGTCTTCTCCTCAAATACATTTCATTGTCATAAGGGTTTGATAACGACATCTAAGGAATCATCGCCTCATTCTTTCAAAACTTTTTTACTCCCTAATATAAATACATCTACACGTCAAACTTTATCTACATGATGCCAAATGCCGACTGTTGCTTGAGAGCAGACATCGATTGTCTGCATTTTATCTGCTGTGGAACTCGAGGGCGACGTGTTCTGCATGAATACTGAAGACGTCCCTCGGTTAGATAGAAAAGGCCTTAACCTGCACTTTCAGACTGAAGGGAAACGTCAATAATTCAAGCTTGACCTTCAGAAAACTTGGTCCGTGGCTACAGACGTTATCTGTCCTTGGTTTGTAACGGTGTATAATTTGGAAGAGAGTGTGAATCAGGCTGGGACTGGAGACAGAAGGGCCTTACTTGAGTTCTGACCATAGCCAGGAGTGCCTCCGTTTATATGAGGCTGCTGCTGTTGCTGCTGTTGCTGCTGCTGCTGCTGTAGTTGTAGTTGCTGCTGCTGTAGTTGCTGCTGCTGCTGCAAGGAGAACTGGGAAGTGACCGACGGCGCCCGGCGGTAGGTGCCCGTGGCCGAAACCATAGAGACAGAGGAATTGGAGGGGTTGTGCCGCGAGATCTGCCGCGAGATGGTTCCAAACTGGGACATGGGAGCGGGGCCCAGACCAGGCCCAGGGGCCACCACTACAAACACCCAGGGAAGAAAGAGAGGAAGAACCGAGGAGGGAAGGGGGGGTTAGACAGAGGAGACAGAGAGGGGGAAGAGGGGGAAGAGGGGGAAGAGAGGGGGTGAGAAAACAAAAAGCACCAAAAACATGAATCAACAGCTAAAAGATAACGAGAGCTTTTAAACACTGATTAGAGCCCCCCCACCTTCGGAGCAGACACAATCGATAACGAATCAGAGGAAGCAGCACAGATTGTTAATTGGTGAAAGTGTTCCACAGAAATATCACGAGGGTAAAATGGAAAACACAGATTCCCGAGAGGTTATAAGACTTTAAAGATGTAGCAGAGGAGGTGAGGAGGCAGGAAAAAGATCAGAGCAGCAGCAGGACAGACTAATCCTCCAGGTTTCAGCAGAAGAACTTTTAAAACTCTTTTCATGGACACGATTAAAAACGTAAACTCGTGCAGGGAGAGTTCAACAAACAACAAAAGGTCATGAAAGGCAGCATGAGGGACAGAAGGGGTTAAACTCTGGGTCTGCTCGAGTATTTCCTGTTCATATTTCTAGATATCGCACAGCGTCTCCGGGGAGGCCCTGTGCTCAGATAGGGATGGGTGGGACCAGAGGAAGTGAAGATTCGGCCGAGGTAATTACAGCTGTTAGCGTGAATCGATTTCCTGTGGAAGAATCTGCAGAGTGTCAAGTGATCGTCCTGCTGGAGAATTTTAAAGTTCACTGGAGTCGGACTTTTGCTTTCTCAAAAAAAGCCCCTCAGGAAAGTTTCCAGATCTCAGTGCATGTCTGAAAACAGCTTATGTGAAAAGTTTGAATGTGTGAAATAAAATTCCACATTCTGACAGACTAATAATATATAAAAGAAAAGTAAAGCAATAAAAGAAAAGCAATAAAAGAATTGAGGAGCGACATACTTTACCTGTGCTAAAAAAAAAGTCTCATAGCCCTTAAAGGTAAACTAACTTTATACCATTCTGCCAGTGAAGTGTCTCATTTGAAGGATTTTACAAGTTGTGAATGTGATTGATGAGGTTTGGATATTTTGTGATTCAGCAGGAATCTTGGGATCAAATGTAAATGAATGAGGTTCAAGGTTCTGCAGGCAGTGATCAACTTAGACAGACCTTAGGTGATATGAGACTTCATTATTAGATGATATAAGATAAATGCAGAATTAAGTTCAGAAACCACCACCACTGAAGATCAGGAAATAACAAATAAAAGCCCAAGATTTCTTAATAATAACCACAGAATAGTTCAACTGGGCCAGAAGCATTGATACAGTTTGTTCACACTGCAAGACGCCACAGAGCCGAACAACCAGGAAGTCTTGGCTGATGAGTTCAGGGCAACGAGTTCATTGGCTGAGAATCTGTCCTCATCACCTTAATAATGTTATTTAATTTAATTTATATGCGTTTGCCAAAGAAGCAAACAGGTTTTTTCATTACTTAATTAATGCTTTTTAGCAACTGTGTCTACTTATCAATTTAAAGTACTTTAGTAGAAAGCAGATTTAAAGTAGTTTTTACCATTCACTGTAAATAAAGATGGACGACATGACAGCTCCATAAAAGTGAAGCCAAAACATCTTTATCGCCCCCCTGGTGGTTGGCTGCAGTACAGGTCATAAATCAAAGTTCGACAAAAAAATCGAAGTAAAAGTTAAATCAAATTTTCTTGAACATGGGTTCTGTCAGTTTAGGTTTAGTTCTTAGGGTTACGGATTTAAAATATGGTTTTGATTATTATTATAATTATTTTGTAGAACAGGATTAACTGGAGACACGTCGTCCATCTTTTTTTTCTACAGTCTTAGTTAAAACTTTTTATTCCTCCAGATGAGATTTACTTGCAGTGCGTACAAACAGACCCCCCCCCCCATCAATACCCACACCCCCCTCATTCGTGCCCTCTCCACCATGAGCAGATCAGAACAGACGTGCTGATTTCTCCACCCGCCAAGCAGCAGAGACGACGGGAGTGGCCTCGAGGTCTCGAGGAGTCTCACCTATGGGTGCTGGTGGTGGTAGTGGTGGTGGTGGAGGAGGTGCTGGGGGACCGAACCCAGCCATGGGAGGAGCAGGTGGAGGTACAGGAGGAGGAGGTGGGGGTGGGGGAGGAGCGAACATGGGCGGGACTGGAAGGAGTTTGTTTACATTAGTTTGATACTGAACCTCGGCCGCCACCAGCCGCACCTCCACACCGTTACATAACATCGCTCTACTCAGGAACCCTTCGGGGCTCGGGGAGCACTTCGACTCTGACACACTTCTCTGTGGTATGAATCCAGTGTTTCCATGGCGACCGGCTTGTAATGGAGAGCCGTTGTTAGTCTCCAAGTGTTGCAGGCCCGCTCCTTGTTACTGAGGCAAAGCTGCTCACACAAACTAAAGCATTTCCTCACGGCACCGGCGTGTGTGTAATGCAGTAATATGTGTTGCAGCGTGTGTGTGTGTGTCTGTGTGTGTGTGTGTGTGTGTGTGTGTGTGTGTGTGTGTGTGTGTGTGTCTTACTATTCCACTGTAAAGCAGCAGACCTAACACAGCTTGGCCTATTTACACAGTAGGATAGAGAATCAGCTGTGCTTAGAACACAATGGGCCGGCATAATCCCTGTCTGGTAAACATAGGATTTGTGTAGAGTCGTCTCACAATCTGCAAATACACCATTAAATTTACACCTCGTCCCGTAGTGCAGGCCGTTCGTATATATCCATGCGTATTGTATTTTTTAAATAAATAAACATTGGTGCTCCAGATTTAAGTGCATTTTTTAAAGTAATAGCTTATCGTAGCTGCAGTATGTGATTTTACATGGTCTGTGGTTTACTTGATGCACAGGCTCAGGCCTACACAGGTATGTGCATTGTGCAAACAGCACGGACCCATGTTGTCATTACTGCCTGTCAGTGTTTAAAGAGCGTTATCTCATCCTCATCAGGTCGAAAGCGACCAGAATTCAACTGATACGAGTTTCTGAGGGAAAAAACAGGTTTTACTTTCAGGATATTTCTCTCATCAGGATTTTAAAACCGGTGTTTGGAGCCTGGGAAAGGATAATAAAAAAAAGAAAAACTCCAAAACCTAATTTCTGTGGCTGTGTGCGTCAGGGAGGGGCAGGTTTTGTATTGCAGGCTTTTCAAAATGCCTGAAGCTGTTTGAGCAACAATCCTGTGCCGACCTTATACGAGTAGGAAGAGAGAGAGACAGTGGCTGTGGCTGCTCGCTGGGCTGTTATCAACGCTCACCTGGTCCAGAACTGGGAATGGAGGGTGTAGGCACTGCGATAGGAATGCCAACCCCGCTGCTGCCGCTGTTCTCCCTGCTGCTGCTGCCCCCGCTGCTTCCACTGACGGAGGAGAGAAAGAGGACATCGTTTTATTTAGGGCAAACCTGCTCAGAGGTAAAACTACGGACGCATCGACTCCACTGCATCGGAGTTTCTGTCCTATTTAGAGGAAAAGACTAAAACTCACTGTTTTACTCACATATTTCTCGATATTATTGCTGATACGATAAGTCGATTAATAAGGTGATCAATGAAAAATGTTACAGAAAAGAAAGAAAGTAAAATATGAATTTTCACATTGTAATTACATATTTTCACAACTTTTATACATTTTTATGACTTGACCATTCGTTCATTGATCCCCCTCAAAATCATATAGTCATATTTGAGTTATTTGAAAGTGACAGGAACAGAATGTATCATAAATATCTTTTCCCCACATGCTAATATCTGTAGATCGAAAACATTCTCATACGATATTCTATGGAAGCAAATCCATCACCTTCACATTATTTATTTAACACATTAGAAATCTTGGATCCTGTCCATACATCCCAGTGAGGATGCAGAACATGTGGATGTTCCATGTGTCAGTGGCCTGTGTGAGCGCTGTTTCACCCTGTGTTTGACCTGAGGGCTTGTAGATCAATGGCCTGGTGACTTAATCCCCCCCCCCCCCCACCTCCCGCTCTCTCACTCTCTCACTCTCTCTGGCCTCGATCCTCATTTACGCTGCGGCCCCACCTCTCCTCTCTTCTGCCTCTTTCATCCCTGCTCTTCCATTGATCCTCCTGCCTTCCTCTCACCCCTCACCGAGCCTCGACCTCGTCCTCTTATCTCCTCATCGGCTGTAAAGTGATTCCCCCGTTGGTCTCCCAAACCCCTCACCCCCGTCTCCTCTGATTCCTTCCATCCCACTGAACCCGCGCTTCCCCCCCTCCCTCTCCTCCACATCTCTTTATCCCCTTTCCCCATCATCCCCCTCTCCTCCCTTCTCCTCCCTTCTCCTCTGTGATCCATGTCAGTGGAGCCCCGGGGCTCTCCAGGCACACACAGCAGGGGTCACCCCTCTGAAGGATGTCGTTGGCGATGGAAGCAAAGTATCTTTTGGGATAAAGGCCAAACAATATCACGGTGCAACGTCTTAATTCAACCCCCTCCTGCATGTTTTGGATTTATCCATTCTAATCCCTTGATGAACTTTCACAGCTTTTGCTTCTTCTTTGTTTTAAAATGCTGGAATAAAAGAAGCTCCAGTTCCGTCTCTCCTGCTACAGGAAGTTGTTTATAAATCAATCTGTGAGTCTGTAACACACAGGTTGACTTAAAATAAAGTTTAGAGCTAATAAGTACATTCTCTGTTAAAAGGGTCAAAGTAAAAGCAAAAAACTGAATGTGTTATAACATAAAAAAGTAAAATGTGCTTAGAAATGTTCTGACTTGACATAAGAGGGAGAAGAGGATGTTTGAGGCAGGAATTCAACCCTCACACAAAGCATTTTAGAACAGATTCTATTACCAGGACGCTGCAGTGAGCACGCGCTCCTAAAGACAATGACAATGATACCTCTCCCACAGAAAGATATTAGATCACAACAATAAGGCATCGAGCAGCGGGAACACAGAGACACTGTTATTGAATTTAAGCCTCAATCGAGGATGGCAGAGACTGACGAGCTGAATAAGCACGGCCAAGTGTATAATCAAATAGTGATGCCACAGCAGTATTAGCTGCAGCAGGGCAGGAGCAGTCTGACTCTGAGGACGGCACCGGTTTGTTAAAGGGACATTAGAGTGGCTTCAAAGCACGGATGATTAACTGTGATGCCGTTTGTGTGACAGGCTTCGTTTGTTTTTAAGGCTGCGAAGCGACAACAACACAAAGACCTGGAGTTTGGTTTTAATTGATAAAGCAGGAACGGCACCGAGAGAAGCCTCCCGTGTGAATGAGCAGCTTTGTGCAAACATACTGAGGGTGGAGAAAAAAAAAAGTTATGTAATATTTATGAGCATCACAGTCAGCATAATAAGCTCTTTAGCTAATGAGGCGACTTCACTCACTCGTAACTCACGTTTGACGAAAGCTCTTTGCTTTCAGCACGTGGAGAATTATTTTTTTTGGGGGCAGAACAAACCTCGAGAGCCGAGTGTGAGTTGTCTTTAAATGCTGAAGTTGACTTTGGAGTTGTTTTTGAGAAACAGCCCTTTATATCAGGGGCTTTTACAGATATTAATATCAGTGTTTGAGGGGCGGTGAGAAACTCTCTGAGCCTTGTCAGACAAACTCTGGATGTGGTGCAGGAGAGGAGAGAAAGAGGCGTTAATCAAGCAGCTGAGTTTAGAGAAGAGTTTTTCCAACACAGAGTAATTTTTTTTTTTTACATTATTGAAACACTCAGTGCATATTCAATGTTCAATTATAAAGTGCAGCTGGAATAATAATTCCACTCACATCCACAGAATAATGAGAGAAAATCCTTTACTTTCTCTAAAAAGCTGTGCAGCATCTGCATTGCAGCTTTTACAGATTTTAAATTAGTTCTGCAGGAGGATAACTTCAACATTATAGTGTCAGCAGGGGGCCACAGGGTTTGACTTAGATCTAATATTATGAGGCCAAGCCCGACTCCATATTATCTGCGCACATTTATATCCTCATTAGATTAATTATTAGATCAATACTTTATTTGAAACTTTTAATGTATCTGGACTTAAAGTGTCTTTAATGAGCAACACTTTGCTCCTTGTTGCTGTAAGAGGATTCTACTAGTAGCTCAGTTATAGTTCTGGGTTATTAACTTATATTCTTTTGTCTACATTACTACCATTGCTTCTTCAACTCTGTACATGTCTAGTTTTGGGTTAAATTCTGTAATAAAATCTAATTTGTTTTGAAGCTGAGCTTGTTTCTTTTATTTTACAAGGAAGAATGTTTCTTTGTGCATTAAGGCTCCAACTACTGTTGTTTTTATCATAATTACCTACTAATCACTTTAAATTGGATATCATTAGGTTTCAAAAGACTTAGGTAATGACTTCAGGTCGCTGTGCAGTTGAGACGTGTTCTTTAATGTTACAGTGAGATGATGAAATAAAATCCAGGAGAACTGGTTTGATTTTAAGATCAATATGTCAGATAAGCTGTGGAAAGTTCTCACAGTGACAATCACTTCATGTTCTGAACTCGAGCGTCTTTTAAGTATTTGTGTGGCTGGTGCAGTGCTGGATACTGGGTGACGTTGGGCCTTTGCAATCATTGATTTTTAAAGAAAAATATCGAGCTGGGTTCTTTCCTCTTTCTGCCGGATGAGGCTGCGTTTCTTTGCCCTCTGAGGCGACAATGCAGTGATCTCATTAAAATTAATGAGGTGCCCGTGTTTCTTCACTCGGTGCTGTGGTCTATCTGAACATTGTTACGCAGTGAATTTACAGTTGTAAAGAAGGAGAAAAACAGCGAGAGGCTTTTGTGTGAATGACTCTGGGTTTTCCTTTTTTTCTACCTGTGTGTGCGTTGCCTCTGGTTGAGCGACGCCGTGCGCCCGGGGCTGTGCTGGCCGCCTATTCGGGCAGGGCTGGTCATGTAGTCGTTGGGCACTGTGGGTGGCTTCACCGGCTCCAGGGTCTTGTAGGACGTGTTGCGGCTGCAGCGGATGGAAAACAAAACGCAAATCAAAAGAGAAAAATGATGCTAATTCTGTGTAAATCCAACCATCACAACTACGAGGGCGAATTCACTGGAGCGTCATAAATCCCATCAGTTTACACAGCTGGATGCTGGGAGCCACAGACATGAGTTTACTCTTGGAATTAATATCCGATTAGTGTCACAGACTGCTGCTGTGCATCAGATGATCACTGTCATGGCGTCAAACATTATCAGATTAAAGTTCAGGTAAGTTCCCAGACTCCATTTCTTTTCCACTACAAGAATATTTGTCAAACCACACCTCTAAGCTCAGTGGGAAATGCTTCTTCACTATCCTCACCATGCATTTAGCAAAAAAATACATTAGCCCCACATGAGTCTTGTGTCTTTTTTCCATTCATTATTTGATAATTACAGGAATAGTTCTTTCTTCCGTGGTCACTAAAACGGAAATCTTACCCGATCGTGCCGCGCCCGGACATGGGCGGACTCGGCGGCTTCTGCGTCGGCGGGTTGGTCCTCGATAGTGTTCCTCCTCTGACTGCCTGATTGTTTCCATGTTGCTGTGGTTTAAAGAAGAATAGGTTTTTTATTCAAACAGACTAATCACTTGGGACACGTGAAAGAGGACGACATGTATGACGAGAATCACATGTTACAGGCTGCCCAGATAACAACTCCTTTGCAGAGTTATATAATGCCACATCCATTGACTGTATATAAAGATGGATGACGTGACTGCTCCCCCAAAGCCAAAGTGTCTCTATTGCCCCCTGGAGGCTGGCTGGGTCATAAACCCAGCCTCCTCCATGTTAACAGATGGGACATGGACCAAACGTCATGATTGTCAGCTGAGACTTATAGTCTATAGTGACACTGGTGGACAGCAGCCATCTTTAGGGTTAAAAACCTCTGGCATGTTACAATAAGGTGTCTTGCAAAACACCTGGATCCAGCATGTAACCACGAAAGCTTCAGAGGCAATCTGGATTTGCATTATTGTATATTCCAGGATATTTATACCTTAGTAAGAACATATACGAGCTGTCTGGGAAGCCTATAAATATTCTAAATGAAATACAGAACAATTATGGACAACACATAAATTAGATGACAACATGTACACAGAGGGGAACTGACAGGGAGGGTGTTACAACTCCTTCGAGTGTGTGGGTTCTTTTACTAAAAGGACTACGAGTCGGTTAATGGGAACTAAGGTGGGAAATGGCGACAATAATCACATGTGGAATGGGTTTTACTGGCATCTATCAATAATACATTACAGCAAAATGGGTCATGTGACAAACCGGACTTACCTTGGCTTTTAACCACTTAGTGTGGGCAATGGAGAGAGGAGAAAAGGGAGAGAGAGAGACAGAAAGAGGGCATGTCAAAACGGCCATGTCTGAACGAATCAGTGGAGGTCAAAGTACAAGGGAGCAGGAGAAAAATGATTCCACACTGTATTTACACTGGGTAAACATTTAGCAAGAGCTGGGCAGGTCGGCAGGAGAAAAACACTGTGGCTTCGACTGCTGCAGCCGTTACTCAGACCAACAGAACCACACCCAGAGTCAGACTGGAAGGAAATCACTGGGATCTGAGGGGAGAGCTATTGTGCACAAGTGGAATTATCTCGACAGGGTGTCTGAGACAGTCTGTTTTTAAGACCTTTGCCTTTATAAAAACATGAATCTGCCTCTGAAGTCTACCGAGTAAATTTTTGCTCATTCGATTTTTTGATTTGTTTTTGCCATATGGAGATTATTTCATTCCTGGCCGCAATAAAAAAAAGCAGCCTGGTGCTCGTATGGGCCGATGTCAAAGAGAATATAGAGCCAACTTCGCAGTGGGGTTAATCTGCAGTTTGACAACTGCAGAGTCAAGTGGCTCATCTATAATGCAGCGTCCCCAATGGCCTTTGCAGAAAGCATTGTAGCATCAAAACACCACGAGAGAGAGAGAGAGAGGATGAAACCAAAAGCTAAATTCACAGCTCAGGTCAATATAAAGTCACCTCTGCCCCTTTTAAAAACAACACCTATAGTGTAGCTGAGTACATTTTATGTCCACATTTTCCGGACTCCCTTTGTTATCGGCACTAGACGGGATTCAATCCACAATCTAGGTCACACTGGAAATGCCGAGGCCGGCTCCAGCCCTCCCTTATCTTCCTGGCAGCGGCTGTTTCTCTGTTTTGCTCCACAAACCGGAGCGTCAGCGTGGAAATGCTTTAGACACGTCCAAGTTGTATCGTGGACAAACAGGTCATTGTCAAGTCCAAAGAGACTTCTCATGTGGAGCGGAGGGGTAAAAGATGACCGGCGTTAATCTTCAGTATAAAAGGAGACAAACACATCCTGAGTTTTTATTTTAAACCAGTGGAAAAATATCTCAAATAAATGAGAAACACTTAGTGACTGGTTGTTCTAATTAGTGCTAAATACATGAGAACAGCCTTTGATGTGATGTCATTATCTTGTGTTTTAAATTTCCAGGAACATAAAATCTGAAATTTCCGGTTTGGAACTCGGCTTGGTGGTTTTACAATCAGCTCCCAAACTATGTGACGGGCGAGTTTAATAATTAGTTAATAAGATATCATTGATATCAGCCTAATTTTTTATTGTTTCTTTTGTGTCAGAACAAACCGAACATTTCCTATTGCTGTAGTTTGTTCACCTGTAACCATGAGGATAACCAAACGAAAGTCAATCACTCAAACTCACAACTGACACAACCAAACAATATCCAAGGAGTGAAATCTACCATCAAACCCTTGACATCATCGTCCCTGGGTTCCTGGAAGCCCCACTGACGAGATTAGGCATCAGCTGACTGGAAGAATAAATCTCATCTCTCGTATTAATGCTAAAAAGCATCATGTCACTGTCAGTACGCCTTGTGAGAAACGCCCTGATCTGTCGGCGGCGGCGAGATTCCAGATGTGGCCGGCTGATTTATTGACATAACAATAACAACTACAGAGGAGAATCAGATTACGTAACTGGATGAATTTCACCTTCTGATTCCTCTCAATTCAGATCTGAGAACAGCTCCTATTAAATAATGCATGCGAGGGGCTACATGATGTTTACCCTCTTTATTACTGCTGCTCACATTGTGGTGTTTAACTACACAAACACTGCACAAGGCTGTAAAACCAGTTCAGGCCAATAGAAGCATGCGCAGGCAGCGAGCTTCACAGTTAACTGGAGCCAGTCGCCTTGATTTAAACTCCCATTAAATTATTGATTCTGGTCAGTAACTAAACCGTGACTATAGATATTCTATACAGGCCGGGCATCTGACCGGAGCCATCACAGCATAGTATATGAATTAATATGGCGTATTGACGTTGAATATCGATCGGCTCGTTGGGCTGTGACATGCATGTGATAGGATGTGAGTGATGTGGCTTCTGTGTGTGTGTGTGTGTGTGTCTGTCTGTATCCACTAACAAATGTAAACGCTGGAGAAAATCCACAGAGATTAGGCGCAGAGTGATACCTCGTGTTCTTAAAATAGACGCATCAAACAGACTCTGAGCAGCCGTGGAGCTCAGTGGTTTCACTCATTTGACACCACATTCTGGAATCCTAAATACTGGAAGCTCTGTATTCAATTTGACACAGGAATCAGGATTCTGGATTATTTACCTGCTTTACAGGTCCTCATTTTACCTGGTTTCTGCGCCATGATTCCACAAAATGTACCTTCTACATATCCACATTAGTAAATGATGTAATTAGAAACACTACACTAACGAGCTAATAACACTTCAAAGTCCATTAAGCAGTAGTTCTGTTGTGTTGGTTATTCACATTGATTTTTAGAGGCGCTGTTGGGTGGATTTAGGATTTAGAAAACAGATAAACCACAGATATCAGGCAGCCTGTTTCCCCCATTGCTTCAAGTATTTAAAGGTAGACTATGCTAATAACTTTCTAGCTCCAGCAACTTGTACAGGATAGAAACAAGCAAGTGGTTTTACTTATCTCACTCTGGAAAAGGACATTAATTAGTGCATTTCTGAAAATGTTGAACTCTTGCTTTAATAAGAATAATAAATAAAACAATGTCTTTATAGAGTTTTAAGTACATAATGTTGATAATAATATGTACAAATCTGGTGTCAGTGGTGGGGAGATGAAATGCATCACACCATTTCACCATGACGGAACAGGTTCATAGAATTCCCTACACAATAGATTGAGAGGCACAATGGCTTTTATCCGGCCTCATCAATGCCTGTAACACTTCTGGATGGTAATGGCGGGGCTCTAATCCAATCTGTCTGACAGATGCAATTGATTGGCTGAT
Organism: Hippoglossus hippoglossus; assembly: GCF_009819705.1. Taxonomy (NCBI): domain Eukaryota; kingdom Metazoa; phylum Chordata; class Actinopteri; order Pleuronectiformes; family Pleuronectidae; genus Hippoglossus; species Hippoglossus hippoglossus. The sequence goes on along the minus strand of NC_047170.1, from coordinate 16,671,624 downwards.
TGATGGAGCCGAGGCAGCTCAGGGGAGCCGATGGAGATCGCAAAAAATGCCTGCGGCCCGTCAGGAAATGATGTCATTACCACCACTGTCACGCCGACCCGGTGACCCCTAAAGTGAGCCCCTAATGGCAGCGAGGCAGGAGAAAACATCACCGTTGGATCATCACATTCAAAATCGGCTTTTGCTCGGCCTTTCAGATGTGAAAATAAACTACAAATCCAATTGTAACAACATGATTCCTCTGTTCAGATTTGGAGATACTTTAGAGAACAGGATTACGAGAGCGGACGGGGCCTAAGTGCCTTTTAAAAACGTCTTAACATCTTTTCACAACGCTCCAAGAATAGAGACGTTTTCTGAAAGCTACATGATGTAATCACTTTTTTTTCTTTTCGTTTATCATCTCCAACACCCCCCCACCCCCTTCCCACCAACCCACGCTGCAACATACTCCTGTAGGGTCAGAAAGGGGCTGCTTTCTGAAGATGAAAGAGAAAGCACGAGAGATGGAGCGAGAAAACAAGTCAAAGTGGGAGAGAGAGGAGTGGGGGGGAGATATGAATCCCTGGGGCAAGACAGAGCTGAGGGGGAAGGGAAGAACAGTAAATATAGTAGAGCGACAACGTGAAAGAACAGGAGATTAAATGATTAGAGAACAAAAAACAGGAGGAGCCTTCTCACCTTGACACCATGGCCGACATCGTCCAGTACAGTGTAGTCAAGGGGCTTCCTGATGTACCTGACTGGCCGCTCCATATTAGCCGGTGCTATGATCTTGTGAGTCCTCGCCGTGTTCTTGTTGGTGGTCAGGATCCCGATCTCCCGCCTGGCTACCTTCTCTTTATGGATGTCCACGGTCTGTGAATGACAGCGAGGACAGAAGAAGGGGTGTGATTGATGCAACAGTGGGAACACAAGAGACGTCCGGTCCAACGGGGACCTCTGGGACCGAAATGAACTTGTCATGAAGCAGCTTGAGAAGATTTAATTAAATCATGAGGTTGTGCTTTTCATCACTGGGGTCTTAATCTTTTTACAGCAGCCAGTGCAGACTAATAAAAATCGATCGCGGTGCAAAGCAGATCCTGGACAGAATCATGAGCAAAGCATGTTCAGCTGAACATTTCTGAAATTAAATATGTAATTGATATGAATGAGGACGGGACCCCAAATCTACATGCAACAAGTCATTTCAGCGAATTATTAACAGAAACATGAAGATATACAGTACGAGAGTGAGAGTGAGAAACAATAGTGATGTTAACAACCCTAAGGTCTACCGTTTATTCTTCTTGTTTCAAATCCCAGACAAAATTAAGGTCTATTATTTGAGCTAAAGACAGCAACGCCCTTAAAAAACAAGGGAAACAAAGCTGTCACTGATGCTGTATCATGGCACAAGTTAATCAATGGAGTTACTGATAGACTCAAATATAATCGGCCTAACTGAGTTATCAGTGTAGCTCTAAATCAAATCATTATTTCCATTATCAAATGCTGTGACTTTCCTTTTTTTAATAAATGTTTAATATTTTGATGAGAAAAATGTCGATCACAGTGTATCTACAGTCCGAGGAAACAAACCCAGACACAGAGATATTAAATTCCTCAGAACTGATGCTCACATTCGACATAAAAAGATCAAAGAAGGTTTCGCTTCACAAATGAATGAAAAAAGAAAACATAAAAATAGCTGACGGGTCATTTCCTGCCAGTAGACTGGTTAGTACAGTCGATACGGCTCCTACATATCGACCATCATGTTAGAATGTCCCACAAACCACTGCATTTACGTCCCCTGCTTCGATTTCTCACTCCCGCCGAGCTCAGGGGCAGCTGCCCTTCCTCTGAGAGATGAAAGGCTGCAATGTCTGCGGACGGCAGGGCAGTAAAACGATGGTCTCTCACAGGGGGGGGGCGGGGAAGTGAGTGACCAGCGCCAACAGAGGACTCCTTTCATATCGCAGGGATCTGGAGCTGGACCGAGATCTGTCTTTTTACGCTGCACTGTTCCACTGTATGGGCGACTTAGTCTCCAAGTGTCACTCAACCCACAGTCTGGACGGCTTATATGCAGTCAAACTGTGCGGTCAAGCTGAAGTCTCTGGACTGTGACATTTTTGAGGCGTAGACCTGAGAGCTGAGAAGTCGAGCTGCTTTCACAGTTCGTGTGTCAGATTCAAAGGGTGTAAAAAGGTGGTTTGTTCGAAAGGACAGAAAAAGAGGAATTAATATTTCATAATAGACAAAGCTTTTCGTACATAATTGCTCCCACTGAAACTTCAAATTGAAAAGGGAAACATCCGTTCTGTTCCAATGCCCCGTTGTGTCTCCCTGGATTAAGAGGACTGACAGAGCGTTGGATGCAGTCATCGGTTTTCACCTGAGCGGGGCTGCCAGAACACGAGAGGCTCTTCATATAAAAACAGAACTGTCTTCCCGATGAGGTGAACAACACAATGTACAAATGGGAAATTTTTAGCAGCACTTCAAACTCCAGTGGGTAAGAGCTCTGCTGGGGTCGGTTTTGAGCTAACAGATCTGGACTCTGCAGCTCAGAGATAATGCTCAAATTTCACAGTCATAAATCACGATAATCTGGAAAACAGCTGGGCCAAAATCTAATCAGTCCATTTGGCTTCCATGCGGGTGACGGGATTCAAAGATTGGCTTTGTGAGATCCTGATGGAAGATCTCACCACGACCCCGACATGAGGTCTTCTTCAGAAATACGGATCATTGTTCGGTCAGGTGCATGGAGCATTGTTCTGAGATATCATTAAGGAAGTGGGTGTTTACAGCCAAAAAGAGGAAATGTTTCACAACAAATCACAAATAGAAAATTCCTCCGAAAACAAGAGAACTGTGGTTGAAATGTGGCTAAAGTGGGAAAGCATCTGGCCTTGGCTGAGCCTACTCCCCTTGTCAGAGTGTGGACAAACACCACCGCTGCGGGCAGAGGGGGGGAAGTGACACAGCAATGTGGGGTATGAGTTCATCTCCTTCCTGTATGGCGAAAAATAGTAACAGCGCAGGCTGATGTTAGACAACCGTTGACCGTTGGGTTAAATTCAAAACCCAAGAAACATTAAATGCGTCCGACAGAGTTGCAAAGGTCTTCGTAGAAAAGCCAATTCTGGTTAGACCCTGTTTGACTGACCTCATGAAGAACTTCACTCTTGGCAAAGGCTTTTTCCCTTGACTGTTTCTAGTGATTTTTTTTAAACTGGCACTAAAAGGTGTTTACTTGATCCCAATGGCCCGTCTGTTGGGTGGAAAGAGACTGAACTCTGAATACATGTTGCCAAACTGAAAGGTGGATGATTCACATATGTTCTCAAACCACTGTCACCCATATGTTTGAGGCCTGCAGCGGTTTCCCAGAAACACTGAGCAGTTTTTGGCTCTGGTTTTTGGCCTTTCCATCGGCAACAGGCTTTTAGGATTTACTAGTCTGACTCATCGGACATGGCCTGTGGGTTTAAGCCTGCCATTGGGTGAGGCAGCATTCTCCTCTTGTTCCGCTTCCGGGATTTTACTGTTTTCAAATTCCCTTTGCTACAGGAAACAATAAGTTTCGATAAAGATATGGATCTGCTATTCCTGTTTGTGACGTTTCTTTACAGGGAATCTTCTCACTTCCCCTAAGTGCAAATATTCCAACAAAAACAAGAAAGAAAACGGGTCCAGCCACACAGTTACTAAGGACTTACAGACCTCCTCTGCTTCCTGCCTTCTCGTGATTGGACACCCTCTTTAACTTATTGCATTCATTATCTTCCCTCCACTTGATTTTGTTATTAAATCCATTTAGTTAAGTGCTTTCTAAATCCCTTTGTTTCCACCGAATTCTCCCCACACCCAGAGAGGAGTGACCCACCTATACAACTATTCTGAGGATGTAGGTCATACTTTTAAACAGCATCATCGAAACGTTGTACCCAGACAGAAAAAAGATCCAGTCATAGAAATCACTTTGAACTTCGCGAGTTCTTCCCATTTTAGGACATGGGTGAGCAGCGGTTGCCACAGTGATAGATGGTGTGTTGGCAACAAGTGCCTTTCGGTTTTCTGATTTATTTAGGTTCTTTATAGTCCAGACTGTTGCTATTTCGGTTAAGACAGTACTTGGAAAGAGTGTAAATCCCAATTGGGGATAGGATCAAGGACTATAAATGTTTGGACTTCAACACGCAGGAATCTAAAGAAGTGATGTGTGTCTCGGTGAAACATTGACGTGTTTACCGCCCTGGACAGTCAGTGATTGCTCTTATGGAAGAGATGATGACATGAGATCTAGTGTTTCTTCATGTGTTTGGTCTCAGGTTTGGCTACTTTCCTGAAATTCAGAGGCAAAGAAAGTAATTCTACACCGGTGGGGGAGGTGCATTCCTTCCTTAAATTTATGATATAGTTTGTTATTGAAATGTATCCATATTCTCTGGCTGGAATAAACATTTACTTAATGGGATCTAGAAGGGGTTATACTGATTAACAAACTTAAGTTAGTAAAAAACCTGAGACAAAGGTTTATGGTACAATAAGTCTTCTATCTCTCTCACTTGCTTTAAGTATCGGTATTTATGACAACACTGGATTTTTACATGATATATGTGTCAATATGATCAAGTATTTTAATTTGTCGGGTTTTTTATTCACTGAATTTGCCAAATACAGGCTTTCCTGATTGAATATTTCAACGATCTCTCCACAATAACGTATAAAACTTGGATTTAAAGGATATACAATAAACTAGGTGTATGGAGTAAAGGTTTTTGTTTCCATTCACGGACACTATGTTATTGCAACCAGCATAACGTCAGACCTATGGCAGCAGGGCTGGGACTCTTTCCACACTGATCCTCTCTGACCTGACGTCTCTCCCTCACACTGATTTACTCAGACAGACAGACAACGTAACTTCCCAACAGAGAAACACACAAACACACACTGTTTTGAAGAGTGAGGTAAGCGGCGACTGCAAAGAAGATATGGAATTGAAACAGCCGGTTTCACTTCAGCACATGTTGGAGAGAAAGGAAAACAGCTTTTTCAGCACCTTGGCAGACTGGCCACTGGATGTTACCCTCAATAAAATGCCAGCTATGCACAAACAAACAGGGAAGCTGCACAGCATGTACTGTAGGCATAGTAGGGTTGAACTGAGTGCTTACCCTGCAACACAGGGGAAAGCCTATTACAAGACAAACACACCCTGAATACCATCGTGTGGATGTGTGGCTACTCAGACCAGACACATGTGCCAATGATTAATGACAGAGCTCCACTGTAGATGATTATAAGATTTTAAAAAAAATGTTTCAGCAAACTGGCAGCGAGACGTCTTCATCGTGCTCCTCAGAGATCCCCCCCCCCACACACACACTGAAAAATACTTATTCCAAATGGTATCGCTGTCCAAGAACACGAACCATTTTAAGATTATACACTTGATTTTGAGAAACGACACGGCTCTTATTAAAAGGTCGTTATTCCTGGCTGAGGGCTAAGATAAGCTCGTCGTTACAGGAGTCCAGGAATTGGACATCCTTGTTCTGCGGGATTACAAGGAGATAAAAACTATGAAGCACATGTCTGTTAAACACGTTTGAAACTCAAGTTCAGGCTGACTATGCAAGAGGCGTTATCCCGATGGTCAGAGCCCCTAGCAGGTGAGGACAGACTGATGAGGACACGAACCTTCTTAAGAGTGATATTTTTTCCTTCTCGGCAAAGCCCAGCTTCGCTCTCACACCATTACCCCCCCGCTCACCCCTGAGAGCGGATTTTAACAATTCGCGATGCTCAGTGTGTTCCAGCGGTTGTTTTATGATGAAGTGCTGGAGTGTGCTTTTTTTTCTGCTGAAGCTCCTTTATGTCATCCTGGCCTGGTCTGCTTCTACTTATTTCCTACATTTCCTGAAATAACTTTTTCAGAGCTGGCCCTAAACACGTTGCTTTTTGCGGGATCTGGAAACGCGGGGCAATGAAAAGCTTGAGTTGTGATCACTCAGCTCTATCATTAAGACATCATGTGGCCGTGTTGCATCATCGCGTTTTGAGGTTCTTTGGCGGAGAATTTGGCATTTCTTCCTTTGGTCGATGGAAACGAAAAATGAGGCGATTTCATCTTCAGTTTTCTGGGTCGGAAAGCAAAAACTGAAACATGGCACATTGATGTTCTGGTTGTCTATGAAAAAGACAGATAGTGCCTGCAGGAAATGAAAATAAACAAACGTTGCTCCTGGCTACTAGCTTTTACAGTGGAGTGCATTCTCTGATCAAATATTTCCTGATTAAAACCATAAATTTGCCAGTTTCTGAGTTTTATGGACTAAGAAAGAACTCACTCAGATTGTGTAAAACTTGATGCGGCTTGATTAAATACAAGGGGACTGCTGGGCCTTGATGGAGGCATGTGCTCTGCTGGGTGACATTTTAGTTTATTCGAGAGGTTTGGGTTTTGTTCATATTCTTGAAAGAAAGACATGTTTTGTTTAAGCATAAATATATACACACACATTCCATTTTTCATGATTTCCTGTTTCTTCTTCTTCTTCTTTGCTGTAAATCATCCCATGACCCCTCAGCTCAATCTTGTGACCCACTGGGAAGCCCAACCCCCCCCCCCAGAAACCACAGCTCTAGGGCACCTTGTTCTACATTTCAACACAAAGGGCTCTTCCAGTCACATGCCTGTTTTCTCGAGCCGCTTGTTCTGACCGTGTCCGGCCTCGTCTGTTTCGAGCTGTGCAATCCAACACTCCCGACTCAGCGCTGAGGCAAAAAACGGCTGTTGGAGCAAATGCCTCTTTGTCTGGTCTGTTTCTCAGCCTGATTACAGCCCATTACAACCGAAGCCCGTCATCTGCAGAGGCAAACACGGAGCTGTTAGTGCAACACGGAGCATGTCGGAGCCTCCATGTGCACTTGAAGCCAGAATGCGGGGGGCGGTCAAACGCCCCGTGGGGAGTTCCCTGTTTGGCAGCTTCTTGTTTAGCATCCCACAAAAAAAAAAAAAAAAAATGGATTCCTCTGGTAAATCGAACAGCCCGTGTGTGTCATGGCTGAGCCAGAAGCGGAGGTTGTGACGACTGGACAAGTGTGAAACCTTGGAAATGTTGTCTCTCTCTCCCACTCTCTCAGGAGAGAAAAAAAAAACAGGACTGCATGCCAAGGTCGAGGCTTTGTTTGCTAACACAGCACATATGGAAACACCTCGGCCGACTTTTGCCAATTTAACTCTGGGCTGCGGCCAAAGCAGCGTTCTGACTGAGCTCTAGTTTACGTAGAGGCTGAGAGGGAAGCCAGATTTAGAACAAGGGAGATAACAAACACTAAAACTCACAGCTGCAAAACCGTCTGCCACGGACGTAACTTCCTCATCAGTCGTGTTTACGAGGAGCCTTCAAATAATTGCCTCGATTATTCTTATAAAGGGAAGATCAGAAGAACAGAGGTGTAATGATTAGATGTAATTGCAGAGCGCTGTTAAGAGGGAAAGATTGCACTGGTGGAGATGATGATGATGCTGGGAAGAGGTCGTGGAAGGAGAAGCTGGAGAGGAAGTAACAGCCGAGCGGAAGACTGATGATTTACTGAACAAGTCGCCACCATCACTCAATCCAATTTAAACTCTATTCATGCAGGGCAGAGTCGTGATGAATGAGCCACACGTCACATTCGAGGCATTTCAACTCACACAGACGTGGCAAGGAGCAGATACAGCAGCGACCTTAAAAGGTCAAAAGTCCTGATGAATCAAATGATCGAGAGACAAAGAGTCCGATTTTGACAGTTGGTTTATTATCAGAATAATCGATTTAGTAAAACTGACATTCTGTTTCCGGCTCTGTTTTTGTTCATGTATTTCTTTCAGGTTTTGGGGCTGTTATTGGACGACCCCTTCATCACTCCCTGGGCAAAACCAATCATTACCTAATAAATATTTAATTAGAATAATAATTCTAAGGGGTAACGATTTCTGCAGCTCGGTACCAAAAACAAAACCAGCCTCTCAAATGTGAAGGTTTAATGTATTTCTAATATTTTTGTGACTGTGTGAAAGGTGTGAAAACTTTAAATTGGTCTTTTGGAAACTATAGCAGACAATATTTTCACAATATACGCACCAGGTCTTGCCCCAATAATATTCAATCTAATCTCAAGGGCTGCATTTTTAATCTTGCTTTTAAAATCATATTGAGTCTGTTTTATGATTCTGATGCCTGTCGTCACATCATCAGAACATTGCACATTTGATCTTTTATTCATGCTTTTGTTATTTTCCTTTGCCAGGATTATAGAGCACATTGTCTCAACTCCTATTGTTTTTAACTTGCTATATAAATAAATCTGACTTGACTTGATTATTTTCAGTAGATCAAGAATAGTGAAATGAGAAAAAAAACATTTGTTGAGGTCTTAGTTTCATATCATTTGAAAGTGCCCGTCTTTGGGCTATATTTGGACAAACCTGTACATTTGAAAACATCCTCATGAGCTTTCAGAACTCGTTTCTCACAGTTTCACATTGTCTTTTTCTTGTTTCTAGGCATGAAAATATAGTAAACAGAGACTGAAACCGAGCTTTCTAACATGAGCCTTTGAACAACAACTGCCTGGAGGCAACGGACCCGTCCCGGCCACACGGAACGACAAGTCGCTATAATCCAATGAGAAAACGAAGACGTGTGTAGAATAAGTGTAAATATTCAACAGTGAATAAAACAAATATACTGACAAACTCTCACTGTGGGTTTCACAGCCGTGCAAGTGGGAGAGAGACCACCAGGGGAGGCAGGAGAGAGAGAGACTGGAATACACAGGCAAGCAGGGGGATCAGCAACACACACACACACACACACACACACACACACACACACACACACACACACACACACACACACACACACACACACACACACACACACACACACACACACACACACACACACACACACACACACACACACACACACAGAGAGTCAGAGCTATACGGCTTCATTTCCTGTTTGGATGGATGCCATTCTTCCTCGACGGGAGGTCAAAAAGCCGCCACTGCAGCACACAGACACAACCCCAACAGTCTTTGCTTGTGTGTGTTTTCATCACAGCACTGTACACACAACTACACACTCATACATACACACACATAGACACACTGGAGTGCAATGGCATGCAGCTGTACCTCCAAGGAATGAGAACTGGAATGAAAAAAGGAAAAAACTCACGTGCCAGACTGAGATCACAAACACAAACTGAATCACACACACACACACACACACACACACACACACACACACACACACACACACACACACACACACACACACACACACACACACACACACACACACACACACACACACACACACACACACACACACACACAGCTGACTCTTGTGATCAGATAAGAATATTGTGTAATTGTAGTAATTGCTTCATAGTGAAGCACACAGCTGTGGGAACAAACTGGCAGTGTGTGTCTGTGTGAGCTGCTTTTTGCATCCAGCCCGTTGTTGCGCAGCTCCGTCACTGGTCACTGGGTTCAATCGGCCTGCTCCGGATCTAAGCCACTCACACAGATGTACTGTTGTGAAATGCAGCCACACCCATCTACCCACCAGTTGCTTTATCACACCATCAGCACATCTCCATGTCCACTTGAGTGATAATCAATGAAGTATCAAATTGTGGTATAATTTACTGTTTGGGCCGTAAAACGGGTTCGGCCTCTTGCACTTCATTTGATTTCAGTTATAGTGTTTTTTTCTGATGCTGCATCATCGTCTCACCCCCCCCCCCACTTGAGGTTTCACTGATCAGTTGTGGCCTGAGAGTGACTCAGTGTTTCCTCCCTGACTGCTACTCTGATGACGAGAGGAAACATTGGTCATTTGTTCTTGCTAATAATAAACAGCTCAAGCCAGACTTTACTGAAGAAAAGGCGAGGGGGATCTTCACTGCACTGAAAAAAGGTCCTGCACACATCTGCACACATCTGCACACAAACCTCTGAGGGGGTTTTCATTTACTGCTCAGGGAGTGAGTGAGTGTTGCTGAGGTCGAACACATCACTGGCTATTTTCAGCTCCACAGTTTATCAGTGATGACCCGATCTTTGTTTTGTGTTTATAACCATAAAGACATTCCCTCATGTGATATTATACCAGGCATATTCAAACAGTTTGAATTATTGATGAGAATATCAGCTTGATTTGAAAAGTTATAACTCAGTTTAAATAAGTAAAAACAATTAACAGAGTATGTGACATTATCAGCAGCCATGTCTCATTCATGACATCACTTTCTAAATGAAACTGTCCCAGGCTCCAATAATCTGACTCTGTCAGCTGAATGACTGCTACCTGTTGCCATGACAACAATAACTATTTCTGGTTTGAACATTTATACCACAAAGTTTAGTTTTTATTTTAAAGAATGGGTCTATATGGTGCAGATCATTTGAGGAAACAGCTACTCCATGAAACCTCAGAGCTCTGTAAAGGGGGGGACATTCATAATCAGGACACAGGAGCTGCAGAATGAACACTGGCCGCGCGCGCGCGCGCGCACACACACACACACACACACACACACACACACACACACACACACACACACACACACACACACACACACACACACACACACACACACACACACACACACACACACACACACACACACACACACACACACACACACACACAGTATTCTCGCCCTGTCTTTCCTCTATTCGAGGGTATCACAGAGAGGTTCTCAATGTGAGGCATTTTCTTCCGCCGGACGGACAAAGCGCTCCCTGTTCGCAGCCGCTTAGCAGCCACTTCACACGCAGCGCAAGGTGGAAGCCCAGCGAGCCACTCTATTCTCCCATCAGCCTTTTCCGCCTCAGCGCTGCAAAGAGACTCTGGATTGTGAATGACACAGACAGCAGGGGAGGAGACACGTAAACAAACACCTGACAGCTCACACTCCAAAATCTGTGCATCGGTGACGCAACACCAAGAAAAATGCATTGAAGCTGCTCAGCGAGGCGGCAGCAGGACCCCGACATGCACTGAATATCAATGAGAAATTACCTTTAAACTATGTTTCAATGCACTTCTATGATAACTCCTATGATTCAAAGATTTTAGAGGATTCGTCGAAAATGAAGCTGAATAATTTCTACTCTTGATTAAAGTTCAAATAATTAGTTGATTAATCCAGAAGGTTCCCAACATGAGGGTTGGACCCCCCCACTGAGGGGCCAGCAGATAACTCTGTGGGGTCGTGAATTATTAACTGGTTAAAGGGCAGGAAGATATTATTTTGCTTGATTACTGGGTATTGTTAATCTCATTACTTGGATAAAACCAGAGACAAAAATCTTCATTGGTTGAACTGGTCACAACAAGTCAGCTGATAGAAACTTAATTGACGACAATATTTAAAGTCAGTAAATCGTTCAAGCTGTTAATTATGTTCATATTATGTTTTTTACATGATTGCAATTAATTCCTATTTCACTTCACACTGTTAATAATTTGAAGAAGTCAACCGAAACAACAATTAAGCAATAATCCAAAAGAGAAAAATATCTTGACAAAGAGGATAAACCATTAGTTTCAGCCTGACAGTTTTTTAAATGCATTTTTTAAACAAACTTTTTAAAAAGCAGACAGAGGTTGAAATGATTAATTATTGATTAATCAAAGCGCTCTTGTGACCAATAACTGAGCCAAATTATGCATCTGATATGTTCCCTGTTAGTCCCTGAGCAATTCCCTGTTCCCAATATCAGTCTCTCCTACCAGCACAAGCAAAAGACAAGACAAGACGTGTTGTATTACAGCACATAACCCTCTGTATTCAACCCAGTGGGATGCATCAGTTCCAGTCGGAGAAGGGCCACCACCAGGCAGACACACCCTGACCAGAGGGAGACCCACGTCAGTGTGGGCAGACCAATGGAAACGGCCCTGACGCCAGACAACGTCTCACCACTGACTCACTGACACGTGAATGTAAGCGAGCTGCGTCCTGAGGCATCTCCAGCTTCAGGCATGCACGGGTACAAGAAACTTGAAAAAGGGATTCGACTACGGTTTGATTATGTTTAGCCAGTGAATTCTGAAGTGTGTTTATTCATGCTAGGGAGGATTTATCATATTTGAACTGGCACGGGAGAACTTTCTATCCCTTCCTCTCCGTTATAAAAACAACATGAACCCCGCAAGCTACAGACTTTCCTCTCCCTCGTCCATTCAGCAGAATGCAGCAGCGTCCTCGAGGGCCGGAGCTAATCTCATGTCCATGAGCAGTGAGAGCAACACGATAATGATCCACCTCTGAACGGGACAGTGGAGAGCAATAAAACACGCCCACAGCCTGTAGAGCTGACAGGCCGGCCTCTTTATTATTAAAACAGAGATACGCTTCATTACGGCAAACGCATAAGGACCTCGGCCATCGCTAATCCATAAAACAACAACGAGACGGTGATGGAGACGTTCTGAATGAAAGAGGCAGAGCTGCTAAAATCATTCATAATTCCCAGGGATAAATTAGAAAAACACAAGACGGATCCACAGAGCAGCTACGATGAGGATTTGAATTAAATTTACTTTCCTGCATTTCTTCAAACCAAAGCAGAGGGAGCACACGTCTTCGTTGACCACCAGCTGACCCAACCTGACATGATCTAGGTCATCTTCACCATGGCTTCAAAACATACACAAGCATGGGCTGGAATATACGAAGTAAGGAATTTCCCAGGCGCTAGACAAGAGACGGAGACGGCCGCACATCAAGACAGAAGTCCAACAATATAAGCTAAACCGAAGAATTCACTGGAAGGAAACAGCTTTTCTCACTGACGTAAAGCACCAGATCTAACTGTCTTTCAAAGGCTTTTCTGATGTAGCCTGCAGGGGTTGTCATGGCAACTAAAACAGGCGGCGGCGTCATGGTGACCTTGGTATCGCCTGAATGTTATTTGTCCGGATATTGACTCAAAACCTGAAGGAGTGTAAATATGCCTGCTCTTCCTTTTCTTTGCTTGTCATGATCCATCTTCCATTTCCCTCTGCAGGTCCCTCTCTCTGATTCGCCGGGTCTCTCTCTCTTTCTCTCTCTCTCTCTCTTTCTCGCCCTCACGTCCTCTTTCCTTCTATTAGACTGAAAGTCTGACCTTCGCTGCTCCCTGCAAGAATTTCTGGCAAAGCTCTGTCAGAGGAAAAAGAAAGATAGCGGGAACAGGAAGAGACAAAACCAAAGCAGCTAAACCCAATACCACCATGACACCACATAGTGTTTTCGCATTAACAAGAAACTACAAAAATGTATTATTTTCACAATAATTTTTCATGATTGGATTCAATCATGTGTGTCTTCTGTGCGATGCAGGTTTTTGTGAATCTAATCTACGAGAAGCCACATGGCTGGAGCGCTCTGTTTGATTTGTCTGAGCCCTTAATGCCTTCATTGGATGAGCAGTTGGATTTACCTGCACATGGCAGAGGCCTCATGCTACACAGGGGAAAAGGTTAGGAAATGAAAAAAGAGCAATTTATTCCACAAAACCATTTGATGCACCTTTAGGTCAGTGGAGTGACGTGGTACTGGGTTGGCCAGCATGGTTAAAACCCTTTTTCAATATAGATGTTTATCACAGTAGCATGATAAACCCACAAGAGATCTACTGTGACTCAACATGACCTAAACGTGGCCTGTTGCTTGATCCCAGCTTCAAGTCGGCTACATCACATCCTTTAAAGACAAAAATAACTGGGACCAATGGCTAAAGACAAGAATATTAAATAAATTGACAAATAAAAATTGTTCTTCTTCTACTACTACTGCTGCTGCTTCAACACACATTCTGGCATGGTTAGATGTGTCTGAAGCAAAACCTTGAAAAATAAAAAACAAAAGCTCCAATATCCATCGCTGATGTGATACAGGTTTGAAAATGTAAATTAATCACACACAAGACTCCTGTGTTAAGGCCTTGATAATTACAAATTGAGTGTGTTCAAACTTTGTGGTAACTATGGACGTTGTGCAGTGTGTTTGTTTCTCGACAGTAGCATGTTAGAAAGCCACACAGAAAACCAGTCATTCGGCCAAACACACAGCCAGTCAGCCACTGGGACAAGAGTGAGAAGCTAATAAAAGGAACCGTGGATATTACAGAAGGCCTCGCACTGTGTTTGAAAATAACCGAGTCAGTGTGAAAGTGAGAGGAGAAGTGGGAAATGTGGGACACCATTCTTCACAGCTGTATGGTTTGTGGTGTGTGTCGTTCTCTGACCTGGGAAATGTGGTTGATGGAGGACTCCATGCGCCGCAGCTGCGAAGCCTGGATGTCCAGCAGCTGCAGCACATTGTTGGCTAAGGCATTGATCTGGTAGGCTACGCTGGCCAGGGACTGGGTGGTGTAGGCTTTGGTCTCCTCCAGAGCTTTCCTCTTGTCCTCGGCCTGTGCACAAAAAAGGGATTAGAGAGGGGGGAAAGAGAAACAGATGAAAAAAAACACTGCTGGTTGAAGAAGAACCCAATTACTGTTAATATCATGTAACAGCCTCATCCATCTTTGAGCTGCAGATCCAGGTCAGGTTTGTGGTGGATTCGGGCCAATAGAGCCGCCAAGACCTCCGATCCCCAACGACTCTCTCCCCTGATACTACGCTCTGTCTGGAGGGATTTAGGATGATATAACGCCTCCTGCTGCAGCAGAGGTACTGAGTGAGCGGCTAACTTCTAAACAGCTTGACATCATTTTACATTCTTGATGTATTCACCAATAAAATGCTTAATTTCTGTTTTAATGAGAAGTTTTGCCGGTGACCATTTGGACCGTTAAATTATCCAGAACTCCAGAAAATTTAGACTTTTAATTTGGCTTTAATATTTGATCTTCACTCCAGATAAAAAACAACCAAACCTCAAAATACCAAGATATTGTGTTAAAACAAGGATATTGGTTAGAAATTATTGCTCAACCATTTAGCCATTTCCTTGCTCGCTCACAGCTGCAAGGGCTAACAGAACTGTGTGCAAAAATACATGTTTCTAGACGATACTCATGCATGTATATGACATAAGGAAGAATAAAGTGGATTATCTTTAACAGGTGGCACAGGATGCTTTTGAAACTAGATAACAGTGGATTCAAAGTACATAACGCTCAAGCAGTTTGTTTCTTGGCTTTACTGGGCCCCTATCTAGCCACTATGCTAATATACTGAAGCAACTGACTTCTAACTTTGAATATAAGCTTTTCCGAAATAAATTATACACACATTTGAAGTCATGGCTGACGGAGCAGCATGAAAATACTCTGCAGAGGACATGTTCTTACAATAAGTCCTGTCACACACTGTTCCACTGCATTCAATGATGTAAGTTCCGAAAGTGGCCCGACCACACAAACTGTGGTAATGACACGTTGTCGAAAGCCACCTCGCATCACATCAAACAGACTGAGGCCGTGAGCTGAGCTACAAAATGAGCCACCCTGTTTGATCTTGGTGGGCTCTTCCCAAAGCAGAGTCTTAAGAGCAGTGCCGGGGGGGGGGGGGGGGGGGGGGGGGGGGGGGGGGGTTTGATAACAGGCTGCCGAGGCATGGGGGTAGATGGTGGAGGAGATGATTACTGGTGATGGAAAGCTATGGGGACTGGAAACCAGAAGAAAGGAGACATTTGATCACCAGAAGATGGGAGGAACGGACGAACGTTGGAGAACAACCATGTCACTGCATGCCTCGTTACTGATCCCACATGGCAGTACGTATTTAATCCAGTAGCGATACATACGGCTAAAAGCTCTACTGGTAAGCTCCGGCCGGGTGAGGAGGTGACAGTGTTGGTGGTGTTTCTTTTAGCGGGAATCAGAGCAGCAGATGTGTTGTGTGATAACAGCCTCAGGAGGGAGGAAGCAGGAGAGATTCCTCCAGAGGGCTCGGAGCAAAAGGCCATCTGTTGAATGTGTGCAAACGCAGACACCTTCTAATGACACGGCAACATGCCACGTGGGAGATGATGTAACAGCTGCAGGAGAATATGTGAAGACAACAAAAACAAAGAAAGAAAAGAAGCTTCACACCCATGATGGCGTTTTTTTTTTGCAGGAGGATGCAGTTTTTGTTGGGATATGAGACTTCAGATTACTGAGCCACATGTGCTTGCCTGTGCAGAACCGCTGGCCTACATTTACTATCAGGCTGCAAGCCAGAGACTGTTTATTTTACACAAAGCACGAAAACTTTTGGGCCTTACAATTTTATTTCTACAGGAAAATCCATTTAGGATACATTTAGTAGAAAACATTGTTTTTCAGTGTGTGACTCACACTAGGGGCTAAAGGTGGATATGGCAATGCATATTACAATTTCAATATTATGAAACTGCTAAATGTGATGGTTTTTAATCAATACCTTGGAGCTGTGAAAGCAAAATAGATGCTTCAGTGCTCAGATGCTACAGTCAATACAGCACAGTGTTTACATTCTGTGTTTCTTACAAACATATTTACACACAGTCTGTGCTTCCATCCAAAGCACAACATGTGATGTTGCTTAATTCAATTTTCTTCAATGGCTGCCATTGATGCCTTTTATTAATGTCAATTTCCATACTATTGGAGCTCATCAGCCACTCTGCCTGAATGCTCCCTTTATTTCTCCATGTAAGAGATGAATTCTGTTTCATTTTGACTCAAACTCAGACAGTTTTATAACTAATGGAAAAAAGGGTCCGTTCTGTTGTCTTTCACCCACTTCAAGATGCTGTAGCACAGAAAGACGAGCCTGTACCATCACCTCCATCAAGGAGGTTCTGTTTTTGCCCCTTGGTAGAAGGATGGGGCATCGGCTGAGAAGGAACCGGTATTTTTTTACATTTTCACCATTTCCCAGGGAATACTTCACGGATCTTGATGGAAAGAAGCAGGCACGTTTGGGGGACTGATATCTATGAGTGCAATTTGGTGCAGCGTCATTGACTTTAAGGGGGCCGTGAGTGCCATTCCAGTTTACAGATGTAAAGCTGTAAAACCAGGCCTTAAAACTAACCACCACATTTCTCGTTGTTTCTTTTCCCAAAGGAAACAGTGGCTGCAACAACGAAGTAGTGACCGTACATATACTGAATGAAACGGGCTACAGCTGATCTTTAGCATCCTCTTAAATCATACAACTGTTAATCTGTTGCATGACACATCATTTTAGGGGAAGAAATAAACTGATTCAGCAATAGTTGAATGGCAGATGGCAGATTCATCTTTTTTTTTGGTACTTCTGGATGAACTGATCTAAACTGCATTAGCTGACAGAGCTGTGATGTGAGGTCAGCGCTGAACGCTGGGCGGACAGATGTGACACTTGATTGCATTGCCAGTGCGGCATCTTAGAGCCTTTGCTTGTTCACGCATCAGAGGTCGGCTGTGTACAAATCCTCAGATTAACCAGATTGGTTGTTCAGTTACCCAAGAATCGGCACTCGCCATGACGTCCATCTTCAGCGAGAAAACGTTACGGTGGATATTTGGAGGAATGAGAGCAAACGTTTGCCAGGAGAAGAACAAAGCGAGTGCTTGCTCAGTACAAAAAGGTAGATAACAGCACGGCAGAACTCGGTGTGCTCTACGGCAGCAGGGGATGCAGAGAATGAGGCGAGATCCCTTTAACGCTCCTGGGGCACTTTATCTCATATTTCTGAGCTGAGTAATGACTGAGTGAAAGAGTTTACAGAATATCTAGGCGGTGGCAGACAGGCCGTCAGCACCTTAGCTGGGTTTAGAAAGGGTGTATCGAGGAATATATAACGTCTGGAGCAATAAGGGAGTGGCAGCCACAAGAATGGATTCGTTTATTGGGAAGTTTTTGAATCTCCTGAGGTAAAAAAAACTGGATTATTACACCATTCTCACACAGTCACCAATCCAGTCTGGCAAGATAACGGCCGGCAACTGCTGAAGGGTTGTTTTTCAACAGGGTGGTGCACTGCTTTGCTGTCAGGCTTCTTTGAGACAGTAGGAAGGAAAAGTCCAGACTTCCTCCCAGAGGATAGAAGCTGTGCAGGGGTCAGAGGAGGTGTAGCTGCCCCTTCACCCAGAAGCCTTCATGGGCAAAACTAGGAAGTGGACAAAATGAGCATTCTTCCTGACTGCATGGCATGACTCATAGAAAATGTAGGTCGTAAAAAATATCTAACAACTCATGAGGGGTTTTCACCAAGCTGTGCAATCAAAGTCTGGAACAAGACAGACTTAAATTAAAGAGTCTGTCTAAAACACATAACAACCGTGTTTCTGCAGTTCTACAGTCTGCCCCTGCATTCGTTCAAGCACATTGGAGTTTCTCTGCTCCCACTTGTCCGCAGGGGAAATGCACTCGGAACAAAAAAGAAAAAAAAAACACTTTCAGGAATGTGTGGAATTCTGGGAGATGTCATACGTCTCTAAACATTCAAGTGTTGTTGAAGAGCTCCGCCGTGGACCACAAGTGTCAGGGACGAGCTCGGAAGAAGAAAGAAAACAAACACTGAAATGGAGTGAATAAAATGGGTTTATTTATCTCTTCTGTAAACTGGAACCTCAGCAGGAGAGAAAGCTGCAGTCCAGAGCAGAATGAGTGATCTGTGAATCCAACTGGAAGGTCGTGGAGCTCACATGGCACACTGGTCCGTGTGATGAATCGACCGCTGATTACTGCAGATCGGACACGGTGAGATAAGTGAGACAAGAGGCAGCTGAGAGCTGACGCTCAGTGGGTTGTTGTATTGATGTGGCTGTCTCACATCCAGCTGATTGGAAGTGAGACAGAACAAATTAATATGACAGTTAAACATATTCTATCAGCAAGATTTATACAAACAGACACCAGGAATTCCCCTCAACTTTCAAGATGCTGAAATGTACATGTATTGGTCATTCTCCTTGATGTAAGCTCTCTAATCCGGACACAATGCTGGTGGTCTGATGGTCTGATACCCAGTCCAGAACCAGAAAGGCTATTTTTACACTGGTAAAAAAAAAAAAATCGGTAGTCGGCATTGGCCAATACTTAAAGTCCAGTTATCGGAATTTGGTTTGGAAAAGGGAAAAAATTGTATCATCATCATTTAAAATATTGAAAGACACCTCATCATAGAGCTATTAATCCTAAATAGGCTACAAGAGAAAATATCCACCAGTTGAATTTATGAAACTGTGGGAAAGTGAGAGACAGACAAGGTGGTGACACCGGATCGTGTGAGGAATACAAAGGACCAGAGCTTCAGTCCTTCCTTGAACCCAGGTCTTAAAAAAGAAAACACTCAGCTGTACGATAGGTGAATTTATAATTTGCTCTTCCTCCAGTGCGACACACGGAGGCTGACTGAAAGGCCATAAGGTCCACCTGACCTTGAAGAACTGCCAGCATACAACTGGAAAAGCCTTCAATATGTCACACAGAGACACGAAGGGGAAGTTTGCATATGGAGAAGAGTCATTAACCTTCCTCGAGTGACTTGGTAATTGGTGCATCAAGGTAGAAAGTCATTGCTCTGGGGCTGAGAGTACACATCCTTAACTGATTTATGTATTTCTCAGTGTTGGATGCTTCTGCCTCACATAAAAGTGGATTATTCACATTTCTCTCTACAATCGAGCCCCGACTCCCACGTTCTAACCAGCTTGGGGCAGATCAGTTCAACGGTCTGGACCAAACCAACTCCCGTCAGCTGAGGGGGAGGAGTGACAGGTGGTCAAAAGGATGAATGGGCCTGGCTGGTAAGCTGAGAGCCGCTAGGCCTCTCGACGCTGCGAGAAAAACCAGGCCACTACACATAGAGAGAGAGAGAGAGAGACAGACAGAGAGAGAAGCAGGGAGTTGGAGAAACAAGGACAGGAAACAAGGACTCAGGATAAACCCAGAGAGAGGGAGAGAAACCGAGGTAAACCTGGCTTTCTTCTAGAGGAAATGTTCACATGAGCTCTTCTTAGGAAAACAGCTTAGGGCAGGTACAGGAAGGATAAACAACCAGAACTATGAAGAGCAAATCCCTCTCTGTATGTCAAACTCCTGCATGGATTACAATAGACTGTAAATAAAGATGTATTCAAAAATCAAGCCAAACTATCCTGGAATATGGGCACTACCATCTGACATTGGATGATGTCATTTGGAGTCTGTCAAGCGATGGCAGAGTGGAGCCAAAGAATCAAGGTCCCGTTGAAAAAAAAGCCGTGTAATTATTTTGGTTGATGTCCAATATGCTAACATGGAGAAGGCGGGGTTTACCTAACATGGAGCCAGCCACCAGGGAGTGGGCGAGATGTTTTCACTTCCCTTTTTGGAGCAGCCATGTCGCCCATCTTTAAATACACTCTGTGATTACAACATCCATCATTTCAAAACGGCTAATTTAAAGAGCAGCCGGGACTTTTCCGTTCAAATAGAAAAAGTACCAGTGTGCGTCCTGTCACATGTTTTGAGCTTACAACACTTATGACGTCTTGATTTACCACATCTCACTTCTGTTTCCCCTATTCCATGTTACCGTTGACGGTTTGATAAGCAGATGCCCGATTGTGACACAAATTTCATTTGAAATGTATAAATATCAGTGTAAAAACATCGTCTTTCAGTGAAACTACCTGTTTCAGACATCACTTATAGCGCATGTTTACTTTTAAACTGCTCCTTTCTTTAACCGTCTCATCAGCGTTTACAAGAACTGTGTCGCACTACCTACAGTCTTTCTAATTCAGAAATAAATGGTTAACTAATCGATTAGTTGGTAATAAAATTCTATTAATAACTAAATCAAATAATCCCCAGTTCTTTGTAAAATGTGAGGATTTGCTGCTTTGCTTTGGTTTAGTCAATTCTGACATTATCACTATAACTGACTATATTAAAGACATTTTATGGTACGTGATCCATTGATATTCATAATGAAATGGAAAGTGGAGACTAAATTCTGATAGAATCGGTTTCAGCTCTGCAGAAATAAAACAAAAGCTAAACAGAACAATAAAACCTGAATGCAGGTGTTATTCAGCAGAGCCACGAGCAGCTCGTTCTGGAAGCCTGCGTCAGGGTGTCCTGCCAACAGGGCCAGGTGGCCCGCTTTGCATACAGGACGTGTGTCCTTGTCACACAGGTTGAAGAAAAACAGGCTTCTGAGGGGCAATGAAATGTAAAATAAATGTGAGAAGAATAAATTTCAAACGGGGCAACAAGCGCTGATCAAGACTACTTTTTTTTAAGTAGCTATCTTGAAAAAAGTTGCAATAAACAGGAAAATATTAAAACAACAATGCGGAATTAATCAGAATAGTCTGTGTCTTAATGTGAAAGGGTGTTTTTTTTGGGAGGGGGGGGGGGGTCTATTATTAAGCTACTTCCTGCCACATGGAGAGAAGGCATTTCCAGGGGGCCAAACTTTGGAGTCAGCAGAGCAAACAGGAAACATAACTCTGACCTGTCAGTGTGTCATATACACCACCCACACACACCCACCCACCCACACACACCGACACCCACACACAGTTCCAAACATTCTTGGATGAACCAAAGTCACTATCGAGCTGAGAAAGTGACGTGTCCTTGGTTGAACAGAGCTTTCACCATCTGCTTGTGCCTGCTGAGCTGCACTACAACGTGCACTGAGCCTCCATGACTAGACACACACACACGCGCACACACACGCGCACACACACGCACTCACGCACGCACACGCACGCAAGAGAGAGAAGGGATGGAAATGTGAAGGGTGCAGAAAGGTTGGGCTGATACGAGCTGAGACATGTTGATGTGTGCACGGTTCGGGTGGGAGTGCACAGTTTGTATGTGTGAGTGTGAGTTTCCTAGAGACACTGAATATCTGCAGCAAACAGAGAGAGGGCTTATGAAAAAGTGCCCCTGATAGTCTGTCACCCCCTTCACACGGAGCTAACGTGAACCCAAAAGCCTTAAATCCTGCTTTTTTTTTTGCGTCAGCGCTTTGAACAAAGTGCTCGGCAACAACACGAGGACAGACTCACAAACCCGTCAGACACACGAGACAGAACGAATCACAGGATTTAACTAAAGTTAGAGCAAACTTTACAACAAGTTCTCTACGGTGACTTGTCAACAGCATCCATCTTTACTGAACTCTTCATCCACAACAGCATAAAAACAACAGCAAATGTATTTTTCTTGATGACTAAATGCATTTTCTGTAGCTTCTTCTAACCAAGAGCAACGTTCTGGATGTAAACTCACTAAATTCAAGTCATCTCACAGTGCTCGGATTTAAAGATTCACCTTTTCAGACCACAGCTCATTTAAAAAACGTTTTTCAAAAATAATTTCAGCCCTTTGAGTGTGAATGTGCTTATTGTGAGTCACGTTGGACAAAAGCATCTGTTAAATGAAGGCAATTTAATATTAATTTCAGCACAAAAAGTCAAAGAGCTGTATCATGTTGTCTTAATACAAGCAGGTGTATGAATATTTTGCCTTTAAAGTCTAAAATGTGTCAAATTAAGATTCAAGTCGGGAACTACAATTAAAGAAGAAGTTATTAAAAGATGAAACCACAAATCTGACCGGGCCAACGTCACTGTTTTAATACTTTTACTTTTGTCAGTAGTAAATCCTGTATCCATCCCTTTAAAAAACAGAAAAATATGAGCGACGAGTAATTAAATAAATTAAATATGATCAGTGTTGGCCTTCAGAAATAGGTTTGTAGTGCGAAATATGAGATTTTTTTCCTTTAGACTGCTTTTTATTCCAGTTCCCAAGTTTTATTCATGTCCAAACAAAAAACTTTTTCTCAATGAAATAGAAAAAAGTCAAAACAACCTGATCTACATCAAACTCTTGTCAGACGTTCAGTGGCAGCTTCCACTCCTTCAGCCCGATTCTCACATTTCACTCCATGTTTACGTTTGATACGACGCCGTGGGAAATCGGTTTCCATCTCACGTTACAGCTGGAGAGACTTTTTAAAACGGGTCAGAGACGGTTAAACTCTGCCCTGGTGTGTACGTGGGGGCTGGAGCTGGCACAAGGCTCCAGGAGTGGCCAGATCATCGCAGGACGAGAGGAAGAAAACAAAAAATTACAGGGAGTCCTGTGGGAGTACAGCTGGAAGGGACACACCCTCTGCAGCTGATACGGTGGGTCGACTTCCTGCTGAGAAACTAAATGTTTTCTCACCGCCGCTGTTTGTCTATCACTCAATTTGTCCCTTTTTCTGGTTTAGGAGCGGCTCCCCGCAGACGTCACTGTGCTGACACTCAAACACTGTGGTCTTCAGGCTGTGCTGTGAAGTCGTACTGTGATGATCACCTCTCCCTGGGGCCACATTTACACGAGAGCAAAGTTTAGAAACACACAGAAACTGAACCGGGACCAGATAGTCCGGCACACATGAAGAAGATGAAGAGGAGGAGGGGAGGAAAAATAAAAAATCAATACCTCCAACTAACAATGGCTTTACATTCCTCCCTCTGTCTCACAGCCTGCAAACACCACTGAATAAGCCTATTTATACATAAAGTATTTTTTTTAAAGCTGATTTCCACTCATTCCCCTGCAGATATTAGGTGTTAAAGCTGCATCATGAGGTGTTTAATGGTTAAATAAAAGTGTAAAAGTCATGCACAGGCATTATGGCCCATGCATTGAGTGGTTATAATGCAGCTCAGTGGAATATTCCTGCAGTGTCCCACAAGGGAAATAACCCAGTTTTGTGGTTTTAAATGGTGAGTTTAAAAGACCTTATGGGATGTGATGGACTCTCAGTTATATTGAGATGTGGCGTTGGGATGATTTAACACTTTTAATTGTGGAGTTGTTTTTCTTTTATTGTTGTTGAGCAGCTGAGATGTGTTCACTGACCTGCCGTAAAACACACACACAGGCCTCGCGCTGGATAATAATCATCATAATAAAAAAAAGTAGACACACCCGATGTGTGAGCGGATAAATGTGATCAACACACCCCGAGGTCAGTGGATACACCGCCGGGGGAAGGGAGCTCCGGCACCGGGCTGTGTGTGAGTCCCAGCCCCGGGGCGGAACAGGCGACTCCCCCGGTTCCTTTATCCACTATTTCCTGTCCCCGCACAGCCATTCAACCCGAGCTCGGGGCGACAAAAGGCGGCTGCGGGAGGAGGCGCAGCCCGGCGGAGCGTTCACCTACCTGGACATAGTTGTTCTCGCAGTAGTCCGCGACCCGCGTGAGGTTCTGGTAACTCTCCACCAGCGCCCGCTTCCCGGCGGGGATCTCCTCCTCTAACAGCATTTGTAGCTCTGCCATCTTACATGTCTTCCCCCCGCAGCAGAGCCTGTGTTCCCGCTGCCTCCTCGGACTGAAGCCGCCTCCAGCTCCGCGGATCTGAACCGCAATCCTGCTGCTCCTCTTCCTGTGTGAGCTCACCGCCAAGATCGTGTGTGTTCGTGGGGAGGGGTCACTGCGACAGAGGGACCGGCTTTCAACCTGGAATCAGAACATTATTCTGTGATAATAAATACAAAGTAACAGGAGAAAATAGCTTATTTCTATTTTAAATATGTTCTGAATATGAATTTATATTTTTATGATCGTTTACCCAATGATTCATTGATCTGGTGCAGTTCCTTCATTCTGATTAACACTACACAGACGATGTAACATTTCAGTTTAATTTGTATTGATGCTAATATCTGACTGTGATGCAGTATGAGGGTCATATTGGAGAAAAGACAATTATGAGATGACTGTGATAAAGTTGTAATATTACAAAAGTAAATTTGTGATAAAGATGTACATAAAGATGTAATCGAAAAGAAGGTCGTTATATTCCAAGGATAGATTCATAATTTAATGAGAGTAGCATTACAAGAATAAAGTTATAATGTAAAGAGAAAACGTTATAATATAATAAGAATAACGAATATTAATCTAATGAGGAAGAAAGTCGTCATATTAAAAGATAAAAGTTGCAATTTAAGAAAAAGACCATAATAAAGTAATGATTTAATGAAGGGAAACAAGTCATAATATTACATGAATAACGTTGCAATTGAGAAAAATCGCATTACAAGACTTAACTTATAATTTCATGAAAAACGAAGTTATAATATTACAAAAGTGAAGTTGTAATTTAATGAGAAGAAACTCATAATATTACGAGAGTAAAGAAAAAAAGTCTTGAACCAATCTCACTGATTTTAAAACAGAGAAAACTTTATTGCTCACAAGTTCCCTTGAAATTTTAATTTAATTCATCAATAAATTAATTAATCAATTTCATCTCAGCAAATCTCGCAGCGAGTTGTGTTGCCCCCCCAAGAAAGAAGCAGAGTGAGACCTCTCGCTCTTCTCCCTCTTCCGCCTATCACGATGCCAACCTGAATGCAGAGTAGTGCATGCTGGGACATGTAGTGTCGCTCTCCTCCGTCGGCACGGCGCACAATGAACACTTTAAATTAGCGAACAACAAAACGTCACAAACACAAATCGACATTTCCCCACTTTATTTCCTGCGAGTTCCTTCATCTCGCTCGACGTGAAACTACATTTTTTTCTCCTGACGCCGGAGCGGAGGCTTGTGGGAGTTGTAGGAAGTGTCGTGGAATCCCCCCCCCCGCCCCCCCTAAACAGGAAAACTACAACCCCCAGCCTCCACCTGTGCCTGGCTCCACTCTGTTGATGGCGTCTGGTCGAGGGTTGAACGCAGGTCGCCTCCGGACGAACTGATCCCGCGGAACTCAACGGTGAGCGACGCCTTTTTCTACGCGTTTCCCGTAAAACACACCTGCGCAGGTAAATAGCGAAGTTTAGCACAGACGTGGACGCGGCCGGAGCTGTGTCGCATTTCGGTTCGTGTCCCAGATTTAAAAAAAGCCGAGAATCGTCCGCCTCCCACCGGCGGTGACAACACACTTGAAGCTAATCTACTACTTCAGCTGATCGTGGAGAAAGTGCGGGTGTAAACATGCCTATTAAGAGTTAGCATGGAAGCTAAGTTAGCCGCCAGCGTGTGTTTGTGACTTGTTGTCCGTGTCCAGGTCTTCTTATCCCGGACGTCTCGATGGAGGTGGAGAGCGTCAGGATTGAGGCGGAGGATCAGCCGCGTCTGATCCAGCGGAGGTTCGATGCCGCCGTGAAAGTGATCAAGAGTTTAGCCCCGGATGGTGAGTGCAGGAGACGGGCAGCAGTTCACCACCTACACCCCCCCCACCATCTCTGTTTATTAACCCATCCCCAAGGATCAGAACAACACGCAGCTCAGGAAGTCCCAAAACATCACATCTCTCTCATCAAGTTGTATTTACACCTGCACGTCTCACAATGGAATTGTTGTTGCTCTTGCATAGAGACACAGGACTGACATTAAAAGTTAAAAACGCCATTTAGTGTGTGCACAACTTATTTATCTTGTGCACACACTAAATAAGTTGTGCACAAAAGTAAATAACTTGTGCACACAAGATACAAGTAGATGTTCAACTTTGATTTTCACCTGCATGTCTCACACTTTAAATTCTTGTTGCCGTTGCACAGAGACACAGAGATTGTCAGGACTCATGTTGAGGATACTGAAGGAAAACAGGCTCAGCTGAAGGAAGGATTGTGTTTCAATCCTAATAGTTAGATATTAACTGCGTGCACAACCTATTTATCTTGTTGCACAGATAATAACTTGTGCGCACAAGATAAAAGCCTTTGGGGCTCCGTACAATAATAAATGACAGAAACTAGTTTTTCCATACTTGATTTTGGGAAAAATAACCTTTGTTTAAGTTATTATTTTTCTGTCGGGGCGTTTCTCAGCTCAAAAGGATAATTACCTCTGTAAAGACGGTTTGTTGCTGTTTGTGTTTCTCAGCACAAACATTACTGAACCACAGATTTGGAGAGGATCCAGGTAGACATGCAGATCAGGTGTTTTTCTCCACTTCCTTTAACATGATGAGATAGGGCGTTAACTTCAGAGGAGGTATGTGCTCTCTGCGTGCACTTCTACTTATTTATAGCAAAATATTTTTTATAAGATAAAACTTCATTGACCCACACACTGGGATAATTCAGTTGTTACAGCAGCAGGCAGCTCAGAAGGAGGCACATCTAAAACAAAGCTTGTACCACACCCTCGGGCCAGTTTAACAAGTTCAACCCACAATTGAAACGCAGGGTTTCTGACTGTAGTCAGGTGCAGAGCAACAGCTTGGTCTGCCTGAGAGCTCCTGCGATTTAACAGGTTTAATCCACTTAACTCTCAGCGTGGCGTGCAGACACTTTCTTCCAGCAAGTAGACATGTAACAGATTGATCATGTTGCACAAGTTACCGTTCATAACTGGAATTCCTGTCTTTCAGGTCCCTTCCAGCCGTCTAATGACATGATGCTGAAGTTCTACAGTTATTATAAACAAGCAACCGTGGGCGCGTGCAATATACCCCGGCCTGGCTTCTGGGACGCAGTCGGCAAAGCAAAATGGTAACAAAAGGAAATGTACAATCAGTCAATATGTTATTTCTCACTTTGAATAATAACTTCTCCTTAAGAGCAAGAGGACGAGCACAAGTTGTCGTACACTCATGTATCAAAGCCTGGAGATTTCGCCTCGTGCTTGTTGCGCAACATTTGGCTTTTTACCCAGTTTGACCTCGCTGTGCAAAACACGACAGAGCTGCTCTCCGCTGGGTGTCCTGACCTGGCAACCCTCCATATGCTCAGGCTCAGGTTGTGTTGGTTGATCTTTGGACTTGTTGAAATACGACCCGGAATGTGACCTTTCACCCACAAAGCTCGGTGGTTTCTCTCATGCTATCAGTGCGTTGGTTTGATTTCTGTTTTTTTATGAGCGAAGGGTCAATTCGCTTTGTTTGGGGAGAGCTCTTCTCTCGCCTGTGAGCTCTTTGACACACAGTTAATAACAGGCACACTATCCTAAAATAACCTGACCTTGTTTACAAAGGTGAAAACTGGCACAAAACAAATTCAAGTTGACACAGACTTTGCACCAAACAGGACTTTTTATTTTCACTCTATGATAATAATTTGTATTTTTATGAAACAGGGATTCTTGGGATTCTCTTGGAACTATGTCAAAAGAAGAAGCAATGGTCGCCTACGTTGATGAAATGAAACTGGTGTGTTTTCCAACTTTCTCTTATAGACAATGCAATTTTATTTCACACTGTTAACATGATGTTAAAGTTAAACCTTCCTGTAACTTGTTGCAGTATTTAAATTGCCTTTGTTTCTGTGTTGGATGCGCAGATCTTGGAGGGCATGCCCATGACGGATGAGGTGGAGGAGCTCCTCCGCGTCCTCGGCCCGTTCTACGAGCTGATCGACGAGAAGAAAAAGATCACGCAGATTTCCGACCTGAGCACAGGTACGATCTGCTCTCCTTCACTTTGTCTGCGATTCCTGTGACAGCATGTGGCGCTAAACCTGTTTTATAATTTGCCTCCTGTCAATTGCTCAGCCCGTTTGACACTGTTTGCTAGGCAGCTGGAAGGCAAGTACACAACTCCGACAATACCCCAGTCTGGTGGTTTAGTTCTAGCACACGTGTGATGTTGTAGCTCAGAGGCTGTTAGTGCTTATTAGCAGTCATGTTACGTATGTTTACTCAGCACATTTAAGGTTTCTTATGCTAAATGGATTCTTTCACTTGAAAGTGATAAATTCAGGTCAAAGTACTTAACATGTTATCCTTTACTTTAAATCAGGACCATAAGTACACAAGAATTTTGTTCAGCATTAGCTTGTTTGACTTGACTTTAAATCTGTGTTTTATTAACCTCATGTAACCTCTGAAAGGGTTTCTTTAATTTACTTTAAAGTATTATTGACCTTAAGCATTGTCCTTTTAGTTTTTCAGCCTCATAATTAGTTCCCTTGTGTTGCACAGGTTTTGGTTCGATGCTGAATTCAATGCCATCGAAGAGCATCGCTAAGAGCATCGTCAGAACCATGGAGATGAACGGCACTCTGGAGACTCGGCCTGCCAGGCTCAAACCAAAGGAAGTGAAGGAAAGGCCAGAGGAAGAAGCACAAGAGGAAGATGATGAGGAGGATGATGATGATGAGGAGGATGACGACGACGATGAGGAGGAGGAAGAAGAGGAAGAAGAAGGAATAAGGGAGGTTAGAAAAGGTAATAAAGTTATTTTTAAAAAACAACCTAATTTCAAGGTGTGTCAGGAGTGAATATTGAACTCTAACTCTGCGGGTTGGGGTGTGTCAGATTTAATTTCAGACAAAAAATCTGCAGCTTCTCAGCCAAAGAAGAAGAGTTCAGCCAGGAGACACAAGGGGCCGCTGTCAAATGGCAAAGTGGCGAACGGAGTCGCCCATCTGACCAATGGGAGTCATTCCCTGAACGGTGTCCACTCCACAGGGGGTCCAGTCGGCGAGCCTCTGCTCAACGGTCACCATGCAGGTAAGGAAAACAAAATCATTGTATTTTGAAACTGTCCCGTTCTGTTTGGACTCGCATCATGTGATCAGATCATCCGCTCAGCTTCACCGCCAGGCGCCAAATCTTTTTAATGGAGTAAATAAATGCTCCAGCTGAAGTGGAACTCCAAGCCCCCGATTAAGTGAACGCTGCTTTCACCCCCATGTGACCCTGTTAATTACTTTGCAGTTTTAATTCACAGTGCACTGCAGAGAGAGTCTGAGCTTTTTGTCCCCGTTTCCTGTCTCAGATCCCAGAGCCGACGTGTCTGGTCCCCATCACGTGGCCAGTGACTCAGACAGTGAAGTCTACTGCGACTCTGTGGACCAGTTTGGCCAGGAAGAGGCAAGTGACCCAAGAAAAAAAACACAGATATGGATTTATCATCTTTCTTAAGTGAATCCCTAATTTTAATGTGCATCTTCTCCAGAACCCCGACCATAACCAGTCTCTGGATGACCTGGATGAAGATGAGAACCACGCGCTGCAGCCACTGGAGGCAGCACAGGGAATCCAGGAGGATGTCCAGGGACCACCAAAGGCCATCAGGTGTGGAGGAGAAGACGGAGAAACTGGTGGGACGATGTCACAGGGGCAGAAACTGGATTCAGACATGCCAGACAGCTCAGTGGTCAGAGGAGGACGAGGTACGGTTGATATGAAGTATTCAAGATTGTATATAAATTATAATTTCATATTTAACAGGAAAATCTAAATATATGATGACTGTTGACTGCAACAATGGATGGAACTGCTCTTAAAACACATTTTGTGTCTCAAAATTTAAAGTTTAAAACCATTTAGCATTTTCCAGGCAAAGATGCAGGAAAAAGGAAAAACGAGGCATAAAAATCAGTTTAAGTGAAATCAGTGAATTTTACTTGAAAACTTGTTAATGATGCTTTCAAATATATTAATTATAAATCTTCTCTTTGCTTGTTAGGCTCCAGGTCTGCATGCCGCAGCTCTGGAGCTCTGATGCCCATGCACGGTGGTGGAGATGGGGACCGGGGCCGCTGGGGGGGGGCAGTAACACCTGCGGGGAACCTGGATGAGCAGATCGTCGTGGCGCTGGCCCGACTGCAGGAGGACATGCAGAGCGTCCTGGAGAGGCTGCACACGCTGGAGGCGCTCTCTTCCAGTCAGGTCAGGACGATGTGTGATCACACCCACTGTTCCCAGGAGGACACTTTACAAAACAAAATTAAATTTCCTTTTTCTTTTCTTTCTTCAGGCAAGACCAATGGCTCTGTCTCCAACTTTCCCATCATCCCCAGTGACTAAGAGGAGTCAGGTAAACAGACTGAATATATAATGGTTAACTGAGGGTTGAATCCCCCTGCAGCGGCTGCAGGCTCTTAGCTGTGTGTGTCTTCCCCCCCGTTCTTAAATGAGAACTTCTGAGTTCCGGTTTCATTTAAAATAATGTTGATTCTTTTGTCTTTTTTTCCCCCCCAGAAGCCATCCTGGTGGCCTTTTGACATTTCTCCGACCAGTTTGGCCTTCGCTGTGATTTGGCCGTTTGTGGTGCAGTGGCTTATCCGCCTCCTCCTGCAGAGGAGTAGAAGGTCATATTCTACAGAACAATACATAAAACACGACCATGAAACCTAACATCACCAATGTAACTCCTTGTTTTTCTTCTTTTTAAACAGACGAATCAACTGAACCTTCCTCCAGTGTAACCGCACCCCCCTGCTTCGACCCACAGCCCAAGTAATTTGCTTTTGCACTATGAAGAATGCACCTAGAGTAACGAGTGGGAGGAAGATGTCTCCCGAGTGAGTCGTTCTGTGGATGTGGAATAAAAAGAAACATGAATGTGTGGCCTCTGAGCCTTTGATCATAAAACACGATACCACTCGTACTGGAATCTCTTTCTCGGTAAGAAAGAAGCGGTTTGTGTTGCTAGGGACGACGTCACAGTCGGGATATTGTCCGCGTGTCCAGACACCAACTGCAGCAGCTCCTCCGTTTTTCCCCGTAACCCAAAGCTTTGCTGCACAAAGAAAGGCCTGATACTTTTGCTGTTGTGAGCATAGCGCTTAATGTGGTGAAATAAATTTTAACTGTTCACTTTTATTAGTTGCCCAGGCAATGCTGCTATGATATAACTGTAGCCTAGAAGGGAGTATTGAATGTAATAATATATTGATGTGTGAGATTCTTTTTAATTGTGAGAATAAGTTATTTATTGCTTTTAGACAAAGAGAAGGCGTCGCTGGGCAGATGCATCGGTTTAGGTTTAAAGTGAACGCAACACGTCGTTAAACGTTGAAGTGTTTTCATCGCCCGTCCTTCAGCACATCAATCTGTTCCCAAATAGAGAAAGTGCCTCAACATCACAGGTACATTCAAAGGTGGCATTATGATTTCATACATTCTCATATTGTCGCATTACTGTTTGTATTTCTTGACCAATTAAACTTTAATCAAACTACCTAGTGAGCCAGGAGCCAGATGTGTGATAATTAACACTAGTCACTGTCCGTGTTGTTTATGCCGCCATGTTCTGTGTGTTGTTTAATTTAAATGTGTGATACGTTTGTATGAATATTGTGGAGAGATTTTTTGAGTTGATGTTAATCATGAAACGATAGCAAAGCATTAAGATCTGTACAAATTGTATACAATATCTGTACAGTTAAAATGATTAAAATGCAATATTTTAATTGCATTCCTGTGTATTATTAACATAGAATATTATATCATATTTAAAAAGGTTTGCATCTGCAGCAGCATCAGTCTCTGCAGAGCCTTTATGTTTTAATAAAAGAAGTAATAGTTTAACTTTCTACTGAAATGTGCGAAGGCTTTCTCACCTTCTCTGCCTGTGGACAGAGTGGTGTCTGCATGTGATCATCTAACGAGCCGAAAATAAAGTTTTCATAAAGTGTTTGAGTTCGTCCTGATTCCTTCACATAAACGGAACAAACTTCCTGTTGCCCTCGGGTCAAGTTTGACCCATTTCTTCTTCAAGGTTTCTTTAATCCAATTGCCATAAAAATAACAGATGGTTCCAAACTACGTTCTTCACAAATAAAGACCAGAGTTCCAGACAACACACAAACACACACACAGAAACAGATCACATATGGAATTAGGTTGACAAAATAGCTGTCAGACGTAATTAAGTGATTTATAAGGAGTTGATGCAAAGACAATACGAGATGTTCAGTTTATCAGCTGATATATCAACAAGACTGGTGCACATTAGAATGAAAGTACATTGCATCCAGCTCACAAATGTAATTAAGGATACTTCGGTTTCCTAAGTAGTTAGAAAGCTAAAAGTAAAAATGAGTAATAATAATAATAACTTACTCCCTGAAATCAGTATCGACGCCCATGTCAGTTTAGCATGAAAAATAACACCACACAACACTTAAGATTTCAATGTCTGATTCTGTCATTGTGCTGTTATTTACCAGAATAAGACACAAAGTCCATCATGTTACAAACATTTTATTTGTATTTTCCTTTTTTCTTAAAGTGAACACGATAAAAATGTCCTAGTGAACTTATTAAAACAAAAAACAAAAACAGTAGTGTGGCAAACGGAAAGTGAAGAATGACATCACATCAACATTACAGGTGACATAAAAGCAGTTAGGATCCTGTCTTAAAACAACACTAGATGCTATTCACAAGATTTACAAATAAAATACACTATTTATGAATATATTAGGATGTTTATCTCAGCAGCACTAAGCCGAATACAGGGGGCCCCGCCCACCCAGGACCCGCCCACCCAGGCCACTAACAGACGAACAGAACAACAACAATGAAGTGTATCTGCACAGAAACTTAAATTTACCCTCAGGCAGGAAGTGCCACATTTAAATTAATATACATAAATATATATTTGTGTTTAATTAACTTGAACAACACAGAAATCAAAGCCTGTCGTGAGCCAAAGCAGAAGCAAACTGGATTTTGCTAAAAGAACCTAATTTAAGAACTACTGTGTATAATATTGAACACTTTAGATTCAGCTTGTGTTTGATTCCTAGTGTCTTAGTGTTCCAGTGATTGCACAGATTTAAAATGTTTTAAAATATATTGCTGTATCCGCATGAACATTGTATTTAATTGCATGATGGCTCTGATTTTTCACACACACTCACTTCAAACTTCCCCAACAGCCGAAAACCTGTTGACATCTGCTTTTATAAACTGAAGCCAGACACTGCGATGTGCTGAGCGTTGTTTCTTGCGTCGAAGTACGAGGTGTCGGTCTCGTCCGTGGGCTGAGGTATGAAAGGCATGGGCTGGTTCTGCAGGTTGTCCCAGTCCAGGCCGTCTAACAGGGGGTGGCGCTTGAGTTCTGGTGGATGTGAAAACAAATTAATTCACATCCTGTTTCATTTCTCGTCTGTCTCGTAAGTGTCGAAACTACTGTTTGTTATATTTGATGAATTAGGAGTTTAACTGCCAGTATGATGGGAAGGGAATTCTTCTTTATTAACTCACAGAGGAGGTTTTGTTTCCGTCAACGCTTCTTTTGTATTTAGTTTTTCTTGGCAGGATTACGCAAAAACTACTCTACCAATATGCGTCACATTTTGTGGAGGGGTGGGGCATGACCCAAGGAAGAAGCAATCCAATTTTGGCATGTTCAGGAGACTGCTATATACGAGTTTGTGTAATTTGGTGCCGATCCAGATGAAAATCCAGATCTATTGAATTTAAATTTGGTTTCAGTTGACAAACTAAATCAATCAGGTGCATTTTGAATAAAAAAAGTTGTCCTCACCCTTCAGACCTGCTCGTTTCGTCATGTCCATGGTCAGAAGTATTTCAATGGCAGTTCTTGAATTTTCAGACAATTCCTCTTCGTCCTCGGGCCACGGGATGTCTGACATTTTGTTGAGGTGATAAAAGATAAAACAAAAGCGTCAGTATGCTTATGAGCTCATTTCTTTCCAAATCAAAATTCGTTGTTTTGTGGTTGAGGTTCGAAGGATCGTGAAAGATCTGGATCGTGACAACCCACCTCTGTTGAGAATATTCTGGAAGACCAGCTGTGGCGTCTCGTCGTTAAAGGGCGGAATCCCCGTGAGGAACTCGAAAAGGCACACGCCCAGCGCCCACCAGTCCACCATGAAGTCTGGATGAGGGGGGGAAAGACAAGTTTCACACAGCTGCTGACTTCCACAGTTCTCCCTGTGAGTCCCTGTTAGAGTGTTCACTACGTGTTCACTAAGAGTACTGCGGTGGCAGAAGCAGGGTCAACGTTAGTCTTTGGGTGGAGGGAGTCAATTTATGGACATTTAACTTTCCTCACATTTCATTCACACGTGGATTTGAAAGGGTGATCAAATTTCAAACAAATTCTACTTGGAGCCTGGCCCTGAAAAATAAAACATCTACCACACGCTAATCTCGATATTTGTTGATTTCTAAAGAAGTACTTGTGCTTCTCAATAACTGCACGGATCAACGATTACGGTTAGTGTGGACATCAGCTATAATCAGGTTAAGAAGGAGAAACGCTGCCGAACAGGATCATTCATGTCACAGTTTGACTGGTCATGAATTCAAAAAGCCACAAAGCTGCCCTCAGCGTGTTGACGCATCAGTGAATAATAAGTTAAATCAATAACCATAAATTACTATTATCAGCTGACATGTTGTCGAGTGTCAAACATCAATCCAGAGCCCCAGCACACTGCATGACACCAAATGTAAGAGCAGAGAAACCCGCCCAGTTGAAAGCATCTCAGCCTCAGAAAACCTGATTCCCCAACTGTTAACAGCGGTGGAAGCTGAATGTTAAGACATGACCCCACTTATTTTAGCCTTTGAGATCAAACATTTGAAAAACGTCATCCCCTTCCCTCTGATCAGGCCCAGAGTTTGTTTGCCAAAACAAAAAGGTGGAAACAGGAACAGGGAAAACAGGGAGATCAGCTCATTTCCTGTAGCGCATTAGCAGCCGGGCCAAACATGCAACTAAGCTCACTTGCAACAAAACAGCCACTTTCATTACAAACTTACCGCACTGACCACTTCCTGAAACTAAAAGAGAAGGCCTGTCACAAGGGCTACAACATAAAGCATCCACTGTCAAAACCATAAGACTGTGTGTGGCTATTTGTGATAATAATGTGTTTTTGTCATATATGGCCTTTAACATTGTCCCTCTCTTACCGTGTGGTTTCCCCAGCAGAAGCTCTGGAGCTAAATAGTCAGGGGTCCCTAAGATGGGAGCGCCCTCCACAGGCAGCGCGCCCCTGCGGACACTCTTCGGCGTCCTGAAGGGGGTGTGGGAGGTTGACATGGCCTGAGGCGTCTGATGAGAAGAAGGAGGAAACACAAAGATCATAAAAAAAAAGGTCTGGAAAAAACTATAAGAAATATATTAAATAAAAGTCCATTGGGTTGTGTTACTGTGTCAATTATTACACGATAGATGTACCACGATCAACTAAAAGCTACAAGAGAGCCGCTGATTCCTTCCCTGAGCTGTGACTGTTTAGGAATGAGGAGAATGAACTTGTTCCTACCTGACAGAGAGAGCTGTTGGAGCTGACTCTGTTCTGCACTGGTGTTGCGGCGCCACACGCCGAGTGATAAGAGGCTGATGTGGAAAAGTCCATGGCCTCCACAGACCCAACACTGAGTCTGGAAACCCCCGACATGTTGGAGCGGTTAATGGAGCTGCAGTAACTACGGAATACCACGACGTTCCGAGGCTTGAGGAACGAGGGAGACTGCGCCGCACGGCCGGTGAGATCCGGGAGCTGGTTAAATTGACTCAGTTTGCTCACAGCAGAGGGGGTGTGTGGAAGTGATTCAGTGATGGACGAGTCTGGGTTTTCCTCTTGACCCTCAAATAATATCGAGTTCCCGATTTTGGAGCACTTGCTCAGTTTGAGAGATGAATGGCTCTCCATTGTGAGAGAGGTTTCGTGCATGGACCCGTCAGAGTCCAGACTCAGGCTCCTGCAAATGTCACTGTTTCCAGCAAGTGGTGACGTGAAGCTCGAATGAGACAAGTCTTTGGCTCCATCTTCAAACAAGTCCTCTGCCGGCTCTTCCAGTTCACAGAACAAGGTTTTGGCCACAGCGATGGGACTGGAGCGCTTCGGGACTCGTTCGTCAGACAACTCAATCCCCTCTGTGGAGGCCATGAAGCCGCCGATCTGAATGGTGGAAAAAGTTCCCGTCAGGCCACTGTGAAACCTTGTGGTCTCTTCTGGAATCTCATAGCATCTTCTGTAGTCTGTGTTACTCTTCTTGGCTTGGATTTCTAATGGCTCTGGACTCTTCTCTATTTCTGAATATGTTCTCTTCACAGACGAGGGAACCACAGTGTCACTGTCCCCTGTCGCTGAAAGACAAATGCCCTC
Organism: Hippoglossus hippoglossus; assembly: GCF_009819705.1. Taxonomy (NCBI): domain Eukaryota; kingdom Metazoa; phylum Chordata; class Actinopteri; order Pleuronectiformes; family Pleuronectidae; genus Hippoglossus; species Hippoglossus hippoglossus. The sequence goes on along the minus strand of NC_047170.1, from coordinate 16,634,835 downwards.
CTGAGCCGTGGAACCAAAAACAGACTTCTGTTTGTTGCTATGAGGCATTTTTTCGTCAAGTAGGTCTGGATTTGACTTTTTGGGCAGATTGCTGCTGGCTTGAGCAGAGAGCAGGAGGGCTCTCAGTTTTGTGGGTGCAAAGTCCTGTTTAGTTCCTCTCCTGGTGTGTTCATTTTCTTTCTGAAGAAGAGAGGAAAAAGGGAAATTATTCTCACAATAAGGGACGATTGCAGAACGATTAAAATAAACCCTAAAATAGGATTGGACACTTCACAATTTCAAAAAATGTAAATGTTTGATGATTTTAAAGTTAGAGCTCCATGAGCACTGACCTCCTCGGTCTCCCACAGTGGACTGATGCCTCCTTCAGTGTCGGTGGTGCTGCCTGCACTCATCGTCTCAAACCTTTTTCTGGTCTCCACGAGCGTGGGAGACTGATTTTTTGCCAGATTGTGAGGACTAAACACACTGTTGTTAGGCCCTAATGGAGATGATGCAAATACAAAGAAAAATTCGATCAGACAAGCAGCTTTTTAGAAATAATTACTCAAAGTTTACACATCAGTCGCTCCGAAAGGGTTTTAATACTTCAACATACCCTTTTTCCAAGGGTACTGAGAAGGGGAGAACATCTGATCTTTCTTCTTCATCATGGGAGAACCAAGAGAGTTATTCTTGTGTCTTATTCTGCCACAGGAAGCAGGACTGGAAGCAGCAGATGCGCTGCAGTGACGCTTTCCTTCCCCTGTTGGTGTATTCTGTATTTAGAAAAATAAAGAAAGAGTAATTTTTTAATAGAAACTATGCGTGTAAAGTGGCCATTACCTCATTCAAAAAGAAATACTTACAAATCCAAGGGAGCTGATCAAGGACAGGACTTGACCCGGCGTGCGGAAATAATCTTTATTTGGTTTAGCCAAGGACGGGGTGGTTAGGATGTCCATAAGACTCAGCTCTGAAATAGAAAGACCATAGACAAAATAAAGGAAATGTTAATAAAATAAGCAGCAGGAATGATTACAATTTATTTAAGATGATTGTACGTCGTACCTCTGTCAAGCTTGACTTTAGAAAGACCAAAGTCTGTAAGTTTGATGTGACCTTCATTGGATATGAGCATATTGTCTGGCTTCAAGTCCCTGAAAAGATAAATGACAGACACAATAAATGTCAGCAGAGGATTCATCAGTGAGTGTTATACTCATTCTATGAGTCCTAAAGACATAGTATCAAAGTACCTGTGGATAATACCATGACGATGAAGGTAATCTAAAGCCAGAGCAACCTCTGAAATGTATTTAACAGCCATGTCCAGGTCGAAATATCCGTAGATGTGAAGCAGAGATTTGACATCTCCACCGATGAGGTACTCCATTACCTGCAAATAACAGAAAAATACAGATTAAATAACAATTACCTATTACAGTGAAGTTGGTTTTAGGTAGTTGTGGGGAAGCAATACAATTCAGAAAGTGTTTGGAGTAAGTGGGTCATGTTGATTTTTAAATAAACAATAGGAACCAATAACAAAAGAATAGAAAGGGGTGTGTCTATTATCTATGCTAATAGTATTCAGCTTAGGTTTGGAGTCAGTTGGTCACATGACATGGAAGCTATTGAAAGAAAATACGTTTTTGAAATATTATTATTGATATAAAACACAAGCAGCATCAAAATACAATTTAAAAAAAAGAGTGTATCCTGTTTATCTGTAATTATACACATGGTTTGGAGTCAGTGGATCACCTGTCATGGAAGCTATTGGTTTTCTGTATATATATATATGAAGTGGAAGAAGCACTACACTCTACTGGGTGGATCCTGTGTGTGGGGCAGTGGTCCCACTCAGCAGTAACGTGTCTCAGGCTGTTCTGCATCACTGGGTTTTACCAGATAGATCTTCGTGGACGTCTGGAGGGAATAAAACAGGTGGACGATGAAGGGACTTTTGCTCAGAGCCAGCGCGTCCCTCTCCGCCTTCATCTGTCCCGTCATGTTCTTATCAACCATGTCCGCTTTCTTCATGGCCTGGAGGAGGGAAACACAGATTTGATCAGAACAGGTTCGGTGGGGGGGTTCAGTTTCTGCTAGGGGCCCCGAACACACTCACCTTAATGGCGTATAGCCGCGCGTTGGACTTCTTCCGCGCGAGGTAGACTTTCCCGAAGGCTCCTCGGCTGACGGGCTTCAGAACCACGAAGTCCTCGATCGAAGGCGCTCTGGGAGCATCCACCGTTTTCCCCTTTCTGCCGGAAACGTGTTTCTCGTCCGCGTCCATCGTGTAAACTCGTCTCGAACGAAGCCTTCAGCTCGAAGTCGACGCTCTCATGTCAGAAACAACAACCTCGGGTTTGTTTTGAAAATTTGAAATTTCCGCCGTTCGTTCTGCGGGGGGTCCCTTTAGGCGTCCAAATCGACTGCCTGTACGTAAATCATGACGCGAGCCCCAAATATGCGCAATAACGAAAATATAGCCGTCTTTTAACGCAACATTCTCACTTTATTGATTTGAATATATGACACAAAACAGCTGTTGAATGAGAATAAAAGCTTTACATTTTATTTTTGATAAGGCAGTTCGCAACGCGTTGTAATTTGTAATAACAAAATGTTTTTCCCCCACTTATGTAGAACAACAAAACACACAAACTACTACAATTCATATGTAATTTATATTAATATTTACAATTTTAAAACAAATTTGCCGTTAATGCGTACTTTTTTTATTGTGTGTGCGTGCGTTCTTCCGCTGATGTAACGGCACACGCCACCGTAACCGCCCTGACGTCATTTTGTAGTCCACTTGACCTCGGACGCCGGAGAATCCATTTGCTGTTGTTAGCTAAGCTGCTGGAAGTTGAGCAAGAAGGAAAAAAACAAAGGGGACGACGCTCCTTCGTCTTCCTCACCACAGCCACAGAGGCGCGGCCCCTCGTACATCCGCCCTCCACCTTGTTGTTGTTTCTCAACCACCATTCGGGCTCAACAATGTTTTCGCTGTCGACGTCGTTTCAGCCCCAGCAGGTAAAAAAAAAAGCTACCGGATACAACCTTTCCCCAGCTAGCTAGCTAACGTCACTGCGCCATGTTCTGTATTTGAGCTGTAACGTGTGTGAGTTGTGACAGTGACAGCCTCCGTCGGTCCTTGTGTTTGTCTCCCAGCCTCGTACTGTCAATGACACGCTAGCTAGGCTAATGCTAGCATCAACAAGCCGAGGCTAGCTTGCAATCACGTTGTCTCGAGGGGGGTGGCTACTGTGAGGATTTAATCACAGGGTGTGTTTGGTCAGAGCTGAGTTCAAGTTTAATTGAAGGGGTATTAAAGTTAATCGTCCAAGGAGCTGAGTTTACATAAGTCGTACTTCTGACGTATGTGGCCCAGACGTCACCCTGTGTTTGCTGTTTGCCTGATGAACACTGACATAACTGTCCTGTCCCGTCTGGAACACTCACCTCAAGTGACCAGCATTTAAACACTACTTTCTGAGTCTCTGTGCATGGTTTAAATTTAAGATTGTGCAATGCATCACATGTTGGGAGCTTGTTCCTCACCCTCCTCCTCCTCCTCCTCTGTTGCTGTGTGTGTTCCAGATGATAGTGCCCCTGAGCCAGCTCATCAATGCCCTCCACTCTCTGAAGAACTCAGCCACAGCTTCAGTCCAGACTCTGCACAAAGACTTCACCCCAGAGCACAGTTCTTTTCTCAAGGAGGTGAGTTCGCTACCATGGATGCGTTGTATACATTCTCTCCAACTGTGTTCGTGAGTCAACAATTCATGATCATTAATGACTTTGGCCTGAACTTGAATATCTTCACACGCACACACACATCTTTAAATAGATCAACATTGCTGCTTTTAGACGTGCAGTGTACTCCAGACATTCTCGTGAAATTATCGAGAGGGAGCATCATGTGAGAACGCAAATGTCAGAGTCAGTGGCTCCAGACATTTTACTTAACTTTTCCCTCCAGCCCACTAGTAAAATATCTGGAGAATGTCCAAGTGAGCCCATGTGAGGATACAGCAGGAAAATGTCCAGAGGATTTAAAGCCAGCGAGTGGGTGTGTTGATGGCGTTTTAAACACGCAACAAACAAAAAATACATATGTCAGGATGAAAAAGAGATGTCATACATGTAGAAGACGCTGACAAAGATGTCAAATTGGAAAAACTGCGAGATTCGAGAGCTTTTGGCAATAATGGCAAAGACCGGACCCAATTGTCCACACATTTTCCAGTGTTGATGTATAAAAACGCATTGTGTTACTGTCTATATGTGTCTAGAAAAGAGAGATACCTAACAAGAATTCTTAAATCCTCTGGATGCCACTTACCCACTCATGGGTTATTGTTCTCTAAAAGGTGTAAATGAACCTACTTTGGTTTTCCTTTCTTCATAGCCCACTGTGAGTCTAAGGGACCTTGGCCTCTCAGACATCGGGGTGAGTCAGCTCGATGAGCTGGTCTGCAGGTTGCTGCCTCCACCAGGACCAGAAGAACCTCCGGCTGTTCCTTCAATATGGAGAACAAGTCATGTTTCTACAGACAGCTTCTTTCTCAACAAGCATGGTGAGAAGGGTGTTGAGCTGCAAGGTTTTGGTTTGACAATTTTGTTATTTAATAAAAACTAATTTTCACTATTTGTCTCACAGGGGTTTCCCACAGGAGATTGGGGGTGTTGGGCTCACCAATATTCCACAGACAATACCACAGTCCTCTAAAAGAAGCTTGCTTACAGCTACAATTCTTGCCTGGTAAGAAATTCAATTTGAATATTTGATCTGCTGTGTGTATTAAGGACTTGGCACTTGGGGCATTGATTGAAGATTTATGTTGTTCCATGTGTCTGTCTATAGTCTGGGTGCAGAGTCGAGGTTTCAAGACATTTAAAACAAAAGCTCGACGAAAGGAGTCCAGTTACGATGGTCCAGTGGAGTCTGAGACCTACACACCAGCCTTCATGAAGGTCGGCATGTTACTGTGTTAAAATTGAGGTACCATATTGTAATTTTCCATTGAATGAAGCTCACCAACCAACCCTTCCTGTGTTTCGCTCACAGGGTTTGCTCATGAGGGATAAAGGACCAGTGGTGCAATCGCTGGACCAAGTGGTACAAGAAAAGAACCTTCCAGTAAACCAGCAGGAGGCTTTCAAGACAGGTTTCACAGATGGGTTCATGAGGTCCCAGGCATATACACAGAGAACGCAAGGCATGTAGCTCACTCCCTCAGCCTTCAGGCACCACAGTTATCATCCACAAAGAAAAACATGTTTTCTTTTTTGTGGGAGGCTCAGTGGTGTACTGAGTGACAGGACTCTAACCTTTTCTCTGCTGTTTTGACAGACTCGCTGAGGAGAACCAGGTTGATCCTGTTGGTCCTCCTACTTGTTGGTATTTATGGTCTGTCCAGGACCCCCTTTCTCTCGGGTAAAGGCTCCTTTTCTGATGCTGGTTTGTTTCAGTTTTCCTTCTTTCCTATTCTTGCAAATCAACTCACAACCCTACATGCACATTAAAAATAAAGTAGAGCTTGTTAGAGTCTCCAAGCTTGGATAATAAAGTTGGGATCCTCTGGCGGCTTAGATATTTGATGTGGTGTGTTTACCACCAGGTTAATAAGACATGATAACTCTTTGAAGGTGTGCATTTAGGGTGCGGGTGATAAATCTGCTGGATACCACTGTGTACTAATGCTGAACTATCTATCAAATGTGCATGTGTCGATGTGCTGGAACTAGTCCAATAGTTGGAAGCGATAAATGTGGAAGAGCAGCGTACATGTGTGTCGTCATATTTACGTGTGTGTCGCAGTAAGCTTATTTTAATCAACCAACTTTTATAATTGTGAGATGCTGCAAAGAACTTGAGTTTTTCTAAAATCTCAATGTACTGACTCAGTGGTTTTGGGATTTCACAGTGAGGTTCCGCACCACATCTGGTCTCGACTCAGCAGTCGACCCCGTTCAGATGAAGAATGTGACGTTCGAGCATGTCAAAGGAGTCGAGGAGGCAAAGAACGAATTACAAGAAGTTGTGGAGTTTCTCAAGCACCCACAGAAGTTCACTGTTCTGGGTGGAAAACTGCCTAAAGGTATAAGGAACTGAACTTTCTCCACATTCTCCATTTTGTCAGATTTTTATCATCCCTAAATCCATTTGGCAAATTATCTTCTGCAGTTTGTGTTAACTTGTTTCCTCTGTTTTCCTCACAGGGATCCTCCTTGTTGGTCCACCAGGTACTGGCAAGACTCTCTTAGCTCGAGCAGTAGCTGGAGAGGCTGACGTGCCTTTCTACTATGCCTCTGGATCCGAGTTTGATGAGATGTTTGTGGGTGTTGGTGCGGGCCGCATCAGGAACCTTTTCAGTACGTTTTCTGGATGTGAGAAAATGTGAAAAACCAGTTAACGATGAAGCCACTCTACTACAATTTCTCCGTTTTTTTTTTCATCTTGCAGAGGAGGCAAAAGCAAATGCCCCCTGTGTCATCTTCATCGATGAGTTGGACAGTGTTGGAGGGAAGAGGATCGAGTCTCCTATGCATCCTTACTCCAGACAAACAATCAACCAGCTGCTGGCTGAAATGGATGGGTCAGTTCTATAGTACTTATATTTTAATCTTCATACTGTGACTACAATATTTCAGTTGAGAGTTTTCATTGCCTTACTGTTAATGTTCTGTTCTTTTACAGGTTTAAACCCAATGAAGGAGTCATTGTTATTGGGGCTACAAACTTTGCTGAGGCTCTGGATAAGTATGTCTTCATTTCAAATAAATAAAAATACATTTATCAAGTATAACAATGTGTTAAATAACAAGTATGACCTGCTGATGTTCTACATTATGCACATATAGTTAATGTCTGCAGAACAGTTGCAGTTTTATTGTTACTGCTCTGTAACCTTTGTCCTCTGATTGATCCTCAGGCTGTTTTGACCTTGTCCTACTTTCAGTAAATCGCTGTTGAATCAAATCTTTTCATTCAACCAAAAATCAAACGCATGAAATCGACTTGCATAATAATTTGCAAGGAAAATTACTTCCTATATCCAGACTATTTTTGACAATTGCTCTCAGTTCTACTTTTCTAATTCTATATCGGGAGTGAATACAAACCCTAGACTTTTTTTTTTTAATAATCTTTAAAACATTACAGCATGGGATATTTAGCACTTAGAATTTAAAAAAGGGCATCCCAGTAGTCTCATTTGCATTTGGGTTTTGACACAGTAAAGTTTCGACATTGAATATAATGGAAGATTACAAACACGCAAGTGTTACTCACTACAACTTTGTAACTACTTTTCAGTGCTCTGATAAGGCCGGGGAGGTTCGACTTGCAGGTGACGGTCCCTCGTCCAGATGTGAAAGGACGCACGGAAATTCTCAACTGGTACCTGTCCAAGATTAAAGTGGACGATGGTACGTTTCATCTTTTAAGACTCAAAATGTATATCTAAGAAAGCAGATCTTTCATCTTGGCAACTTCTGACAATATCACACACATTTGGGAGAAACAATAGCACATTTTCTATCAACTGAAACCATTTTTAAAGCATTAAAAGCTGTAAACCTGAGAGAACACTTTTGTTCACCATTTCTGTGAAGGACACCATTGTCTTCTGATCACCTTTATAAAGAAGCCATTTCTGCTGTGTGTTGTGTTTTAGTAATGGATGCGGAAATCATTGCCCGGGGCACGGTGGGATTCTCTGGTGCGGAGCTCGAGAACCTGGTCAACCAGGCGGCCCTGAAGGCAGCAGTGGACGGGAAAGAGATGGTCACAATGAAGGAGCTGGAGTTTGCTAAGGACAAAATCCTCATGGGTCAGTACACACAGCGTTTAGATCTGCTCCGCAGCACTCGCATCACGTCACATGAGACAGATTACCTAGACCCGCTCTGGTTAAGAGACGGGAAGAATGTCAGTGAAAGAACATGAATGGAAGCAAAGTAAAAAAGTTTGAATCAGCTCTAATCCTTCCATTGTTTCCCTTTCATACCAGGCCCTGAGAGGAGGAGCATTCATATCGACAAGAAGAATAAGACAATCACCGCCTACCACGAGTCCGGACATGCCATCGTTGCCTATTACACGAAAGATGCGATGCCCATCAATAAGGCCACGATCATGCCACGGGGACCAACTCTCGGCCATGTGAGCATCTTTCTGTCACTTACCAACATATCCAGTCGTCCTCGCCAGTACTACAACAAACTCCATGTTCTCTGTTTCCGTCGTCCAGGTCTCGATGCTCCCAGAGAACGACCGCTGGAGTGAAACCAGAGCGCAGCTGCTGGCTCAGATGGACGTCAGTATGGGTGGTCGAGTAGCAGAGGAGCTCATTTTTGGAGACGACTACATCACCACCGGTATGAAATTAAGAGGAATTGATTTGGTTGATGTGTCTGTGTCAGTTCTGTTGTGGTACCTGCAACGGAACAGCTGTAAAAAGAAAAAAGAAAATCTTGTAAAAGTTCCTTCTACGTGTGTCTGTACTGCAAAGACAAATCTGTGCAGTTGTGTGGTTCGTATGAATTTGTGGTGTCCTCTGCATTAATGCTTAATTTTCCATTTTTATCAGGTAAAATTCCTTGAATGAAATAAGTTCTTTGACATTGTTTACATATTGCAGTTTATATCTGATAATGTTGATAATGCTGTGTTTGTTTAATATCACTCTTCTTGTAATTGTTCATTTCAGGAGCCTCCAGTGACTTTGATGGTGCAACCAAAATAGCAAAAATGATGGTGACCAGGTTCGGCATGAGTGACAAGGTGAAATTTAAATTTAAATTTACACATGAACATAGAAGAAAGACCTTATCACAAAAAGTGCTCTTCTGGGACTTGAAACTATTTTTACTGTCCTACATTACTGCAGATATCTGGCTTGAAATTTATCTAGGCAGTTATACTTAAACTCAGACTTAACCCACCAAATATCAATTTACAGTGTTTAAAACACAGTGTTTGTTCAAAGCAAAGTGTATATGTTAGTTATGAATGCATAGTTTATTGTTTATACTCGTAAGAATATCAGCACATTCTTATCAATGTGCTTTGCTTTATTCCTTCGTTATCTCTGAGTCACTCACAGTTGCTTTTACTGTAATTTGAATTCTTCAGTTACTCATTTCCCACTCGCTGGTCTCCACCAAGGGAGCATGGATGTATTGTTTAGTTGAAATCAGACCTTTAGACCCCTCACACTATTATGACATCTAATTACACCTGAGACAGTGGAAAGTTCTGTCTAACTCTTGTCCTGTAAAAACTCTTGAGAAGTTCTAATGTTCATTTAACCTGAGGATGTAATTTTGTTGTAGCTCGGTGTCATGACCTACGGGGACGTAACCAAGCAGAGCCCTGAGACACAAGCTGCCATCGAACAGGAAGTCAGGGTTTTGCTGAAGGTGAGTTCGCCACAAACTCAAATAAACCCTCAAACTTTAATATCAACAACTTATTCATTGATTTCTGATTCACCAAATGTTCTATTATGTCCAGGACTCGTATGAACGCGCTAAAAACCTCCTGAAGACTTACAGCAAGGAGCACAAGAAGCTCGCCGATGCCCTGCTAGCACACGAAACTCTGGATGCCAAAGAGATCAAGTTGGTGCTGGAGGGCAAATCACTGGAGCACTAGATACCTCAATAGACATTTTAGACTCTTGTATCATGTACATATGAAGCTGTGCAATGGAGCACAGGCCTTTTGGAGGCCTTTGTATTTCATTTGTTTGTATTCTTCTGATTATCAATGTGAAGTTGACACTGAAATGATTTGTTTCCTCCCCTCATGTTAATTTTTTTTCCAATAATTTCCTGTAGAGAGGACTTTTGAGTTTCACAGTGATTTTTAAAACACATCAGTCAAACTGGTTAAAAATGTTCTCCACACAATTCACAAAGATCTGATGTGGCATTAAGAGCTTGGACTTCACTGTCGAGACAAATGACTTCTGTAGTAGTTTTATACATCAGAGTCATAGTGGGACACAGATCATAGATAATTAAGATAAAAAACAAATTTCCCGTGTGTGTCTATGTCTCATTTTAAATCTGTACAGACTGGTGAACACCATGAGACCTTAAAGTACCTCAAAATAGACTGTTCCATGTAGTTATAGACAGATACAGCTGATAATTGTTCATTGTTTAATTCACCATATTTCTTTTCTCTAAATGATGTGCTTCATTTGCATTTGTTATATCTACTGTATGATCTTATTTATTTAAGTGCCCAAAGGTGTGTCCTCTTTTTCTGCAAGTAGTGATAGACCATCATGTTGTATTCTGAGCCCACCTGTGTAAATGAGGGGATATGTATATATACTGTGAGAGTGTACATGGATTGGCTTTGTGCTTCTGTTTGTTCCTTTAGACAATGGCCTTCTCGAAGCTCAAATAAAGATTACTCTTACTTAAACAACACACGAGTTTCATGACGCGTACATTCATTTGTTTGATTTCTTGCAAAAAGCTGCAAACTTTAGACTCGAATGTAAAATAGAATAGAAAATATGTTGTTGTTGTACAGTATCAAGATTAAGCAGCGATCTGTCTCCGCATTCACTCGAATACGACAAACATTAAAACAAACATAAAGAAATTGATTAAATTAAAATGTACAGGTGTAAGTTATGAAAACAGGGAGCTGGCTCTATTTCCTTTTAGAGACGCAGGCCAATCAGATGACTTTAAAAATGCAAGTACTACATTCTTGGTATACACACCCACTTGTCAACCGGCCGAGAACAAAAGCTAATTGATCGCAGCCTCATCTCAACCTGCGATTAGTGCATTTAGTTCCACATGAAGCCAACAAGGCATTGTTGTGGCCTCTTACTGTTCCACTGATGCCTGACTAAATATGTATAAAGGGTAGAGCAGCTCTGGCTCTGACCACAAACCAGGACTAGACACTGAGCTTCACTATGGAGAGGCTTAAAACTTCTCTTTGCCTTTTGGAATCCCAGTAAAAACAACTTCCATCATCTTAAAGGAACAATGGACGACCCAGATGAGGAAATAGCTGTCGTTGGGATTGGATGCAGTTTCCCTGGAGGTATGAATTCATTACGCTGTTGCAAGGATTTAGACATTTACTCTCTGTCTTCATTCAAACTGAATTACTGGTATCGTGGTGTGTGTATTTTAGGCGAGGGGTTGGATAATTTCTGGAGGGTCCTGCTGGAAGGAAAGAACTGTGCAGCAGATATTCCAGCAGAAAGGTTCGACACCACGTTCTGGTTTGATGCAGACGATTGCAAACCCGGAAAGACACAAACAACCAGAGCAGCTCTAATAGAAGGGTAAGCCTTGTACAGATGGACAGAGTTGATGCTTAGATGTTTGGATTTTGAAAGATCTGCAATTTCTCGATTATTCCCAGATTTAACGAGTTTGATCACAAGTTCTTTGGCATCACTGAAGCAGAGAGTGATTTCATGGACCCTCAGCAGAAACTCCTCCTCCAGTGCACATACAGGGCGTTAGAAGACGCAGGGATGGCTATGGAGAGCATCAGCGGAAGCAGAACTGGAGTTTACATCGGTGACCACCATTATTCCATGAATCATTCCAAGTACAATGTTATAATACATAAATTGTAACCTACTCAACTTCGATTGTGGTGTTGCAGGTCTGATGAACAGGGATTACGAGATGCTCCGAAGTAATAATCCCACTGCAATCACCCACTATAACGGCACTGGGACGGCCATGAGTGTGGCTGCCAACAGAATTTCCTTCACCTTTAATCTCACCGGCCCTTCATTCGCCATCGACAGCGCCTGTTCCTCATCTTTGGTGGCTTTACATTTAGCCTGTCAGGCTCTAAAGCAAGGTACACGGTTTTCTCTTCCCTACGAAATCCATTATTAAAGTGGGTTTATCATGGAATTGCTTTTAAATGGTCCATGTTCATTCTTTCTTTCCACCAGGAGACTGTGAGATGGCTTTGTGTGGAGGTGTCAGCTGCATCATTGAGCCGAGAGTGTTTGTTGCTCTCACCAAAGCAAAGATGATCTCACCTGAGGGGACGAGCAAACCTTTCTCCAGGAGAGCAGACGGCTACGGCCGAGGAGAGGGCTGCGGGGTCGTTCTCCTGAAGCCTCTGAAAAATGTAAGACAATTTTTGTGTTTATTAATTTTTTTGCAGTCATTTCATATCACATTGGGGATAATAGCTACTTTTCTAATGGTTTGACTTCATGTTTAAAGGCTGTGGAAGACTGCAACAAAATCTGGGGTATCATCAGCAAAACAGCCGTCAACCAAGATGGCCGCTCGGTCACTCCGATCACCAAACCCTCCAAGACGCAACAAGAGGAGCTGCTGCGAAGAATCTACTCAGAGTCCGACCTCGTAAATGTTCAGTACATAGAGGCACATGGGACTGGAACCCCGGTCGGAGACCCGACGGAGGCAGGAAGCATCTCTAACATCATCGCTAAGGCCAAACCTCCCGGATCAGAGAGACTGTGGATTGGCTCGGTGAAGAGCAACATCGGACATACAGAATCAGCAGCTGGAGTGGCCGGACTCATTAAGGTTCTTCTTATGATGAAGCACGAGACCATTGTTCCCTCCGTTTTCTACTCTGAAGACAGTGCAAGTATAGATGTAAAAGCTCTCAATCTAAATGTTCCATCTAAAGCTGAGAGGTGGGAGACAAATGGGTCGTTACAGAGAGTAGCTGGGATCAATAGCTTTGGGTTCGGAGGCACAAACGCACATGTGATTTTAAGGGAGTATGGAAAGACCACTGTTCCCAGACAGATCACAAAAAGTTGTCCAAAACTCTTCGTGGTTTCTGCAGCCTCTGAAAAATCATTGATCCTAACAATCGCTGACACCCATCGAAAGCTGTGCAGTGGTCATACAGTTGATTTGCAGGCGTTGTCATATACCTCGGCGTGTGGGAGGAGTCATAGCAGACACAGATATAAGAAGGCCTTCCTCACAACTTCCCTCTCAGATTTACAGCACAAGCTGACAACTGCTCTCAAATCAAAGGTTGAGTCAACAAAGTCCGACGTCCAGGCCGTGTTTGTGTTTTGTGGGAATGGAGTTGCCTACTGGGGCATGTGCCAGCAGCTCATGGGAGAGGTTCCTGTTTTCAGAGATAAGGTCAGAGAAGTTGAAATTCTCTTCCAGAGTCATAAAAGCTCAAGCATCAGTCAATGGCTCACTGGTGAATATGATAATGATGATTTTAGCAAACCAGATTTTGCCCAACCTGTTCTTTTTGCAATCCAGATTGGCATTGCCTCTCTCCTGAAGCACTGGGGCGTCAAACCTGATGCAGTGCTTGGACACTCTGTTGGCGAGGTGGCTGCAGCTCACTGCTCCGGCCTCTTGTCTCTTGAAGACGCTGTGAAAGTGTTGTACCACCGCAGTTCTCTTCAGAGCAAGGTCACAGGAGGGAAAATGCTCGTTGTCAGTAATGTGGCTGCAGAAAAGGTTTTAGAAATCCTTGGAGTCTTCTCTGGCAAAATTTGTGTTGCAGCTCTCAACAGCCCTCGGTCCTGCACACTGTCGGGGGATTCAGACGCGATAGACATCCTCCATGAAAGGCTGAAGGCGCTGTTTCCAGGTGAAAACCTCTTCCTCCATATCTTGGAGGTCCCGGCGGCATATCATAGCCACATGATGGATCCTATATTAGAAGACATTGAGAGAAGCATAGATCGTTTAGATGCCAATCACATGGAATGCAAACTTTTTTCGACAGTGACTGCAGACTGGTGTTCAGATGGTGACTTCTGCACTGGGACGTACTGGGCAAAGAACATCCGTGAGCCTGTTTTATTTGAACAAACACTGCGTGCTGTTGCTAAAGACAAGCAGTCAGGGAGAAACATGGTCTTTGTGGAGATTGGACCTCGTAGGGCTCTTCAAAGAAACATATGTGAGGCTCTGGGAAATGACACCATAGTTCTTTCCTCTGTCCATCCAGAGAAAGATTACGCCACAATCTTGTCTACCGTGGCAAAAGTATTTGAACTGGGCATAAACGTGGACTGGCATGAAGTGTACAGAGGCTACGAGACATTGCCCACGACTCTTCCAATCTACCAGTTCGACTGCTTAAAGAAAGATCAGAATTTTGAAGAAATGAGAAAGGGGAATGAATTATCAGCTTTTTCTCCCCATCCACTCATATCCAAAATAAAGCCAGATAACAAAGAGTACATGTGCAACCTCTCACTGGAGAGTGCCCCTTATCTTTGGGAGCATAAGAACAATGGTGTTTCCATCGTACCAGGTGCACTCTATGTTGAACTAGCTTATGCCTCAGTGATGGCGAGTTTAACCCCAAAGACACCAGTTTCTTTTCTCCAGCTCAGTGTCAGGTTTGAGAGTCTGTTTACACTCAGCTCAAAGTGTCATCAGTTGAAAGTAATACTTGAGCATGCGGATAACGAGGCATCTTTTAAAATACAGTCTGCTGTTGCAACACATGCCTCTGGGACATACACGAGAGCAAGTAGCCAACCTCTCTTAGAGGAACCCGCCATTAGTCTCAACGTGATTTATCAACGGTGCGGATTGGTTATGAAGAGAAAAGAGATTTACTCAATTCTCTCTCAAGCAGGGTTTGAATATGGCTCTGTCTTCAAACAGCTCGATGATGTGCGTTGCGGGGATGAGTTTAAAGAAGCTGTGACAACGATTCAAGTCCCCGGAGAACTTCTGAAACACCTTCATGACTATTTCATCCACCCTGTGTTACTGGACTATTTCCTCCAAATGACTGCAGTGGTGGCTATTGGACGGCTAACAGCCAAGCAGGGATTCCCCTCAGCTATAGGCTGTGTCACAATCTCAGCTCCATTACAAGAGAGAATGGTCATGTACTTACGAGCGACTCAAGAGACCCCAGACTTCCTAGAAGTGTGTGGTTCCTTTTGCACCACTGAGGGGGGAGTACTTGTGGAACTCAAGAAGGTGAGGATCTCATTTTTGAGCGATTGCTCGAATGTTCTTCAGTCGCTGTTCTTTCACAATGAAATATTTACAATCCATGACAAGGCAGACTCTCAAAGTTTCAAAATAAAAGCACTCGTTTTTGAAGACAAACTCTGTATTACCAAAAGACTTCAGCCGTACTTACTCCCAGAGTCGGTCATCGTGGAGAGCAGAGACAACTGGATGTCCGGCCAACTTCGAGATGTCGTGTTTCACACACTTAACGCTAATATGGACTTGGAAAATGTTCTCTTTATTTGGGGTGTAGAGAACCTCTGTCAGTTGTTACCTGAGCAGACATTGGAGGCCTTGGTTTCTTGCTGTGAGCAATTTCGCCAGATTGTATTAGCCTTAAAAGAGAAAAGACCATCTTGCACAGTCCACGTCATAACATACAGGTCAACAGAAATGACTGTGGACCATGTGAGTCCGGGATTTGTTCTGTCCGGTATGACAAGGGCTTGTGCGGCAGAGATGGAGAGTCCGTCTTTTCAGCTGATTGACCTCGCTTCTGTGACAAGTGAAGACGTTCAAATGCTGGTTCATGTGATCAGCACCTGCAAACAGCAAGAGGTCATGATCAGCAAAGGGCAGGCATCAGCAACAAGAATAGCACGCACCCCATTGACGTACAAGGCTTTATGTGAAGGTGATGTGCAGTCGGTGTATCTGAGCGACTTTGTCCTGCAGACATCTGACTCATACAGAATGCTCTGCTTGTCTGCCAGTCCCTGTGACACCAATATAAATCCTCTCCAAACGAGGTCAGTTGAGATCCAGCTCACCAACGTATGCGTGCACTCGTCTGATTACTTTCCTGTCACCACTTCGCTTTTAAATTTCGGCAAGACGATGTATTGGGATCGACACACGTTGCAGAATCACACACTTCTGCTTTTAGATTTCAGTGGCATCGTCACAGCCGTTGGGAAAGATGTTCAAAACGTAAGAGTGGGAGATCAAATTGCTTCATGTTACCCAGTTCCAGCCACGGATAAGATTAGAGTTCCTGAAGCTGTGTGCTACAGTACAAAGAGACTCCCATTTCTGAGAGAGACTCCATGTGTGTCTTACTTCATACTGGCATGGCAGATCCTGCAGAGGATGCTGCCTAAAGTAAACCAGCAGCAGAGAAAGCTGACGATTGTCTCCTCTAACCTCGCCTCTGCTCTGATTATAGTTTTAGCTCTGACAGCAAACCGCTCAGGCTGGAACGTTTCCTCGAGGCCACATTTCAGAGGCACCCCTCCACATTTTGATCAGAGTCATGCATTTGTGTTTCTGCCTCCATTTGATGAATCTTGGCGGGAAATACAACACAGGCGTGACTTTGAGAGACACGCTATTTTCGTATGTAGCAGCCACATGTCACCGTCACTCTCTGCAAACATGTTTGCATCAAAGAGTGAGAACATGCACATACATAAACTAGATGTGGCGGATGTTCTCCAGAGAGCCACTCTGCAGGGCCAGAGCAGGGATGTCTTTAATTGGCTACAGTTATTAGGCTTTGATATAACATCTCTACCTTTGAAAAGAGACACATTTCAATCATCAAGAACAAAAGAGCCTCAGATCGAATCTTATTTCACCACAAAAACAGTGCAGCAGGTGGTTTTAGATATCGGAGGATCTCATTGTCCAGTGTCTGATATCCCTGTGCTCACCAGGCCTGGACGACTATTTAAACAAAGCTGTGTTTATATTGTAACTGGAGGCCTGTCCGGTTTGGGAGCTGAGACTGTGAAGTTCATCGCCCATAATGGTGGAGGTTGTATTGCAACACTGTCCAGGAGTGTTCCAACAGATGAGACGCTTTCTGAAATGGAGCTCCTCAAGAGAAGATATGGCGTTTCTGTCATTCATGTCCAGTGTGATGTTTCTGTGTTGACGCAGGTCGAGGACGCGATCTCAGAGATTAAACGAAGATTCTCTCCTTGTCCAATCAAAGGAGTGTTTCACAGTGCTGCCGTATTACATGACGCACTGATTGAAAACCTTGATGAGTCTCTCTTCCGACAAGTGCTGCAGCCCAAAGTGAGCGGGGCTCTAAATCTTCACTGTGCAACACTTCACAACAAACTTGATTACTTCGTGTGCTACTCTTCCATCTCGTCTTTCATTGGCAACGCCTCCCAGTGTAACTACGCAGCGGCCAATTCTTTCCTGGACGTATTCTGTCACTACCGGAGAAACCTTGGACTTGCTGGACAGTCCATCAACTGGGGACCTTTGAATCTCGGTCTCCTGCTGAACAGAGACCACTTCCAGAAGTTCCTAGAGACAAAAGGGATGATGATAATGAGCGTGAGCGAGGTTCACGAAGCACTTGAAAAGTGTCTGTTAATGAACAAACCTCAACAAGTCATATGCAAGTTCAACTTCAAAAACCTCAACATTCACGTACTTTCACAAAATTCATCTCTCAGACAGCGACTGTCAGCTTTAGTGGAAACGGAGCTCAAAGAGGATATAAGCCGTGAACCCAAAGTTCAGCATTCGCACTCCACACATGAAATTGTAAGAAAAACTGTCAGTGACATAAGCAGCGTTAGTGTAGATGAGCTGGATGACGACTCGGCTCTGTGTGCTCTGGGTATTGACTCAATGTTGGCCATGACTCTTCAGAACAAGATTTTCCAGGAGACGGGAGTGAATGTACCTTTGGTTAGAATACTGGACCCGAACAGTACACTGGCCACTTTGACAACTATTGTCATGAATGATGGATAATTTCATTTAGGCGACTACATCACAGAATACATTGAATGATGAAAATGTTGGATGACCTGTTTATGTATAATCATTCTAATTCCAAGTTTATATTACATGTTGTTTTCCCACTGACGTCTGGGTGCACTCACACATTGTTAGAGCTCTGATTTCTTTCTTGTGTATATAATGGTGCTCTTGAGTCTGTATACTGCCCCCTGTGGCCAAAAGACACACTGTGAATGCACTTTTAATGCCTATGTCACTATAATAGGATTCAAAAGTAAAATGTAAAGCTTTTCCCTTTGACGAATGTGAGATTGTGTAACCTGCATTAAATAAGATCTGTAAATAAACCAACCTTATCAAGTACAAAGATCATAAAAACACCTGGGAATACACAAATCATTGATTAGGAGGAGTAATAAATTCTTTAATTGCTTGACTATAAAAACAGTGGTGTAAAGGATTTGATAACAGACTTCTGTATCTGCTCTCATTTTATTTGTCTTTCAAGTTTATTTTTCGACATGATGTAATAAAGTATTAATTCAAGTAGCAAAAGCCTCAGAAATCACACACGCTTGACAAGTTAACATGTACACGACGTGCCAGAATACTGTATCACATGCTTTTTTGTTCCATCATCATTATAAAGTTGATAATCGATAAGATCATAAACCGTCAAGTGATTGTAAAAACGTCAGATAGAAGTAAGTTGATGTCAGTCTGAACCCCATCACAGACTTGAAAGATCACATTTGAATGAAATATAAAAAAAATTATGTACATACTCAACATCAATTGTAGACACTGACTGCATTACATGGTACATTTTGTTTTAAATTCTGTTCATAAGTTCACATGAAAATATAAAAAAAAGCTGATGAATAAAACTGATAAAACTTCACAGACACATTCATAGAGTGCATCTTTGGGCAGCACTTAACAATGAACAAAAATTACAAAAGACAGACGTGCTTTAAACACAATTATGCTGTTGGATTACAATTACCATTATTTACTGAAATAAAGAATAAATCTTTCTGCATACGTATTTACATATCGTTTAAATGCATTTGTCATCTTTAAAATCTAGTTGAAAGATCCTCCATTTCTTTTGTGGAGTTACTCGTCACTGCAGCATCACTGACATTTTCACCTTCGGCTCCTTCACTCAGCACAGCTACCACTGTTGATAATGTGGCGTTGGGGTCCAACAGTTTCACCAGAGGTACGTTCACTCCTCTCGCCTGGAAGATCAGGTTCTGCAGAGTCATGGCCTGCATGGAGTCGACGCCCAAAGACGAGAGAAGTGAGTCATCTTTCAGATCACTGGGATCAATGCCGATGGTCTCGGTGAGCAGAGAGATGACGTACTCTTTGGGCGAGACACATTCAGCTTCTTTGGCTTGAGCAACTGTTTCATTTGATTTTTGCAAAGCATCTTCAACTAACGCAGACAGGCGCATGGTCAAGGATGCATTTTGAGAGAGGATGTTGAACCTGATGTTTCTGAAGTGAAACCTGCAAACGGCCTGTTGGGGTTGATTGATCAGGAGGCACTGCTCTAAGCTTCTATGAACTTCAGCAACATTTAGCACCATCATCCCCTTTGCCTCCAGAAATTGCTGGAAATGGTCCTTGTTCAAGAGGAGACCAAGGTTGAGCGCTCCCCAGTTGATGGACTGTCCAGGCAGCCCGAGTTTGCGCCTGTAATGACAGAACATGTCGAGGAACGTGTTGGCTGCTGCATAGTTTGTTTGTGATGCATTTCCCAGAAAAGCAGAGATGGAGGAGTAACACACAAAATAGTGTAGCTGGCACTGCAGTGTTGCGTGGTGCAAATTTAATACACCCTTTACTTTTGGTTTGAGAACTTTCTCATACAGTGATCTGTCAAGGGTCTCAATCAGCCCATCATGCAGGACCACGGCACTGTGGAACACTCCTCTAACTGGACAACCAGGGAACTTCTGGCCAATGGCACTAATGACCCTGTGCACATGCTCAGAGACAGACACATCACACTCCATGCTCGTGATGCAGTTTCCACACTGATTCTCTACGTTGTGTATATCTTGCTCCAGATCTGGTGTGGGCTTGCTCCGTGAGAGTATGACAACATACCCCCCCCCTCTTTGGGAGATGAACTTGACCGTTTCAAAGCCCAGACCAGAAAGACCACCTGCCACTATATAAACTGCCCTCTTTTTGAAAAGCAGTTTCTTTGTTGGTAGCAGTGGGATCTCCGACAGAACACTGCCGTCGTCTTTGTTCAGAGCCACAACAGCCAGTGTCTTTGAGTTGAAGTACGACTCTGGTTTCTGAGGATGAAAGGTATCAAGGCTGTCAGACTTCACATTCTGAAAGGTAAAGTTTTTAACAGCAAATTTCCTGTTCAACTTCAAGGATTTGAGCCAGTGATAAATATGTGGCCTTTGGGCACTCAAAGATCCCTTTTGCAAAATGGCTGGTATCAGAATCGTCTGCAGATGAATACTTTCCTTCACACTGTGGAACATGTTTCGAGCAAGCAAACATTGCGTCTCAGATTCACAGATGATGACGACATGTTGGACCCTTGGAAAACTGCAAATCTTGTCAATCAAGGATTCTTCAAGTGGGGGCAGGATGACAAATGCATCAATCTGTTTGACATCTACAAAAGAACCATTACACTGCGTTCCAATAACCACATTCCAGCCAGATTTGGAGGAAGTAAGTGCCAAGACTTTGGTCAGAGCCGAGTCAGGAACAGGGGATATGATTCCCAGATGATGTTTGGCTCTGGGTAAGGCTCGATGCAGGATCTCCCATGCCAGCACATAGTAGGAAACACAGGGTGTTTTTTGAAGGAATGGGAATCGTTTTGTGCTGTAGCACACATCCTCTGGGACCCTGACCTTGCTGGCTGCCACCACAGGATAGCAGGAAGCAACGTGATCTCCCACCTTCAGTTTTCTCACTTCTTTTCCAACTGCGGTAACAGTACCGTTGAAATCAAGAGCCAGCAGCTTGTGACTTTGAGAGGAATGTTTATCCCAGTACAGTGTCGGGCCAAATTCCAAGTGTGTAGCACTGACGGGGAAGAAATCAGATGAATGGACACAAATCGTGCTGGGACGGATTTCAACTGCTCGGTCACTAATTGGCAGGTCCCCCTCATCAAAGTGAATGGCACTCACTTGAGTAACCTCATGTGCATCAGCTGTTTGAAGGATGCAATGCTCGGACATTGTTGAGGTAAAACTGGATCCTGAACTGTCAACGACTTCAGGCGGAGTTCGGACAATGGAAGGTTTAAAGATCAGCCCATCTTTTACCACCAACTCTGGGTACTTGCTGCAAGGATATGATAGTAGGACCTCAGACAGAGCTGCAATGTCCTTAGCAGAGACAGTATCTATGTCAATGAGTTGAAATGAAAGATCTGGTATCTCTGCAGCAAAAGATCTGGTCATACCAACGATTGCAAAACCTGGATTTACGTGGTCTACTGTGACGTCAGATGAACGGTAGGTTACTGCTCTAATAGAGGCTGGAAAGTGAAGTTGCTTAAGCTCAAGGACGATTTGACGGAAAATCTCACAGCAGCTCACCACTTTCTGAAGAGCAACATCAGCGGCCTGTGAAGTGAGGTCTTCTTGGCCCCACAGAAACAAGACCTCATCAAACTTTTCCTTGCTCTCTTGGATATTGAATTTAGCCAAGAGGGAGGGGAAGCCATTATTCAAAATATCCTTTGCATGTGTGACTGGTATGTACTGAGATTTGGAGTCCAAATGTGGTTGCAGGCCTTTAGAGATCCCCATGTCATCACAGAAGACCAAGGCCTTAGGAGGAGGAGTAGATGGGATAGTGTCAGGAATGACACTGAAGGAGTTATGGTAGAAGTACTCCTCAACCACATGAGAGTGACTGCCAAGATACTTGATTATCACATGTTTAGCCTCAACCAACACTCTGCCGTCTCTGTCTGTAAAACAGCCACAAACCTCAAAGTGATCAAGACCCACATCGACTGCTCTCAAATACACAATCATCTCCTCTTGCAAAGGTTCAAACACAGTCAAACTTCCGATTTTGGCAGGAAAGCCTGGTCTACCAGCAAACATGTGCTCTACTGTGACTGGGAGAAGCTGCATCAGAAAATCCAACACAACAGGGTGGATGTAGTAGTCATGCAACTGCGATCGAAGTTCCTCTGGAACTGTTACAACTGCAAAAGCCTCCTTGAGATCTTCTCCATAGTGCACATTGCCTTTATTCTTGAAGACATCTCCATACTGAAAGCCTCCTTGAGACAAATACCCATAGAGCTCCTGAGAGCTCACTACAGATTTGCATCTTTTGAAGATGGCGCTCAGTGAAAGGCTCTGCTCCTCAATCAGCCGCTCTCTTTTGGAAACAACTGTGCCTGATGCATAAACTGCAGATGGAGAGAATACCGTGAAACTGGTTTCTGTCTTGGTTTCTTCCAGTTTCACCTTAATGTCAGGTGAATTCTGCGTTAAAACACACGGGCTGTGGAAGTTGACAGTGAGCTTTAGAGAGTTGAGTGGTACTTTTGGTTTGGCACTGGCCATGACTGCGGCTAAACCCAACTCGACATAGAAGGCACCGGGGATGATGGCTATATTGTTGTGTTTGTGCTCTTTCAGGTAGAAAGAGGAGTCTGACTTCAAATCACAGCTGAAAATGTTGCTTTCACTTCCTGTCTGACAGAGCACAGGGTGATTACTTGGTGTATTTGCTTGTGCTGCACCGATAATCACGTCTCTGTCAGAACAATCAAACGTGTATTTCGGGAAAGGCAGCGGCATTGTCTCATATCCTTTATAGAAGGTGTTCCAATCGACCTGAACCCCCAGTTCGAACAGCTTAGAAACTACAGACAAGATTGTCTCATGATCTTTCCCTGGCTGCAGAGAGGGAAGAACAGCTGTGTCACTAGTCAGAGATTCAATGATGTTTCGCTGCAGTGCCCTTCTTGGCGCTATCTCTACAAAGACTGTGTTCTTCTTTCCTTTCGCTGCCAACCGCACTGCCTGCTCGAAGGCCACTGGCTCACGAATGTTTCTAGCCCAGTATTCACCTGTGCAGAAATCTCCCTGCTGGACCTCCTTGCCTGTCACTGTTGAGAACAACTCTGTGTCAAGATTGTTCACCTGTAAGAGGCCAATTGTGTCCTTGATTTCTGTCAGAATTGGATCCATCATGTGGCTGTGGTAAGCAGCCGGGACATTCAGCAGACGCAGGAACAGATTCTGACCATTGGCTGAGGCACTTAGCTCTGTATGGAGGCTCTTAATTGCATCTGCATCCCCTGAGAGGGTGCAGGACTGTGGACTGTTGAAAGCAGCGAGGCAAACTCTACCAGAGTAAGAAGGCAGAAGAGCAGTTACCTCCGATACAGCCATGTTGCTGATCACAAGCATCATCCCGCCAGTGACTTTGCTCTGGAGCTTGCTGCGGAAATAGATGACTTTTATCGCATCCTCAAGAGACAAGAGGCCAGAGCAGTGAGCGGCTGCGACCTCACCCACAGAGTGTCCAAGTATCGCATCTGGCTTGACACCCCAATGTCTGAGTAGGGTGGTAATGCCAACCTGGGTGGCAAAGAGCA
Organism: Hippoglossus hippoglossus; assembly: GCF_009819705.1. Classification (NCBI taxonomy): domain Eukaryota; kingdom Metazoa; phylum Chordata; class Actinopteri; order Pleuronectiformes; family Pleuronectidae; genus Hippoglossus; species Hippoglossus hippoglossus. The sequence goes on along the minus strand of NC_047170.1, from coordinate 16,611,509 downwards.
ATGGTTGGACCACCTCTGGGTTTTTGAAGTCACTACTCTCAAACTCACTGTCAAGCGTGTCCAGGATGTTCAGCCCACTCAGCCTTTTGAACAGTTCTGTAATCTCTTTGATTTTACTTCTGAAGACAGGTTCTTGTTTCAGGAGCTGCTTGCACATGCCATGGTAAGTGACGCCATTTCCACAGAAGACAAACACTAACTTTGGATCGGAATAGGCTTGGCTGATATTTTTGCCAACAGCAGCGCTTAACTTATCTTTAAGATCGACCACAGATGATACCATGATGGCTTTTCTGTATCTATGTTTGAGATGGCTCCTTCTGCAAGCTGACGTGTACAAGAGAGAATCTAGATCAACTTCACTATCGGCCTCTAGCTGTTTAACGGTGTCTTCCATCATGAGAGAGAGAGATTTTGTTGAATTAGCTGACATGACAAAGTACTTTGGTTGCGTCTCATCATGCTCTTGTCTGATGGGTGACTGTTTGTACTGTTTGACAACAGCATGTGCATTTGTTCCCCCAAAGCCAAAGTTGTTCACCCCTGCAATTCGTGCACCAGGCGGTTCCCATTTTTCTGCCTTCTGAGGAACTTTAATGTTCAGGGCTTTGGCATCAACACTGTCAGTTTCTTCAGAGTAGAAAACGGACGGAACAATGGTCTCGTGCTTCATCATAAGAAGAACCTTAATGAGTCCGGCCACTCCAGCTGCAGATTCTGTATGTCCGATGTTGCTCTTCACCGAGCCAATCCACAGTCTCTCTGATCCGGGAGGTTTGGCCTTAGCGATGGCGTTAGAGATGCTTCCTGCCTCCGTTGGGTCTCCGACCGGGGTTCCAGTCCCATGGGCCTCTATGTACTGAACATTTACAAGGTCGGAGTCTGAGTAGATTCCTCGCAGCAGCTCCTCTTGTTGCGTCATGGAGGGTTTGGTCATCGGAGTGACTGAGTGTCCATCTTGGTTGACGGCTGTTTTACTGATGATACCCCAGATATGGTCGTGGTCTTGTAAAGCCTGCAAAGCAAAAATAAGACAAAAATCAAACCATTGTCCTGGATCGTCCTGGATCAATCATTTGTGAGGTTTCTGCATTATTTTCACTGTTAAAATGTTTTTTCTGGTAAATCTTTCTCACCATCGTTGAAGGAGGAAGCAAATTTTAATTGGTGAATATGGGCCCCACAGATAAAACTTTATTTGCATGATTCAAACCAAACAGGGTCGGCAGGAATTTAGAGACTAATATAAATTTTACGGTAAGTTGTTTGGTTAATGTTTAAAAGAACAAAATAATCAGTCAGTTATTAACTGAAACTGGTCTTATATCTGACACGGTCTGATGTTAATAATTAGGAAATGTTGTTTGTCTTGTTACTGCTGAGGACAGTGTCATTCAGTCCTGTTCTTATGTGTGTGACCAGTATCGTTTTAACTGTTTAATTCTGATACCTCTGACCTTGTTTGACTGATTCCTGTGAACCGAGCCATCTGCATTAAATATTATGAGCGTCAGTACAAACTTTCAGAACAGGAAATGAGACACAATCCTGAGGAAAGCAACGAACTTAACTAAACTCAGGGTTGTGACCTTTCTGACCTTTTTCAGTGGTTTCAGTAGAACAACCCCGCAGCCCTCCCCTCGGCCGTAGCCGTCTGCCGTGCTGGAGAAAGGTCTGCTCGTCCCTTCAGGTGAAATCATCTTGGCCTTGCTGAGAGCGACAAACACTCTTGGCTCAAAGATGCAGTTCACACCTCCACACAAAGCCATTTCACAATCACCTGATAAGATAAAACACATTTCGTCCTTGTAATAAAAGTATGTAGTTACTCTCTGAAGTGTTACTCCAGTTGGTTCCACACATCTTTCATACACACCTTGTTTAATGGATTGACAAGCGAGATGAAGAGCCACGAGGGACGAGGAGCAGGCGCTGTCTATGGTCAGGGACGGCCCGGTGAAGTTGAAGATGTATGAGACTCTGTTTGCTGCGATGCTCATGGCGAGGCCAGTTCCAGTCCAGTGGTTGATCACACTCGGGTGCAGGTGCGCAGCATTTGTTTCGTAATCTCTGTTCATTAGGCCTAAATAAAATAAATTAAACATGTTGAAACTCAAAAGGTTGCTCCTTATTATTTTAAAGTTTCTGGATGGGTTATTTATTTTGACAATTTTCATGTTAAAACTTGGTCCAAACAATATCTTCACGCAGAAATGATTTATATCTTCAGAAGACAGTATTAGACGCAGTAGCTGTAAATGTTTTATTCTCTTACCTAAAAACACGCCTGTCCTGGTGCCGCTGGCCTCCTCCATAGGAATCCCAGCATTTTCTAAAGCTCTGTAAACACACTGAAGGAGCTGCTTCTGCTGAGGATCCATTTGTTCCACTTCACTGTCGCTGATGCCAAAGAACTTGTGATCAAAATCATTAAACCTGGAGAAAAGAAAAGATTGAAACCGCTGAATCAATTTAGGAGATATGTATTTTAATATAATTATTTCACTTTATGTCAGATTTGTTTTGGAGAATACCAACATCTGTAGTTGTTCCATAGCTGAGTTTTTAATATGAGAAAAAGCCTTTCTTCATTTTTCATTTTTCACTTTTATCAGGAGCGTCTAACAAAATGTTCCCATATTCATAGATTCATGTATAGGTTCAAAGATCATATTAATGAGAAGATGACCCTATAAAACTTTAAAGTATATGTTATAGAATATACATAAAACCTATATGCTCACAAAACAGAGTAAATAAACCTCTAGATATAAATATATTAAGATTTGAACACTTACCCATCAATGAGAGCAGCCTTGGCTGTGCGGGATTTACCCGCTTTGTTTTCGTCGGGGTCATACCAGGCGGACAAGTCGAACCTCTTTTTGGGAATTGGCAAAGAACAGTTTCTCCCATCAAGAAGAACCTTCCAGAAATTGTCAAGCCCCTCTCCTGTTTGGAAACATCAATGTTCCATCATACAGAATAAAATTTTTCTGTAATGTAAAATGTCTCATTAAAATATTACCTCCAGGAAAATTGCATCCAATGCCCACCACTGCGATTGCGTCCTCAGCCTCCTCCATCCTCTCTGTGCACGAGAGAAAATCAAAAAAATCTTTACTGCACCGTCATGTCAACATCACTCGTCTGTGCAGGCGTCTCACATCCAGAAATAAAAGTGGTTCATACACTGAAAGAGTTTGTAATTAGTCCAGTTTAGTCACGCACCAGATCTCCCATACATCCGTACCGTTTGCCTTTTCCCCCAAGTGATGCTATCGCTGCCGGACCCGCAGCTGATTCTTATAGTCAGCCTCTGTTCTTTATTAAAGATTAATGATTGATTGTTTATGTGGCCATGGAGATGAAGGACTTCAGTGCACACATTTATGGTGCCTTGCAAATGATAACACCGGGATTAATAAGTAAATTAATCCAATGGGGTCGAGGTGAATTCAGGTCTCATTTCATTGCAGTTTATCACAGTTATATCATCATAACTAACAATCAACCAAATCAGGACGTTAAGTTTAACATAAAACGGAGTGTTGTTGGTTCAATGTATATTTTATTTATAATTTGTTTTTCCACTGATATCTGGGTGCACTCTCATATTATTAAATCCAGAGCTCTGATTTCTTTCTTGTGTATATAATGGTGCTCAAGAGTCTGTATACTGCCCCATGTGGCCCACAGACACACAGTGAAGGCACTTTTAATGCCCATGTCACTACAATAGGATTCACAACTAAAATGTGAAGCTTTTTCTTTTTCTTTGAAGTTACACTTTTGACGAATGAGAGATTGTGTAACCTCCATTAAATAATATCTGTAAATAAACCAACCTTATCAAGTACGAAGACAATTTGGCAGCTTAATTTATTGTGTCATAAAAACAACAAAGACACTCTTTGTCATAAACTCCAACAATAACCATTAAAGTTTGTTGTGATGTCAATTCTACTTTAGTTTCCATTCCAAATATTAATATGGCAAAAACACCTCAGAATAGTGAAATCCTTTCTTGATTTAGAGGAGTAATAACTTATTTAATTGTAATGTAACTTTGCTTGAATATAAAAACAGTAGTGTAAAGGCTTTTATGACAGATTTCTGTATCTGCTCTCATTTTATTTGTCTTTCCTTGTGGCAGAAATCTACTCCACGGGAACAATTTCTTTTTGTGTATGATGTAATAAATTATTAATTCTAATAGCAAAAGGCTCAGTAATCACACTCGCTTGCCAAGTAATCATGTACGGGACGTGTCAGAATACACATGCTTTTATTTCCATCACCATTATAAAGTTGACAATCAGCTATTACAATTGACCATGACTTGTCGAGTGATTGTAAAACAGGCGGAAGTAAGTTGATGTCAGTCTGAACCCCATCACAGACTTGAAAAGATCACATTTGAATGAAATAACAAAAAATAATGTTCACACTCGACATCAGTTGGAGAATACTGAATACATTACATTGTGCAGTTTGTTTTAAATGCCGTTAATATTTTCACACAATTAAAACAAAAAAAAGCAGAATTATTCAAACTCAAAATGGGCCACATCTGCTGAAAAGTGGGTAAAATATTGTATATGGTTATAACAATGTAATCCCTTTCAAAATACAATTTCAAAATTAAGGCAAATAACAGGTAAATAAATATGACACCTGCTTTAAACACAATTATGCTACTGGATTACAATTACCATTATAAACCATCTGCTGAAATAAACAATAAATCTTTCTGCATACGTATTTACATATCGTTTCAATGCATTTGTCATCTTTACAATCTAGTTGAAAGATCCTCCATTTCGTTAGTGGAGTTACTCGTCACTGCGTCATCACTGACATTTTCACCTTCGGCTCCTTCACTCAGCAGAGCTACCACTGTTGATACTGTGGCGTTGGGGTCCGTCAGTTTCACCAGAGGTATGTTCACTCCTCTCGCCTGGAAGATCAGGTTCTGCAGAGTCATGGCCTGCATGGAGTCGACGCCCAAAGACGAGAGAAGTGAGTCATCTTTCAGATCACTGGGATCCATGCCAATGGTCTGGGTGAGGACGGAGATGGCGTACTCTTTGGGCGAGACACATTCAGCTTCTTTGGCTTGAGCAACTGTTTCGTTAGATTTTTGCAAAGCCTCTTCAATTAACGCGGACAGGCGCATGGTCATTGATGCATTTTGAGAGAGAATGTTGAACCTGAGGTTTCTAAAGTGAAACCTGCAAACAACCTGTTGGGGTTGATTGATCAGGAGGCACTGCTCTAAGCTTCTATGAACTTCAGCAACATCCATCACCATCATCCCCTTTGCCTCCAGAAATTGCTGGATATGGTCCTTGTTCAAGAGGAGACCGAGGTTGAGCGCTCCCCAGTTGATGGACTGTCCAGGCAGCCCGAGATTGCGCCTGTAATGACAGAACATGTCGAGGAACGTGTTGGCTGCTGCATAGTTTGTTTGTGATGCATTTCCCAGAAAAGCAGAGATGGAGGAGTAACACACAAAATAGTGTAGCTGGCACTGCAGTGTTGCGTGGTGCAAATTTAATACACCCTTTACTTTTGGTTTGAGAACTTTCTCATACAGAGATCTGTCAAGGGTCTCAATCAGCCCATCATGCAGGACCACGGCACTGTGGAACACTCCTCTAACTGGACAACCAGGGAACTTCTGGCCAATGGCACTAATGACCCTGTGCACATGCTCAGAGACAGACACGTCACACTCCATGCTCGTGATGCAGTTTCCACACTGATTCTCTACGTTGTGTATCTCTTGCTGCAGATCTGGTGTGGGCTTGCTCCGGGAGAGTATGACAATATACCCCCCCCCTCTTTGGGAGATGAACTTGACCGTTTCAAAGCCCAGACCAGAAAGACCACCTGTCACTATGTAAACCGCCCTCTTTTGGAAAAGCAGTTTTTTTGTTGGTAGCAGTGGGATCTCCGACAGAACACTGCCGTCGTCTTTGTTCAGAGCCACAACAGCCAGTGTCTTTGAGTTGAAGTACGACTCTGGTTCCTGAGGATGAAAGGTATCAAGGCTGTCAGACTTCACATTCTGAAAGGTAAAGTTTTCAACAGCAAATTTCCTGCTCAACTTCAAGGATTTGAGCCAGTGATAAATATGTGGCCTTTGGGCACTCAAAGATCCCTTTTGCAAAATGGCTGGTATCAGAATCGTCTGCACATGAATACTTTCCTTCACACTGTGGAACATGTTTCGAGCAAGTAAACATTGCATCTCAGATTCACAGATGATGACTACATGTTGGTCCCTTGGAAAACTGCTAATCTTGTCAATCAAGGATTCCTCAAGTGGGGGCAGGATGACAAATGCATCAATTTGTTTGACATCTACAAAAGAACCATTACACTGCGTTCCAATAACCACATTCCAGCCAGATTTGGAGGAAGTAAGTGCCAAGACTTTGGTCAGAGCCGAGTCAGGAACAGGGGATATGATTCCCAGATGATGTTTGGCTCTGGGTAAGGCTCGATGCAGGATCTCCCATGCCAGCACATAGTAGGAAACACAGGGTGTTTTTTGAAGGAATGGGAATCGTTTTGTGCTGTAGCACACATCCTCTGGGACCCTGACCTTGCTGGCTGCCACCACAGGATAGCAGGAAGCAACGTGATCTCCCACCTTCAGTTTTCTCACATCTTTTCCAACTGCGGTAACAGTACCGTTGAAATCTAGAGCCAGCAGCTTGTGACTTTGGGAGGAATGTTTATCCCAGTACACTGTCCGGCCAAATTTCAAGTGTGTAGCACTGACGGGGAAGAAATCAGATGAATGGACACAAATTGTGCTGGGACAGATTTCAACTGATGTGTCACTGATTGGCAGGTCCCCCTCATCAAAGTGAATGGCACTCACTTGAGTAACCTCATGTGCATCAGCTGTTTGAAGGATGCAATGCTCGGACATTGTTGAGGTAAAACTGGATCCTGAACTGTCAACGACTTCAGGCGGAGTACGGACAATGGAAGGTTTAAAGATCAGCCCATCTTTTACCACCAACTCTGGGTACTTGCTACAAGGATATGATAGTAGGACCTCAGACAGAGCTGCAATGTCCTTAGCAGAGACAGTATCTATGTCAATGAGTTGAAATGAAAGATCTGGTATCTCTGCAGCAAAAGATCTGGTCATACCAACGATGGCAAAACCTGGATTTACGTGGTCTGCTGTGAAATCAGATGAACGGTAGGTTACTGCTCTAATAGAGGCTGGAAAGTGAAGTCGCTTAAGCTCAAGGACGATTTGACGGAAAATCTCACAGCAGCTCACCACTTTCTGAAGAGCAACATCAGCGGCCTGTGAAGTGAGGTCTTCTTGGCCCCACAGAAACAAGACCTCATCAAACTTTTCCTTGCTCTCTTGGATATTGAATTTAGCCAAGAGGGAGGGGAAGCCATTACTCAAAATATCCTTTGCACGTGTGACTGGTATGTACTGAGATTTGGAGTCCAAATGTGGTCGCAGGCCTTTAGAGATCCCCATGTCATCACAGAAGACCAAGGCCTTAGGAGGAGGAGCAGATGGGATAGTGTCAGGAATGACACTGAAGGAGTTATGGTAGAAGTACTCCTCAACCACATGAGACTGACTCCCAAGAAACTTGATTGTCACATGTTTCGCCTCAACCAACACTCTGCCGTCTCTGTCTGTAAAACAGCCACAAACCTCAAAGTGATCAAGACCCACATCGACTGCTCTCAAATACACAATCATCTCCTCTTGCAAAGGTTCAAACACGGTCAAACTTCCGATTTTGACAGGAAAGCCTGGTCTACCAGCAAAGATTTGTTTTACTGTGACTGGGACAAGCTGCATCAGAAAATCCAACACAACAGGGTGGATGTAGTAGTCATGCAACTGCGATCGAAGTTCCTCTGGAACTGTTACAACTGCAAAAGCCTCCTTGAGATCTTCTCCATAGTGCACATTCCCCTTATTCTTGAAGACATCTCCATACTGAAAGCCTGCTTGAGACAAAAACCCATAGAGCTCCTGAAAGCTCACTACAGATTTGCATCTTTTGAAGATGGTGCTCAGTGAAAGGCTCTGCTCCTCAATCAGCCGCTCTCTTTTGGAAACAACTGTGCCTGATGCATAAACTGCAGATGGAGAGAATACCGTGAAACTGGTTTCTGTCTTGGTTTCTTCCAGTTTCACCTTAATGTCAGGTGAATTCTGCGTTAAAAGACACGGGCTGTGGAAGTTGACAGTGAGCTGTAGAGAGTTGAGTGGTACTTTTGGTTTGGCACTGGCCATGACTGCGGCTAAACCCAATTCGGCATAGAAGGCACCGGGGATGATGGGTATATTGTTGTGTTTGTGCTCTTTCAGGTAGAAAGAGGAGTCTGACTGCAGATCACAGCTGAGAATGTTGCTTTCACTTCCTGTCTGACAGAGCACAGGGTGATTACTTGGTGTATTTGTTTGTGCTGCACTGATCACGTCTCTGTCAGAACAATCAAACGTGTATTTCGGGAAAGGCAGCGGCATTGTCTCATATCCTTTATAGAAGGTGTTCCAATCGACCTGAACCCCCAGTTCGAACAGCTGAGAAACTACAGACATGATTGTCTCATGATCTTTCCCTGGCTGCAGAGAGGGAAGAACAGCTGTGTCACTATCCAGAGATTCAATGATGTTTCGCTGCAGTGCCCTTCTTGGCGCTATCTCTACAAAGACTGTGTTCTTCTTTCCTTTCGCTGCCAACCGCACTGCCTGCTCGAAGGCCACTGGCTCACGAATGTTTCTAGCCCAGTATTCACCTGTGCAGAAATCTCCCTGCTGGACCTCCTTGCCTGTCACTGTTGAGAACAACTCTGTGTCAAGATTGTTCACCTGTAAGAGGCCAATTGTGTCCTTGATTTCTGTCAGAATTGGATCCATCATGTGGCTGTGGTAAGCAGCAGGGACATTCAGCAGACGCAGGAACAGATTCTGACCATTGGCTGAGGCACTTAGCTCTGTATGGAGGCTTTTAATTGCATCTGCATCCCCTGAGAGGGTGCAGGACTGTGGACTGTTGAAAGCAGCGAGGCAAACTCTACCAGAGTAAGAAGGCAGAAGAGCAGTTACCTCTGATACAGCCATGTTGCTGATCACAAGCATCATCCCGCCAGTGACTTTATTCTGGAGCTTGCTGCGGATATAGATGACTTTTATCGCATCCTCAAGAGACAAGAGGCCAGAGCAGTGAGCGGCTGCGACCTCACCCACAGAGTGTCCAAGTATCGCATCTGGCTTGACACCCCAATGTCTGAGTAGGGTGGTAATGCCAACCTGGGTGGCAAAGAGCAATGGTTGGACCACCTCTGGGTTGTTGAAGTCACTACTCTCAAACTCACTGTCAAGCGTGTCCAGGATGTTCAGCCCACTCAGCCTTTTGAACAGTTCTGTAATCTCTTTGATTTTACTTCTGAAGACAGGTTCTTGTTTCAGGAGCTGCTTGCACATGCCATGGTAAGTGACGCCATTTCCACAGAAGACAAACACTAACCTTGGATCAGAGTAGGCTTGGCTGATATTTTTGCCAACAGCAGCGCTTAACTTATCTTTAAGATCGACCACAGATGATACCATGATGGCTTTTCTGTATCTATGTTTGAGATGGCTCCTTCTGCAAGCTGACGTGTACAAGAGAGAATCTAGATCAACTTCACTATCGGCCTCTAGCTGTTTAACGGTGTCTTCCATCATGAGAGAGAGAGATTTTGTTGAATTAGCTGACATGACAAAGTACTTTGGTTGCGTCTCATCATGCTCTTGTCTGATGGGTGACTGTTTGTACTGTTTGACAACAGCATGTGCATTTGTTCCCCCAAAGCCAAAGTTGTTCACCCCTGCAATTCGTGCACCAGGCGGTTCCCATTTTTCGGCCTTCTGAGGAACTTTAATGTTCAGGGCTTTGGCATCAACACTGTCAGTTTCTTCAGAGTAGAAAACGGAGGGAACAATGGTCTCGTGCTTCATCATAAGAAGAACCTTAATGAGTCCGGCCACTCCGGCTGCCGATTCTGTATGTCCGATGTTGCTCTTCACCGAGCCAATCTGCAGTCTCTCTGATCCGGGAGGTTTGGCCTTAGCGATGACGTTAGAAATGCTTCCTGCCTCTGTTCGGTCTCCAACCGGGGTTCCAGTCCCATGTGCCTCTATGTACTGAACATTTACGAGGTCGGACTCTGAGTAGATTCTTCGCAGCAGCTCCTCTTGTTGCGTCATGGAGGGTTTGGTGATAGGAGTGACTGAGTGTCCATCTTGGTTGACGGCTGTTTTGCTGATGATACCCCAGATATGGTCGTGGTCTTGTAACGCCTGCAAAGCAAAAATAAGACTATTAAATACAATTTTTAAAAGACCTAGGCCACAAGTCTTTAACTCGCGGGACGAGTTCACAGACTTTATTGGATCCACAGCCAGCTGCACACAGCTGTTTTACCTGCAGAAGGACGATAGACTTCGTCGAGGAGAACAGAAAGAATTCCCTCCTTTCATCAACATCGCTGTTTCCCACCACTGCCACTGAGGAAATCAGCTCATCACCGTTCATTCTCGGGACGAGATAACGGACACCGCCCTGCTGCCCTTCACGGACCGCGCCGATTACGCAGGACGAACCACGAACCAGCACTAAAGTAAGAGGCTTATTTGTCTGGGCAAATACTAGTTGAATAGTTAGTTTTTATTGTCGAATGTAATATTGTGTCGGACCGCTGAGTCCTCGTGTATTACTGTGTTGTTGCGCGCGTCCAGAGACAGCGCTTTACGCAGCGCCAACGCGCTGTTTAGACTCGCCGCCGTTAGAGCAAAAGCGGGTATTTTACCCTTAAGAAGACCAGTGCACGGCCCGACGGACCTCAGTTCGCCCGCCTGTTCACTGCGTGGTAGAATCCCCGCATATTGCCTTAGGTGGTGATTAAGATCTCTTATTATCTGTTGCATGCTTCTTCTCTCTCTCACTCTCGTTTCTCTCCCTCTCCTAACCCGCTTCCACACACACATTCAGACATACATACACACAATCATACTTATATACATTCTGGGGGCCAGATAGCGTGATCGAGTTAGGTCACATTGGTTCTCTGTTCTCGACCTCCCCTTTGTTTAAATCACGCGGTTCCGCCGCCATTTCTAAGTTGGCAATACGACGTCACCAGCGTGGCCTCGTACGCCATCTTTATACCCCCTTCCTCTCTCTCTCTCTCACCCATACACACACACACACACGCACACACAAACACACACATACACACACACACATACACACTAGCGGTGTTACATGTGTGTTGCCATCGTTATAGTCGCTTGTGTGGTTAATGTTTTTGGTATAGTGGATTTTGTTGAGATAGTGTTCAGTGATTTGCATTACTGTTACTATCTTTTAATAAATTCTATTTGTGATTAAAGTAGTAGCGTTTGTGATTATTTGTGCATTTGTATGTGATTACAGCTGGATTATGACGGTCAGTGCTCGGACTTAAACCTTCACTGTTCATTTTATAATCATTAATATTACATATTGATATTATTAATTGAACTTTCCAAATTGAGATTGATTTTTATTTTTACAGATTGATTATTGGTCCCTGATACCAGGGTGGTGCCCCGTTATTTTTTAATTTTAATTAATAATTTAAATTTTACGGTAAGTTGTTTGGTTAATGTTTAAAATAACAAAATGATCAGTCAGTTATTAACTGAAACTGGTCTTATATCTGACACGGTCTGATGTTAATAATTAGAAAATGTTGTTTGTCTTGAATCTGCATTAGTGCTTTATTGGTTTTTCCTTTGACCAGCGTGCTAGTACAAACTTTTAGAACAGGAAATGAGACACAATCCTGAGGAAAGGAACGAACTTAACTAAACTCAGGGTTGTGACCTTTCTGACCTTTTTCAGTGGTTTCAGTAGAACAACCCCGCAGCCCTCCCCTCGGCCGTAGCCGTCTGCCGTGCTGGAGAAAGGTCTGCTCGTCCCTTCAGGTGAAATCATCTTGGCCTTGCTGAGAGCGACAAACGCTCTTGGCTCATAGATGCAGTTCACACCTCCACACAAAGCCATTTCACAATCACCTGATAAAATAAAACATATTTCAGCCTATTAATAAAAGTATGTAGTTACTCTCTGAAGTGTTACTCCAGTTGGTTCCACACGTCTTTCATACACACCTTGTTTAATGGATTGACAAGCGAGATGAAGAGCCACGAGGGACGAGGAGCAGGCGGTGTCTATGGTCAGGGACGGCCCGGTGAAGTTGAAGATGTATGAGACTCTGTTTGCTGCGATGCTCATGGCGAGGCCAGTTCCAGTCCAGTGGTTGATCACACTCGGGTGCACGTGCGCAGAATTTTTTTCGTAATCTCTGTTCATTAGGCCTAAATAAAATAAATTAAACATGTTGAAACTCAAAAGGTTGCTCCTTATCATTTTAAAGTTTCTGGATGGGTTATTTATTTTGACAGTTTTCATGTTAAAACTTGGTTCAAACAATAACTTCACGCAGAAATGATTTATATCTTCAGAAGACAGTATTAGAAGCAGTAGCTGTAAATGTTTTATTCTCTTACCTAAAAACACGCCTGTCCTGGTGCCGCTGGCCTCCTCCATAGGAATCCCAGCATTTTCTAAAGCTCTGTAAACACACTGAAGGAACTGCTTCTGCTGAGGATCCATTTGTTCCACTTCACTGTCGCTGATGCCAAAGAACTTGTGGTCAAAATCATTAAACCTGGAGAAAAGAAAAGATTGAAACCGCTGAATCAATTTAGGAGATACGTATTTTAATAGTATAATAAGAGAAAATCTACTTTATGTGAGATTTAAGATACAGAGAAGCTGATTTAGAGACATTACTTGGTTTGTTTTGGAAAATACCAACATCTGTAGTTGTTCCAGAGCTGATTTTTAACATCATTATTTGTTATTACTTTTATCAGGAGCATCTAACAAAATGTTCCCATATTCATAGATTCATGTATAGGTTCAACGATCATATTAACAAGAAGATGACCCTATAAAACAAGAACTATATGTTACAGAATCTGTTATAGAATATACATAAAACCTATATGCTCACAAAACAGAGTAAATAAACCTCTAGATCTAAATATATTAAGATTTGAACACTTACCCATCAATGAGAGCAGCCTTGGCTGTGCAGGTTTTACCCGCTTTGTTTTCGTCGGGGTCATACCAGGCGGACAAGTCGAACCTCTTTTTGGGAATTGGCACAGAACAGTTTCTCCCATCAACAAGAACCTTCCAGAAATTGTCAAGCCCCTCTCCTGTTTGGAAACATCAATGTTCCATTATACAGAATACAATTTTTCTGTAATGTAAAATGTCTCATTAAAATATTACCTCCAGGAAAATTGCATCCAATGCCCACCACTGCGATTGCGTCCTCAGCCTCCTCCATCCTCTCTGTGCACGAGAGAAAATCAAAAATCTTTACTGCACCGTCATGTCAACATCACTCGTCCCTGCAGGCGTCTCACATCCAGAAATAAAAGTGGTTCATACACTGAAAGAGTTTGTAATTAGTCCAGTTTAGTCACGCACCAGATCTCCCATACATCCATACCGTTTGCCTTTTTCCCCAAGTGATGCTATCACTGCCGGACCCGCAGCTGATACTTATAGTCAGCCTCTTTTCTGTATGAAAGATTAATGATTGATTTGTTATTTACGTTACCATGGAGATGAAGGACGTCAGTGCACACATTTATGGCGCCTTGCAAATGATAACACTGAAATTCAAAAGTAAATCAGTACGTTATCCAACTTGGGAGTGACTTCAGGTCTCGTTTCATTGCAGCTTATCACAATTATATCATCATCACTAACAATCAACCAAATCAGTTCAACATGGAACCTCTCAGTTACCTTTAACTGATTTTAACTGAAATGAATGAAAACAGAACATCTCATTGTTTTTGGTTGATAACTGGGTTTGTAAATGGAGTTCTAAAGAACGCTGTCTTCTCAGGAACTCGTTCACTGTCTTGATAGTCGTCCTGGCCCCAGTAACCTCTGGAGAACTTCCCAGAATATTGATAACCATATGTTCAACCTTTGTGTTATTGCCTTTTATCAATCCTCCACAGGTTCACTGGAATCACGTGGCAGTATAAATGTTTGAGCTCTTTATTACTTAATGTCAAAGCAGTGACGAAGCCCCTGAGGTATGAGGAAAAGGAAGTAACTAAATAAATCATGACTGACTTGATGAGGAAGAAACTTAGTAATACCAATTACAATACAATTATAATGCTACTTTCTCATATTGTGGTTTTGCACTTTTTCCACATGTATTTGGCTAAAAAATATGTTTCCTTATTGAAAACAGGAACAGAAACAGAGTGACGGAGTGTTAGAGAGTTTAATTTCAGGAAAAAACAGTACAGAAAATAATGACACGAAGAAGACGCTGCAGTCTGACCCATTAAAAAAGGTTTTGTCATGTAAACTTATCTCAGTAGTTTCTTTATTATAAATATTTCCAGTTCCATGCATCATACTGTACGTTCATTACTAAAACAAATACAAACAAGAAGTGTTAGAAAACATGTAACGTCTATATATCGATATATAAATGACCGTTACCATAAGAAAACCCATCACATCAGACTGTAAACTCTGGGATTTCATTTTAAATCCAGACGGACACATTTTCACGTAATGGAGAGCAGGCGACAGCTCAGGTCCCACAACTTCTGAGCCACGTCGTCGTCCTTTCCAGCTGCTGAGCAGTTTGCAGGAGCAGAGTCACTGAAAAGACAAAGACATCATGTATCTGACAGTGTTCTTGTGCTCAGAGGAAACGTATGGACTGCTGTGTACAGTCTAAAACAAAGTACCTGTAGTATCCACCGCTCTCCTTCTCCAGCGACGGCTCCACCGCGCAGTAAATGGTCGTCTGAGCTCCCTGCACAGAGTCTTTGGTGAAGGGACTGACCATCTTCATGACGAACTGCTGGGGGCCGCTAAGGTGGCGCCACAAATCTGTCTGGACGACACCGGGGTGGAGAGAGTACGTCGTCACACCCGTGCCTAGGGAAAACATTTTAATAACTTGTAAAAAGTTGCTGTAAAACATGAATGAGAAAGTGAAAGATACCAGAGCTGCCAGATGGAGCTTTTAAGATCAAATGGAAATCCACAGATAAAAGAGGGTGGCACTCACCTTCTAGTTTTTTAGCGAGCGTGTGGGTGAACAGGATGTTGGCGAGCTTGCTCTGGGAGTAAGCATTCGCCTTGTTGTAACCCTTCTCGCTGTTGATGTCGTCCAGATTGATGGCGCCCCAGGAGTGAGCCATGGAGGACACGGTGACTATCCTGGCCGGCGCCGATCTTTTCATCAGGTCGAGCAACAAATGTGTCAACAGGAAGTGACCTGGAGAAGAAGAGAAGATGATTGAACAAATTATGTTTGATTAACTTCTCAGAATGGTTCCTTAATAAGCTGGTAAAGATTTGTATGAAGAACCTTCTCTGCATCAAATATAGAACCAACATAGAAAAGAGGATTTAATGTACTGTCGAAGAGTTTGTGAGACACCACACACGTGTTTACTAGTTTCAAACTGATGCAGTTGTCATGAATTTATAAATGTATAATAAGTTTCTTACTGATTTTTACTATTTCCTCAAGCGCAAATTTCCCTTTAAAAGGACTATCTCGTTTTATATCACACTCCCCTCCAGGTGCAGCAAATTTTTAATGCAGAATATGCACTTGTGTCTATCTGAGCACATTTGGGCTGTTGTTCAAATTTATAACCTGAAGTCAAAGGTGCACGATGACAGTTATTTCGAAGGAACATTATCAAGTGAGTAATTGTGTCAACAAAGATACGTGCACAGCAAATCTACACTTATCTCACAGACATCTGCTTGGCCATAAATGAGAGATTTCTCTCTTACTCCCGATGATATCATTGGAATAACCTGGGATCTAAAGTAAGAGGGAGAGTTTACTCGAGTTCACTTTAGATGCTTAGGTTATTCAAAAAGAGTCCATTGACTTATTCTTGTTAGTTGAACTTATCATTGCACCTTCTCTTACAGCTCTAACTAAAGTTGAACTGCTATAAGTTTGTTAAACACACCTGTCAAATTGTAGAAAATGTAAACTCAGTCGTCAGGTAAATTAGTTATGACAGACTGAAACTTTTACTTTAACCAATATCTTCTGTGTTGTCCTTTTGCAGTTGTTATAAAAAGCACGACACAGAAGTGAAGTCCAAACCAACCAGCTCGAGTTTAAAGTGATTACATTTACACTTTATGCACCCTCATTAAAACTGTGTCTGTGAACTTTAGCAGGAGGAAGTTTGTCCATCTCTTCCTTATTATTTCCCCAAGGGACTGTCTTAGCTGACACCAGCACAGCCAAAAGCTGATAGTTTCAATATTTAACAGAAAAACTGGTTTTACTGCCAAAATCTCCTGCCAAGTAGAACGGAGGATGTAAAATAGGACACATTAGTGTTTAGGGGTTTGGGATAAAGGCTAAAAACTCCTCAGTATTTGCTGCAGTTCATTTTCTAGACACAATGTGGGCATCGAATATAAGAATATATTTTGGGAAAACAAGAGCAACAGGCCCTTGTTCATACGTGGAATCAACATCTGTCCTGAGAGATCTGATCACAAGTTCAGCTCTAAGTTCGTCTGTTCACATCTGGTATTGGAATCCGTCCGAGGGCTCAGACCTCGTACAGACTGAGGCTGGAGTTCTTCTGCAGTGGCAGCGGGTTCGATTCCAACTCTGCCATTTTCTACTTCCCCTATTCTGTCTCCACATTTCACACTTGTACCGTCCTGTCGATTAAAAGGTCCAGTGTGTAAGATTTAGGTGAAAGGGATCTATTGGCAGAATGTGAATATAAAATAATCTTAGTGATGTTTTCACTAGTGTGTTTCATCTAAATTGTACGAATTCTTCTTCTCTTTACACTAGAATTGGCCGTTTATATTTAAATACTTTATATTTACACTGGGAGCAGGTCCTCTCTACAGAGGCCGCCATGTTTCTACAGTCGTCCAAACTAAACACCTTTTGAGTTTTTATGACAACTGAGGTTTTCCACAGGATCTCTCTCATGTTTGGAAGGTGGAGGGGGAGGTGAGGGGGGGTATTCAGCTGCAACATGACACTTCACCACTAGATGCCACTAGATTCTACACTCAACCTTTAAGGCGAATTGCCCCAAATGTATCCATATAAGCAAATAAACAAGTTTGTGAAATGATGTTTTTAGATAGTTTGACAATACACGTGTGTCTGTTGCCGACGTGTTTACATGTGTGTTGGTGTGAGAAGGGAGAGAGACAGAGGGAGAGAGGGTCAGGAGGAGCTGAGCGGCTCAAAGTGCACACCGAGGAGGAGTGGAAAAACATTTTTGTTGTCATGATGAAACAGCGGCCCCTCACACGAGACCCAGGATGCCTTCACATTCACACGCATCACAGATCAGCTCCCAACGGGGTCTGAGTGATCGGGTCTCGGGTGCGTTGACACCTATTCAGAGCGGTCTGCTTGTGATCGGATCTCTAAGAACGTTCAATACCAGGTCATCGTCTCCTCACTGCACAGATAACGTGGATTTATTTACCCATGTGATTGACACCGATCTGCATCTCAAAGCCATCTGCTGTTTGCCCATAAGGACAAACCATCACACCGGCATTGTTGATGAGGATATTGAGTTTGGGCTCTTCTGCAAAAAAAAGGAACATGAAAATGTAAAATGCTTTTTTTTGTTTCTTTTTTAAATTCCTTTCACATTCACAGAATTCTCCGGTTTTACCTTTGTTGATGGCTTCAGCGAATTCTCTAATGGACTTGGTATCTGCCAGGTCAAGTTTCATGCAGAGGACGTTCTTGTTGTCTGATTTTTCGATGACGTCTTTAACGGCGGCCTCTGCTTTCTCCATGTCCCTGCACGCTATGATGACCTTCGCCCCTAAACAGAAGAATAAACAGCTGTCTCTCTACACACCGGTCCAGACAATCAACAGATATTAAAGTGACGTGTGGGAGAAAAGGGAGGACAGCACCCTCTCATGACTAGATGTGGACATTACTCAACTAGACTTTCTGATTGCATCACTGAAGCAACTGTGGAAACACAATGCACACTTTGTCTTGCGAAACAGGAAATGGGTTACACAACGTTTTACACAATTTTTTTTCTTCATCGCTTTGTTATTCGGCAGGATGACGCAAAAACTGCTGAACGGATTTACACAGAAACCTGGGCCATGAAATGTAAATCGGGACAAAAGGGGCAGATCCAGGCTTTTTATTTTTTTACATTTTCAACAATTTCCCAGGGAGTAGTTCATGAATCTTGATGGGAAAAACTGGCAGATTTCAGGGACTGATATCCATGAGTGTGTGCAGCCTGAGACTCTCTGTACTTAAACTGTCCATGATTTCAACACCCAGCTCGAAGGATAAATAACTAAAGTAACTCCAGTTCCATTCCTAATATTTTTAAAGGGATTTAAAGTGGACATGTTCTGATACCAGGTTGTGGATCAGCCAGTGCGCAAATCTATGAACCGATCTCACGTCTTTAAAGTAACTTCACTCAGATCCAGATTAAACTGCAATTTTCTTTTCCCAGGATCAGTAGCTTACAGCTGTTACAATACGCACTGGTACCGGATCGGAACTCGGTATAGGCTGATCCGCAAAGTCCAGGTATCAGTACTGGTATAGGGATGGGATGAATGGTATCAGAACATCTGTAATGTAAAAGGGGGGGAGGAGGAGGAGGAGGAGGAGGAGGAGGAGGAGGAGGAGGATTTCCCAAATGAAGGTTGGGTATAATTTGATGTGAAATGAAACCAGAGCCTATTGGAACAGGTTCAACAACCAGAAACACATCATGTAGGATGGCTGATGTTTGATTGAACAAAACCAGGCTCAAACACTGGAGGTCTCTTTGAATTGATGTGAGTCATCATGACCCGGCAGAAAGAGAGATGATGTGATAATGAGTCAGATGATCTCATGTGCAGCTTTTGTGTTGTTTTGTAAGAAGCTGTAGCCGGTCTCACCTCTTTTTGCCAGGTCCATGGCTGTTTCTTTACCGATCCCAGTGTTGGCCCCGGTGATCACCACGGTCTTATCATCCAGCCTGACGTCAGAGGACCAGGGCGTCCGGAAGAAGTTTCTGACACATTATAAAAACAAGTAATAAAATAAAACTGTCAACGTGTTCACTCTCATCTTCATAATCCCAAGAGAATCCAAACCATTACAGATTTGATCCTTGTTTCCTTTTATTATTATTATTATTATTATTATTATTATTATTATTATTATTATCATATTATGTATTTATGGACACATTTCCTTCATAATCCCTCTGAAGCAAATATACACATTTCTGTTTATCTTTAGTTTCTTGTTATATTATTTAGTCATGTACACACAAGCTGGATTCTTTGTACACTGTTTGTACATTTAAATGTTTTTTTCAAGAAAGCATTTGAAAAAAAAAAAACAAGTTTCCAGGATGTTGAGAAATGACTTAAAACTGTGACTCAACAAAATGGGTGAGATAAACCCTGAACAACTGCTTTAACCACACTAACACTAAACCACATGTTTGTCCTCATTTCATCCAAACACATGATAAATAGATCAACAGTGATTTGAGCATTAATCTATTTATGACAGAATCTGGTTTTTATTTGTAGTTTAATCTCGAACTAAAACTACAGAATTCAACAACCTGATAAAAAACACTTCTCACCTGATCGTCTGCATCTTTTCTCGTTTTGAGGCCGAAACACTGAAAACAAACCGTGAATCTTATTTTCACAGAATCGAACCATAAACTGTTTCACAAATTGAAAACTTGTTGATCCGGAAGTGTCATTTTACCTAATCCATTTCTGTTTGAGTGTCCGGTGTTTTAGCCAATCAGCTGCGACGGCGTCACCGTCGCTCAACGCCGATTGGTCAAATTGTGAAGTTCAGTCCGCCCTCTCGGGTATTTGTGTTTGATTATGAATGCGGGGCTGCGCCGCACGGGCGGGGACTCCATAACTGGGCTTCGGTCAAATTCAAAAGGAGAATTTATTTATTATGTTTCTTAAAAATATAATAATAATGAAGTAGTAGGAAAAGCATTTATTAGTACTATTTGAAGGAATGTTGCAGCATTAAAATTTACCTTAAATATAATATTAAATATTCAGTCCTGAAAAATGTCCCATTTGACGATACATTTAAATATATGATGATATTTTATTATCACTCATCTACACACTTATTTTGTTAGTTTTGAACTGTTTATTGTGAATTTAAAATTATTATTTTCATAGTGGATTGATCTGCTGATTATTGTTTTTTCATTTAACTAAAGCCATCAAATAATTATGGTAAAAAGTGTATTTCTCTTTGAAATATAGAGTACAAGTATAAGGTAAAGTACAAATACTATAATTCTTAAGAACTCAAGTAAATGTACTCACACAATATTAAAAACACTATGTATTTAATGGTAAAACTCATGTCAGAGTTGTGTCAGTTTTATTGTGAAGTATGGCATTACACCATTGATATAAAATATAATCTGATTGACAAAGATTGATCACAGTAAAAATAATTATTATAAAGCTAGGGAAAAATAATATCCCTCAGAATTATAATATAATGTAATGTAATTCAAATAATTCTTCCTTAATAAACAACAAAGCCATCTAACTAATTTTGTAATGTGTAACTAGGACTTTAACCAATTTACTAACTTCGCATCCTAAGTATAAATTGATAATGAAGCAAAGAAATAAACTAACAAAAGTATAAAAAATCCTCCTCCTTTCTTGACGTTGTTATACTGTGATTCTGCAGTTTCTCCAGCAGGTGGCGTCCTTTAACCACCCACCACCTTTAACGCTGTGGAGCCTGTTTTGCTTTGACACCAGCAGCTCCTTGTTTCTGTGTTTTGTCTGCACACAGATCAGCAGCTTGGTGTTTGGGGGGGATCTCGTCCTTGGCCGAGGTCTCACTCTGCTGCTCAATATTCTGCAGGAATCACAAAGAAAGAAAAAAATCCACAGAATTACCCATCATGCCTTTCTGCAGAGGTCACACCACGGCGTGCACGGTTCGTTCACATGTCACAGACATTATTACAGCATTACAGTGGCTTTACACTGTGGACACAAGGTCATTAGCTCAGGAAACACTGCAGCGGTCATCAGCTGATTGTGCGTAAGCAAACGTTTCCTTCCCTTTTCTCTGCTGCATGATCAGTCAGTGTGTGAGTCTGTGTGTGTCCATACAGTGTGTTCTTGTGTGTACCACACTGATTAATAGACAGTTGTAAGATATCTAAATGAAGTTTGTGTGCACTTCTCTTGATTGCACGACCCCCCCCCCCCCCCCACACACACACACACACCTCCTCTCTTTACTTTGCCATGTTGATTTCAGCAGAAAGTGGAGACGAGTGGCAGCTGATACATTTTTCATTCACTGTAAAACAATGAGTGATCACCTCACAGTACAGTGAGAGCCCCACATCCATTTGGTCCACATCCTATCCACTTACAAGTATAGGGTTATGCCTGTACTGCATCCGGCCACCAGGGGGTGATCAAGATGATTTGGCTTCACACTTGGGGAGCTGACATATTGTCCATCTGTATTTACCGACCACGTTTGGCCCATTTCTCATTCTTCCACAAGCTTTGAAATCCCCGTCTGTAGTTTTACCTCCTTGAAGGAGGAAATGAAACCACATCAGTCTTCCATCAGTCAAGTGAGACATAAATATTTAATTATTTATCTAAACCTTTTATTTTATCCTGAATATTTGTACCAAGTTAAGAATCTTTATCCAGAGTTGTTTATTATTTTCATGTCATATTTTTATCCCTTGTGTTTGTTGTTGATTTTTTTTTTTTTCATTAGTGACACACGGAAAACACATCAGACACAACAGTTTACCTCAAACTGTGACTGGCGCCGCATCAGCAGCAGCAGCGTCTTCCCCGAAGCCAAAGACAATGGAGACGCAGGAGGATGCACTCGATAAACTCTGAGAACAATCCATTAGCTATTATGGGACTATTAACTTTGGCAGATGGAGAGCGAGAGGATGCAGGTTTTTATTTTTAATACAGAGGGACGGAGAAAAAAACCAACAAACAAACAAGAGCTGGAGGAGAATATCTTATGTTGATATGAATTCACATTCTGATGGGGAATTATAGTGTATTTGTGAAATGTGGTTAGCACACAAGTAAATGGAGGTTTGTAAAGATCCATTTTAATATTTCAAATCCACTTTATCCAGCTTTTATCCTGTCGAACAACGACAGGAATAAAACAATAAAAAATGATGAGGCACTTTATTTACAATGCTCTTCTACTGCGTTTGAAATAATTAATAATAAAAATCAATATTGAAATATTGGTAAACAGTAAAACATTTAAAAGATTAATTTCAGGCATATTTTAAGACCAAAAAAATTATATGAGCATATAAACACAATATTCAGAAGCATAATGATGAAAATTCAATAATATTTTCTGTCTTAATATCAACAACCATTATGAGCATGTATATAAAGTAAATATAAACAGTCTGAAAGATCATGAAATAACACATTATAATATTAGTAATGATCTTACCATTTAATTCTTGTTGTAGTTATATAAGTATTAAAATGACTTTAACTAATACAAACCGAAA
The DNA here is from genome assembly GCF_009819705.1 of Hippoglossus hippoglossus. Lineage (NCBI taxonomy): Eukaryota > Metazoa > Chordata > Actinopteri > Pleuronectiformes > Pleuronectidae > Hippoglossus > Hippoglossus hippoglossus. Next base: position 16,588,750 of record NC_047170.1, on the reverse strand, counting down.
ACCAATATTCAAGCAGAGCGCTCGTCACAATTAAATGTCGTCATGATTCAAATTAAATGTTTATTTTACGGAGAAGGAGATTTTATAAACACGGACTTTGACTCAGACTCTGAGCTCCACAACCCTCGATGTGAACGTAGTGATTTAGAGAATCACTATGTTTAAAGAAAGGAAACTCCTTCTCTTGCCCTTTGCAGCAGGTCAAGTAGCAAAGCTGGCAGAACACGACGCCTTAATGTTTACATTACAACAATCTTTCCAAGGTGACACACACACACACACACACACACACACACACACACACACACACACACACACACTCATGCAGGCCGGCGGCCATCAGTCTGGCTCATCCGTCGACCTCCCTTCAACAAAAACCTCAAATGATCTGAATCTGTGGGACATGATAAACATCTCCGAGCGTCCTCACCCCCGTGCAACCGGCCCTCACCGGTTCACCCATCAGCCACATTCTGTTTAGTCTGTCTCTTTTCTGTCTGCTGCACCTCCTCCTCCTCCTCCTCATCCTCCTCCTCCTGTGCCCTGCCTCTGTATTTGGTTTCTCACCCTTTCAGCCTCAGTCACCATGTTACATAACACGTAAACGCTGCCATTCATTTTGTTCAGGTCGTTTCTCCTCCGCTGATCCAATCTCCGACGTGTAATGGCTTTCTCAACTGCCGCAGCGTTTCCCTGAGATACAAATCTAGTCCAGATCATAATTACAGTCTTGTTTTTTGATCGGCGGTGCTGCTGTACACCAGATGACAGAGCCCTTCATCTGACCACCGCACTGCTGACTCAAACACACTGTGTCATTTAGCTCGGCCACACAGGCTCCCTCCATAACTGGGCTCAGGCGCTTTCTGTCAACGTTCTCTGGAGAAATCAAACTGTAAGGTTGTTGTAAACCAGACTTAGTCTTTGGTTGTAAATCATACAACATGACAGTAAGGCAAAAAAAAAAAAAACGATGGTTACTGTTATACAACGCATCCTGATTATGGGCTCAAATCTTCATGCTCAGGTTATTTTTGTCTCTACAGAAGCAGCAAGGAAAAATATTCCAAATTTATAAAACAGCAAAAACTCCACTTAAATATGTGAAATCTTCCTTTGAACAGGGATGAGCTGGCAAATGAAAATAAAGCATAAGGGCACAAGGTTCAGTGTGAGGGATTTACTGGCATCTGGCAGTGAGAGTGCTGACGGCTTCAAACTGAAACTGCACAAGATGCTTCACTTCTAAATATAGAAATATAACCAAATTTGATCAGTTCATCTTTTTAGTCCAACATAATGTTTGTACCTAATTTGAAGAAATTCCCTTCAGTCATTCTTGAGATTTTGTGTTCACAAGGTAAAGAATGTGCTGTGGCCTTTCACCAACAAAATCTAAACTCTACAGATACCACACTGTGGTTGTATGCCTCCGCCATCCAGTCCACCTTTGACCTCTGACCTTCAAATTCTAATCAGTTCATCCTTGAATCAAAATAAATGTTTGTACTATATTTGAAGAAATTCCCTCAAGGCGTTCTCGAGATATCTTGTTCACAAGACATGGGAACGGACATATGTATGAATATACAACTTGAGAACATAAACAAAGTCTTTCGTGTGAAATAAAAACTGACCAGAACCCTGTCGCTCAAAACCTGATTGAGAAAATACGATTTCAGGGCCTTTATCCTGACGTAGACCACAACCAGATCCAGAACACCATAACAGCAGATTCACCACTTTTCATTTAATTCCCTTCACATCCACCTTTTGATCGTCACTGTTTCATCTCCGGCGGCATCGTACAGCATCACATCTGAACCTTCACGTGTTCTGCTCTGTGCATCAAAGAGATCGTCCAAGATGGACGTAAGATGGCGGCGTGGTGAGTTGCCCTTTGAAGGTGAGCGGACAGTCATTAGGGATCCGCCACGAGCCGCAGGAAACAGGCGCTCGCTGCTATTTATAGAACCGTCTCAAGGAGTCAATAGCTGTGAGCTGTGTAGGGAGGCATCCTGTGGAGGGGAAGGGGACAGTGTGTGTGTGTGTGTGTGTGTGTGTGTGTGTGTGTGTGTGTGTGTGTGTGTGTGTGTGTGTGTGTGTGTGTGTGTGTGTGTGTGTGTGTGTGTGTGTGTGTGTGTGGATGCTTTACGACATTTATAGCAGCGCGAGGCAAGGTGTCATGTTTCAGTGTGACGTTCCTGGAGCAGTTTCATACAACGCAACCTGCTGGTATCTGGGTTGTTTTAGTGGATCGTACCAAAGCAATAAGCTGCCACTGCACTGATTATGATGTTATCAATGTATTTCGGCGACTTAATTGATTTTCAGTTCAGTTAAAGGCGACGGAGGAAACAGTGACCCCTGCAGAACAAACGTATTTTCACACGGCTGACTGGGCATTGATGCAGCTCTGTATATTCTGCACTGTAAATAATAAAGTCACAGTTTGATTCCCTATATTTCTCATAACCCTTCACACGTTGATCGTTACACGTCCTCGCCTCCTGACACGTTTACCGTCCTTCTCATCCAACATGTCACCTTTGCCAAATACTGTAACGTGGGAGCCGGCGCTCTCTCATACTGTCGCTCGGCCATCAGGTCCTAATTTATTATTTTACACAACCCCCTGGTACAACGGTGTGGAAATCACTTTATCAACACTCTTTGCTTTTACTGCTGACGGAGTTTTTCACTTCTGTTAAAGTGTAACTTTCTTCCTCCTCCTGCAGACGTAGCAGGTGCAGCTTAGTTTACTACGTGTGAACTTTATCCACCACCGAGCGACAGTCCTCCCTCAACCCCTCAACCGTTAAGCAACCTATCAGGTTTTATTATCTGATCCCCGCCAGGACTTCTGTAATGTGCAGATGAGTAAAGATTGTACAAATACATGTAGGAAACAGAATCATTCCTGTCAATGATTCTCCACAGTTTGTAAAGACTTTTAGAAACATAAAATACTGACTGCAACGAGAAAAGGGAAAAACAGAATCGGAATATTTCTTTATTAATCTGTTTCAGTCTAGACATCCTCTGTCCTCGCTGTGCCTGCACCATTAACTCTTTGAAGAATGGTTCGTCACTGGAGCGCAATGAATCCTGGGATAGTTTCTCCTCTACATGAAGGGTTTAGATGCAGCAGGACTTGTATGAAATTGTCTCTTTCCAGAAACAGCCGTGGTGCTGAAGAGCCCAAGAGAACTTCATGACAATAAAGTGTAACAAACAAACAGTTTTCTGTCTCCCTGCTGTCGGCCTTCTTATATAACAACAACAACAATAATTGTAACTCATGTATTATACGCTGTATTTTTCTAGATTTAGGGTTAGGCTCCAGTGAGGCTGGGGTCTTTCAGTTTTGGGGTTTGCACGTTCTCCCAGTGTCTGCATGGGTGTCCTCTGGGTAACTTCCTCCCACAGTACAAAGACATGCAGATTGGGGTTCGGTTAATTGGAGACTCTTAATTGGTTTGAGTGTGAGCCTGAATGCTTGTTTGTCTCTGTGTGTTGGCCCTGCAGTAAGCTGCTGACCTGTCCTCTCTGCACCCCGGCCTCTCGCCCAGTGTCCCCTGGGCTGTGGCTCCGGGCCCCGTATGAACCTCAGAGGATAAACAATATGAACAATGATGCACGAGTGTGTTTGTCTGTGTTGATGTTACTTTCCATTACTTCATATTTCAACAAGGCAAATCTTTTGGTTCAGTTGCACATAGAAAAAGTGAGCAAATTCTGTACATGTCAACCTTTTGTGTTTGATTAGAGACCATCAGGGATTCAGTTCTGTCCTGGATGATGTGATGGAAGCAGAGAAGGAAACAGTGAAGTCAGGAGGATGAGGAGAAGAGTGAGGATGAAGATGATAACATGAGAGGGAACCTGACAGATATTTGCGCTGTGACAAGCAACTATTTCCAGATTTTTGAGCAACATCCCTGTTTGTAATATCTCTCTAAAACCTTTACACCTTTATCTTTATATTGCATACGTAGAGAAAAGCCATATATTGTTTATAGTATATATATTTTCGTTTCTATTCCTGTTTTTATTTCTTATCACATTTTGCCCCTTACGCTACTCTCTTGTGCTGCTGTGTCAAGTTTGATAAATTCAAGGTACATCTCATCTTATCTCTTATCTAACCTTCCAAATGTTTGGTTTCCAGTATTCTCTAAATGTGATGCTCAGATAATAAAGGACAGGTTTTTCTAAAGAACTATTTATAGTCAATTTAATTGCAAAGAACAAAGCAGAGTCTGTCTCCCTGGGCGATTAGCAGATCATCTGTCAGGTGGGAACAAGTATGAAAAGCATTTTAAATCTCCAAAAAGGTACGAAAAGCCTTGAAGTCTAGAACAAATCTGATCATCATATGACCTGATCAAATAAACTGTTGTTCTCACATTGAAAAAGTCTAGATGAGAAACTATAAGACAGTGATTTACAGTATCTACTGTTTGTTGATGCCAGGACACCTGCTCTCATGATGTGACATTTATTTCTATCAATTCATCAACACATGGAGGAACAGCATGTGTAATAAAGGCAACTATCTCTTTTTTAGTTTCACATCTCCCTGAAACAAACAATCATAAGTTGATTTAAGATCCTCTGGTTCTCTGTGAGGGGCCAGTATCTGGTCGCCTTAGTAAATCAGTGTGTACACACAGTGGCAGTGTAGTGACAGCTGCAAGCTTTCTCATGAATGACCCGGAGGATAAAACGCACCACTGTGCACCTCTATTCACAGCAAATCAAAAGGCATTTAATTGCGTCAAGAAAAGAATTATTATCTGTTGGTGGCTAATGAGCCAGATATTCTCCTCGGCCGTAGGTCGTGACCAAAAATGGAGCAAAAAGAGAGGAATAGTTGGAGTTATATTTGCAAGATGAGCCAGAAACGCGACAATCAACTTAAAATGGTGATAAAACCGCACGTCCTTGTGGTTTTGAACAATAACTTTCAATTTTGAATATAAAATTAAATTAAACCAACTATTATTTCCATTTACAAATTTACGGCTGCATGTAAGTAATTGTTTAACCAAATGACCTGCGCACATTCAAGCCTGCGTGATGACATAGCTGCTTTTTTACCACAGATTACGAGGTTGAAGAACAGTTTGAACATGTACTTGTCATGTAATGTATGTGCATACAGTAATAACGAGATCACAATAATTATGTATTTATACAGAGACATTTTAAAAAGACTTAAGTAGAGGGCGACCAGGCCACGAACACACACGACAGAGAGCATGTTTCGGGCCGAAGGCAAAGATCATGATGGACGAGTGGCGTGGAAAAACGTTTGAGTGGGAGAATAATGACGAAGCAGCTCGTACATCCAGCAGCAGCCGACTGTGACCTCCTCTCTTCCTGTGCCCAACAGGCCTCTCCGTCGGACGAGCTCCACAAATACACTAACTGAGTCCAGATGATTCATTAGGAGGAAGTTGATTGGGGTCACTCTTTTACATAATCACAGGGGGGTTACTGTGTTACTTCAGGGATGTTATGTGAATAAACAGTGAAAATTCAAACTGAGAGTTTTGTTTTCTCTTGGGTTCTCTTATACAAAGACGTATAGGCGTCTCACATCTGGTCAGTGTGCACTCGGCCAGTTAATTGTCTTAATGGTGGAAGTGGTTTGCATGTGTTTGTCTAGAAAAACCTTTTAGGCAGTTGAACCGTTTGAGCCTCCCACTGCGGACTCAACGAAATTCCAGAGAAATTTGCCAGGACACGGCTTTAATTTCGTCCCTTTTCCTCTCAGGGATTACGTTATGTAAGACCTCGCATAATCCCAATTTGTGTTCAAACTACATTTCAGCACTGATCAAGTGGATTAAAAGCCCTCATGGACGGAGCAGAGCCACACAACGCAGTTTGTTGTGGGTGTCGGAGTCACAGTACTAACATCTATTTCTTACATTCACAGCAATTTCTTGCATTGTACTGTACGTTGACTATTGCAGAGGTTTGTGAAGTAACCAAGTTCCCAACTTTTCAAAATAAAAGCTCTGTAATTCAGCTCGATGGGAAGAAGCATTGCAGCAACAAAGTAACCGTTGTGTTTTTACTTGGTCGACAAATTGCCAAACAGGAAATGGTTCAGTCGTATGTTGCTGCCCTGATGGAGATCACATTTGTCCTGTTTGTTTCTCTAACCTAGTAGTGAAAGGTGCATATTATAGTATGTATAAGTATTCTTTTTGAAACCTAATTTTATTGCCTTCTATTATCTTCATATTTTTACAAATAAATAAATGCTCATCAGATGTTAGCAGAGTTTTACTGGAGATGTGAGAGGACCTCGACACATGAATGCAGCTCTGTTCTTGGAGCCTTGTTTTTAAAAAATCTGGACATTTGCCATATTTCTCCCCTGCAGTGAATCCACCAGGGTGTGTTATGTTAAACACTGAATCGTATATGTCAGACAAGTATCTAGGAACTGCTGCAGCAAGTTAAAAAAGGTGATAAATCACCAGGTTTACACACATGTTCTGCACATGTCCTGTGTATTTGCAGACGATCATCCAAACCTCAACACGCTGAGTAAGAATATGAATAGACCGGAATACATAATGCTCGTCAGTGTTACCATGCAAATCAAGTCTCCCTCCTGCACAGTTTTGTCATTGTCATAAGGGGCGAAGTGGTCGATGACAAAAGAAGCACGAGGAGCTCTTTGCTATTCACAGAAACTGAGCTGCGGAGCCGGAGGGACAGAAAACTGGACGCTCTAAAGAAAACGGAGCCGGAGAAGAAAGGCCGAGAGAGAAACTGGTTCATATGCATCTGAATGAGGGCGAAAGAAAGTGGGTTTATAATGTGATCCTTGACACGTCTTTCTATTCAAGCAGAGAAAAAAAAAATCGGACCGGCCCCGGACTATTGATATTCAGTCCCTGTCCCGCAGTGTTTGAGTCTCAGGCCTCAGCAGATGCTTCAACACAAACCATCACCAAGGAAGCTACTGTATAAACACACAGAGGTTTGTTGACCATCACCAGAAACAAGTTCCTTCTCCACTTTCTTTCTGAAATACAAACACATTTTTTACATTTATCATTTGTCACAGAGGAAAACTGATCTGTTTAAAGCTGCTCTGCAGTACACAGCAGAAAAGGGAATGTGAAAGTCTTTTAGTTTTATTTCAGCTTGATAATATCTCTATTGTTGAGAAGGAACTACAACACATGAGACATTACAAGTTATGTTAATCGTTAACGTTATTAAAACCTACCTAAATGCATTTAAGACCTAGTATATGATAGTTTTACATATCTAAGACATTTTAAGGCTTAGAAATAATTAAATATTAGACTTTTTAGACTCTATAAGACCATGATGATGACAGGAAGCAAGTATATGTCATTAGTCTTCAGCACGCTGCCTAAATTAAAAGGAGAAGCTAAATGGTAAAAAATGGAACAAAGACATGACGCTGCTTTAATTCTTTGTGTTTCCTCATTATTTGTGCTGAAATTAATATAGATGTGATATTTTTAACAGTGAATCAATATATAACTGCACTAGATGTTGCGTGATGTATTTTTACAGTGTATGGAGAGGTGGGGGGGGGGATGCATCTGTTGAAAATGTTGAAATCCTTTGTTCATCTCGGTTCTTTTTATCTCTGCTGCAGTCGGCTCACACCCACTGATGAGGGGACGGCAGGTGGTGATAAAAAGCGGAAAGAAGAGAAAGGTTGTTCTGAAACGATAACGTCCGCTGCAGACAGACCTGCACAGACATTAAGGTTCGAGTGTTCCTCATCATTCACAGTAAGTGGAGGAGCTTCTGCGGCTTTGTAGACGCTCCTCTGTGCTTTCAGCCTCTCGGACACAATGGGGAGCTGGCCTGGTTTCTGTGCCTCCCAGTCACAGGGCGCACAACAGCGTTATCGGAGGGAGGTTTTTGGCACACGCAACGCAAAAGGCTGAATCCCCTGCACCCATCACTTCTGGCTTCCAGCAACCCCCATGTCCCCCCCGGTTTACTGGCAAGAGCCAAGGACCAAACAAGAGTTGCTTGTGCGCTTGTTCAGGATTTCTTAAACGACTAATTGGGGAAAAAAATAGTGACATAACGACGACTTATTCATTGTCAGTTTATCTCCTGTTTTCTTTGGACATGAACGACTCTGTTCTCGTGCAGATGGTCGTCAGACGAGGAGGGAGAGTTTCCATCTGTCTCAACCGTCTGTTGGAAAATGAAAATCTTAATGTTTGCTTGAACCCAAATTATCTGAGTAACAATTTCATGTAATCTGCAAAAAGATCTACTAAAATGACATATGTTACGTAGGGTTTGGTATGAAAGCTTTGGGGGTGCAAGTATGAAGAGTTCCCTAATGATAACCATAGGGCGCATGGATTTTTAAGAGACTTCTGATAAATTAAGGCTCAGATCTGAGAAAACGAGTCGAGCACTGAGAACCTCAGGCCATCAGATCCCTGGAATGTTCTTTTGTTGCAACCATCACATGATGGATTATCCCCCTTTCACCATTTACATAATCAGTTCTACGATTGTACTGCCCTGCAGGATGCAAATCACACAGCTAAAATATTCTGCATGATTCACACACAGAAATGATGATAAAGAGGTTATGAAAATGACTGGAATCAGCCATTAAATCATTTACAGTATATACTCTAAGCCATTTGGCCTATTTAAGACATATGAAGCATTAACTTTAATCAGGTTTTAACTGAGAAATCAATTAAGTGGCATATAATAACATTAATACTACATTTCCTAAGTGTGTCCGTCTTTTGTTAAATTATATTTTCAGAATTGAATCCATTTGTCGTCTCATGTTCTAGTTTCCTCCGCTGCTGCAGTGACCGACTGTAGCTCGGTAATGTTTCACCATATCTTATCTTCACAGAGCTCGGTACTGAGCGCGCTATCCTCCACTGTAAGTTACTCATTTGGGTGTAGTAGTGGCAGCAGCGGCCTGTGATATGGCCAACGAGGCTCTGTGGTTAAAAGGTTCAACCCGTTTGTGTTTGTGGGCAAATGTTTAAACCTGTGGACCAGAGGTGACTGGTGAACTTTGATCTGTGAGGAGCCACAAACACACACAGCGACATGGTGAAACAAGCTTTGATAGAAGACACACATTCACTCAACAGCCTGAAGGACCAATTCATAATGAAATAAAACTGTTTTTCACCTTAGTTTAAATAAAACAAAAGTCTGGCCTTCGTTTTATATGCGATACTCACAAATCTCGTTGTCTTTCCAAGCGGACAGCTTCTACATGTGTGGCTTTTTTTAAATGTCTTTGTCGTCCAGAGATTAGTTAATGTCATAAATCTTTAGCATGTCAGTCCGTCATCAATACTCTAGTTCTGCGGAGGATCTCCTGCTGGGTTCTCACGTCGGCTCCTCTCTGGAGTTTCTCTCACCTCCCAGGAGAATGTCCAGAGGTTCTCTGGAGTTCATCGCATGTCTGAAGCAGCTTAAGTAAACAGCTGCTAATGCTTACATTAACTGCTAAGCCCCATTAAATACAGTAATGACTTTAACTCTGAGCCAAAGTGAAAGACATTCATCCTTGTGTCCTACAGATTCGGCTGATGTGACCAAACAGGAGTTCTCCACTGTTAATATCATTGTTCTTGTTTCTATAGGTTCTCCTTCCTTGTCAAAACCTGAGGACTTACTATAGCTGTGTTTGAATTTCACACCCTTCTACAACAGAAACCGTTTTACTGTTCAAACATCTTCATGTCATCTCGCTTTTTGTTTCCGCTCTGGTCACTGAGGACAAATAAAAGTCCGACCTGCAGCGTCAGCTCGGAGGTGAAGCCTGAAATGTGCTGAACCCGTCTGCCTCAGTTATTAAATGGTCAGTGAGTTTTCTGTCTGACTGTGACCGTGTGTGTGTGTTTTGCAGCGAGGCTTTGGATTAAAGCTGTTGTGCTTCAAAGATAATGAGATCTGCTTTCTTAGGAAAGACCTTGACACGAGAGGCAGAGACGCTGCAGCTCAGAGTGTCAACACAACGTTTCTCATTGTTTCCTCAGGAAACGCTCAGCACTGATGGAACGGGTTAAATTCCCCAGAATAATAACTAAGCCTCAGGTGCAAACTGAATTAACACAATTAAAACAATGCCAATTATTCATAAACGCAGACCTTTGTTCATTCATAATCACCTTAAAGGAAAGTCTGGTGGTGTCAGCGGCAGAGGGAATTAGACTTTTGTAATCCCTGTAAACCTGAAAACAAAGTTCTGTTGTGACTCAAAATATTTACCTTGTTCGCGATGAGAACACGATTTCCCTTATCTGTTGAATGTCCGTTATGTTTATACTGACAAACCTTTAATACTTTACCTGACCTGCTGCTCGACACTGTGCTCCACTGACCTTCAGCTCATTTTCAAATTCAAGAAGTAAAAATACACAGCGACAATAAAAACGTGAGAAAAGGTCATTAAAATTATGACACACATAAAAAGGTCCAAACCAAACTGGCCTTTTTTTTATTGTTTTTGGTAAAAACAATAAAACAATTCACCAGAATGTCACTCAGTCCTGCACCTTCCTCCACCGAGGCCAAACAGGACGAGTCAATTCAATCAAGCCTTCAGGCAAAGACAGCAGAACGATGCAGATCATGAAATCATCATAAAATCATCATTAATCTCCATTGAGGAAGAATTACAGGTTGATGAAAAGACAAACCAATAGCAGCCTTTATTCACAACAGAAAAACACACTGAGATATAAAGCTAAACTAAAAGATCTTGCACACATAAAAGTTTTTTTGCTGTAGTTTTTCCCTACTGTTGTTGAAGGTTAAGGGCAGAAGTTGTCATACTTTGTTTAGGCCTATGAGGCAAATTGTGATTCGTGAATATGAGCTATACAAAGAAAATTTGATATCAGTCCCCTATCCCATATGTTCTATCTCGCAAAGGTGATTTTAAGATCCATGAACAATGAAAATGATGAAATGCGCCAAAAGTGAACAGGTTCTTTCTTTCTCCAGGACCCATCCTTCCATCCTTCCTTCCTTCTTTCCCTCCTTCCTTCCTTCCTTTGTTTTTGTGAAATCCTGCTGACAAACACACAAATGGACAGAGGTGAAAACTGACCCTCCGTGGTGGAGTCTATCATAATCTACTTAAATTAAATTGCTACTAGTTCTATTAGTTTCCACATAACTACGTTACACGTGCGTGTCTGCATCCCATAAACTGCGACGGCCCCTCCATGCACTATGTGATGTACAAACACACTTTCTGTGCGCTCATCATCCTTCGAGCAGCTGACGTTTGCCCTCGTCTTCTACAGTAGTTGTACCAGTTAGTGTTGATATGCGGGTCCCAGACAGACTGTGTGTGGTTGCATAAGACGACCTGACCACGGTGCCCTCGTGCTCGCCCTCGCCGGGGAGGAAGTGTGATTGCTGATCTGTGTCTGTTTTTACTTCCAATGCCGACGGCGCTCTTGTGTTTGCTTTGCCAACAGTGCAGACACAGTGCGTATCTGGTTGGTGAGCAGATACGACTGTGGTGACATCAGGTCGGGGAAACGTCAAGAAAAAGTCTGCTCTCCATTAATGGATTGACCTTGAGTTGACATTCAATCAGTTTCTGTTTGGGATATAACATATGAACTCTGGTTGCTGATGTGAACCCTCAAGGTTTAATGTGTCAAACTCATCCAGACGCTGAATTCAGGTCAGCAGGCGCACGCAGCCGACCAGTATCCCACATGAGGGGCGGCTAAAAAGAAAACAGCAGCCAGTGCAACCAGCTTCCTGTTTATTACAGCACAGTAATTAACTGCAATCATTGTTATCTGCAGAGATCAGAGGAGGGGAGGCACATTTCTGCTGTTGCATAATATTTGATGCCCCCAATTTTTTAAAGTGTGCATTCTGGCTTCACACGAAATTCACGTTCATGGCACATGAGCAAAGCTTAAATAATTATTCAGAATATTTTGAATGGGTTGCCCATCTGGTGAAACAGCTGTAGTGAAAGCACAGCTCACTTTGGACTTTACGAGTATTTTCTTATCTGTCTCGGTCTCTCGCTGAACCCTCGTCGTTTACCCACATTCACACAGACACACACACACACACACACACACACACAACATGCGTCAACAGCTGTGACCCCCCGAGGTCATTCCCTGTGTCGTGCTTCACGACTGTCGGTTCGTGTTCGCTCATACAGCCACTGGGCCTGCAGGCGAGGGGCTGCGGACGCTGACATTGGAGATGTGTTCAGTTTTTGCTCGGCTGCACAGACAAGCTGCAGAATCTCTTGTAGAATGAGCGTGAACTGCAAAACCAGCCGAGCAGAGTCGTTGCTTTTATTGTGCAGGAGAAATATTGAGCTTGTGTAACCACTAAATATGATAACATCACCTCATGTTCATGTGGGGCAAAGATGAGACATTACAAAATGTTGTTCATGGTCTAAACGTGGCTGAAGAATGTTTTTAGATGTATAATCAACATTTCAATTTTTACCGTGTGTCGAGCTATTTTAACCAACAGGTGTGGTACCATGATCGTCATGGCGATCTGTCAGTTGTCATGTAGTTGCACATGTAAAAACTGAAATTTGGGGTAGATCACGTATTACATTTTGTCAAATTAGATGAATTATCTTATTAAATAATGCAGTCAACACTCAAAATGGCTGATTAACCAGACATGTATTGGAACAAAATCATTTTAATGTCAAATAAAAAACATTCAAATAGAGAATATGTGCAGGCAGCGGCCACGTGAGCTTTTCTGAGGGAGATCAGGTCATATTTAAAAGCTCTGGAGGAGATACTAAATGGACATGAGAGGTTTAATTTGATTTTTATTTACGTGGTTCAGTTCATGTCAACATAGATACATGGATTTTTTTTATTTCTGTGGCCTAGAAAACAAAATAACTGAAAATTCAGTCAAAGTAATTATTTTTAGTCAAATAAAAAAAGCACATGTGTTGATCTTCAGTGTTACAGTAGGAGAGGGTGGTCTCCTGCTCCCCCCCCCCCCCCCCCCCCCCCCTGAGAGAACATACAGTGTGTTATCAGTTATCAGACAACCAACACACACAACTTGGTGCCAGAAGTCTGGAGTCGACAACACACAACCGCACCCAGAAGCATCAGATAGGATGCATCTCTCTGCAGTTTGGAAAACAACACGGAGGGTTAAACATTTACAAAGTATTGAACACACGCTCTCAGTTGTAACTTTGGTCGGAGTAACAGTAAATCTGATCAACCATTAACTGTTAACGACACAGGAACATGTCAGTGCTGCATGTTACAGTTCACATGTGTGTCCTTAAAAGCTGATAGTCTATTTGCTTTTAAGGACACAACTGGAATTTGTGTCACACCCACTGTTTAATAGAGGGTGCGACACAAATACAGCACAGAATACAAAGCTAATGTAGATTTACAGGTCTCAAATATAAATATCATTACATGTAATAAATTATAATATATCAAATTAATTTGTATTTGCTAAATACAAATATTCACAAAATTCTATTGTGTGTGTATTGCATACGGTATAATATATATACTAGATGTGTATGTATTCATATTATATTATATAATATGTAAATACATGCACATACATATAGATAAGAACTATTAGACTGTTATTATGACTCTATATTGTTCACTGATATTTATACACACACAACCTATTGTTACTTGACAGAGACACAAAGACATAAATCACACTCCCAGCTGTTCCCATTCATTTCCACTGACAGTAGAAGAATGTCTCCGCTTCCCAAACAGCACGGAGATATTCTGGAAGCAGGTCGAACACACGCGACATGTTAACATTCACGTGTCAAATTCACATCGTGACCCGTGGGAAACTGTGTCAACTGCAAGCTTATCTTGAATCGATGCTGCTTTTAATGTGACGACCGCCGTGGCCACAGGACAGCAAACACACACACGACTTCTCCAAATGTTGGTGACGCTGATGAACAGTGTGAGTTTCACTCAGAGTTGATTCAGAGATGCTGCAGATAAACAGAGGCGGTGGCTCACGGTGAAGAAACAACCTTCTCTGGAAAGACAGGAGGAAGTTATGAGCTGGTGCAATTTTTGCATTGCAAAATAACGACAGATTAAATCGCAGAGGGAAATAAGAGATGATATATTTAACCCTGTACGGTTTCTGTTTTGAATTCTCAACCCATCAACAGCTTCCTGCTGCGTCGCCTCTAAACTGCACCGGACAGGAGAATTCAATCAGGGAAGAATTAGGCCCATTTGCAGTTGTGTGGCCTTTACTTACCCGTCAGGTGCCGCGCATAAGGAAAACAGCTTTATTACGTTTGCATTTTGTCAGTTAGATTGTAATACAATTAATAAACTTTGATTTATATTAGGAAAATGCTCCATGTAATCTTAATATTGAGAACAAATTATTGCACGTATGAAAAACTGGATTTTCTTAAATAAGATGGGTATGGATGGATATGGCTTCACACTCCAAGCCACGTTCCTACAGCACTATTCTCTGACAGAGCAGCCATCAGGAGCAATTTAGAATCCACTACCTTGCCCAAGGACACGTCGGCAGGGGAAATAGAGGAGCCAGTGGTCCAACGACTGACCTTCAGGTTAGGGGGACGGTTTGCTCCACCTCCTGAGCCTCTTAATGTTATTTCATGTTAGTTGTGCACATTATGTTTACCATCGGTTGTACACTATTCATGATGCATTGTGGGAAACAATGAGTGCACGATATAGGGCGTAACAAATTTCACTAAACATTATTGTTATCCCAACATGATTTTTGTGTAATTCTGTCATTAATAACTCATCAGCAGTAAACCTGTGCTCTGTATGAATGTGATGCCTCGCAGACGGTTCCATTAGCACCACAGGGAAATGTCCATCAACAACATTTCAGCCAACCACAGATGCAAAATGTTCTTCCTGGAGTCAAATGATTTATTCGCCTCAAAACCACATCACAAGATTCAGGTTACAAATCCAGGTTCATAGTTTCAAAGTCCTGTTCTCTGCACCGACGACCATCGAAACTTCTTCCCTCCGACATCTGTACAGTATGGAAGTATTGAACATGATCCAGATCTTTATTTGGCAAAGCAACTTACATTTTACAAGACCAGGTTGTGATCGACTGTTCCTCCATTCAATCTTTGCTCGAGTAAGTTACTAGGGAGAAACTGGTCAGTCCAGCGTTTTGAATGTGGATCAAACGTCAACGGGTCCGAGACTGAAATGTCTGTAATAGCTTCTGAGGCAGGTCATTAATCAAAGGTTAATTCGGGTATGAATTTGCATTGAGGCTTTGGACATAGAAGCTAATGTTACATGTGTGTGTGTGTGTGTGTGTGTGTCACCTGTCATGGGACTCTCAGAATCTCTGCCATCTCCAGCCCGTCTGAAAGCTAATGAGGGGCCACCGCTGTTGCACTTTATCACCTCATCACCCCCCCGCATCTCGCCGCGCACGTTTCCTTCCCTTTGAGAAGTTCTGACGGAAACTATTTGGACTATGTTTGACTATCAAAAGGCGTGATCTCTCACATTGCTGTTTACATTGAAGGAATTTCCTTCCCATGTGCACATGGCGCCAGACAAGAGCTCCTTTTGAAACGATAGGGATTCTTTAGAAATATCGGCAGTTGTTGCGATGTTTTGATTGAAAGTGGTGACAGATGCTTTTCATCTTTGTATTTCCACGGAGAACAATGAGCAGCGCTTCACCGCAGGAAGCTCTGATGGTTTTTCAGTGTGTAGGTTGAAGAGGGCAACTCATAGTTTACTGTTTCGTGCCTCTCGTGTAACATCAACGTTTATTTCAGACCTGCACTGAAAACCGAACCTTTCCCTGAAATCTTCTGGAGAACGCGTGTGAGAACGCAAAAGTTCGAGTTGGTTGCTCCAGACATTGAGTGAGTCCACGTAAGAAAAGAGCCGGAAAACTTTAATACAAACACCTGAGGATGAAAAAGAGGTTACGAAGATGTCAACTTTAGAAAGACGACGATAAGGGTTGGCGCCGTGACAACGTGCTCTAGACCAGAACGCATGATTTCCACAAAGGAGTTTATCTCATATCTACCAAGGCACCAACCGTCACCTGAATGTTCCACAAATGTCCATGTTGTTGTGACAGCGTCTGACCCTGCGGCGGTCTTCGTAACTTTTCAGAAAATGTTCGTAAATTCTCCGCTCACTTTGCAGAACTTTTCACACAGCAGGAAATTTCACTGAAAATTAGCAGGGAATGAGTGAAGAATACAAATGTTATCAGGGCGGAAAAAGAGGAACTTAACGCGCAGAAGGCGAAAGTGGGATCGTCGATAAAGTTTCTAAAGCAAATCTAGAACAATAGAAATCTCTCAGGTCGAAAGAGGAGGCGTCAACGTAGAAGATGTGGACGAAGATATCAACAAGAGCCGGGAGCTTTTTAGCGATAAGGGCCGAAAACGCCAAAGTGGATTTAATAAGTCATGTCCTGCATCATGTTTGCTTTAACCAGTAAAGCATTCGAATTAAAACAGCTCAAGACAACTTGATTTCCTTTTTTGGGATCTTGTTCAGTAATTTTAACTTATTCACATTCATGAAAACAGCATGTACGTGTTCATCGTGAACTTTATGTGTCATTAAAACTTTATGTGTCATTAAAACTTTATGTGTCATTAAAACTTATATAACTTTGGTGACAAAATGGGTGTGTACAAATACCAATACTCGACATACTTTTGTGTTTCTCTGCCAATGTGGATTAAATTAAACTTGTTTCAAACCCATTACAAACAAATACAAGAAAACTACTTAGGTTGCAGTAAAAAATCAAGTAACGGAAGAAATAAATCACGGAATTCAAATAACTGGCAGATTTTTTAATCTCGCACTTTACAGTAATGTACTTGGCAATCGTAGTATATTTAAATAAACTGCTGCCAAAGTAATTCACAAGGACGAATGATGACTAAAAAAGCAGATTACATTAATCGTCAGAGAGCTGCTGCTATCGGTTGTATCAGGTAACCAAACATTAGATCTTTAATATATAATCTAAAGCAAACACACACACACCTTTTTAATACTGATAGTGGTCAGGGTCCAACCTCTTTAATTTAATTATTGCACTATTATACAAGGGAAAAAAGAAAGTTAAACATTACTAAAGTCGTGGCATCATCGAAGAAAGACAATTAAAGTCACTTCTGTTGATAAGCGGATTTGCAAACATTGAAATAATGTAACTTCATTGCTGCACCGTCACCAGCACCGGCTCAGAGGTGGTAATGTGAGAGACATGACCCCCCGCAGCTCCACAGGAAACCCAACTCTCATGGGTAACGCAAGCCAGCGAGGGAGCGCGGGAGCACGGAGACAAATCCGGCCCACGGCTGCTTTCATTTGACCGTGGTTCAGGGGCAAAATGAAAAAAGGAGCAAGCGCAGCAGAGGGAGTTTGAGAGGAGGAAGAAGAAGGAGAACAAGAATTTCATTAGGTCGAGTGAGTGCGAACAAGAAGCGAACAAAGGAAGGAGGGAATGAGAAAGTAACTGTTGTTGGGTATTCAGGCGAAACTTCTCTCCACCTCGAGAACTTTGTGTCCATGTGTGTGTGTGTGTCTATGTGTGTGTGTGTGTGTGTGTGTGTATGTGTGTGTGTGTGTCTGTGTGTGTGTGTGTGTGTGTGTGAGAAAAAGCCCGGGACAAAGAAAAACCTGAAGGTACATTGGTGCACTCACAAAGAGGCTGATATTCAAACTCACTCTTATCAGTGTGAGCAGCAGCAGGAGGTGGAGGAGGAGGAGGAGGTGAGGTTCGGCGTAGGTGACCTAGATACGTGGGGCAGACCCCAGAGGTGGCACGCCCCTCGTCTATCAGCCCCTCACGCCCCTCGTCTATCAGCCCCTCACGCTCCGTGTTATCAGCCCAACACGCAGACGTGTTACTCAGGAGATATCGTGAGGGAGCTCACGCCAAAAACAGCTCGGACGCTTCAAACATAACGAGAAGGATTCTGTCTGAGAGATCTCACTCGTCACACTCAGCTACTAACTGTCTGATTAATGGGTTTTACTGTAGCTGAGATTTATATCCACACAATCCAGGGGAGGGACAAATATGAAAATGACCCACAAAGTCATTTCTCTTACCAAATGTGAAATTTGCATTAATCTAACAGTTTTTTATTTGTTTCATTTTATTATTTTTTACTGATTCAAACCACCGACCATCTGGTTACAGGAGAACTCGCTCTACCTCCTCAGCCGCCCTGATATCTGCCGTCATATCAGTCGGCCTCTCAAGGAACCAAGATACCGTCTGACCTCCAAACCTAACTGGAAAGTCCTGTTGCTCTTAATCAGGCGGATCTTCTCAGATTCACATGAGTAAATGTTTCCTTTCACCTGCCACGAAGAAGATACATCGAGAGGGTAAAGTTCATGAAAGTCAGAAAGATGATCTTCCCACAGTGCAGAGGAATGCATAACCGAGTCAGAGGTACGGCTCTGCAGTCTGGTTTTATGTCTCTGTAGCCGAGGCATGTTTGATCTGTCCCCGTCAGTCTGTCCATCCTTTCCACTCTTGTGAACTTGATTTTCTCAGGAATGTCTGGAGGGATTTTTTCAAATTTGTTCCGACCATTCACTTGAACTCGAGAAGGAACTGATTAGATTTTAAAGGTCAGAGGTCCAAGGTCCTCACTTCCATCCTAATGCAATATCTGATGCTTCGAGGGAATCTCATTACAGCTGGACATGTCAAAGATGAACTGATTCTATTTTAAAAGGTCAAAGGTCAACGTGACGTCAATTAAAACCCTAATTATGATTAGATTCAACACTGGGAGGTGATAAAGTTCTGCAAACTTTTCCGTTCATTATTCAGCACCAGAACTCAGGAGAGGATGTGTTATCAGAAACTTTAACAAAACTGTTTTATTTGTATTTTTAACAAAATAAAACTGTAAATTTTAAAAAGCTGATTTGGCTTAAAAAAATCTGGGAAACGGAAAATATGACTATAAGTCTTAAGGTACTTTTATTTTACATCTACGTGTTAATTTCACTTTAAACTGGTTTGCTTGATTTTGTTAAGTTGTTCCATATGAAAAACGCTGCTGTCCTCAGTTTATGAAATACACAGACACAAAACAACATCACCGCTTCACTCGATGATGTGTTTAAAATGAATAAGCATCTGGAGGATTATGGTTTTTATATCACGCAGACTGCTGCAGACACATAAATGCAGAGTCACCATCGACCACATCAGGGGTGATTAATCAATAACATATGAGCGGGTGATAAACTCACGTGTGTGACGGTGGACGGTTTGTAATGACCCACAGGGTGATCGTTGTAAATATTGGTGCAGCAGAAGATTGACCCTGCAGTTAACATGGATTATCCCATGAGCTCATTAAAGTTAGAGCTGCACGACGTCGACTCGTCGCACGGAACGCAGCGTCGCACTGAGGCAGAGACGCACTGAGGCAGCGACGCACTGAGGCAGAGACGCACTGAGGCAGCGACGCACTGAGGCAGAGACGCACTGAGGCAGAGACGCACTGAGGCAGAGACGCACTGAGGCAGCGATGCACTGAGGCAGAGACGCACTGAGGCAGAGATGCAGGAGAAGCTCCAGCGATCTAGTAGTTACTACATTATATAGTTATCTATAAAGTAGAATATATTCCTGTTTGTAAATCGTGATCTTGTGACCGTGGTGGATTGTTCGTATTATTGACAATGTGAGAGAACGCTGCAGATGTATGAAGATTTTTTTATCTCTCCACATTTAACACAGAATGAGAATAGAGGCCACTTTGGGAGACGACTCATTTAAAAGCTAAATCTAGATTAGAGATTAAAATAAACGTGTTTATTTGCTCGTCCTCATGAGAAACTAAATAAAGTGGCTCCACTTCGCAAATATTTGAATTTCTTTTGCATTGTTTATCATCAGAATGTGTGTTTTCATGGATTAACATGTGAAAACACTGCTGTTGATGTTTGAGGCAAATATCCTGTTTTGTCTCGTCCGCAGCCGCAGCCATAAAACTGTTGATACTTTGCATTTTGAATTTTTAGATAATCAAAGTCCCATAAACGTTTGTGATTCCCAGATGAATTTTGTGCTTTAGATTATTGACTGAAACATCTGCAGGGAGAGCGAGTGTATAATTCAGAGTCATACACAGGGTGAGTGATTGCTAATATGTCTTGAGGACGTACACACCCGCATGTGCTCCGTACAAAGGAATCGACCCTGACTTCAGATCCGATCCATCTCACGTCTCATGTGTGTTGAAACTTTTATTTCCCATCAAACAATGAGGGGGAATAAAATGAATCACACTTTTGTCACAGCTGACTTCATATCTGTCGCCTGCTGACAAATGGATGTTTATATGAAATTCCAATGAAGACAGAGGGGAGGAAACTACAGAGGAAATTTGCTATTGAAATGTTTACATGAAGCCATTCTTACTCACAGGTTGAGAACTGCCGGGCGCTAAGTGGACGGCTTCCTGAATACGACTTGATTCTGAACGAGTTGAGCACCAGAGGCAGAAATTACATGAATGTGTCATTCAGTTTCCTTTTTTTGCTTTATCTGTACATCAGTGTTTTTAAAGGGAACCGCAGTGAGAAACAACACGGATCAATGTTCAAAAGAAAGTTACCCAGAAAGGAACCCAGCACAGACACTGAACAGGCATCTCTTCACGGTCTGATCCAAGGACTCTTGGATTGGAAACATATATTCTTACAAAAAGTGAATCAGTTGTTCGACCAAAAATTTGCGTCATTAAGTACAAAATATTTCAAAACTGTTCTTCCTGAATCTAATCAGGTAAACAGCAAAAGATATTTTGGGTCTTTCAACATCAGGCACCGTCACTAAAACAACCAAGGGGTGGTCACATCCTGACTTCATGCCCAGCAGCTGGACACATACTGTGGCTCACAAGGTGGAGCAGAGACCAGAGAGTCGACGGTTTGATCCCAGTCTGTGTGCCCAAGTGTCCTCGGGCAAGACACTGAAGCCCAGATTGCCCCCGACGGCTGTGTCTGCAGTGTATGAGTGATACATGATAGATCACTGTATAAATGAGTGTGAATCAAAACTATAAATACAGACCATTTTCAATTTGCATACAAAAATGAATCCCAAGTGTTGTCTTGGTTTGAATCCCGGTTCGGCCTGGGTCTCTCTCTGTGTGGAGCTTGTTCTCTCCGTGTCTGTGGCTTTTCTCCAGCTTCCTCCCACAGTCCACAGACATGCAGGTTGATTGAAGACTCTCAATGATCCCTGAGGGGGAATGTGATTGGCTCCAGCTAACTCCCTGCAACCCCCCCAAAGGACAGGCGATATAGATAATTGATGGCAAGATGGACCTTTAATGAATTTACATATAGGGAGCATATACATCATACACATCTGAATAATTAAAAGGTTTAAACCTACGACAGAAGACTGATGCGTCACTGTCCTTTCCCTGAGGTTAGCTTTACCCTGGTTTATCACACAGAAGTGTTGGGTCACATCCACACACTGCAGCGGTGTCCATTACGTCGGCCTTCTCCTCACACTCCCTCAGTGCGTGGTTCCTGTCTCCTTAATATATGTCACCCGCCTGACATGCTCGATTATGCAACAAGCTGCAGTGCTGGTCAGGAGCCTGAGGGGGAGAGCTGTGTGTGACCGTGGTGTGTGTCAAATCTGTGTCATGTGCGCTGACTCCCAAAGATTTAGCCTTCATGTGTTTGCCTTCGCTTTACATGTTCAATAAAATCCATTTAAAACAACAACGCACCATCAATTGCTCATGTATCTAATGTGGCGCTCGCTAATCTAAATGTGTTTTAGACTTCCTGACCTTCACTACCGCTCGTGCTGCAGAATGAATGACCAGTGCCGTGTGTTATACTCTCATCAGCATGTGCTGCAGCAGTAAAACATGCAAAATAAGCGTGGCCACATCTGTGTTACATGACGGCAGCCAGCAGGGGTTTCCCTCTCACCCAGCTGTCACAACAACCAATGAGATGAGCCGATGCAACACAAAGGCAGCGCCGGGGGAAAGAACAGTGGACTGTGGAGATGGGAAGCTGCACTGAAATGGCAACAGGGGATGAAGGTGGGATCAATGGGAGTTGGCTGAATAATTCAGCAGCGTGGATGGTTTGTGCAGAGAATGACTCCAGAAGAGGGACTTTAGCTTAGCAACCCTGAGTCAGGCTGGGAACCAAACTAGCAGGTATACATGGGAAATGGTGATTGACTCCTTTCCCATTGCCGGTAGAGGAGCTTGCCTGTCTGTTCTTCTTCTCCAGTGCATCATGTTCGACGTCACACACACACACCGTCATCTTCCCGCTCTCTCACCTCCCCGTCTGGCCAAATTAACGCGTTTGCCCCAGTGTCACGTTTCCATCACTGCCGATCGGAGGCAACTAATAAATACGGAGGTTTATCCCAATAATTTGTATGTAGCTTATTTGTAAACTGAAAGAAATACATGTGACAAAAGAGACGGGCAGGGCTCGATGAACAGTCAGTTCCAGGTTTTATCTACTTCTGGCAGAACTAAATATATTGATGGTGATTCTTTCTTCACGGGTTTGTAACCATCAGGAAACAGAGAACGAGTGAATCCAGGCGGTTCCGACCATTAGTCTCCTGTTCTGTTCCGCTGCCACACATTAATTGACCTTGTGGATCGACTGGTTGTGAAAGTTTTTCCACGAGCAGATACGAGTGATCACATCAGAGTTTCGTTATACAATTTGTCATTGATTCAGACTGGGTTGGTCAGACAGACAGTTCAACAGTCGATAGCTCTTATTTCTATTGACATGTTCCAGCACAAGTGCAACATTCGGGTGAATGAGGGCGAACGGGGGCTGAGGATGTTCTGGGGACAAGTCCAGTGTGTTTCCTGTTTATAAAACACACACTCAAACTCAAACCAGCTGAACAACACCCACCCTCCAGCAGAGGAGGTAGGGACGTTGTGTTGATTAGAATTTGTCTTGTCTTCCTGTTGAGGGTTTATGGGCGAGGTGAGAAGTCCAGAAGGTGACATGTCGCTGCTGATTAAAAAGCGTCAGTACACTTAGGTGTTAGTTAGCTCGCTGGCTGTTGGTGGTATTTTCTAGCCCATCACATGATGAGGAGATTATCGTTCAACATCTGATCAGTTTTGTTACTGACGATTCTAAAGCTCTAATACAGAAGTAAATTATAAAAGGAAAAGGGGTAAAGTTTTAGGTGTAGTTTTTTAAATGTTGATTATTTTTCTTATAGACTTTGTTTTACAAAAAAGGAACAATTAAGTCAGGGTCACTCCAGTGCAGAAAAATTCACCTTCACCAGAAGTTTTAGTACAACTGTCACATATTTTCATGTTCTTACAAAATCCCAACTGGAGCTTCTGTCTCTAAATAACTTCACATAATGTCAGTGTTTTTTTTTTGTCCTCTGTGAAACACGTGTTGTTCTAACATCCACTAACATGTTGCTCTTGTTTTCAGTGAGAAAGGTTGAAACCCTGCGAGTACACACATGTAGGCTACGTACTAATGTTGGTGTAGAAAGTGTTTCTGTAAAAGTAGCACTCAAAATTTACTAAGTAAAAGAAGTGCAGTTAAAATATAGCTCTTAGATTCTAAAATAAAGGTGCTCATCATGCATTGTAATGTATATAGCCTATATATTATTGATGTATTTCAAAACTTTTATGCTGCAGCCGGTAAAGGATGCTCTGACCAAACCACAGTAATCCATGATAGAGCAAAGCATGAATATTAATATCTCAATGATTTTTTCACCAACATTTAAAGTGAGATGGTATATTATGCTGCTTTCACTGGCTCCAGTGTTGACGGTTACTGGTTACTGTCTGATGAACAAAACGAAATACTCAAAATGATAACGATGGAAATAACATGAATGAACACAGAAAACACAAGTTAGTCATAAAATATATTTATTCAACTAGTAAAACGTCCACTTCCAAAAACAAACAACACATACTCCTGGGATGGCCCGAACAGAGATTGGCATAAGGCTTTTTCCTTGTTAAACACAAATTACAATCTTTCTCGAAGTACATCATCTTTGTCTTCAGTGTTTCAGAAACCTCGAGGTCCCGATGTCGAAGGGAGGCTATCGTTAATGATTCTCCTACAAACGAGGCCTGACACCAGGCTGACACTTTAATCTGTTGGCAGGTTCCTTTCTTCCTTGGCTGCCTCGGCAAGGGCGATTCCTTCCTTGGCTTTGTGCGTTAGCCTCTATGGCGTTGCCCACATGGCAACTGTGCGTTTTAAGCATTAGCATGAAAAAGGGAATTTTGTTTTTGCATGTTACATTTTTAAAAAGGGAGGGTCAATCCTCTATAGTGTTATATTATAGAGCATTAAAAATGCAAAGGGCTTTTGGTTGCAGAGAACATCATTTAGTAAAAATACTTTAAGACTTATTTTGAAAGACCTTTCAGGCTAAAACAACATCATATTAAAAACACAACATGGGATGACACATACGTGATAGATTTAGAGATTAGAGCAGTGAAAGAAATACGCCGTTGTCAGTAGCTCAAACTGGTCTGTCCTTGTGTCCTCTGTAGCCTGGGTTGGAATCAATAAGCAGGTCAGTGCCTATAGGCAGCGTGTCTGCATGAGGCTGCACGTGCAATGGGCCAGAGGGGGATTTTCTGCGTCAATCGGTCATGATGGAGGCGGGAGCAGTGTTTTATTAAGCTGCTGTGATGCAGAAGCTGGCAGTCCGTCAGATTACAGACGGACTGCCAGCGGGAGTGTGTGTGCTTATCTGCACCTCACCCTCCTCCTCACAGATGGTGAGATACTTTCATCCTCCCTGGCCACTGCAACGAGCTCCTGCTTTCTGCTTCCAAGTGGCTCCAGAGCACAATTCGGACTTTACATTGCATCTTTGTTGTGCGTGACACATATAAACCTCATACACAAAAACATTGGCACCAGATGAAAAATCCTGGTAAACGCGAGGCCTCCACCATGAGGTGCTTGTCTTCATAAATTACGACAGGGTGTCTTCACTGGCTTATCACACAAACAGAGACGCAAATCCTCCAGGGGCTCGAACTCACGGCTAGACCGGCCCCAGCACCGAAAGCAGCTGGGCCACAGGAAATTCACTTTTCAAAAAAGGGACGGAGAGAGATATGTGTGCTTTGTGGCTCACTGCATCCAGAGGTAACTCTGACTAAAGGGAGGGGGAGGGGAGGGGGAGGGGAGGGAGAGGGGCACGAAAGGGCAACTGGGGGGGGGAGGGGGCTTTATTTGAAGGAAGCACGGACAGCGCGACCCTTGAGCGGCTGGGGAGGGCGGTAGTTGTCCACCATGCAGCACTCGGCCTCACCCTCAGCGGAGAAGAGCAGGCTGCGGAATTTGGCCATCTGTGGACAGGAGAAGACAGACGAGGCTTTAGTCATTCCTGGGGACCTCCTGTGACTGTCACTCACACAGCTCGGAGTCATCAGAACAAATCCACAACCAACGTTCGACAGCTGTATTATTGATACTTAAGCTCAAGGTTTATATTATCAGATAAAAGATAAAATACTAAGAACGCAAATAAACATTTCTCCAAATAATTGTAGTCAAATTTATACGTAGCAATTTGAAAATTAGAAAACATGATTGCATAGGTTTTAAACCCCGCCTCCTCCGTGTTAATTGATGGGACATGGACCCAACTACGAAGTCAGAGTATACGTTGAATCAGTTTCTTTTCTTAAAGATCATTTTACAAAATTCATATAATCTATTCACTGATGCTTTTTCTAAAGCAATTTCTTTTTGGTAAGTTTGGTTTTAAGACACTTAAATACACTAAAGGCTACTCAGTGAGAAATGGGGGGTGTTTCCTCTCACAATTACTGACACATTCTGCCGTTAATGTTTGACCTCTCGCTTGACCGGCTTAATATGGCACCAGGTCTGAAAGATGTGTGTGTTCCTCGTGTTTACCCCAGAGACGCCCACTCGCTGCCATGAAACAAACATTTGACCGGGCAGGGGCGGAAACTTTCCGACCACAAGGACAAACCTGACTGGAGAGGTTGTTACTTTAAATGACCGAGTGGTTTCAAGTCACATACATGAGTAGGTGTAATATTTAGGAGGAAATACAGGATTAATGTACCAGTATACTGAGCGTATTTATCTGTGGGTACATCTTTTCACCTACAGAATGTGATGCATGTCTGGGACGTTTCCTGTTCATACAGCCGTGAGAAAACATCACCAGCCTATGTGATTACTTTAGTTTCTATGGTGGTCATTCTGAAAGTGAAATAAAACCCCCTGTATTTTCTTTCCCACCATCACAGACGTTTCAGCTGAACAATTAAACCCTTGATTCAGATGGCGGAGGATTTGCAGATGGAGCTATTCTAGACCGTGGGCACACAGCCAATCCCTTCGCTGCACCGCCAGATGGGCATACCTGCTCGACGCTGATGCCGATTGGCTCCTTGCAGACAATCCAGGTGACGCTCTCCAGCAGAGGGGGAGTGGTCAGAGAGCCGTCGTACGTCCAGTAGTCCAGGCAACCGGGGAGCAGGGTGGAGGGGTCGAAGTCAGCGAAGGTGGTCTGCTTGCCCTGAGGATGAAACAGAAGGTGAAGAAGAAGAGGTCAGTCACATGTCTTATAAATAACATGGATGAGAATATGTTATTTTCATAGAAACATACTTTGGCCTGGATGGAACTAAAGGCGTCAAGAACCTTCTGGAGGTTGGCATTCTCAGACCCAATCTGGAAAAAGCAACAATCATCAGAAAACAGTATTATATTGTGGTAATTAAATTATCTACACTGTGATGAAAGGCAGTACATCAAAATCAATAAATGCGTGAATGTTTTGACTGACTTTGAGGAAAACTCCGACGACAGCGAGTCCATCAGGTTTGCTAGCGGCTTCTCCAAAGCTCGCGTATTTGGTGTTCCAGTGCACGAGATGCAGCTGGGAAGAAAGGAATGGATGAGACGATAAATAAATGCATGGATAAAACAAAAATAATCATATTGACATATTGAGCTGAAAAAAAATTGATGGGTTTGTCAAATTTCATAGATTTCTGTTTGCGAAATATTTGTTTAAAAATGATTTCGGGACATTAATTACATATTTGCAAATATTGCAAATTTATAATGTTATTGGTTGAGGTATAATTAGTGTAAAAAAAAACAACACATAAGCAAAATAAATGGTAAATTCTCTCAAAAGAAAAGAAATGTCCTCTCTACTCTAACTGGAGAACCATTTGAGGCCTTTTCTCCAGCCAGTAGGATTCAAGCCTTAATCTCCTTTGTTCTCGAGACATGAGCCTCCTCCTCACCTCGGCAGGATACATGGTCCCGGCCACTGTGTGCTCAGAGCCCCTCTCATCACAAGCTCCCCAGTGGAAATGAAACTGCTTGAGCCTGTAGACGCCTGAGATCGGCCCATCTTTCAGAGCTGCAGAAAGAGAGCGAGAGAAAAATTATGAATCTTTCCATGAGCTGAGCGTGGGCAGCGCTGCAGTCGACTGTGTGAGCAACACCGTTACTCAGTACCTCCTCCTTGGAAGGAAATATCTTCCTGAACAGAAAATATGAGAATACAAGGAATAAAAGATGAAGTGAGAACACACACACATTGACCATGGCAGACTTCCTGTTTCATGGGAGCCGCCTCACTTCCCTTTGTGTAGGCACAGAGTCTGAAATGATGTCCAGGTATTGTTGATGCCAGTGTTACACAATCTGTCTATTCACAGATTACACAGCGCTGGACACAGTAGCAGATAATCCTGTACATATCATTCTATTTCTGGTGCGATGTTAACACGCACACACACGGCCCTGAGCAGGATTTGTTTTTGTCTTTGTCCTCCAATGATAAGGAGGCGCAGAACTGATCTCGAGGCACATTAATGCGAGGGAGTATTTTACATGACTGGACAATACATGCAAACAATATTTTCCGCGGTGCACACATGATGCATGACTGGATGTGTGATGATGACACACACACTTTGCTAGACCTTTATTTAGAAGGGCAGGGTGGAAAATAAGAGCACGAGAAGGCTTCAGAGATTCATTAAGCTTAGATTTGCAGGAGCGTGTTTTTGCTTTGTTTTGCTCATCTCGTTGTGTGGCCACGTGGTTTTGTTGATTGTGTAACCATATTCTTCTTTGTCCTAAATCTGAGCAGCTTAGAACAACTAATACAAAATCCTAAACATGAAAAATAATCTCAAACAAATGTAGATTTCTCCCCCACCCCCTTTTTCTCTTTTGGTTGCATTGACTTTAATCCCAAAAGAGACAATCTGCTATCTGTAGTTAAAAGGATGGGGGGGGGGGGGGGGGGGGGGGACAAAGAGTCTTATTCTGGCAGCTACACACATTCCATGTACACTTGGCACATTCATAGTTAACCCAGTGTGGCTTTATTTGCAGTGTAACCTTCGTTTTTTCTCGCTTTTGACCTCCCTGCCAGCAGAAAGGAGCTGGCGTGGGAAAGGTTTACCAGGGGTTACATTACCCAATTCAATTAGTATCTGCATGCACGGTGCACAATGGCTGGCATTTGAATGAGGCTCCTGCAGCCTTTTCATGCATTTTAATTCAAAATTTTAAAAAACAAAACTAAATATGTAATAAAAACCAGTTCAGTGGAACCAAGAGCCTTGGAGGGCGCATGACTCATAATATTAACATGTTTGATTCTTCATGCTGCAGCAGCCATGCACTGAAGCTGAATGCTGCATTTATATGCATCTTGTAAATCATCACCACAGACTGGCTGCATTTCTTTGAGTCCAATAATCATACAACTCAAATATTAAAAATATAAATGTGTAGAAACGTGTTTTTCTCCAGGATAAGGCGAATTATTAACATTTCTTATTACTGGGAAAGGTGATATGAAGCTGCATTCATTCAATATTAATACCACACACTCACTTGAGCTGTCGGTGTCATCTACGAAGGTCACTTGGAAGGAATGTCCGTTGTTGAGAATCTCCTGGCAGTTGGAGGGGTCGTACTTCAGGCTGAGCGGCTTCAGTCCTCCGTCGAAGGACGCGTCCCCAGGTAAGATGTCAATGGGAGACTGGCGGGGGCCATTGGCCACAGGGAAGTTATCAGCCCATTTGTCGGGTCCTAAAATGAGATAATGATGTTATTATTATTATTATCATGAGGTTGGAATATTAGTGTTGGTATGTGGGTTTAAATTGCGCATCTGGGGATGTGCGTAAAAATCCCCCCCCCCCCCCCCAAAAAACGCGCACAATGGCAAATCTCTGCAGTGACCCGTGAATGCACCGTCCTCCTTCCATTCATTCTGCGAATTGCCTGCTGGTGTGACTGGTTGTACACAGTCATGTCTACAGTAAATACAGCGTGTAGGAGTCGTGCCTCACCGTTGTCTGCTGCGTATCCCCAAGACATGGTGAGACTTTGAATGTGAGAGTAAATGCGGAGCTGTAATCCGTGAGTGATGCGAGTTTCCTCAGTGTCCTCCACCTGACAGCGGCACTGCTTTTATACGGTCCCCTGTGAGCGTCTGTCGGGCTGGTGTGGGCCAATGACCGGGAGGAGTTTCGATGCGCAGCAGCAGCAGCAGTGGATCAATGAGTCTCTCTCTTTCTCTCCCGCTCTCTCTCTCTCTCTCTCTCTCTCAATTGACGAGCTGTGTTCAGTCCGTCTACACACTGAGCGACTCTGCACCTCTCTGATAACGGGTTAAACTCGCCTATAGGAAATAGGAAATAACGGAATTATGCAACAAGAAGGCTGCAGTGGTGACTGTGAAGGAACAGAATGTATTGACATCAACCGGACCTGCTTGATCTGCGTGATATGCCTGGTATAGTTAAATCTTAGAAGAACAGAATGCCTTTATTCCCTTTGTACAAAGAGAAAGCAGTACAAAGGTGGTACCTATATTATTAGTCATCAAAGGTAAAAGGTCAGATCATAGGCTATGAGCTGACCTTTTACCTTTGATGGAGATGCTTCTATAGCCTATGATCTGACCTTTTACCTTTGATGGAGATGCTTCTAGACTTGATCAGAGGAGAACCGTGTTCCTATTAAAAGCCTTGGAAGTTGCCCCTATTCCCGAGCCCCTATTCCCAAGTACCAAAGGCGTCCAACCCCTTATTCCCAATCTGAAAGAGGCCCAAAGGGGTTTTGGGAATAGGAGCGTGGAAGAAGATGTGTATCAAACCTGGTATAGCAGTACCTCCAGGAAGTGGTGCACCAGTTGATGGTGGTAATGCACCTTGATGTTGGTTGCCACCCACCCGGTTGATGCGTGGAGTGGACGGAGCAATTCAAAAAATGTATCTTCTTTGTTCAGACTGAACAAAGAAGAAGATGATGCAAGCCTGACTTTGCATTTAGATACATTTTTTGAATTGCTCCGTCCACTCCACGCATCAACCTGGTATAGTAGCTCCAGGAACGGTGCACCAAAACTGTAGACGGCAGCCTTGACATTGGTGCCACCCGTCAATACTCAAACCTCAAAGACTGTGAACAGGTCCAGCAACTGAAGCAGGAAATCAGCAGCAACCTTAAGAACATCAGGCTAACAGAGCTTTAGCTTGCTCTGGAACGTTCCAGAGCAAGCTAAAGCTCTGTTAGCCTGTTACCCCGACTGATGTGACCACTTACAGTGGTCGGCGTTCCACTCACAAGAGTTGAGAACATGATCAACTTGAGAAAGTGGTTAGGATTCCCAAGATGTCTGAGCAACATCGGCCTGTATGCACAGATGGGCAACTCCTTCAGAGCGGTGGGAGTTTGTAGTCCTAGAAGTCCTGGGTCAGGAGGAGGCAGCGAGATGCGTGAAGGCTGTCACTCAAGCAAGACAGGGGAAGTGGATAAAATGGGAGAGCATAGAGAAAAAGGAAGATCAGCTGAAAGTACCTGTGGGGGAATGGAAGCAAGCAGGATCAGCTTCCTGCTAAGAGCAACCGATGACGTCCTTCCAGATCCCAACTGGGACTTAAGATGTTAGGGACACACAACCTGTGGTGCTTCTGCCTCAGAGGCCAAACATCTACTGCTGCTTGGCAACATACACAAGGGATATTCACCATCTTGTCGTATGTTCTAAAATGATGCAAATTTATAAAAACAAGTTTAAAATCCAACACAACCAATAAATACAAGACTTATACTTTGAAACAGAAAACAATTTGTTGTTGCACAGTGAATATTGCACCTGAAAACTATGTTATGTCATCATATCATATGAGTTTAGACGTTTGATGGCCCAGGGACAGAACGTTTACTTGAGTCTATTTGTGTCACAGGTATGCTAGAGTTAATGTTTGGCTTCATTGCACCTGTAGGGAGTTGATCCAACGACTTTACATAAATTAAAATTCACTGTGTGCCTTGCTCAATGCTTTTTTCAGGGTTCACCACAAAAGCACACATATAGACAATATTAAACTATTGTCTGATGATGCCACAAATCAGAAGTGTGTTCGTGTGAAAACCTTTCTGAACTATATTTGATGAAAAACCTGCAGAAAGAAAACACATTGTTTAAAGAAAGTCTTAAAGATATTTGGTCCCTGCACAAATCAGCAAAGGTCAAGTCAAGTCAAGTTTAAATTAAGATATCTCAGAACAGTTTTCATTCCGCAAAAACAAGGTATAGAAACCCTGAGAACATAAACCACAATGACCCTGATTTGTCTGCAGCCGGTGCAAAGTGCATCATTTTCAAAAGTATGTGCAGTGACAAAGAAACGGGGACACAGAAACGGGGACACATGCACATCCATCAACATGCATTATAAAAATAGTCTGCTGAAGTTCAGGAGAGTTTCAATCATCGCAGTCATCGTATTCTTTTTTAAAAGTTTTTAAAGGGAGTCTATTTTTAAAAGGTGTTGTAAATGGTGTTGTTAGGAAACTGCACCTGCTGCTGTAACACATAGAAAAGACTAATATCAGACAGAAGCAGCTGATCATCTTGTTGAGGGACGAGTCTAAAAGTCTCTAAAGGCTCCTGAACAGTCTGATTAGATCTCAGTGCTCAGACTAGAATGACATAATAACGTATCCCCATTGCAAACAGACACAGGCTGAAAGGAACCAATGGTGCTACGGTGCCACCTGCTGTTGGTTGATGGGACTACAAGGATTGTGGTAAATTACAATCATAAAAGGGCTTTTGCAGAAGATTTTACTTTTTTGGTCGTTTTTTCTTTTGGTGTTGATGTAAAATCAAACACATTAAAATAAACAATAATCAAATCTTAATCCAATTAAGTGAATCTGCAGGGTTAGGGTTCTGCAAGGATCTTTATCATTAAAATGTTAAAACATACAAAGACTTCAATACACAATCTACAGGATAATTTGCACAAAATATGTCACCAAGTGTGTTTATAACATTCTGCATCATTATTGAATCTGTTAAGTAAAATATACAATGGATCTAAACCTTTGTGCTTTTATTGTGAAGGTTACGCATCAAAAACTGAAGTTTTATTTTCATTTTAATAATAAATAATCGAACTAATCTGGTAATATATTGTTTTATATTTAGTTTTATTGAACAAAGTGTCTGATAAATAGATTTAAAAAATAATTATCCCATACTGTAAAATTTGTATTAGTTTTTAAAGGCACTTCCGCTACAAATCACCTTTTTAAAATACTGAATGTTATTTTGTGCTTTTTTCCACATATTCCTACATAAATTAAAATTAACAATACGTGTGATATATAAATATTTCAGCCCAATTATAATAAAATGTATGGTAAGAAATGTGACGCGATCAACGTACGTCGGTTGTCGCGCGCCAGTGACGTCACATTGCGGAAACGTGTGTCGCACATGAGGATAAAAACACGAACTGTTCACGAGCAGGTTTGTTTTTAAGTTTCTTTTACGTCTGTTGTTCAAAAATGAATTAGATTCGTCTCGTCGCGTTAACAAGACGTTTCAGTAACTTCATTAGAAAACTGAAGAAAATACAAACTATACAAACGTGTTTACATCTGGGCTGTTTTTAGTGTTTTGGTCATATTCATATTTAACTTTAGGTAAATGGATGATGTTCTATTAATTGTTTTTAATGCACTTTTTAACCAATGCAGTCTTGACATGTTTTCTCTTTATTTATTCTGAAACATAACACGTTTCTTCTTTATTTCAATGTCAGGTGAAATATACAGGTTATACATGCAAAAGACAAAAAGACACTAACTTACAGTTAACTACAGTGGGACAGAATAAACAGACTGATAGTTAACTTTCTGGAAGGAGAGATACATGAAGAAGGAAGGAGGAGAACAACTATTTATATTCAGATGTTAAGTTGATATGGGTTTTAATTGTAAAATATAGAAAGGCTACTTTCCCTGAATGTAAAGAACATTTTCTTTAATTTAATTACATTTCCTTTTGCATGTATAAAGTGACCTATAGTTAATCATTGATGCAAATATTACGAGTAGTGCAGGATCTTTTTTGGCAGATGCCCTTCTTAAGAGTTTTTAATTTTTTAGAAATTGCCACCAGCCCTTTTTAAATGAATCACCAGTTATTATCTACGACTACAAGCACTAGTACTTTGCTGAAATACACCAAGAAAAGATGTTGGATTGAAGTTGCTCACACACCAAACTCTGCCACCAGCTTCTCAAAGCTTGAATCAGGATGTGTGATTCATCGTCTTTACTCCAGACACTCGTGTTTCTCCTCTGCACTCTCGGTTCCTTCACGCTGACTTACAGCTTCACCTTGTTGTGGGCTGACAGGAGTGGAAGGCAGGAAAGTCTCCTGAGCAGGCGGCTTCCCTACTTGAAGACTTTATTTCTTTCTCTTTCTTTCTTACCCTTGAAACAAAAATATCCCTTTTCTTTGCCCTCAAGGCCGTTTGTTTGTGTTGCAAACTCCTGGTAACAGTCTGGACGTCATCGTGCAAGAAAATACGAAAAAAAGTCTGCAACAGTTTGTTTGTCCTCAAGTTTTCACTTCGTATTCATCCAACATCTGAGGCTTTTTGCCATGTTCAGTTTGAAAGAGTTTCTAGCATGAAGAGTAGAGGCTGATATGAGCCTTTCACTGACATCAGAATCTGTGTTGGTTTGAAGATATGAAAACTTTTATTTTTCAAAATAAACAAAGAATAGATGCAAAGGAAAATATTTTTATTCTCTTTATTCAAGCTCTGTATAATTGTATGTTGCTGTGTTTCTCATAAAGTGTGTGGTTAAACCGTAAAATATCAAGCCTCAATGACATTACGTCTCATGAATACGTCTGTATTGACTTTTGTTCTCTCTCCAGGAAACATGGGGAAGAATAAACCAAAAGGGAAGAAACAGAAGAACGTCTTTCGAGTGGCGAAGAAACAGCCGAAGAACAAGAACAAAACCAAACCCGTCACGACGACACTCAAACACGTAAGAGCTCTCCTCTGCTCTTGTTTTCTTTATGAACAGTTTGTGCTCTGTTGTGTTTGTTGCACCTGCTCCAGCATCTTTTGTGACTTTCACAGATCAATGCGGTGAAAAATGAGAAGGTGGAGAGCCTCGATCAAATGTTTACAGAAGTCCAGAAGGACGTTCAGAGTGTTTCCAAGCCTGTTGCTCCCGAACCGAAGAAACAAACACAGGTAGGAGGAGGAGACTGGGCATTTGAAACTTTACTCTCTTGGCATAATTAAAGTAAATAAAAATACTTCTATTCGTTTATATTTTATTGACTGAGGGACAGTGTTCAAACCCAGAGAAATCCCCAAATCCCACTGTTTGTATTGGTTCATGATTGATTGCTGTTTGCTCTGTAACGTAAATAAAACTTTAACCAGGACCTCATCTTGGTGGTGAACACAACAACTGCCATGATCCCACGCTGCTTCACAACATCATCAAACTAGGTATTGAGACCCTTAGCAACCGACGTTACATATCCTACGTTCTTGTCTTTGTCTCTTCAGGTCGTCAGGGAGCCGCCAAAGGAATCTGTAAATGTGGACAATGCTGCTCAGCTTTTCTCTCAGCTGTAATGCACCCGGAGAAAAGGACTGTGATGAATTACATTCATGAAAGGGTTGAACCGCTTCTCTTTGCTCATTTTCACATTTTGAAGTCAGGTCTCAGAGGAGCTGCTGGTTTACTTCCAGTGAAATTGGACTTTTCAGGCCAAGACACGGACTCTGCAGCTGAGTCTGAAAAGAGAGGAGGTGCAGCTATGGCACGTTGTTAAAAATGTGTCTTTCATTTAATCAGCCAGTGTTTTCTGTGCAAAGAAATCACGTAACGAGTCTGAGCATCATCATTAGTGATATTGTGTCAGAATTATAGGATTTTATTTTATTTTCATGGACTTAATGTTCCTGTAGAGATATTTGCTTTATTAGTTCTGCAGTTAATGATCATTTTCTTGATTAATTCATGACTTGTTTTGTTTTTAAATGATCCGAAAAATAATGAAATAAATGCTCATAATAAAATCCCAGAGCCCAGATGGATTATCGTCAAACTGTTTTTTTGTAGGTCAACGGCCCAAAACCAGATAAATATTCCCCTAACTGTCAAATATCAGAACATAAGAAAAAAGCCAGAAAATCTTCACATTTGAAGCAAATGGAATTAGTGAATGAAATGATTCATCTGCTAAGAAAAGAAATACCATGTAGTTTTCTTTTGACTAATGTTGATGTGTTTTATCTCCATCAGACAGTGTTGATATGTTTGCCATCATATTAAATCCTCAACCATGTGCATCTTTCGTTTCGTTTCATCAGGTTATTCGAGGTTTTCGCATGATTTTCTTTCATGTTCTTCATGTCAGGGTTTGTGTGAAAGCAGCTGCTGTTCGGAACCATCAAAGCTTTTTTGCCTGCAACACTTTTGTTACCTGTGGTTTTCACGGAAGTCATTAACATTTCATGTAGAATCAGTCACAGAATGTAAATGAGGGATTCGCAAACAGCTCAGCAAGAGTTCTTATTAAATATCTCATTCTGCACGGATTTTGTTGATCTTTAATATTTATGTGATTCAATGATATGATTACAACAGTATAATATGATACAAGAGCTACATGTGTGATATCAATGACATTTTGTGGAGAACCCTCAGGGGCTGATCTTGGATATTTTGCTTCACTGTCATTAACATTGTGAGATCGGGGGTGTTTCAACAATGTTGTAAATGTAATTCTGAATATTTTATTGAGGACTGTTTGGCCTTGGTGGACGTATGAGCTCTTCTGATGTCATTCTAGCCTGTTTGTAAGAGGGATTATGTAAAAACTACTGGATGGATTCCCTCTGAAACGTGGAAGGATGTGATATAGGTCTGGGAGAAACCCATAAAGTATTTGGGTCGGATCCAGGAATTTAAATTTCACCTATAACATTGTGAGCTGTGGTGTTTTTCAACGTTTTCCTTGATTTCTTGAGTTTTATTTGGTGGGCGGGCGTTTCCCAGCCGCTGCATTGTCACAAATACGGCTCGAAACTAGCTATTACCAATGTGAAGCTGAGTAATGTGGCCTCAGATATATGGATTGATTTGATTTAAGCGGAGCGTTGGCAGAGAAAAGGGATCCACTGAGTGACAATCTAGTTCAAGATATCGTTTGAGGAGGCAGATGGTTCATTGATGATATACAAATGCTACATGTGTGCACTGTTTGTTTTGTAGCTGCAGCCCATAGATCATGTTGAGTCTGAGTCACGGTGTCAGCTGTCTCCTGCATTTCGTCCACCTCTGCATGTACGAGCTCTGAAGTGCAACCTGAAGATGAAGTATAGATTTTTCTTCTGCGAGCAGGGGGCCGTTATCAGTATTCTGCCGCTGTAGCGACTTGACATGAAAGGTCACAGAAGTAGCGGCGCCCAGCTAATTGCTTGTCTCAATCGTGACCTCTGACTGAGTTAGTGTCTCAATAAATCTGGAGCACGGCGAAAAGCAGGGCCGAGGCTGGTAAACAAGCCAGCGTGGACGTAAATAAGCCGAGAATGACGGTTTCAAGGTGAAGATGATGATCGGGACGGAAGCGTTTGAGTGATGGTTTTAATCTACTTGAATGCAGATGGCTTGTACTGTGCAGCGGAGAATAAAACAGCTGCTCGGTTACTATATTTATGTGGTTCTGTCCTGCTGCAACTGTAGTGTCTCTCTTATAGTGTTTCAAGGGACCTTACCATCCAATGAATGATGGACCTTATTGTCTTTAACCATACCTCTACGATTTGGCAGAAAGCTCCTGGCTTGTAGCTTCTTCTGACCATGTTTCAGTCTCCTGTAGCTGATCATATGAATGTATGGGGGTTCTCACATAATTGTCATTTCCGTGGATCAGACAGTCTCAGGGGCCACCTCTCAGTTTGGGGATTTCAGGGACTTCCATGTACACGGGGCCTCGTTGTGGATCAGCCCGTCTCAAGGACGGCTTCTCTCAGCTCAGGGCCCCGAACACTTGACTGTTTTGTTGCAACGCCCCGTTCCGCAAAGGATCCTGGGACAGCATTATCTCTTCTCCTGTCATGAAAGGATAGTCCAGTGTTTCCAAGGGAAGCATTGAAGCTCCTTTCCTTATCATTTACAGAATTCACCCCCCCCTAATGGTTGCCCTGACATACTTCTGGGTCATTTTACTTCATTTGGAACCTTCCTAAGTATTGGACCGCAGCCCAGATGACTTTCTGAGTGATGGTTTTAATCTTCTTGAATACAGATACCTTGTATTCGGCAGTGGAGGAGGAGAGAAAAGCTTAAACCTGCAAAAGAAAAATTTGGGGCCACTTGCAGGCAACATTCCTCATTTCTGATAATCATAACAACAACCTTCACTTCTCCCAACGGCCTTGTGTCTTTTGCATTTGTATTTTCGGCTGTTGCATTCTGTCCAACACTTCTGGGCCACCGTACCTTTCACCCGTGAAGTTAGTATTTTTATCCTGGTGATCACAGCAGCTTTAAAAACTAATATTCAACTTTGAGACGCAGGATGCCGCTGGGAAAGTGCAGCAGACCCGACAACCGAAACCACAAAAAAAGCTCAGATACAACACGTTTGCTCTGAAATCCAGTCAACTGATGTTTGTTTGCGGAAACATTTATTTCGAGTACAGGGGAGAAGAAACGACAGCTGCCGTGTGAAGGTGTCAAGACTTTGAGCAGGTGCTTCCCGCTAGGATCCAGATGACAGCACCGCAGCAGAGGCAGTGAGGTGGCACCGCCGCACCCTGGGGACGCGGATCTGCCAGAACACAAATATGTTGACTTTTTCGAATGTGGGGAGTAGCCGTATGTGTCGGTGTCAAGTTAAGGGCGTGTTTGTGAATTTGTTTAGTCAAAAATTGTCGGTATAGCCGGATTTTATAAAGAACATAAACCAGAGTTTTGCTTGTTGCCAAAAACCACCAATTACAGAAGAATGTAGCTCAGTATGTCTCACTAAAGGCTCATATTTTCGGCCTTTATATACAAAAAGATACGTCCGTTTCTAACGATGTAACCGTCCTTTACGTTGGCATAGTTGTTTAGCAATCCATCCACTAGAGGGCAGCGCATAGTTCTGACAAACACGATGGTGTGTGTTGTACCGCCAAAGCAAAAGTTTCTTACCAACTCGCAAAGTCTCCTCAAAAAGTTCTGCCATCCTTGAAATTTCTTCCTCATGTCCTATGGTCCTCACGCTCGACCTATTGGCTGCACTGCCCCCACATGATTTCCACTGGTACTGCTCACTTTGGTTTCTTTTGTACATACTCGGAAGCTGTCAGAAGACGTGCACAAATACGGATGAAATTTACGCAGAGGGCACAAGGCTCCATCTGTTCTCGTATATCTAACATGAGCAGAAATGACTAGAAGCCGACTTTTCAGTGATTCGCTTGCTAATTTCTGGCTATCAACTCTCCGGCTGAAGACTCCGATCATGCTCAGTGAGAGCACGGGCCACAGACACCGGGTTTTAATCTTAAACTTTATCTATTGATGGCTATCTGGACGTGAAAAGGTTATTTAGGAGAGTTTGAGAAAAAACAAACCATCTAAACCTTTAAGCCTGATGCCAAGACGAGCTAGAGACAGACAATTAAATGTGAGTGTATTGATTCATGAAATAAATTCTTTAAGAAGAAGCTGCTTAATTGAACATAATCAAAAGTGACACGAGATAACCACCAGAGCTGGAAGTGTCCACAAGATGGTGCTCTGGATGAGCTCATCATCATGCATGGAGACAAACAGGGAAGTGTGTGTGTGTGTGTCGGAGAGTTGAGGACACAGAGAAAAGAGGAGTGTTGGGCTCGTTGCATGCCAATAAGAAGCTGAAGGCCTATTTGCAGTATGTCATTCCTGCAGCACAGCTGGGTTTTTTCTCTCCGACAGGAACGGCAGCGAGAGGTTACGGCACCTGCACTTCTTCCTGTGACAGAAATAAGAATCAGTGCGTTGGTGAAACCAGAGAGACACAGCTGCAGCGTGTGTGTGTGTGTGTGTGTGTGTGTGTGTGTGTGTGTGTGTGTGTGTGTGTGTGTGTGTGTGTGTGTGTGTGTGTGTGTGTGTGTGTGTGTGTGTGTGTGTGTGTGTGTGTGTGTTGTCGTGTTCGTCTCTCACCCCAGACTCTCAAAGCTTTGATTGTGATTTTTCTCTGCTCTTGAACGAACTGTACCAAGCGAAGCACCTTTGACTTTGATGCAAAGCTCTGT
Source organism: Hippoglossus hippoglossus (assembly GCF_009819705.1). Taxonomy (NCBI): domain Eukaryota; kingdom Metazoa; phylum Chordata; class Actinopteri; order Pleuronectiformes; family Pleuronectidae; genus Hippoglossus; species Hippoglossus hippoglossus. The sequence continues at coordinate 16,548,975 of NC_047170.1, read as the reverse complement.
GAATTTAAAAGAGGGCTCCATAATGGTTTTTGAAAGGTCAGATTCGTTCAAATTAAATTATAAGTTGTGATAAAAATGTAAAATATTATCTTGACAGGGCCATTAAACCAAGTCTGATGCATCATTCTGCTACACAACCTCAAATTCATATATTTACTCATAAAATTGGCTTCGCTGAAGAACATTTGAGATACAAAAATTGAAACTGAGCCCTTTCTCTCGTTGTCTTAATGTCCCTAAAGGCTTTTTGCCAACAAGTTACTCAGCCAAGATTTAAATTATGGTTCAAGTTGCTTCTTCAGACCAGAGTTCAGATGAGAAATGACTTGGTGGAGTTTTTAAAGTAGCCAAAAATTCTCCTCACGCCCTCAGACTTTATCTCAGGTGAATCTATATATTTTTGCTTCAATCTTTAAGTCTGGGAGTTTCGGCTGCTGCTGCTGTGCCCTCGGTGTGATTTGCTGTTTGATCGAGAATCCCTTCCTCCATTAAGGAAGAATAAACACAAGCCTGTGGTACTTTCTACCAGAGACAACATCACACACTGACTCTATAACACTGGAACGGAGCTGCTGTTGTCATTGTTCTTCTTTTTTCATGTTCATGTTCATGAGCAGGAGAGAAGAGCAGAGAAGTTTACTGATGCAAATAGAAACGTTCCCAAGATACTAAACCCAATATCATCTTTAAACTCACACACTTTGGGGTTCAGTGTCTCACAAGGAGTTTTTAACTGGTTAGGAAACGTCTTATTTGTATATTATGACCCTACAACAGCAAATGAGAGGGTGAAAATTGGCTTTTTCTATGAACTATTCTCAATGTCTGTGGTCGGGACGGGTAACCTGCAAAATCAGAGCAACACACCGAACTGAAATGAGACAGTCTGGTCCTCCTATTGTGTCACTAGCTTGTCCCGCCGTTACAGCCGTCGCCTAGCAACAAAGTTACAGACGAAAATGTTCGTCGGTTGAGTAGAAATGTTGATAACATGTTTGTTTTTTTAGATGTGATCCATTACCTGCTCGGTTGAGTTCTTGCATTTAAAAAAAATCAGGCATGTTTAGAAGACGATATTTAATGTGAACAATTTGGTGCAGATCCAAATAGAAGGGATCTAGTGAATAAAAGGGGACTGTTGTAGCTAAAATGTCTTGATTAGAAAGACTTCTTAATTAAAAAAGTAAGTGAAAGCTGTGATTAAAAGCTGTTGTCTTCTCCTTTATCTTAAAGCAGGTGTTTAATTGTGGAGGTGGGCCTCCCCAGTGAGGTTAAAGATTTAGTTAGAGAAACACTTCAGGCGCACAGCAGGTTTCGGAGACTTCTGTTGTTCCTCCTATTTTTCCCAGAGTCAGAAGACAATAAAGAAAATAATAGGGATCTCATAGGCATCCAGAAAATTGAGTGACTCGAGTTGTAAACCAAGGTCGAGTGAAGCGGCTCATCTTTGTCTGCGGGGAAGATTCACGGTCTCAGACTTTGAAAACCTGGGGTTTAAAAATGCAGAGGTAGGGATCCGTCAATTTCACAAAAAAAGAGAGAAAAGACTTTCGATCAAGGTCACGGAAGAGACAGAATTTTTGAGATGCAACTCCAGTCTTTGCCTTGAAAAACAGATTTATAGATTCACTGCATTGAGTTGTTGATGAAGTGGTAAAAACTGGACTTAGTTTGCAGAGGAGAATAATTAGGGCTTTGCTATAGTGAATTTGGATGAGTAGTAAATTTCTAAATCTGTAGTTTGCATAGGAGAATTCATTTCACCATGTTCAGGTCCATCTTTGCTGGATGTACATGATGTAACACAGACTCATAAGTATTTTGAAGACATTCATTTTAGTTGAAACTTTTATGTTTTGTCTGACTGTTGGGGCCAAAGTTTGGTAAAGTCTGGAGTCAAAGTCTCACACGTCGCACTGTGTTCATTTCTATTATTGTTTCTATGCAAATGTTAAGTCTGGGCATGAAAACACTTTGCGTTTAAATGCCAGAAATGAGTCAGAAGAGCACACAAGAGAGTTTGTGTCTAGTTGAGGTGGGAAAGTTGTTGTATTGATAAACACAAAATGCAAAAGAAGTGCAATGGAAATGTGTTCAATGAATAAATCAGGACATGGAACATGGAATTTTAAAGTCCCCTGAAGCCTCAGCTGTGTGTGTTTCTAGAATTCATACAAAACAAACATATATAATGTCTATAATAAAAGGAAATAGACCAAAGAATTTATCTGTGAATTAGTGTTGCAGAACACTGACTTTCACCAAAGTGAGGAATTAACAAGACATATACCTGCAGCTATCAGGAAGTGACATCACAGCCTCATTATCATAATTGACACAGCAGGTGAATCAGATTTTCCTCTGATTTGAGTCACCTGCTGTGTCTATTATGATAATGAGGCTATGATGTCACTTCCTGTTATCTCCCAGGTTCATATATACACACACACACACACACACGTCTTCTTCTCCCTTCATTTCAGGTTTAGTCGAATGTGGTTTAATAAGGCGACTGTTGGGAACTATAGCTGCTCTGATTGTAGTTTTAAATCAAAACCAAACACATTTTTCAAAGCTTAAAAACCTTTTCAAATTGAATCAACAATTTCCTTTGAATATTCAAGAATCACACACTCGGACTTGCAGAAGCTTGAGTTTGACCAAAATGACCTCGTGGATACAAACTTCGATTTGCAGTCAAGATAAGAATCCATCATCACCACACACACACACACACACACACACAACAAACTGTATCTGTATTGCAACCAGTTGCCAAAACAAACAAACTCAAGGCTCTGCCGCTCTATTTTCCATCTGCAACAAACCACCAGAGCGTCACACCACTGCAAGCTGTTTGGCTCGTAGGGAATGAAATAGGTTTTACACTCCAGAGAACACGCCACACAGAGTTACTTTTTTAATAGGATCCAGGGCACGTTGCTGGAGTCGCCGGTGAGGTCCCACCTGCAGCTACTGGGGCCGAGGGAGCAGGGAGGTGCAGGGCTCAGATGTGGGGAGGGAGTTTTCTGGTACACCTGTCAGATGCATGAACAAAGTACATCTGTTCCTCCTCCTCCTCCTCCTCCTCCTCCTCTGTCACATGTCACAGACTAAAAACAGGTTTCTAAAAAAGGCACACAGCACTTACGTTTGTGTGCCTCGCTGTCGCTTTGTTTTTCACACACGTATGAGCAGAGAAACAAACGCACACAGACATAGAGTGGTACACGATATGTTCAATGCGGCATAAACACAATGCAAACATAGTCTGTAAAATGCATTTTCCGACATTATGGAATTTGTCGTTTCTGCTCTCTGGTGCCCTCCTGGTTTCACATTTACTCGAATCACAGTCACAGGAATGAGAAAAACACATTAAAGTATATATATCATGTTTATTAAAGAAAAGAGAACTAAATGGTTCAGTGGCTTCTTGTTTTCAACATGTCACATTTGATTAGTTTCAGGGTTTGGTCCCTTTACACACATTTGAACAAGGAAAATAAAATCTTTGTTTATCTCATTACATCAAAAGAAAATGTTTCTGTTGTTGCATCACTTACAGGGTAATGTACTGATTCTTTTTCGTGGACATTATTTTATTGAGTCAACTGTTTTAAATTTGAATTCAACATTAAAAAGCCATTTCAGAGTCACATTTGCATCTTAATAAAATACGTAGAATTCCTCACAGGCAAAGTGAAATGTAGCTGCAGCTATTAGCAATGAATCTACAAACAACTGCAACCACTGACCTTTTGTGTGTTTTGTCACCTCAAGGCCACCGTAGATTCTCTTACAAGTTGATGGACGACATGGCAGCCCCCCAAAAGTGAAGCCAAATCATCTTGATCACCCCCTGGTGGCTGGCTGCAGTATAGCTCATTAACCCTGTCTCCATGTTAGCAGATGGGATATGAACCAAACTTAAAAATCTAAGAAAAGTTGATGTTCAAATGTTCATTTTTCTGCTAAGTTTGGTTTTAATGAGTTATTTGAGGATAATATAGAGAGACTGACTCGTGATTGGTCAAAAGGGCAAAACAAGATTTTAGGAAACCAGGAAATTTGTTTCGTCATTTGATTTTCAATGGTTGCTGCAGTGTTTTGGAACAGAATACACATATATATATATATATATATATATATCATATTTACTTCTCATCATCATCTGTGTTCTCACATAACTACTTTTTAGTGCAGTTGAAATGTGTTTAACAGAGATTAATGCTTCCTGCTGCACAAAACTCGATGTGCTGAAATCCCAGATGATCTGCAGGAAAAAAGAAAACCTGCAGGCGAGAAATGAAGTTGTGATGTTTTTTAGCTCCAATCAGACACCGTGCAAGATCCCTGGAGCACAGCGAGTCCCTCTTGTTGGATCTTGTCAGTGGCAGCCACAGAAAACTATAGCACCATAGGCGATGCTCAAATGTAAATAAGTACGTGAGGCTGCTGAATAAAAGTGTGCGTGCTCAGCGAAACCTCCCGGCATGCATAAAATATCTCAATTTGTTATAACAATATGAAAAGAAATGGCTTTATTCCAGGTCTGCAGTTTGCATTTAGTCAGAACAGCTTGTTGGTGAAGTCTCTTACGGAGTAAACACGATTTAACCGACACTGAAATCTGACCTCTTTACATTTAAAGTAGCAGTCGATGCCAAAATGACGAGCAACCAGTAGTTTGGGGATGACAGAGGCTGCATGGAGGAAATGTTATTCATACATTTCTGTAACAAGGCAGGAACATTTTCCAGTGTTGGCAGAGGAGAGCGGCGAGGGAGCGAGGTCTGCGATTCAGGAGAGGAAAGGACGGACGTGATGTGTTTGTGGATGAGAGGGAGTCTCAGCGGTAGAGGAGGAGACTCTCTGGTGTCCTGGCCGGGGGTGAGCAGGTCAGTGGACCGCCGGGGATCAAGGGGGCGGAGGAGCCGAGGGTTTAACACTGGTGAGGTTGAGAAGAGGAGAGAGAGGAGAGCAAACATGGAGCCTGGAGGCGAGGAGGTGGAGGAAGAGAGCTGTGACACCACCAGGCTTGTAAATGTCCTATGTAGTAATATTAAGTTGTGTTTATGTGGAACTTGAATATCCTGAAACAACTTGTTATCTGCTGATTATTCCAAGATCACTTCTGGAGTCTGAGGATAAACAGGTGTTTGCTTTTAGAGCCACAAACCTGTGGAAGAGTCAGGAAACATCCATAGTTACATATGATGCCTTTTCAGTGTTTCTTTCCTCTAACTTTCTCAATTATGATCCTGGATCTGAGCAGAAAATGCTTCAATTAAATCTCTTCTTATAACATTTTTATCGCAAAGCTTTAATTAATGTTTGAAATATACAGGGCTTTAGTTTTGTGCGTTTATTTTAATCCCCTCTGTTTTCTAAATGGATTAACTGAAGCAACTTCTCATTGCTGTTCTTTTCATTTCTTGTGCTTTATAAATAAAGTTTATTCTCAGGGAAATATGGAGAATATCTTTATATATTTAATATTTGTGAGTGCAAATAAACATTAGATGAAACTGTATTATTCTCATATGGGAGCGTTTATAAAAGTAATTCTTAAAATAACAATTAGTCAGATTTTCTTGTTTAATACGTTTAATAAGTATATGACTATAATTACAAGCGTTACTGCTTTTCGATTTGCTGTTGTGCTCGATCTTTTCCTGATAAAACCAAAGAACAAACATAAGTAGAAGAGGAACGTGAGCAGTTCTCCTGCAGAAACTCATCTGTCAGTAGCAGAAACACTGAGGGACGGTTGCACAGTATTGCACACGGTGTTAAACTGACAGCTGATCCCTGGATATGAATCACTTGGCTGTTTTGAAAACCAGGATGTCACCTTAATAAATTAAAAACTAGATGTTTGCAGCTCATAACTGAAACGATGTTTGGCTCATAGAGTTCGTTGCTATCACTGTTTTACAGCACGTCCAGATAAAGTCAGACACTCGTACACTGAGTGGAAAAAATCGGTGTTGGATGATGTTCCCCTCGACTGAGTGACATTTAAAATCCCGCCTGTCTGCCAGCGTGGCGTTCAGGCCTCTTCACACCCCCGCAGATAAGAGCGGGGGAGAAGTTTACAACCTGCAGACGAGCGGAGAGAAAGATGATGACAGCGGCGCTCCCCTCACCCCTGGGAGGCGAGGAGCCCAGAGGTGCTGAGAAGAAATGGATTTCGGCAGCGAGGCCGTGCACCTGTGGTGGAGATGGTGCAGAGTGGGAGTGCACGCTGGTAAACATGGTGGAGGAAACGGGAGAGGTGCCGCTGAGAGTCTGAAGGGGAGCAGCAGATAAGAGTAAAAGGAAGTTTCAGATCAATACCTGCTGTCAACAGGAGGAAAGAGAGAAGAAGTGATTCGCCAATGAAGACTAGATGTACGTTAAAGCTGCTCTCAGACATGAGCTGAATTTATTCGGAGGGGCTGCATGTCCGAGTCAGCTGCTCTGGACATTCTCCGGCATTTTTCATGTTTGCCCCCTGGTGAAAACTCTAGAAAATGCAAATATAAATATGTCGGGATCAAAAAGTGGCACCCTACATGTAGATGATACCGAGGAAGATGTCAGCTTACAAAGTTGAAGAGATTCCAGAGCTTTTGGGGATGTGCTTTAAACAAACATGTCCTGCCTCCTTCATGCTCTACACAGACATCACCTCTCAAGTGGACTCTCCGGACGTTTGCCCAACCAGCAGGAGCCCCCGGGTTAGACCCAGAGCCCGAGGGAGGGACTACATATCCCATCTGGCCTGGGAACGCCTCGGGTTCCCCCAGGACGAGTTGGAAAGCATGGCTGGGGAGAGGGACGTAAGGAATCCTACTTGGCCGTGAGCCTGGATCAGCAGAAGACGATGGATGCATGGATGCATGTCTCAAATCTTGGAATGGAAAAATCCTCCCTGTAAGACCGGCCTCCACAGATTATTCTGAACTCTTTCAAGAAGCTGATTTAGCTGATTTACTTTTCATTTGAAGTGATTTTTGAGTCTCCTTCATGAATGCGAGTCAAATATTCCTTTTCTTTGCTGTTTTTCTCCAGTTAATTACTGAGGGAAAACGTTTGGCTCTTCAGCTGCTAAACGCTCCATTGTGTTCATCTCCTGTTTGTGTGTCTGTTCTCTCTGGCGTTAGTCATGTGCCGATTTTTGCGCTTTTGTTTCCCACAGACGGCAGCTTCCTGCTGCGCGTGAGAACAAAGACGATGAAGAGCATCGACGGTGAATCAGAAACTTGTCATGCAGCTTTTTCTTCACAACAACACGGACACAGGTTGGTGCTTAGAAATGGGCGTTTGTTGCTTGGGTACGTCTTTCCTCTGTGATTCATCCTCGTCTCGGTCACGCCATGATCACGTTGTTTGTCTCCATGAACACAACAGACACGAGTGACAGCAACGTGGATGAATAACTGACTTGATTCCTAAGAAGTATGATTTGCGACTCTTATATTTTTATACAGATTTGCAGCATGAGAAGAAAAACGTAATGACACAGTGTAGAAAATGTTTAATTAAGGTAACAACAGGCGAAAAAAAGTGACACGTCAATTAAGGGTCAAAGCTCCAAAGATGTAGTTCAAGTGGGTCACACTGTAAAAAGATACTGGCAACTTTTACTGCCATATTTTTTTTAACAAAAACAAACTCGTAGTTAATCTACTCTGAGCACATTGAAAGCTTTGTTTGAAGTTAAAGAAGATGAAAACTAAACATATTTTCACTTTAATACATTATGCTCTTAATAACATTAGAATTTTCAGGTTTTTAAGGTCTGTGGAGTATGAAACATGAGCCGCAGCCTGTAACACTCACAATTAAAATGTCCATATCAGCAGGACATCTCCCCCAGTGGAGATGATTCATTATTTAATAATTCTTCTGCGAATGTGCAACACTAAGAGGAAAAACACCCACTGATAAAAGCACCACAGGCTCTTTGCTGCCCGGAGATCCATCTGCAGTTGCCAGAGCCACAGCATTTGTTTTTGTCCATACAGTACATGACTCTCACACACACAGACACACACACACACAGACACACACACACACTGTATTTCCACACAATGCAGTTCTTCACCAGGCACTCTAATGAACTGTGTGAAAACCCAAGTGTTCCATCTCCCTTCTTTGCGATGCCATTAACGACCTCGCGGACACGTCTGTGATTTGCAACACGGCATCTTTTCACAGCACACGACACGTCGATTTGTAGAATCACAACACTGGATTTGGTACGAAGCTGAATGTCCTGTAATACCATTTTGAAAAACATCATTAGTCCTGAAATCAGAAATGTAGACAATGGCTTTGTTCATTAGCGGAAAGAAAAACTGCCTGAAGCGTTGTAATATCATGAAAATATGTAGGAGCGAGTGTGTGATGATGTATTTTGTGTCTTAAAGCATTAACAGGGAGGTATTTGTAGTTTTTTTTAACTCTTTCTGGATTGTGTGGCTTGTGCAGCCACTTACAGAAACTGAATTCTTAATGGAAAATCCAAGGAAAACTATAATCAGTGGATCACATACCACCGCCATGATTTTTTAAAAAAGTCATATAAATTCAGAATCCCCGCCTTCGTCTTCAGGAAACCAAACTCTGCTGAAAACATAGATTTGTTTGTTTCCAGCTGGATCAAGTGAAGTGATACAGTTTAGCCTCGATCTTTAATAAAGTAGAAAATCTATTTTTTATGCAACACTGCAAAAAACTAAAATAATCATAGGATAATCAAGATTTTGCTTCTCCCGCTCAGAGCAGCAGAAGTGTGGTTAAAATTAACTTATTACATTTGTTGGAGAAAGGATGATTGATTAAAGTTTAAAACTGTTCAATGAGGCATGTGCACACGGTATTTAGGAGTAATAACAGTATTTCACATTCATAAAAAAACATATAACGCACCAGTGGAAAGAGAAAAACTGAAAAAGCATCACATGTCTCCTTTAAAACAGTGGGTCTCATGCCGGACGCCTCCTCCCTGGTTGGATTCCCCGCAGCTCGCTCCTCATCCCGTCCTCCACATTACTCCACAGCAGCTGTTTGGGAAAATCTAATTATGCGTGGGGATAAAATCTAGATTCAGCTGCCGCCCTCAGTGTAAGTCATGATTTATTGATACTGCGGAACATTAATACTGTCGTCGAGATTAAACCTCGTCCGACTCAATTTGAGCTCAGCTCCCGTCCTGACGTCTTTATTATCCTTCCATCGGTTCGCAGGGGAGGTTCACCTTGTGCTGGGGCCGCGCCGATTGTCAGTCTTTGGGGTTTGTACATTAGGGCTTCCCTTGTTATGTCTGACCTTTCGAAAGGTTGCACCATTTCATTTGACATTTCAGAAACAGCCCATTTGCTTCGACGGGCACGGCATCAGCGACCGGAGACGTCTTTGTTCGACCTGCTGCAGAACACGGAACAAGAGAAACACTGAGTTCTCCACCATTTTTTAAAGCTTCTTTGATTTGGAACCTCCGAAGGGTCACACACGTTAATCAGCAGAAAGAAAATCACGTTCAAATAGTGAGATGAGATTCTCCGTTATTATCGTAAAGGTTTATCAAATACACACATGAGCTCATTCCATTTCATGGTTCTGTATCTGGATAATTAATAAAATACCAACCACGTATCTGGATGAGATTAGATTTCTGCTCATTAGCATTAATAAGGATTTAATATTTGTGAATTGTAATGCTGGAGGAGTCCTGTCGCACCGTCTTACATTAAAACACAAAGAAATATGGGTGAAATCTTTCTGAAAAGTCCGTGATTCGAACCAGCGACGGCCACGAGGCACAGCTGAAAACTCTTTCAGAGGAAAAAAGCAATCAACCCGACTGTTGTTCTCTCAGTGGGTCACAGTGGGGAGCTTCCCTTTCTTCTGCCCCCTCACACAATACCACAGCCTCAGTCCTTGCTCTGCCTCCGCCGCCGCTTCATCATCCCACTCTGCCAGTATTGATTGCATCAAGTCTCTCCAAATGGATGAATAGAATAACCTTCCTCCCTGTATCCATTTCCTCTTCCACTGATGGGCAGGAACACAGGGAGTGTGGGTTATAACGGCGAGCCTGAGAGTCTGGATTCCTGCTCCACTGATCATGTGCATCGTCCGACAGCGACCTCAGACAATCCTCCTCATCCCCTTTCCCATCAGCCTTGGTTTAGCCCGACTGGCCACAACGCGCACAGAATCAATCAGCACTGAGATATGGGCGGCCGTCACGCCGGTGACCGATTTTGGCATGCAAGGCTCTCCCTTAATAGACAAAGAGACGGAGATCAATAGTCAATTTGGCCTCGGAATGAGGCTGGAATGGATCAAGGAAAATTCATTTTATTTTCCCTTTTCTTAGCACAAAAAGTCGGGAAAATTGTGATGAACATTCACGACTGGTGCACTACAGCAGTGAATCAGTCATCGGCCTGTGTACGACTTCTGCTGGCAGCGCAGATCAGACTGTGAAATCACTCGGTTTGTGAGTTTTGCAGTTTTGAAAATGTGCAGAGTGAAATATGTGATGAGAGAATGTCGTCGGGTTCAAACAGAAAGCTGACTCGTGGGTTTTCTCTTCACCGATAAAGTCAATAAGAACATTCACTCAAAAACTGAACCTTAGTACAATTTCAAGGTTTTAGTTCTTTACCTGAGTTTGTTGCTCTGTTATTCACTTTAACTGATAACATATTCTTCTTAAACAAACTTTTGAACACAGTATTTTAACATCCACCACTTCTCAATCCCCTTTTTGTCTGTGTACAAATACACAGTATTTTGAAGCCTGGTGCACAGTCATCCCTCCCTCTACTAGCACCATGTTCCCTCTCACGTTGTTCTAACGTCACGGTGTAAATGATAATTACGACAGCCGGGGACTAAAATGACAATAATTTCCGTCTGTGCATGAATGGGCCGCGGCCTCTCCAGAGCGTAATTGGCGGTGGAGAGGATTCAGTCACCAAACCTGAAGGATTGGTTTTCTACACATTTACCGCTCGTTATAATTATGTGACAATTCTCAGCACTGGGCTATCATTTCCCCATTGAGATGCATAATAACGTATTTCCATTAGGAGCGCCGTCTCCATGGAGAGCTATCAGGCTGGTGGTACAGTGTGTCAGGCGGGGGCGGGGAACAGTGGCCTGCGGGGCCAGGAGACGTTTCAGGTGTGAAGTGACACTTTGGGTCGTGCAGTAAAAACCCTCGCTGCTTCAAAAGAGACCAGTCAAAAAGTGTCCTCCCCCTTTATCTCCCCCCCCCCTGTCTGTCTCCCCCTCACTGATCCCTGACGCGTGGAGACCTCAGAAACACGGATAATTGTGTCTCGTTATGTTTCAGGGAAACTCACAAAGTCACGACGGCCCTGAATGTGATGGAGAACTTCTCCTGTGGTTTTATTGATTCAGAGCAATTAGTGCAGAACTGAAGGGATAAGGCTGCACACACAGATTACTCCTGTTTCCTGCAGTCACATCCTCCTCCAGCTGTACAGGCTGATACCTTTAGTCCTGTTTCTGCTTCAGGTTGTTTTACATCCTAATAATTCCACCAGGTGATTGACTGCTGTAACAGAATCTATATTTTGATTCTGCTTTGTTAAAGCCGCAGTAATCTGTGTTGTTGTGATGTTATCACGATTAGACACAATGTGAATCTCTACGTGGCAAATTGTTTTATAATCACTATTTATACGACACACTTGCCAGATAACACATAATAGCTACTACTCAAAGTAGCTAGAATAACATTTGGGATTATGAAAGTTATTTGTTTTTGTCCATGCTGCAAATTAGATTCAATCGAGCAAACCAAGCACTTTATTTTGTTTTATAACAGCCAACATTTTTCATTCAGTGTGGCTCAGTGTTGCCAGATGGGAAATGTTCAAGTATCATACCAGAAGCTTAAAGTTATTGTATTTTGGGAAGATTATCGAACAGGACCAAAGTAGGGATGGGACGCTCGATACTGACATTTCAAAGCTGTGTCGAGTTTCTGAAGTGATTTAGTGTACAGTCCTTTTCAAGGCCAGGCTCTTATTTTGAAGCATGAGTCAGATCTTACATCGTACAGAGGGAAAGACTATCGCACAAATACAGTAATTATCGTACACCTTGCGGACGTCCTCGTCTGACGGAGATCTAACGGGATTAACCTTTATGATTCGACCCGCTCTCCGGCCCACCTCCCCAATACATCACCGCCACGTGTTTTCAGTCTTAAATTACCCAGTGATGGATGCGTCTTGATGACGCCGGGGGAGCGATCGTCCCCCCCACTGCATCCATGTAATATCATCCCAGTGGCACAAAGAAGCACCAGCGATGAAACCACTCGGGACGTTCGAATCCTCTCTCCGTGAACGAGGCAGATTTTCTCCACCGTTACGAGCTAAAGGCTAATGTTGGCCCCATCGCACTTAATGACACTGAGGCCCCTCATCCTTCACCGCCGCCATAGACTCAGCTTTATTTCATTAGGGCGTCTGCAGGGATGAGAATCGGGACGCTGAGATTATTGGCAACATGTGCAAATTTGAATATAAGTTGTTTTTTTTCAAATCAAACCTCTAAAATATGCTCCTCATGCACCCCTGAGCTAATATAATATAAATGTTAATTAAGGTCTGTGCGGCGAGCTCAGGGAATGAATATGTGTGATAAAGCACAGGATCTTCCTCTCGTTCAGCAACTTAAAGAGGAAAACATAATGATAGTTTTTTTTATATATATTATGTATTTATGAACATAACTGAGAAAACATACACAGTAAATACTTTAGTTATTTCCTTTGCCACTGGCGCATGTGGTGGCCGCTGCTGAGATAATTTAAAGATGCAAATCTCTGCGCAAACAGTGACGTTGAAACTGAGCTGATCATTTAGTCCCCGAACGGACGAGTTAGAATAATGTGAATTCAATTCAGTCAGCTGAGTTGATGGGTTGTGAGCCACATAAACATGTTTAAATTAAAGATATATGCACATTTCCAGCGTTGCCAGCTCTTTACAAATCAATGCAGCGTCCAGCAGCAGTGACGGCGATAATTTAATCTGTTTTCATTCCCACAGCTGTGAAAGTTAAAAAATTCCATATTGCAGAAGCTCGACGCCTCCAGAGGAATTAAAATCACATGTGGTCACTTTGATTCCGCGGCTGACTGTCATCGCCCAGTTTTCTTTCCCCGAGAAGTTTCAGTGGTTTCTGTGGAAGTGAGTAAACTCCGGTGCATTAAGCAGCGGTGAAAAAGTTTCCTCGTACGTAGGTTAAACGGGAACAGCTGTGCGCCGTCGTGCCCGCCGCCGGTGGGGGTGGACTTGATACAGCGGGTTAATTGCGTGTGGCGGTGACGCTGGCCCTCATTAACCTCACTGCGTTACCTTGTACCGTGGATGAATGGTGGGCTTTAAATGTGCCATCTGTTGCTGCCCATCTTCCTTTGCCGAGTCGCTAACTGAGAGTGACACGACGAAGCCTTTCAAGGACGTTAATGTTGTCGTCTAACAAGGAGGTAATAAGACACGAGACCCCCCCGAAGAGCTCCGGCTGCTTGAAGCGCTGCCAAATACCCTTTTATTAGCATTGATTAGCTTTAATGTCAGGAGCGGATGCTTTAAGCTTCCCCGGCATTTGATATTAAGCTGACACGCATTGAACCTCGGACAATTTCATGAACTTATCCAGAGGGGTTCAACACAAATGTCCAAGTTGCTCCACAGAGCTTTTCCTGTCAGGCTCCTTGGTAAAGCGTCCGAGTGAGGCCGAGTGTCTGGAGAATTCAACGTGAGCGAGTGGGCGTGTAGAAGCTGTGGTGATAAGAACTGAAACAATAACACTTGATTTCCACAGCGGAATTTATACGCTCCACCCCTCGCCTGAATGTTCAGGACATTTTCCTGTTGTTGTGAACACGTCTGACCCGGAGAATCTCCTGCTGCTTTCTTCATATGTGAAAATCAAACTCTGGAGATTGGAGACTTAAATCTCATGTCTGAAATCGGCTTTATTTGCTTTTATTCCACTTCATACTCACTTTTTTAACGAGGGGGCTTGCAGGAAAAGGTCGGGAGAATGTCTGGAGCAACTGACTCGGACATTTGCGTTCTCTCATGCAGACCCTCCGGAGAACTTCAGGAACACGTCCGGAGTTCAGTGCAGGTCTGGTGCCTCCTTTTTGTCACAAAGTTAGAATAATCTAATGAGCTTGATGGTCGTATTGCATTTGTAAAAAAAAGCTCCCAGTGATATTTACTTGCCGCCATTGTGACTGGAGCCACGAGTGAAAAACAAGGTGACGAGCGGATGTTGTGGTTTCCAGTTTTCTGTTGACTGACGTTAATTTGACATGTATTCAAACACTGCGCGGCACAACTTGTTAAAGTGTCAGTGTGGTGACAGGCGCGGCACATGCGCTGCATAATCAACTTTATAAATCAGGATTAAGTGAGCCGCCTGCATTGAGGGGAGATGCTGATGAAAGGAGAGAATGGATTTTTAAGTGGCACGCCTTAATGATGACAAACCATCTGCAAGTAATTATCACGTCTTATTTACAATAAAGTCTGAGCGGGTTCCTTCGTCCTTCAGTTCATGTTTATTTGTAAAATAAAGTGTTGAAACATATGACACAAACATTTCAGTGACTCATAAGAACACAAATAGTTTCTACGACGATGACTTTTCTAGCCTCACAACAGTTTGGGAATATACCGTATATTTTATCTTTTTTTATACATGAACTGAAAATACAAAGTTACGGTAAACATGCCTCTTGATAAAAATATCTTTACAAAAAAATGTACATTTTCTATACAACAGTTGTCAGTTACATGTCAAGTCCCACGAATTCGCTTCAAACCCACAAGAATTCCAACAAACTGTCAGTATATCATTTCAGCTTTATTTTTAAAACCTCTCTTTTTAGTCTATTGGTGTTTGGAATCAACATAAGGATTATTTACACGGAGAACAAAATGTGACCCAGAGAAATTACAACAATTAAAAGCAATGATGATGGTTGTTTTTTTTTTTAATACATATTTTTGCAAAAGTGTTTGACACATCACTGCACGGTTCATTAAATAACTACCAGCAAATAAACATAAACATGAAGCAGAGCCATTTCCCCTTCGTCGTGTTTCCGGGTACAAAAATAGTGCTGAATATGAATCATCATCCACCAGACACTTATTGTGAAAGAGGTGTTATTTTTATTTTATCGAATGGATTTTTTAGGGCAGCGCAGCCGTGTGTGTTGACTGGTGAGTTCAGGAAACTGTGCGACGTGACTTTTCCTGGAGAATCTAAGGATTTGAAACATTTTCTTTTCATTACCCGGTGATGTGGTTTTTATTTTCGCAGCTTTTGTGCAAATAATAGGAGACACAATGGAGTGAATGAGGTTTTGTTTCAGGTGTTAAAAGCTCTTAAAAAGGCATTACCACAAAACCACCATAATAGTTTTCAGGGGAGCCATTTTCTACGACTCAAGGTTAAATACTACTGTGAAAAATGTCCACAGAGGAAATGTGCGGATTGTCCCGAAGAACCGTCTTGAAAAGAAGCTGTTAAATGTGTCAAATGCCAGTTTTCAAACACAACACGAGAGATTTCTTTTACCTTGGCTGCAGCGTCGTGGTCATAAGTCTCAGGGGCAGACGCTTAAAAACCTGTGGAGGTAAATCCACCACTCTCTGCTTGACTAGAGGGCACTCGGTGTCGGGAGGGAAATGTTTTCTTTCTGCTATCGTGAAATTACTCCACTTTCCTTTAGGAGCTCGCTCAGGAGGAGGAGGAGGGGGGTGTGCGGCTCGTATACACCAGGTGTCTTATTGCTCCATAGAATCTATGAGGCTACTAAACGGATTCCCATGAACCAACTTGGTGGGAGGATGTGGTGGGTCAGGACAGAACCAGTAAGAAATAGGACGGGAGGAATGTTAGCGCCACCAGCTGTTTATCTTCCCATAACAGTGGTGAATAGAAACGTACACAAATATTCATTTTCTTTAGCCGAGTTTCTTAAAATGTGGTCAAACTTTTTACACTATATTTGAATAGAAATCCATCTAATTGGGGGAATGTGTCACTTTGCATTTCACTAGCTTAGCCATTGTTCAGAGTGGAATTAGCTAAATGTTAACTTGCAGAATAATGGAGCTAAAGTTGGGCGTGAGTGCCTGTGTGTAGGTTTACACCCCACACAGGTGATAAGGGAACAAGGAAGTTTGGATCTGGAGCAATATACAATATTTGTTTTATCATTTATAGCCTGTTCCAACAATAATCCTCTAATTCACATCAGCATCGATAATATTAATTGGGAATTCACATGTGTAAGCTCGTCTCAATGCCCAGAAAATACATAACAAATAAAACATGAAATCTTAAGTTATTTAAGTGTATTAAAAATGCAAATGTTGAAGTCCAATAAAGAAGAGAACACAAGGTTTAAACTGCATCTGAATGAATAACTTTAGTTCTTTTAAATCCTTCAGACCTCAAGTGCAACATGTTTAACAGCGTCCGGAAAGCTTTCACATTAATGAAGTTGTTAACATGAAGTTGGCTCACGTACAGTAAAACATCATCAGCAGAGGAGACACCTGGTTTATGTCGAACCGACGACCTGCTAATGGCCACATCTTAGTGTGTGTGGGGGAGGAAATGAAGCAAACATGAAGTGAATAATTAACAGTAAAACACGCTGGCGCCCAATCACCGGTGACATAATTCAATTTGCAGCTATTTATTTATAATCATGTTAATTGTAATTGCTCAGCTGAAGCTCAAGCCGCTGAAATTTGTATATGTTAGCAGCTGCACGTGGCAGCGGACGCTTCTGCCAAATATGAGCTGGCAGGAATCGTACCATTGATGTTGGTAAACAGTAAATCCTCCGGTGCCAGTGGCCAGTTCAGCTACATCTGCTCACGGTTTGCACTCAACCATAATATTGACTTTCACGGACATCTTGTGTTTTGTATCGTCTCATTTCAACGCAAATTACTCTATATTTACTCATCTTTTTGAAGCGATTGGAATCATGAACGCATATTTACAGTAAACAAGGTCAAAGCATTACATCTTCCACCATTTTTTAAAACCTTACCTCGCTCCCTCACCTACATAAGACAGAATCGATACTGGATACAGAGGGATGAGGAGGATGAGGAGGATGAGGAGGGAGGGCGTTGGCTCGTGAACGAACAGAAATCCATGTTGGGTTGCGCAGGCTGAGCAGGGCGATGCTCCGTGGCAGGAGGCCTGTGCCAGGGCTGGCGTTCTACCACAGGAGGCCCTGTCTGCTTTTGAAAACCTGGCAGGAGTTGGAATATATGATGGAGCAGCCCCGCTGGGCATTTGTGTGATAAATGGATAAAGCAGGAAAAGTCATGCTCACAACTATTGGCTCATGTGCGAGTTAAAATCCGAAACCAGGCGGCAGCGGCGCTTCTTTCATTTGTCTGAATATCACACCGCTGCCGCACGTTGTTCTTCTTTGTTATTTATTCATTCGATTTTTGAGCTATAACAGAAAATCCTTGAAAAAAAGTAAAATTACAGCGCAAACACATTTAAGAAAAGCAACAACGTCAACGTCTCCTTCTTGCAACACAAGTCAATAAGTAAAGTCCCTTTTATTTCCTTCAGTTGTTTTATTTTTTTTTTCAGGAACATGATTATCGCATCATATTTGCAGCCTCTTGCAATGAAATAGGAGTTGCACAGAATATCCAGGAGGGTCAACTCGGGCCGACGCATTAAAATGGATCTTGAATACATTTTCTACAGAGAGCAAATCACACTCGGTTTGTGCCGCACAGTCGTGGCATCTTAAATGTGACTCGGCTTCTCTTGAACACACAACTCACAGTCCAGAATGGGTGTCTTGATTCCTTCAGAGATTCTTTCCCAGTCTCTTAGAAGGTGATGATGAAATTCTAATATCGCGTCTGCGTCCTCACCCTGGAGTGACAGAAAAGAGAAAAACGGACTTAGACACATATCAGGCTCGTGTCTCCTCCTCAAACATGACGGCTGTTTATTAAGCTGGAAATCTGATGAGGATTAAGTTGCATTTTAAGAGCTTGTCCGTTCTGAATGGGCCCCGGAAATATCCAGGGAAGTGCAGATATTCGTTGGAAGAGGGAGCCGCCTGCCTCTCTAATCCTTCTGGACATGAGGTTCTGCTCAATGGGATTTTCTGCCTCCGAGCAAAACATTGATATATTCCACACGACCTCAAGGGAGATTTTCAGGTTTTTAAATCTATGTGCCGGGGAGGTTTAGAGGATCTGCTGAGAGTTTTGAAAAAGGCAGACATGTGGGGATGGGAAATAGATGTGCAACCTGTAGAGGGGAGTGAACCACCTGACGCCTGGATGGATGGACAGGTGATGGAAAACCTTTTGGTATTTGCGGTGAACATTTTAGCTCGAATTCTTACTATAAGAAACTTTACAGCAGTTTTATCAACAGATGTCAAAGGAAAATAATACAAACTATATTTCTGGATGATAGAAAATGAGTCAGCGTTGCCAGATGGGAAACGTTGAAGTATCGTACCAGAAGCTTAACATTATCGTATTTTTATTATCGTATAGGATTAATTTATATTTAATTTCTGCCTATAGATCCCTTTCACCTAAATATTACCCACTGGACCTTTAAATGATTAAACTTTAACCAAAAGTAATGAACAGCTCCCTGAAAAGATGACGAAAGCTAAAATGAAAAAAACATCCAAATAACTTGATTAATGGTCTGAACAGAGTTTTTCTCTTTGCTCATCCAGCAGCAGCAGAAAAGTGTAACCGAGCTGAACTCCGTGTTTCAACATCAACCGTCTCCAACTCATGAACACATTCAAGCCCCCCCGCTACGAAAAAGCCAGCCAGTGGTGAGCTAACTGATGATGTGGCTGCATCATTACCCTGAGAGGCAGGAAACTTTTTACCTCGGGCCTTCACACCCCCTTCCACACAATTCAATTAGATGAAGGTTGTTTATGGGCAGTTCTGGCCCATTGAAATACCATTAATGTTTCCTCTGTCGAATCCGGCATTAGCTGCCCTTCACTGGAGCTGGTCTTCCAAATGTCATGGAGCTCGTGACTGAGCAGATGATTAAGGGATGTTTAGAGAAGTAAGAGCCTCCAGGACCTTGTGCTGCAGGACAACCTCTCAGATTGTCCTCCAGGACCTTGTGCTGCAGGACAACCTCACAGATTGTCCTCCAGGACCTCGTGCTGCAGGACAACCTCACGACGCTTGAATTAAAGCTCTTACCTGATCTCAGTTGTCAATATCCGATACGTGGTTTTCTATCTGAAAAAGAACAGAAGAAAGGATTTCAACTGAGCTCGCAGGTTTTCGTTCATCTTCTCTAAAAGGTCACACGCTCGGCAACAGCAGCCGCACTAACCTGTGGAACAGGGTTTGTTGTACATTATCACGGTCAATGATCAATGTGACCTTCAGGAAACAATTAAATCCATCCACCCTGTCTCTGAAAAATAATCTCTGCTATGAGCGAGGACACAGAGCTTTCATCCAGGACAGCAAACCCATCCATACATGGTTAACGACCAATAAATATAACATGACAGAAGGAGGCCTGGTCAAAAACATGGCCACAGCTGAAACACGGGTCGGGAGACGTAAAGTAAAACAGCGTGACTCTAAATTTCTGGGTACTATATTTTAACTGCTGTGTAATTTGGTGTTGGGGATTTCTAAATCTATAAAGGTTATTAATGTAAGAAATACTTAGATCATCATGCTACATTGATATTTGTTTTACAATATAAAAGCACAAAACATAAAATACTGCCAAAATGGTACCAGTCTTTTTTAAAATTCTTCCATTGTCACATTTTCTTGCCTATTTCACAACTGAAAACTACAATTTTGTGTCTGATGGCACAAAGTAGCACAAAGCACTGAGTCTTTGTCACTTTCACACCGGCACAGTTATCATTTTATCATTCAGTGTCTATTTTGTCTGAATAGCAAAATGCTTTTAAGCCCATCTGAGGAACCAGTGTTAGCCTGAGGCAGCAGAATTAGATATAAATATAGAAACATGAACAAAATATAGTCTACAGCGTGTGTATCACTGCAGTTAACTAAATGTGATGACATCCCAATGACGTCTTTGCTTTCTGCTGCAAAATGAATGAGTGCTTGTAGTTTTTATATCCGATGGACACTCCCATGCAAACAACAATCTTCCACAGCCAGTATCTGTTTCGAATCAGCAATTCTGTGTGTTGTCGAGTTTGTTGGCTGACAGAACATTTTCTCTTTTAAATCATCTTCAAGTTAAAACATGAAACCTTCTCATTTTTCCATAGTGTCATTTTAAGAATTGTAGACAGTTTGTCTACCAAAATAAACAAATTACTGTTGTAATATTTTTTTTATTTCACGACAGTTTTCTTTATCTTTTGAGAAAGAGAGATAAAAATAAAAACCTCCTCTTCCCCCGTTCTACATGCACCATTTCACGGTCAGCTCCACACCCGTCCATGCAGTTCTCGTCTAAAACCCCCGTACTATGTGTCTTAAGCCCTTGGCTTTAATTCCAGCCCGTGAGTGTGTACGTGTGCGAGCCCCGTGACTGTGTGTGGGCTTGTGAAGGGCCATGTTTCCGCCGTCTGAGCCGGGGTCGTCAGGGAGAAACTGTCAGTCCGGGCGCCCTCGCCATTCACTCATGTGAAGCCCTGCTCTCTCAGATCTGTGGCCATGAATAATTCTGGAAAATTAACTTTCAGAAAGCAAAGACTCTCTGCCCACTGGAGAGCTCCCCAAAGTGCCTCGCTCTCTCTCCCTCCCTGTCAGCGCCGTCAGCCCTTTCTCTTACCAGATGGTGGCTGCCCTCCTCGTCGTAGTCGTCCTCACCTCCATCGGTCATCTCTCCCGCCTCCACGTCCAGCTCCCCGTCCCCGGCCTCCTCCCCGGAGTTCTCCGCCGTCTCCGACACCGACTCCTCGTGCAGGGAGTCGCAGTTGTCCTCGTACTTTCTCTGAGACTCTTGGAGTGAGACACAGAGAGTGAAGTCAGCGGGACACCAAGATCAGTATCGGTTTTCTTCCTATAGAAGCTGCAAAGTTGACTTGGCTGCTGTTTTCAGAGACATAAAGGCTTCTCCTGCTGCTTCTTACACTCAACTGGACACAAGCAGTTTGACCTCAACAACAGAAAATCCACTTTCTAGATATTTCTTGATACAGTTTTCAGCCGTCGTTCTTACAAACAAGCAGATTCAGATATTTCACTGAAGCTTTAGGAGCATGAACACAACCAGGAGCATCTCTTTATCACTTTCCATTCAACCTAATCAGGTACATGATTAAATGAAGCGGACGTAGACACTGGCTGAAGCACGATTTAATATTTCTGGACTTCCACCCGGTGCTAAATCGAGTGGATCAAACATCCCTAAGAGGAAACTACTCAGGTGTGGTCACACAGATTAAGCGAAGCACGTTTTCATCCTGTGCAACTCAGACAAATGTGACCAGTGGAGCGAAACAGCAAATGTACCGACTGTACATTAGCTATAAGCTACGTAGCGACAGACACATGCACTGTGCCTGTGGGGGTGTGTCCGAGCTTTTCTGTTCATCTTAATAGAAAAGTTCCCTCCATTATGTACCTCCAGTTTTATCGTAAAGCAAATCCAGAATGTCATCTGGTTACATCTTTCCAAAGCCTGTGTGCACTCACGTCATCTCTAAACTTAATTTTGTGTTTCCTATGCAAACTGTCAGATGTCAAATTAAATTTCAAATATGAAATATTACAGTAGGTGATTTGAAGGGGGGGGGGGGGGGGGGGGGGGGGTGGCGGGGTGTGTACCTCCAAAAAAGATTCCCTTTACAATCTTTGACACAATGTTTTATTTTTTTAGAAACAACCTTATGTTGAATACATCAATAGTTGTATGAATATATGATCAATCATGGCGTCTGCCGCCTTTCTTTGATAAACACGCATTCAATGAAACTTCTTCTTTTTTGAAACATTTCAAAGAAAAGATTGTTTTTCAAGCCTTCACATGTCATCTTGAGTTTTCACTGTTCTCTTTTATCTGCTCTTGAATTTATTCTCACTTCTAACAAACCCCACAGAAGTTTGCACGAAGAACCAAGTTCTGTGATTTTTCTTTTTGTTTTGTTCTTTTTGTTGCTTTTGAACTGTCGCAGTCACAGAAGAAAATGTGGGGTTTTTAATAAACAGTGCAAACATGCATTTTGGAAAATTTACAACACGCACTCTTTTTTTGACACAAATTCCTTGTGACCTTCACAGTGAGCTGCACTCGGAGCCCGTCCTGTGGTGCAGGGCGTCTGTAAAGACCTCTCATATAAACTGAGTCAGCGTGGTGTTGACGCCTGTTCACTGATATGATGGAGAGCTCTGCTGCTCTTATCTCCCACAATGTCACAAAGACTTATAGCCGGCGTTGAGCTCTTAATTTCCCTCCCTCAGTGGTCGGCGTCCTTTTCCCCCTTTATTTCTCTTTCCTCCCCCTCCTGCTGTGATCCTGCTCCTCACCAGACTCGGCTCGCTGCTGCTTCTCAATCTTCTCCAGACGTCCGAGTAAAGAGTCGATCTTCATCTTAATCTGAGTCAGCTCCCGTTTGATGGTCTGAAGCTGGTCCGTCTTCACTGCTGAGGCCCGGAAAAAAGAAACAGAAACAGAGCGTCTTCATTCATAGCTTGGTTAGTTTTTCATTTAGCTCTAATGATGCCGCCTCACGCGGTTTATTACCGACTGCACGCTGTCATCAGTTAATATGCTTGGTTTTTAATTTTGGATATCAAATCATCTCTCTTTCCTCGGGGAAGAACATCTCAGTCCGGCCAACTGCAAAGTCACCGAGCTGAAACTGTGGACCCGCTGTTTTCAATTTGAGGATTAGTAGCAGGCTTACGCCCACCACCCTGCACAGCGCAGCTCATGTTCTGCACAATAGTGCCAATATCTCTCAGTTGGCATGAGAAGCCAACTGAGAGAGAGAAAGTAATATGATATTATTACATAGACACTTAGCTTTTACTGTTCCCCGTAGGAGGGGACTGCTGCAAAAAACTGGGGCAGTGCTCGAGTCGCACACATCGTAGATTTATTCAGTGATAGTAAGTTCCCTCTGTATCTTATCAGTTAATAACAGAAAATACTGAAATATGAAATGTGGTTTCCAGATGTAAATCAACATTGCTAAGGTTTAATATTTTTCCAGACTGTTTTTTATGGATGGTTTAGACTTTCTGACCAATAGGAGGAAGACACAACCCAGGTAGGTGAAGACAATAGGACGTACGAATGTCTGAAGAGCAGATCAACAGCAGCTCATGCACTATTTTAAACATCAGCTTTGTTTTGTGTTTTCTCTGAAATCTAAACAACCTGCAGCAGGAATTCTCAAATCATTTTAAACAGTTTTTCTTTTTATTAACACCGGTTTAGTTTCAGGCTAATATGAAATTTTGATGGATTTAAATGAACTCAATCCACTGTGTTGCTTTCACACTTTATTCTTAACACACTCACTGTAACTGTGGCTGATCATTGCCTCACTAACAGAACCACATGAGAAACACGGGGCACAACTTGCCCTCCCACAGCTTCTGTTTACTGCCTCATGAATTATTGCTTTTTCCCTCTTCCCCGCTTCGCTTTGCTCTCCGTGTTCACTCCACAATGCACGTCTGAGTTTTTTGGGGGAAAATGAAGCAAAACCAAATCATGTCAAAGTTTGCCTTTGATCCTCGATGTGTCGCACGCAACGAACATCTGCTGGAAATTTCAAAAAGGAAGCCGCCGTTAATTCAATCAGGCCGAATCTCACGGTTGCTGAAGAGAGGATGCTCTTCCTCAGCAGCTTGAACCGAGCAGATTAAAGAATCCGGACCCTGAAGTAATAAAATAATCGTATTCCTTAACCCTTGGAAGCTGAGATGTGTCAGGTTTTTTATTTTTTGGGAGCGGAGGGGAGGAAAACAGACAGCATAAGTTGAGACGGGAACATAAAATTCTCTTTGACACCTCTCAGGTTCCGTCAGGGCTGGCGAGCGGATGGATGAGCGCTCGGTAAACAAGCCCACGACTTCCTGTAAAGCTGCAGCCAGAAAAACCAGCGGCGGGAGACCAGACGGAATCAAAACATCCGCTGTGTGGCATCATGTCGGCATTCGGCTCTTTAACTAAAGTTTCTCTGTGTACATTTACACCCACACAACCTCACAATGCAGAGCCCCCCCCCTACATGTCTGTGCACTGCTATGTATGAGCTAAACTGATGCATAAAACATAAACATCTACGCTCTGAGCAGATGTCAGTGCATGAGAGAAACGTGTGACGTATTAGCCTGCACTTAACTGGATTTCCCAACAGGACGTTTTAATCTTTCAGTGGAATTCATGCTGACAAAGAACCCGAGTGCTGCTTAGGTAGGATTCAATGTGGTGTAGTTACTTCTTTAAAAAGCAGCAGGATTTTAGAGAAAGGGCCACACGGATGGCGATACACACGTCTCATGTTTCCTCGTAAAGCAGCCGTCAAGCCCTGAAGCTCCAGAGACGCACAGAATGGACCTTTGTGCTGCGGCAACAAGGAGAAAACAGTGGATAAACAACGGTATCTCCGACTGTCTCTATCTCCTCCTCGGTATCACCTGCGTCCGTGCGCACAAAGCAACTTCCACAAACGCTCATGTACACACTCGATTCCTTATTCCAACGCTATCTGAGCTCGCGGTGGGCAGCTTACTAGTTGTCGTTTGAAGATAAGAAAGTGTGGAACAGTTTTTTAATTTATCGCCGCCTCCAGGCCTTTTTCCCCCTTTGTGCTATCAGTCTCATAAGCTGCGGAGAGAAAAGCGAACACGTCCTAATCCAAACGGCGTTTCATCAACACGGCGTCGAGGGACGACTCGGGTTAAAGGAAACGGGCAAGAAGGAAAAAACGACATTGTTATTTAATCAGCATTAAGGGAAGATTTAAGGAAACGAGAAATGGATCTAATTTTAGGAGCTGGTGATGAACTGCAGAAATGTTTATCTGGGGGATACTGAGGGTGAATCTCCTGAATCACTGGTCTATGAAGATTAAACCGGACAAAGAGCTGGTGAGGCTGATGTAACTCAGACCCGAAATAGATGATGACAAGCTCCCAGCTCGGAGGTATTAACAGTATGGAGGATGCTTGGGAGAAATCTTAACACGGA
This sequence comes from Hippoglossus hippoglossus, assembly GCF_009819705.1. Lineage (NCBI taxonomy): Eukaryota > Metazoa > Chordata > Actinopteri > Pleuronectiformes > Pleuronectidae > Hippoglossus > Hippoglossus hippoglossus. The sequence goes on along the minus strand of NC_047170.1, from coordinate 16,523,715 downwards.
ATGAATGGAAACATGATTATTTTACCATTTTAATGTTTATCTTGTATTTGTGTTTGATATCACGTCATCTGAATCTAAGACGGAGTGTTTGGGACTTAATTTTGGACAAAATCTGTTTAAATCCAATCTTAATATTGACAAACTGTAAATTGTTTGAATATGAATTCCTACGTCAACCATTTTAAGATAGATGTTGTGGTTAAGGCCCCGGAAATGAGTGTAAATCATTGTAATTTCCTCTGAGATTGTGTGTGTGTGTGTGTGGATCAGTGCAGCCTGTGACTTTATTACTTTATTACTATTACTATTAAGTTTAATTTTATCTTCAGTCTTTCTTCAACAGAAACAATAGGTCCAAAGTCAACCTCATCCCCATGATCCGTCCGTCTGACAGCAGTTTCTTTATTTCCCCCGGAGTGAATTGTTGTACACGAGTCCTGCAACCTGCCCACACTGACCCACCCTGTTGGACAAGCTAACCTTATTCTCCTGTCCAATCTATCTGGGCCAAAGTCTTTACCAGCGGTGATTTTTCATGGTCCTGGCAGAAGCGAATTAGTCTCCCGACACACAGCAGCGTGGCTCAGACACACGACAGAGGATTCATTGACTCTGTCCAAAAAAGAGGAACGAGATGGGCTGATTTCCCCCTTCGCTAAAATACTAAATGCGAGCGGGTTCTCCTGACAGACCTCACCAAGCTGCTCGCGCTGATAACACCGGCCGAGACGGGCAACAATGAACAAACACTGTAGCCAATTACACGGCCGGCTACGAGTGGTGAGGCGAACGTTGAGGAAAACACAGCTGACCACGGCTCCACATAGATGCCCCCAATCTCACGTTAATTACATTTAGGACGTTATAAAGCATCTCCGGCTAATCAGACGACCCAATGAGATCCAGATGGATCCCGGAGCTGTTTGCTGAGCGGGCGCTGCTCCGAACGCTCAGATTGTATTTGTGTTTGTTGTTTTTCTCTCCCTCTACATCGCAGCGCGGTTTGTTCAGAGCTGCTGGATTGAATTAAAAAACTTTTCTCTGCGGCGTAAGTAGCACAGCTGAATCACGTCGCCGCCTTCTCCTCCCCGAGCCTCTCCGCCGTCACTCTTTTGAAAGGGACTGAATGCATATTGGCGTAATTGGACTGCGTCACAAACTCTTGTAAAAACACTAGACAAGTAACAAACACAAAAGAAGGACCTTATACTGTACGTACGTTTGAGCCCGGAGGAGGAGGAGGATGTGGGAGGTCTGGAGGATGAAGAGGAGGAGGAGGAGGATGTTTTGATGGGGAAGGAGGTCTTCCCGCGGCGGGAGGATGGAGCGATCACCCTGGAGCGTTTGAGGGGGATCACGGCTCTGGGTGGGGGGGCCACTCTGCCATGGTAGTCGAAAAGCCTGGAGAAATAAAAACACCAACGATATTACACTTCTCACACAGTTTTTATAAGTTACTGTATCCAATAACACGTCATACAGCATTTTGAAAACCAAGGTTTATCTATTTATTTCACCTTCGGCTCAAGTGCTGCATTGCAACGTTCATATCTATATGGATTTCTCTTGGATTCTTTGTCTCAGCCTGTATAAAACAAAAGGTAGACGCTCACCTCCACAATAATCCCCTCACACATCCTCTCAAAGTGAAGAGGATAAAGAGAAGAAGGCACTAAATGTCAGATGAAGGTGTCAGCGTCGACTGTGACAGTGGACGTCAGTCACGGCTCTCAACAAGTCTGACATTTAGAAAAATGCCTCTGCAGATAATCACTCGTATCGCCCGCAGATAAACGAGGGAGACAACAGACAGCGTTTTCTGCATCGGCGTGTTGTCTTGTGCGTTCAGCCATTTTGACAATCGGACTATTTAAAGGTGCCTCTGAGGGACGGTTAGTAAATTGAATCTGACAAGGGGGGGACTTTTAATGAGGAAGAGTCAAAGTCTGAAGAGAAACTGACCATTAAGTAAAGCCCTCCATCCAAATAGGTGCTGTCCGGTTTCAGCTTAGAATCATAACAAGGCATTGGAGCCATATCAGGCTTTGGATTTCTAAACATGGAACGTGTTTAGCCTTTAAAAATGAAAAACTCTGCAACAAAAGTATAAGAAATGTATTTAACAGTCTATTCTTCTGTTTGTCCAGCTAACTATTGTACTACAGTAGTAACCATTCATCATTATTACTAAGAACATCATAGACTCTATGTAAAGATGAGCAATATGGCGGCTCCCCAAAAGTGGAGCCAAATCATCTTTATCATCTGGCTGGCTGCAGTAAAAACCCTGTCTCCTTCATGTTAGTGGATGGGACATGGACCACATTAGAAAATTCAAAAGTACAAGTCAAATTTATTTTTCCAAAGATGTAATTTAAGGTGTATTCTGCCTCTTTTGCTCTCCACACGGACTGTTTACCTGCAGGCAACCTAAGCCTGCTCACACGTGATTGGTCAAACTAGAAATAGAAACCAGAGGAACCTTCTGGCCCCAAAATCTCCTCCCTCACCTACAGATTTATTCACATGCAGGATCTTTATATAGAGATTAGGGCTCAGCCAAGGGGGCAATAGTTCCCTTGTTCGGTCCCAGACTTGTTGCCATGATGTGAATGGTACGTACCTGTTGTAGAAATCATCCCTGTAGTACTCGTAGTCAAACTCATAGCCACTGTAAGAGAGAGAGAGAGAGAGAGAGAGAGGAGGGTGAGGCAGAGATAAAGAAAGGTTGTGTAAAGAGGAGCCATTTTGGATCTGTCAGGGGATCAAGCTCAAGCTGTTCTGACTCGATTGGACGCCCTCTGGTTTTTGCCTAAAGCTCACGGCAGGTTCAGCAGCGAGCCTGAGCCACGCTGGCACGCAAAGACCACAGAGCAACAAAGAAGAAGGAAGGTTTCAGAGGTGGAAAAATACAGTCGGGGGAACGAACTCCGACCCCGGAGAGGAGAATCAATGTTCCGCACACGCTCAGGATGGCAGGTCATTTAGAATTCAGAGGGAGGAATAAAACTGTCGAGAAGAGGAGGATAGAGACGAAGGAGCTGTTTTGAAATGTTGCTACTCTCACAGGAATTTGAATTAGTATTAATGCATCGGTTTTGCCAATTTGGAGAAGTGTAGCGTTGGGTTTTTGCCTCTGCTCTTCCTGTTTCATAATTACCATATTACATCCTGGCTGTTTTCAGCTGCAGCTATAAAATGCAAATTAGGCTTCATGATAACACAATGCACAACAAACAAAAATTAGTGAAAGAACATCGATTCAGAGAGAAACTGAGTAAATTGGTGGGAATATAAACTTTTCCAGTGGACAAACTATTAGTAAAGAGGAAAGTGTCACATTAGGCTTTGCTGCTTTCATCTGTGTGCGACCAGGAGATGTGCACGGGCCAAAGGAATCAGGCTGATGCTTAATGACGCTTGTAACAACGGGCTCTCCTCTGAGCTCCACAGGCCTGTGACCCACAGTCTCCAGTCAAGGCTGTGGAAGATGTGGAGCGCGGTAAAAACTCAATTAGAACTTCAAGGTTCAAAAGGAATAGAATGAATAAAGAAAAAACACACGGGAAACGTAATCATCATTTTCTAAATATTACTCCACGTTTACGTCAGCGGCCGCAGCAGGATGTGGAGGACGGAGGACGGGAGCTGTGAGGAGGAAGTGGCGAGTGGGACGGGTCTCACCTGTAAACGGCGGAGAGCGGCCGCTTGTTGCCGGGCTTGGGCCTGTAGGGCTTGGGCTCGCCTGCCATGTTTATGTCTGCAAAAGAACACACACACACACACACACACACACACACACACACACACACACACACACACACACACACACACACACACAGTCAGATAAATCACTCCTGAGTCATTCTTTAACACCCCCCATCAAGCATTTATGAGCAGTATATAAACCATTAATTAATGAGATAAAACCTAATATATATAATTGTGTGATCATATAGTTATACTGTGGATGATTGATTTATCTGCCTGCCAGTAAACATTGGCCGATATGAGTCATAATGATATCTGTGTTTTTCTACGATATATTAGTATCCAGTTGTGATTAATTTGAAAGATATTCATTAGCTATTCAGTAGCTTGATGTATTAATATACATACTTTATCAAATTTCTATATTATATAAGAAGAAACCTCCAAGTTCAATATGTCTTTGTGAGCTCTGAACATTTATCAACAGTTAATGAATCTTTCACAACAGACTTTATGGATATTTTCATATACTACAGGTTCAGTTATACAATAGTTTACAGTAGTTACAGATCCGCTCATATGCTTCAATGTGTTCTGATTAATTATGTAGAGAAACACTGCTAATTAATACTAAATAGGGAGTTCAATTAAAGCACAATCATTTGTATCCGTTTTTCAACATTCTCTACTGAACAGGTCGTGTTCAATGATTTCATTCTGTGCACATTCACACTGATGCTTTCCACGCAGCAGTGCAACCTGCAATAATTCAAAACCCAGGAGCTGTGTCAATGAAAGTCAAAAACCTTGAGAAACCCTCACGCAGAGCGACGGCTGATGATTCTAGTGATGCTACTCCACACAACTCAGAGCGGCGCATGAACAGAAGGCGGCATAAAAGTACCACTTGATAATAAACGGGAGTAAAACATCTCCTGAAGCGCTGAGCTATTTCCACCTTTTCATGCGACACTTAAATATGCAACACACAAAGCTGCAGCACTGGAGGACATGCTCGCTAATGTCGAGGTGCAACGCGAGAGCCAATTTTCTGAGGCACAACTGGAGACCTCGCTACGCCGTGCACTGGAAAGATTACAAAATGAAATTCTCGTCGCGGAGCAGGAGAGAATCCTTGAGCACGGAGGAGCAAATAAAGGAAAACTCCGACAAAAGCCGGGCGTCAGGGAGGCTTTGATTTATAGGCAGCTGCTCGTTCTTTGTGTTTAAAAGTAAAAAAATTAAAATCTGGCGCACAGTTTTGTGATCGAGCAATGCAGAATTTTTTCCATTCGCTATCTCTGCACTGCCAAGGGTGTTGCAAGGTCCTTGTGTTCGGTGCCCGGTCTGAGTGCCGACTGGGAGACGAGCCAGTGGGTCAGAAGAAGCTCCAGGAACTTTACGATGCACACGTGAGGCTACGTTGACTCAAAGGGGAGGAAAGTGAGAACTTCATCTGAGGGTCAGAGCTAAAAGTAGCATCCTTACTATTACCTCCGCCAAACCTCCACTCCTCAAAAACTACTGTACGGATTAACACTAAACTGGGTGGAAAGATAAGGTGTGAGTCAGGGAAGAACCCATTACACTTTGGTGCGGGTCCAGGAATATATTTTTAACTTAGGGCATTTTCTTTTAAGGGAACCGATATTTTTAAAAGTGTTAAATTTGTTGCAGATTCACAAAAATCTGTGAATTTAAAATATGGACTGAATACAAGGGCCGTCCCTTTTTATTAGAAATTAAAACATTAATTTGACCCTGGGAGAAAACTTTTTCTTTGTCCTCCTCTAATTATCTTCTTATCCTCTTATCCATCAAAGCACGATCACTGAACCCACTGTATTCAAACAAATTGTCAAATTCTTTCAAATTAGATTTTTGGAAAAACTGACAGCCCCACTGACTAAATATTATTCTCCAAAAATATGTATAAATTAATTTTAAAGAACTGCGTATGGGGACCAAAGGTGGTAAAATCCCATCATTTTCTTTAGAAATAAATATTTTCTTTGATACCAAACAACCTTTTGAAAGCATCTTCATATTTTTTAGAAGTGAAGTCCCCAGAAAAGGTCATTTCAAAGCGAACAAGAGAGAGTGTGAGAACAAATATATCCATCAACACGATGCCCTTGAAAGAATAAACCCAAACTTCTTCAGTGTTGTTGGAGTCCCTCTGAATAAGAGCCTCAGAGGTACATAGATCACTTTAAAGGAACTTTCTTTTTGCATGGAGACACATTTTCACTATCATTACATCCCTTCCAGCGATACACATATGCTTAACTAATTCATGCATCCTCCCTGCCACCTCCAGCCCCGACACCAAACGAGCGAAGCGCCCCGATCCCCCGGAGTGGAATCGCACCAGGGAGAAAATAAGCTGCTGGCAAACTCTCGTCTCCTTCTCCCTGAGGCTGCTCTTATGAGAAATAGGATTAAACCCTGGTCTGTTTGTACACCAACTACTTAGACATGCTAAAACACAGACTTTTTATGCAGAGCTGCATGACCAAGCGAGTGTGTGTCTGCATACATGACGGAGCATGTTGGGATTTACCGTGATGCTCATTAACCCGAAGGTTTACATAGAGGCAGGAGGGTCGTACCTTTAATTAGCCGGCAGAAACCAAGAAAATATAACTGATAACAAAAAGCGCAGACTGCTTAAAAACCTTCAGACGAATCTTGATGAGCCACAGAGTTACTGAAATGACATCCTCTGAAATGTAGAGGCTCTGCCTACGGTGGGTCTGCATTGCAGCTTGTGTCTTAAACGGCTGAAACACTTCATGATGCTGAGGTTTACAACTGATGAAACCTCCCTAACATCCGCTGAAAGATACACAAAGTGCGTAAAGGCCTCGGAGCGAGCTACACAGCTAACTGCCTTATTAAGTATTTGCCTTTGAGAAAATTGCGACCATCTGCTGCCGGTTTATTGGAGGATCCCAGCATCAGGGGAAGCAGCTTTTACACGTCGGCGTGTTTTACTAACCTCACTTCTGTTTAGAGGCAACTAAAGCTTAACAACTGTTTAGCTTAAATCTCTTATGTAGGTTTTGGCAGAACACTTAGTGTCTACGCAGCAGTAAAACCATGCGTACTGGGTCTGCAGTGTTTTATTCATACGTTAGTCAGTTTGTTCCGTTGCTTCGTGCCTTCGTTTGTTTTTCTCGTTCAGTCTGAAGCTGGGTCAGGCAGGAACGGAGGCGGAGCTCTCCGTGGTGCTGAAGTTACTAATGGTCGCTCTGCACAGCAAATCAAATTAAAAAGGTCTCCATGTTGCAGTTGCATGAACGTACACGTGACGCAATTTCAAATTTGCAGCCCTGAAAGTTATTTTTAGACATTTATGAGCTCCTTTTCTCTTTCTCACAGAGATAGTCTTGTCTTTCTGTCGGAAACGAGAACCGACCAGGAGTGGATAAATATTTGAGGTGGGTTTGTTATTGGCTGAGGAAAACTAAGGAAGGACAGAGGCATAGAGCGTAGGCAATCACCGAAGACAAACCTGAGCTCTTCTGTCAAAAAACATGGATCTGTGACTCCCTGAAGGAGCCTGCCCATGTGTTTTATTGGTCTCATTTGTTACCTTCCATCTGCGTCTCTCTCGGACTTCTCCTCCTCGTGCTTCCTGTTCTCCCCTCAGCCTCACCCTATCCCTCAACGTCTCTTTCTCCATTCCCCTTCACTCTCCCTCCCTCCGCGCCCGCACAAGACGATATCTAATCCCACATCACCATCCCTCACTCTCTCTCACATCCCATTTTTCTTCCTGTGTCCCTGCGCTCGCTGGGGAGGCTCATTACGAGACATTTCAGCGCTGAGCGTCACCTGTGGGGCCTTTTCTATGTGACACCTGTGCCGCCAGTGAATGCTCCGTAAGACTTATTCCTCCTCTCTTTTCATTAGCGAGGGATGAATAACAGCACGGCGACGGAAGTCGAGGCTGTGAATAAATCAGAGCTGTAAACTGAGCCATATGGCTTCATATTGCAGGGGAATCACTGGGATGAGAAAACATGGCGGTGGAGAGCAACGGGACCCAGGAGCGTAAAGGGGGGGTGAGGGTTGTGAGAACGCAGGGGGACAGAAAGACGCTACTGGAAGGAATGTGAATGAGCTACTGAGGCGAGCACGAAAAACTGCTGAAGCCACAACAAATCAGACTCTAATCCGTCGAGCCACTTTTGCATAGAGATCCACTTATACTGTATTCTTATAGAGGCGTTAGGAAGAAAAGGAATTTTCACAAAGCTGAAATAGCGCCCCACAGTGTGAAACTGTGCTGTGTAACCATGTACTCTATATAAAGATGGACGACATGACAGGTCATAAACCCTGCCTCCTCCATGTTAGCAGATGGGGCATGGACCAAACTAAAAATGAAAGAACACATCAAATAAAAGATGGTAGAAGTGTAGAAATTTCATGTAAATTTGGTTTTAACAACCTCCACCAAAGAAATATGTTTTTTACCCCAGTCTGTTTTTTTTGTTGTAAGCAAGATTTTGCAAGCTGCTGGTCGGATTACCACAAAATTTAGTGGAAGGAAGATGAATATGTCAGGAAGGAGTCTATAAATAATTAAATTCTGGTGCGGATCCGGAACAGAGAGTGATCCAGGATATTTTTTTTATCTCTTTCTTTAACATTGTGTGTTTAAATTTGTACTGAATTCCTAGAGAATAATTCATGTATCTTGATGAGAAAAGGACTGATATATAGAAGTATGTGCAAATTGGTGTATCTTGATTTGGGCCTTGGTGGAGGTTGGTGCCATTCTAGTTCGTTATTTGATGCTATAAAAGTCAAACCGATCGGGCGCGTGCATCATCGTGGTGTCAATCTTGCGGCTCCACTCACTTTTGCACAGACTCTGGCTCTTTGTGATGTCAAAGGCACAAAATGGCGGCACCCGTAATAAGGACATTTTGGCTTAATTCTTGTGGAGACAGGTTGTCCATCTTTATTTACTCTCCCTTTCACACAGACGTCATTCAGGCTCTGTGACCGTGTCCCCGACTTCCCAGGACAACCCCCCCCTCCCCAAGCAACACTTGAACATGTTGCGTCAAGGCTTCTTCTTTACCTCCACTCTTCCTCTCTCTCAGACGGAGGAGGGAAAACCATCTAATAGCCCCGAGGCTTCAGAGGATAGCGATCAGGCATGGCTAGCACAGGTCACCACAAGGTCAGGGAGAGGGAGAGAGGGATAGATTGTGTCTCGGTGAGCCGAAGAGCCTCTTTGTATTAGTGTGGGCAGAGCGTTGGAAGATGGACAGAAGGGCAGCTTCTTTAAAAATCTATTTCTCCTGCAAGAAGCTGTTCTTATCAGACATAACTCTGTTGAAATAATAATCCCATCCCTCAGCTTTCGCCAGCTCATCTGCGGACGGGCTTTTCTTTAAAAATGTGGTGAGGAAGATTATTGACTGGATACGAGGCGAGTCACGTCCATCAATGTAGTCAATCATAAGAACAAACAATTCAGCCGCATTACTCACTGAAAAACAGGCTCAACACCATTTACATCTCCGGCAGAAATCAGGAGCCACCAGTGACTCATGCCCTCATTTTGAGTTGCAGCAGCTGTACGGCTGAGAACACAGCGAAAGCCGTAATTTGCATGTCAGACGAACTTGCTAGTACCATGTCAAATTTCACCCGGCAACAGAAAATCACAGCACAGTTGGGTTTTGTAGACTTTCACTGCTGCAGTTTCATCGCCCGCTGTGTTGAAGCAAACACGCAGTAATAGACAAAAAAACAATTTCCATGAATCAGTTATCACCTTAGCATGTCTGAGCCGTCGTGCAGAGACGGGAAAAAAAACATGCAGGGACTCAGGCTTTGGTTTGAGATCACATGGGCTGTAAAATATAGATCCAGTCCCTCTATGCTCAACGTTTGATACCTTCTGTATACGAAAAATGGATAAAGTCCTTTTAAAACAAATGAGGAACCACTGGAAATCACCCGGTACCTTCAACTGACGGCCTTGACATTGACTGTTAGTATCATTATCTTATCTCGAAGGCCCACATGTTTCTATGCTGACGATATGAAAAACAGAGAATCTTTGTGATTCGGCAATGTCAAAGGAATACAATCTGTGATATTTAATTTATAGGGGCGGTCTCTCTAACCTCGAACATCCCGCCTCCATCAAAGTACAAAAAGTCCTGTCTCCTCCTCATTACATAAAAAGCTGCGGCGTCTCCTTCTGAGTTATATCTCAGATGAGCAGCACGGCGACAAGGTGATTGACTGCAATAAACCTCCTTTCAGACGTATCAGCAAAGACCTTCGAAGAATGAGAAATGTGTTCCTTTCTTTTCCAATAAACAAGAGGAAAATTCAGCCCAGACCAGAGCTGATGGCTCTGCTACACATTAGTTACTTTTTTTCTGTCATTTCATTCTCCTCGCCTCGCAAACGCCAACCGTCTATTTGACGAGATAAACATTAAAGGCAAAGACGGGCAAAGGGAAAGAATGAGGGAAGCTTGCCGCTGAGGGAGCTGCCGATCATCTCCTCGCGGAACGAGAAACTCTGCCGCCAATCTCCCCAACGTCTTAATTAATTGAGCAAAGTAACTAATCATGCAAATTGTTCCTCAGCAGGAGAGATGCGAGCAACGAGGCGAGGAAAGCGTGGAGGAGCTGAATCACGCAGGTGATGGACGTGCAGGAGGGACCGGTACGGATGTGGGGAATTCATCTTCCCTCTCCGGCTCCGGCGCGGTTGCTTTTGATGTGAACTCCTCGATGAATTGTGATCAGGTCCAGTCTGAGAGGACGGCAGAAGGTCTGAGCGGAAGGAATTTGCCACATCACGGCCTGCAGGCGAGGCCCTGGCTGGCTCGGGATCATGAAACGCCAGGTACACGTTTCATCTTTGGCCGATAAAGGACATTTTTCAGGTGTCGACTGACAACTTAATTGACAGTTTTCCATGAAACCTCAGTTTGAATTAGAATCAAATGTGTCATCCCAGCAGATCCTTACTGTGGCCTGACAGGTTTTCATTTTCACTAAGTCCTTCCTGCTTCGTGCAGAATCAGACGTCAACCTTCACTGCCAGACATGAGCTTTGTTCATAACTTTTTCTGTGCGTGAGAAGCTTTAAATCAAAGATCACATGACGCAGCAAGCAGCTTGTTTATGAACAGCTCTCAACAACAAGAGTCACAGGAGGCCACGCAGTGGCCCGCTGTCGTCTAATTACATGGAAGAAAAGAGTGGCGAGGAGACGTGGGGCGACAATCTGCATATCAAAGGTTTGGTTCCAGGAAACTTTGAAGACCGAACATCACACGGGGAGATTCAGGAGAACCATGAATCAAAGTTCAAGGTGAGGTGGGGCTCTACATTTTTCTGTTTGGTTATAAGATTTAAGCTGACACATAAAAGTATCTTAAATATAAATTGAAACATGAGGGATTTATGCTTTTGTTTGTCATATATGATCATGAAATAAATATCTTTTAGTTTTGAACTGTTGGAATAACAATCTGAAGACGTTTTCTTGGGCTCTTTTTATAACAGTATAATTTCGACATTGCGATGTTAATGCATCATGATTTACAAATAGTAATAAAGTGCAAAAGTAAACAATATTCAATTCAATTAATATCTGCAATCATATAAAACCTGAAACTTCACAACTTCCAAAGTAACACAAGTCTCACACTTCTGCACAACTGGAACCACAACTGTTCACAACCAACATTTTCAAAGCAGTTGCCATTTGTCTGTTTTCTTCATTGTAGAGTTTCCAGAGTTTCCTCTTCCTCGACTGGTCAGCGATGAGCAAAGCCTCTAAACTCACATCCTCCTTCGATCCTTCTCCTCTTTAATACCAGTCCAGATTCTTACGTGACTACAACAGATCATTACAACACTGGAGCGTGCCTCTCTCTGTAAACACTCGAGCGTGACTCTCAGTCTGATGCCCGGCCTCAGCACCTCTCTCAGCGGCTCCACCGTTCAAACTCCGAAAGGGGATCAGCTCATAATCCCCGGCCCCTTCAGGCACCGGCACAACAGATAAAGGCACCGCATCGGTTTGAGATCACATGCCTCTGTGTGACCTGTGAGAGCCAGTGAGCCGTCTCCCCACGAGTCAACAATGATACACTTCAAAAAGCAGACTATTTGGACGGCCGGTCGGATGAACATGGCGCAGCGAGGGGGCTTAGCGGCGAGGGAGCCGGGCAGCACAACAAACACGGGTATTTAGAGCAAGTGTCTCCTGTGGGAAACATGACGAGCGGCGATAATCAGGGCATCGCCTTCCACTTTCCTCACTGCTGACGAACGGGCCCTTTGTTGTCTCTTTGACTTGCTCCAACATCGCGCTGCTTTAAATGTCCCGCTTAGACATTTATATTTCATTTAAAATGGAAAAACAAAGAGAATCGCTGATTGAGAGAAATCTGACAGGCCCGTCGGTTGCTGGCCTACATGCCCGTGTCACTCATCCCTGCATGTGAGAGCGAAGCAGGAAAGTTCTTCTCAATTATTCCACCGAGTTTGCATTGACAATTGACAGATGCTAATTTTCGCCCGTTCCTCGGAATGGTGCAGTCTTATCTGTCGGCTGTGCACATTAGATCCAATATTAATACGCAGCATTCACCAAAGCCTGTTGCTCTAAATATTCTGCTTCGTCGAGATAAGAACAATAAAATCTGCTGCTGGGCTATAAACCCCCAACCCTCACCCCCCCCCCCCTTCCACGAAAAGCTTATCACACGCAGGACTGTGGATAATAAGGTGTCATCTACTTGTGAGTGTTTAGTCCGTGCGTCAGCGATCGTACGTGTGCAGATGTTAGTGTGTGTGTGTGTGTGTGTGTGTGTGTGTGTGTGTGTGTGTGTGTGTGTGTGTGTGTGTGTGTGTGTGTGTGTGTGTGTGTGTGTGTGTGTGTGTGGGTGCCCATCACTGAATGCTTGTCTTTATGTCACAATGATTGGCCGGAGTCCAGGCAACCTCTGCTTCACTGAATCCGAGCGGAGCTGCCGGTGGAGAGACGAGGAGTCCGGGGGGGGGCGGGGGGGAGGAGACATCTCGTGACAACTCTGTCACATAATTTCATCATCGATATAGAGGAGTCTCATTAGGTTCACTTCTGACAGATGAAATCACATTTCCGGGACAGAGGGGAGTGCGATGCGGCCGCTTGTCCAGGCCTCGATGTGTTAAAGGCAGAGCTGGTGAATTTTCTTTTTTTTTTAATTGTAGCGACGAAACTAAAAGAACCTGAATTATCTTGTGGAATCGCTTATGGTTTATTCAGGAGAAGCAGAGCAGTTCCGCCAAGGAGTGAGCTGCACGTGATTTGTTTTCCTCCTCATCAACATGCAAACTGAGATTTTTGGGGGCAAAATGGAGCCAAACACACACAAACACACACACACACACACACACACACACACACACACACACACACACACACACACACACACACACACACACACACACTTCTTCACACTCTCACATACGCCCTTGACACATGGCTTGAGATACACGGAGGACATCTGACAGACGATATAACAGCCTGCCTCTCGTGCTCCCCCACCTCCTTCCCCATTCCCTCACCCTCCCATCATCATCACCAACACACACACAACAGCACACACACACACAAACACACACACACTAACATCTGCAGCACAGCGAGACACATTTGCCAAATTTCACAGCAGTAATTTGCAACAGTAACAAGAGGTGACCAAGACGAGACTCAGTGGATTAATAAAAAGAAGCTGCACAGACGACGCTGGAGTGACTTTCTTTGTTTGATCAATTTTCATTAGCAGCCTTACGAAGTGAAAATCACTCAACCGGACCCTCCGCAGGGACGAACGTACACATACAACACAAACATGCACAGAGAGCCCATCCTGCTGGTGCAGAGGGCTGGAACCAACATTTGATCTCCAAAGATTCCTGAGCTGCAAGATCTTAAATATTCATGGGACTCAACCCAAATACTCTGCTCGTGCTCGCAGACGCACAAGAATAAAGGCTGAGAGCTTTTCTTCTCCTAATTAAATTAATTGCAGTACGAAAACACGCTCACGGACACAGGGTTCACCTTGATAAAGAACAAAGTGAAAAGCTAAATCTGCCAGTGGGTATAACTGCACAGCCTCGTGTTTATGCAGAAACCTTTGTTACAACAAAAGAGGGATTTCTCCTTTCGAGTTAATACACAATCACAAATAATGAAAGCTTTTACTTTTCTATCGCATCAATGCAGCAGTTTTGCAGAGCACATTTCAAAATAAGAGATGCTGGTGCCAAGAAATAAATAATGAATCACCGTAGACCTACTCATCCCAGAAGTTACACCCATACACACCTCTTCACGGCCAATCACACACACACTGTTCCAACATTGCTGAATCCGCACAAAAAATCGTACACGAACTGAAGGGAAGAAAAGACCAAGAAAGACCAAATGTTGGAGTGAAACTTCATCTGGATTCGTCCTCCAACAGCCTTTCTCGAAGCCGCCAGCGTTTAACGAAGCCGGGCCCGACACCAAACGAGCATCTGACTCTGCAGAAAGGTTTGACGAATCCAGATTAGCTGCTTTGAAGACACATAACTGAGCTTTCCTTTTCAAAATGTGTCAGGGCTGTCACAAAAATTAATTCAAACGTTTGGGGAAAACTTCATATTCAAACGATAATGACCTGTTTCGAATTCAAAACAGTCAGTCTAGAAGTACATAAGACTGTCTGTTGTTTGCCCCATAATCCAGCAGAGGGCAACTCATTACCTGAGTGGACAATCACAACACCGAAGCATCTGAGAAGCGGCATCTGAAAGTGTTTCGGGTTCTACGATGAAGGCAACGTGATTGTACCATGCAACTTACATACAAAAAGAGATACGTCCATTTCAAACGATGTAACTGCCCACATACCTCCATGCATCTTTTACTTTGGCATGGTTGGCAACAATACATCCACTAGAGGGCAGCGCAAACATGTCGACGATGGAGGAGGTTGTGATAGTCGAGTAAAGTCTATAGAAAGAGGCAAAAGCAGCTGTTTTGTAATCTCTCCACGAAAAGTTCTGCCATTGTTGAAATTTCTTCCTCGTACCCTGTGGTCATCTAGCTTGAACCATTGGCTACACTGCCCCCTCCCGATTTCCGTAAGTACTGCTCCGTTATGTCTGTATCCGTAATCTTTCAGAAGACGTGAACAAATATGACTTAAAAATCACCTGTTGCTTTAATTTTGTTTTCCTGTTCTCTATAAAAACCCAGTTTGTAACGAGACACCTCATCCTCTCTCAGTCTCTGTCTGTCTCTACGGATCTACAGCTGCCAGACAGAGTACAGAACAATCTCTTTAACAAGCTCAACATCTTCAGCCCATGCACATATTCACTGTCTCCCTCGCTCTTTGCCGAAGGACTTCCTGGATTTCCTCCTCCTGCTCTGTCTCTTGACACTGCCTCCTCCTGTGCTCAGCCCCCTGCTGTGCACAAGCTGCGTATCCACACAGTTCAAATGCAGCTCGCGGATGTACAGTGCAGACGACAGGAAGGAGAAACACGCTGTGGGAGGAGCCTGTGTGCACCTGCGGAATATTGAGCCAACAGCAAGTCAGCCTAATTAGCCAGCCACTGATTTTACATATCTGTTCAGAGATATCTTATTTTTCAGATTTCTTAATCAGCTCTTTGTTTTTTATACTTTCCCTGCACCATGCATTTCTTACTTGGCATTAGATTGGGCTGCATATCACCATCCACATCAACTGTTATAAGGCTGCAACTAATGATTTATTTATATTCATATGATCAGATTCATCTGCTGATCATTTTTCTGGATTAAAATCATTATTTGGAGTCAGAGAACATCTGAAATTAATGAAATAATCATAATTATTTACAGTAACTCAGACCAAAGAGACTGTAAAACAACATGTCTTATCTGACCCACATTCCCTAACCTAAATCTTCCATTCTGTGGAAATTCCTCATGAACAACAAGCTTGAAGTAGGTAATCCTTGCAGAAAACAAGGAAATAAACCATTATTTAAATATGCAAACCGTTGCCTCATGGATTAATCAATCAGCTGATCAATGCATCCTTTCAAATTCATGCATATGGATTAAAATTCCCCACAGTCCATCAGCACAAGAGCAAACTACAGAAATCTATGTAAATCTATGTGAGTGTGTGAAAAGCAGCAGCAGAACCAGTCTCATAGGAAACAGGGTCTTGCAGAAAATCTAGTGCTGAGTTGGATCTACATTTCTAAGGTCATGAATAATATCTGCGATACTTTCAAAAACAGAAAGAAGACAGATCTCATCGTTAATAGCGACACGTTGAAAACACTTCTGCAGAACGAACACAGGTTATAACACAAGAGAAACCCGAGCGAGGATGAATCTTGTGAAACAAAAGATCAGGATCCAGCAGGTGACCTGACTTCATATGAGTCAGCTGAGTTTAGTGATGAAAGATAAAAAAAATAAAGACTAAACGCCTCATGCTGCAGGTTTAACTTTGCATATTAGATAATTTTTTGGGGCAGATTTATTCAATCGTGCACGAATCAAATCTCAAATATTTGCAACTTGCATTTTCCCGCAGAGCGACGGGAGCCCGGAGAACAATGTCCCCGTTGACTCCTGCAGCGATAATAACAAAAAAACTTACAGCGACGGTTGCGACGCTTCCCCTTGTACATGGTCATCATGTACGGGTCCAGCTTTGCGCTCGGTCAGATCCTGGATGAGGAGCCGGAGAGGGAGAGAGAGTCGGAGTCGGACTGAGATCCTGAGAGATGCGAGACTTTCAGACTGGAAACAAGAATCAGCTCCTCGCACTGATTCTCTGCTGCTGGAGAGGATCGTACCATGATCTCACACCGGAGGGGGGGTGGTGGGGGGAGCAGAGCATCTCATTCTCACAGGGATCAGCGCACTGACAGTCACAGACTCAAAGATATTTAAAGGAGAAGATAAATGTGGGTCTACGAGACAAAGAGGAATCTGTGATGATTGATTCTCTTCATCTGCTCTTAATTTAGATCCAGATATTTTTTATTCTAACCCTTTGATTGATTTTTGGTTCAGATTTTACGTTTATAAATCGAAAAAGCAAGAAGCCAAATTTATCTGAGCTGATTAGCTGCAGCCATTAAGATTATATGATTTTCATCAGGGCTCAGTATTTGTTTTACATAAGCTATATATGTACAAATTATACTGTCTGTTCATATCTGTTTAAATAAATATATAAATGTCATATTATCCCTCACAAAATAAAAGATCCTATCTCACTATAGTACAATAAAGACATATTACATTTATCTATAGGTCAGATATTTGGAGCCACACATGTCAAACTCATGGTGGCGCTAGAGTAGAAAGTTAAGGGATCTCACACATCACTGGGACTCATCCTCTGTTGACCACAACGCAAAACAAGTTGTCACTTTGTCCTCCAAGTGTTTGCAGCTAATTACTATTCTTCAAATTTATCCCGCCGGTCCACCGGGGGATGAGTTAATTCACAGTACGCACCACGCACGTTAGGTTTCCTGTCAATTCAACCTTTTGAAAAAAGGACAAATCCCTGAAATCGAGCTCCGTCTCTGACCTTCAGCACGACACTGTTCCTGGTGATGGTTGCACACGTGTAAAGCAGCTTCTGGCTGTGTGAAGAGAAGCAGGAGGAAGCAGCCAGCAGGTGCTCGCTCTGCACCGTAACACTGATTATTATCTGACTCCACATTGGCACATAAAGAATATTCTCCTCCATCCACAACCTCTGGGCGCTCTTCAGTAAAGGTGCTTCTCATCTCACTTGCAAAAGGGGGATTGTGTTGCTACGGAGACAAGGATGAGGAAGCACCACGGAGGCTGGTTTTGTGCAATTCATCCCACTACATTACATTATTATTGTGTGGGGTGAATGATAATTTTTTTTTTTTTTGGGGTGGTGGGGAAACAAACAACTCTGAAAGCCGACTGGATGGAGAGGAGCCAGATTTCAATCAATATCTCCGTCCTCTGAAAACCACCGTTGCTCTCACACGCGTCACAATGACAAATGTTCTTCTGCGTGTTTTTCACTTTGAAACTCAGAGACGATGAAAATCCCTCAGAGTGGATTTGAGTGAAAACGGCCAATTAAAGTAAATCAATGCAGCGGATAAGATCAAACGCTGAGCTGTAGGTCAAAGTCATTTATTGTAAAAAGGATGAAAATGCTTCCCTCACATATTTAAATTTGTATTTTTATAGAGGAGGAGAAGATCTAAACAATGATTAACCAGCAGCAAAGAGAAGAGTCTGTGTATAACAGCATAGCAGAGACATCTACTGTCCAGGATGCATTAATACAACAAGCAGGGTCTAGAATGCAATATTGTAAAAATGGCATAAAATGGGATTTGATCATAATAAAAAAACATTTTCTAACGTCCAAATAAGAAATTAAAGACACATTTACTTAATTCAGAGTATTTTGAATGAGCGTCACACAGAATGAAGCTGGAATCGCAATTTCAATTTGTTCTTTATTAGAAATACCTTAAATAATTTCCTTCATGTTTCCGATGTGAATGAAAAGTCATGAATTCATGTTTGAGAAAAATGTTTTCCATTGAATATCTCAAAACCAGAGCTCTCTGAACCAGAACTTGAATTCTTTTGGTTTTCTCTTACCATCCAAGTTAGATGAACCTACTGGAAGCAGTAAAAACATCTGGCAGCTACAGAGCCAGATGTTTCCCTCATATGTGTAAAAAAACTGTTTATGAATATGTTGCCATGAGGATATAATGTCAGTATTGGACTCACAGCTTGTTTCTGCTGCCCCCAAATGGCCGAAAGAATCTGTTGTTTTCGTATTAAACTTGGTGGCAGGTTTAGTTTAGTTTATTTCACACAACGTTAATACAGAATAAACTAAATGTACGTGACACATACATGTGGGATGTGGTAGAAACCAGTAATGTCTTGTATGTAGTTTGTAATACAACACATACAAAACCATGGCAACAGGTTAAGAGAACATTTGTATCAGTATAACAGTAAAAATGACACAGAGGGAAGCACGTGTGCCATGTTTACAGTGAGGAGAAGCAGAATAAGGAGGGAGATTGATGTGAAATAACTTGGATGTTAACATTTAAAGAAAGAGCAGAATACACAGTGGGTTTCTGGAAAAGTCTCTAAAACATTAAGCACATCATTAGCAGCTTCAGAGAGGACGCACACGCATCAACATGATCCACAGAGCTCCACACTCTCACACTCCCTCCGCCCGTTAACAAACGATCCTCATTTAGAGCGGAGATGGAGAGATGGGGACGCAGCCGACGCCCGGGGGGGGGAAGATTTTCTACATGATGGATATAAATCTGCTCCAGCTAGCAGATCTCATTGGCCTGTGACTCACAGCCTCTCGGAGCTCATTAGACAGCCACTGCTTTTGGCACAGAGTGATTGCAAACGTATCCTGTGTGTCAACTGCTGCAACTGCTTAGCAGCCTGTGACAGAAAAGCCTGTGTCTCTTTGCTAATATTATGCTCACAAAGCCCGAAACACCCATTTGTCTGGATTCGGTCCAATTTAAGGAGAAGGTTTCGAGCAAAAAGTGTAAAAAAACATGCTAAATTTCTATATTTTTTATTATTTTCTGAATTAGTGCCAGGTTAGCAGTGTGTTTATTAACATTTCATGACGTTCTCCAGGTCTGCACATGTAAATTAGCCAAGAATACTAAAAGAAGCTCTGTGCACAAAGACGACTTTATACCGAGAAGAAAAAACTGCTGTGAAAACGAAGAAAACTGACATCAGGAGATTCAACACACATTCTGTCCCATGCATGTTTTCTAACTGCACACGAGTGTTTCTTCTATGTGTGAAAAACTGCAGGAAACAACAGTTTCTCCAACAGGAGCTGAAAGTGCTGGTGACTGCAAACCAGAAAACCTGGGAAGACAAATTGCACCCTCTAGTGGAGAGCAAGCAGCACGACAGCTTCTTCCAACAGAGATTTAAAGAAACAAATGTTTCCGGTTCACTGGTTTGGTTTGTGGATTTTCTTTATGAGCTGAACACTGGAGACACAGACAGTAAAGATATTATACAGACAGTTTCTATAGCTGCTGCACATGTGGTAAATATGAAACTTGCTCTAATTTTTTATTTAGAATTTAGGTTCAAAGTATTTCCACATCTGTCTCTAAACATCTTGTCAGATGCACAAACATTAAGAACGTTGCTTTCATTTTCTTACTGTTTGCAGATTAAGTCAATGCAGGGAAAACATGCAAACTCAATTATCAGAGGCAAAAAGCAGAAAACTCAATCATTTCTGGCTTTGATAATTAAATTCAATAAATCCAGTTAGTTATAAAAAACTGTGTACGATGATTTTAACGCCTCACTGGTTTTCCTTTGAGGCAGAAGGAGTCAAATGTTTAGAAAGAAATAAAATTGTTGGAGTAAAACTTGATGCTGTGCAGAAAAGAAATTCTCGACGGTGCTTTTGAACTCAACAAATACACAAATGAGAAAAACATGATCCTCGTTACGTTGAGGGATTATTTTCTAAAGCTCAGACTCGTCCTTTAATTTGCCCTCATCTAATCAGAAAGATGAATCTGTTCATCCACTGCACGACTTTCATTCATCCATCCTCTCAAGTAAAACCTCATTTGTTTCTTTTATTTAGTTTCCATCCCCAGGATCATCCCCCCTCCCCCTCCGCTCCCGTTTTCCTTATTCCTCCCTCGTTTTCTTGTCTCTTCTTCTCTTCCCCTCTCCCCCTCTCCATCTGTCAGGGTCAGCGGAGTGCAAAGAATCACATTAAGAAGTATTCAAATGTTGAGCTACTGGCAATTGCTATTCATACAGGCATTAAAGGCTGCCAAGTCTAATTCAGCTCAGACGACATCAGTGCCACGCTCGTTCACCCAGTCGGCAGAGATAATGTGAACCACACTAAAACAATAACGACTCCTGGATGTAATGGAGCCACAATGACAGAGGCATTGGCCGATGAATGATTTGTACCAAAGGGAGTAAAACAAAGAAGAAGAAACAAGTTATAAGTCACCTCATTTCTGATTATACCCACTGTAACAATGTTAATACTATAAATATGTTTCCACCTCTTTATGGTTTCCACACATGTGTTAACATGTTTTACATTTCAATACAATAGTATTTTTTTCCCACCACACATGTTTTTATGTTTATTACCCTAGGCACATTATGTTTGTCTATATTTATGGCTTGGATGAAGACCAGATGATATCGTATGATCAAAAAAATAGGTCATTCCAAAGGGTTTAAATACTTTTTTGATTTTCAGAACCATAATTTATGCATCAAAAGACACATGAATCTAAATCTAAGCTCTATTCTTCCTCAACTAGACACAACAGGTAGAATAGATTCATATTTCTATAGGGAACAGACAGTATTGTAGTCATATGCTGCATTTATCCCCAAATGATTATAGAAATGTGATGAACTTTTGATTTGTCTTTGTGAAACTCTGTGTTGGACTTTTTGGATTTTATATCTCAGCTGTTTGCACTTTGAGTTTATTCCTGTTTTATTTTGTGGTTTCTTTCCTTTGTCCTGTTTCCTTCATCTGTGATGAGCTGCTTCACCCTGATGTGTTTCACCTGTGATCAGTTATCTGTCTCCACCTCCCGGTGTATTTAGTCTCTGCATGTGATTCTCACTCTGCTTTGTTGGCTCGTCTGTTCAGTTGTGTTTGGGTCAGTTTACACGTTTTGTTCCAGTTTAGCTCGTGCTGGGTTTCATCGTGTCCATATTCCTGATGTTTTTGCTTTTGGTTTTTGTTAAGTTGTGGTTTGTTAAATTACATGGTGCACAGACCGGCTTTATCTTTGCATTTGGGTCCTGCTACTTACAAACATAACAACATAACCCGAGTTCAATTCTAGTCTACAACAGTTTTTCAGGCTACATGATAAACTCTGCTACGGTCATGTTCACACAGTTTATTCTGTCTAAAGAAAGTCTATTAAAGTTTGGAGTTAAGAAATTTCTTTACTGTCCCTCATGAAGTGGAGGTAAATAAAAAAACAAAAACACAGGGTCACAACAATCAAGAGCATTGGTCACAACAAAAATCCACCAAGGCCCAACAGTGCCCCTTAAAATTCAAAGAAGCTGCACCACTCATCAACCAGGTTCTGTGGAAATCTGGTCATAACTTGGCCTCTTGGCTGAGGTATTAATGACAACCACAGTGATCCTAAGGACTTTAGATTGACTTCCATTCATTGTTTACAGCCAAACCAACCTTAACCCTGAACCTAACCACGCTTAACATCTGACCTCTAACCTTAACCAGATCCTCAGTAGTGACGTTCTTCCTCGTTTGGGCCGAGCTTGGGTCCCCATGAGGTTGTACTGGAAAACTTCCCTTAAGATGTAATAAAAATTAGTATATGCGCACACACACACACACACACTACAAGTAATAATCTTCTCCTACATTCTGCTGTAGCAATACTGCAATTATTGATATTGTACAAAATAATAAAGTAATGTAATGAAGATATTTCTAAACCTTTAAGTGGATTTCCTTTGGCTCTGTGAAACTGCCGATGTCATCACAGGAGTGGATGTGCATTAGTAAATGAAGCTGTGAGTCTAAATCACTTGAACAGATCAGAATGAACATGTTGGCAGCTTCGCCTCCAGCACCTCAACATGATTTGTGTCAAGTCCAATAGCTCTTACACCAGGACTCCTCCACAGCTCTCAGATAGTGACACATGAGCCTATTAAGACAGTGCAGCGTCGCCCTGTTCCTCCGAGCAGCCGACAGGAAGAAAGTAAGAAACGAATCACTCAGTGAAATGGTTCTTTATGAAGAAAAGCTGAGAGCCTTCACGGTGTTGGAGTGTGCATAAATACATGTGACATGATTGGCTCTTAATGCAGTGAGGATCCACGGAGGTAATGACTGCTGCGGGCCACAGTGTGGTGCTCAGTGACCACGGTGTGAGGAGCTGCCTCTATGATTCAGAGACACATGATTCTGTGAACCTCACTCACACACGAGGAGACGAGGCCGACAAGCGTCTCCAGACCCATCATCTCCAAACCGAATCAACGCTCCATGAATCCCCCCCCCCTTTTGTTATAACAAGTGCTCGTCTCGGGCTGCGGCTCACATTTCATTCGACAGGACGGCTCCTGGCGGCTCGGGGTAATGAAGGAGGCCCATCTCGGCCTGTTAGATGAGCTGCATAAATACAGACACAGCTCATTAATAATTCTGTCACACAGGTAGGCTGCGGAGGAAACTGACACACTTAACAACTCCAGTCACAGAACTCAACAGATACAAAGGCACCAGGGTATGGTCACGTTCTGCAGCCGGGAAACTAAACAGCTCAGAACCAGGTAGTGGTCAGAATCCTGTTGTGACGTAGTATCTCAGAATAATGAGTCAGAATCTTCCCAGTTTAACGAGTTAGAATCTTCCCATATAACAAGTTAGAATCTTCCCAGTATAACGAGTTAGAATCTTCTATATAAAGAGTTAGAATCTTTCCATATAACAAGACTCTTCCCAGTATAACGAGTTAGAATCTTCCAGTACAACAAGTTAGAATCTTCCCAGTATAACAAGTTAGAATCTCATTATTTTCACTGCATCTTTTTTTTCAATGGCAGAAATGTGCTTCCATAATTCATCCATCAATTATGTCTTTAATTTAAATTCTTGTCATCCTGTGTGTGTGTGTGCGTGTGTGTGTGTGTTGTGCTAAATCTTCTGGCAGGACTTGCCAACTGTTCCTGTTTTCATATAAAGAAACCTCTGCAGCTATAGTTTACATCTTCATCCTGCAGCACCGAGGCTACAGGCCAATAAGAAAGTGTGAACGAGCCACGAGGAGTTGTCAAGGTCAGGAACGCACTTCCCACCACCTGCTGTCTGTTGAAGACAAACCTCTGCCTGCGTGTATAAAGCTAATGTTTGTCTCTTTTTGTTCCTGCGAGGCACAGAGCAGACAGCTGTGCGTTACGATTCCTCTCCCTCAACAGCTGCAGTCGCCGCTCGGCCCTCCTGTCCGCTCAGTGCAGCGTGCCGCCTTTTTATCGCTTTGGCTCTAAAAAGACGAATTCTTATCCAAAGTGAGTTTCACCGAGCGAGCAGGCAGTTCAGCGTCTCACCCCAATCTACCCTGAATATGCAAAATATCCAGGACACTTTTTGTATTTTTTATGAAGAGGTCTGTTCAGGTAGAGGTCATTATCACTTTATGATTCCCTTAATTAAATCTATAGCCGTCACAAAGGAGGAGAAACAGATAAAGGAGAAGAAGCTGAGTTTGAGAAAAGACTTTTAAAGCTTTGAGATAAGTGAGATTGAACAAAAAAAAAAGGCTGTAAAAGTATGAGACTAATGCACCAGACGCTTTGCCACCTCGGCTGCAGAATAATCCCTCCAGCTGCTTCCCCTCTCCCCAAAATAGCTCAGGTTTGAGGTCTAAGAAGGCCAAGTGGCCAGTTCTGTCATGCGCCGCTGCCCTGAACAGCGCCACGAGTACCTTGAGGTGGTTATGGCCTCGCTGTAAACTGCGTCTGGATGGTGTCAGAGAGGTTACTCCTATAATGCAGAGTGTTGACTGCAATAAACTTGAGGTAGTTAACCGCCATCATGCTCGGCGCGACCTTTACCGGACAGTGGGCCCCGAGGCTGGGCAACCGTCGTCCACGTTTCCAACACTGACAACTTGATGCGATGATTCACAGGCCCACAGCTCTGCAGCGTAATTGGCGAGGAGGCCTCGTGAGCAAGACGACGAGGGAATGAGGAGGCAAACTGGCGTGAGGAGACGGAGGGAGAGCAAATGCAAAGTCAAATACGGAAATGTGAGAGGAAGAGCGAACACATGAGAGAGCAAGACATGGCTGCAGGCGAGGCTAGGGGCTGTTTTTTAACGTTATCTTGTTTATACTGTCCATCTCCATTCAGGGGGCGAACTCCCCAGCGAGTCTGCCACAGTGATTTTTAATCTGCGCACTAAGCAGGGGGGAGTCAGAGGGGGTTACGCTGCAGAGCCCTGTGAGCACGGGTCTGCAGGAACCCTCCGGGGTCGCAGTAATTATCACCGCATGTGTAATCGTGAGTCACGAGCCATTACTCACACAATACGTCCCCTTTTATCGCCTGGATTTCTCCCGTTGTCGCTCCGCCCGAGGTGCACATCGACAATTATAACATGAATTAAGAGGCAGACATGACTGACTGGATCAATTATTGTGGAGTATTAAAGGGCAGATTTTCCTTTCCAGGGGTGTGAGTGTGGAGTCTGTCGTGGAGGTCTGTGTTTGAGATGATGCTCGGTGTTAAAAGGTCACACTGCAGTGGCCTCTCGTCATGTGCACCTGCCACAAACACACAGTTGTCATGTTGGAGTATTATCTCCCAGCATGCACATGTGGAGCATCTGTAAGAAGACTAATCCTACACAAACAGCTCATGACACTTCATACACATCACTGAGACACATATAGGCAGGAGCGTTCCAGCAGAGTAGGCAAAGCAGGCAGGTGTCAGGGGCCCCGAGATGAGACGGGGGGGGGGCCTCCAAGAACAAATCATTATCGCTGTTTTCACTCCAGATAATCTCCTGGACATTCTCCGGAGGGGCTGAATGTGAGGAGCAGACCTTCGCACCAGCACGCGCTAATGATGAACCTGGACTCGTAAACATGTGTCTGTGATTATGCACAGAGAGAAATGATCTGTTCTCCTTCGCTGGTCCGAAGCCACTTCCCCTCACCGCCCGCGTCTCTCCGTCCCTGCGGTTGGATGTAATGTTAATGAACGCATCGTGGCCAGGATGCTTGTTAGGCTTCCAGCTAATCCTGTTTCCTCACTGTCCCCACTGCCCGTCTCAGGCTGGGCTCCATCCGTTTATTCTCTGGCTGCTGTGGTCCAATAGAAAAGGAGGGACGCTTCAGGGAGCCTCAAATAAATGTAGCTTTGGACTGAGGGAAGGGGGGGTGGTCGGTTGGAAGATGTGAAGATGGATTCAAGAACTGACTCATGTCAACATAAATGCTTTACTTCTATACCTGTCATTAGCTGAGATGGAGAACACTTTTGGAATCACTTATCTTATCTTAAAATGTCCTTAGTCTCACCTGTTGCTTTTTTTCTGATCATATCGATACATCACCCACTAGGGGGCAGCACAGAGTTTTCTGACGACAACAAACATGTCAGCAGTGGCGGAGGTTGTGATAATGTTCTTCTTCAGAAAGGGACTGTTTGTCCATATCGTGTGATGAAACACTGCAGCTATGCTTTCAGAAACACAAACCGTCTTGTTTTCGTCAAAGACACTTTGGTTGTGTTTCTAATTAGACTTTCACGTGTGGGACATTCGGCAACATTTAGTTTGTTGTTAAATCTAAACTGAGAGATGCACTGTGGAGGAACTTTAAAAGCCAAATTATTTTAATTGAAATAAACAAATCAAATTAAAATTGTTGTTTCCTCATGGTGTTGATGATGATACACACACATGATCGAAGTGAAGTATTATAGAGAAAACATTTGTATTAATAACACTGAAGAATTTTCCAACTATACTATAATATTTATTGTAAAAAAAGTTTTGAAATACAGAGAAACTTGAAACTAGAAAGTAATTGGAAACATAACTGTATGCAAAGTGAAGCCAAAGCGTCTCAATCGACCCCTGGTGGCTGACTGCAGTACAGGTCATAAACCCTGCCTCCTTCATGTTAACAGATGGGACAGTTCAAATGTTCTTGTTTTAACTTAGTTATTTGATGCTATTTAAAAAGCAGTGAAACGTCAAGATTGACAGCTGTGACTGGCTCGGGATTGGTCGAGGATGTGTATGGGTGGGAACTCGATACCACTGCTCCTCCCCCTGATCGCCACTGTGCAGACACTGGCTCCAAAGGAAGTGTTTGCCACTAGATGGCAGCATTCGAACCTTGAAAATTATGGCTTCGCTTTTGCACAACAGGAGGATGTGGAGAAGCTGCGTCCATCTTCATAAACAGTCTATGGTTAAATCATCAAGTTGGAAGCAATAAAAAAGTCTCAATAATGTGTTTACATTTGTGGAAAAGGGAATATCTGGTCATTATGAAGCGGATATTGGAGTTTTCATTTTGGGGGGCGTGTTGCTTGTTGCTGAGGAAGCAGCTTTCTTCATTTTGCTGAAGGGCACTTTGACACATTGGCTGTTGCACGAGGATCAAAAATACAACCTGTCATATACAGCGAGCACGATGCCCTGAATCATGCATGAGTGTGATATTTTACCACAGAATATATTATGTATTTTATTTACCGGCCTGTCGCTCTGTGGAAAATTAAACTTTGAATATGGAAAGCGCCTCTTTTGTTTTTCTCTCGACAAGCTAATAATTTTTACCTGCAGTATACTATATAGAACCATAACTATACAACACATACAGCGTCTGACTTTGACATATGAACATATGCACCCACCCACACACCCACACACACACACACACACTCACACACACACACACACACACACACACACACACACACACACACACACACACACAGAGCTTTCCGGAGCGCTGAGCTCTGACTCTGATTCTCTGCCTTCTGAACCCAGGTTTCTAATCAGAGAATTAGCTGCAGGTTCCTCTGCCAAAATCCACACAGTAATCCATCTCACTTTGTCCACACTGTGGCTCATGCCCCGCTAAAGCATTTGTCAGTATGTATGAAAGCGAGAGGGAGATAGAGGAGGGGACAGACGGGGAGAGATCCTAGCACTGTTCCTGGTGTCCCGGTGGCTTTATTAAAGCCTATTAAGTGCACAATGACAATCTTAAAATTTCTTCAGTGTTGTTTCAACAAAAGAAACATGTTCTTATATCCTGAATACATTACAGCTCAGATAAATCCTTGGCTTGGCCACATCTTTGTTGTTATTGTGTGACCGAGGGCCTGCGTGCTGCTCTGCACACCGTGTTGTGGAGGCTGTTGTCGAGCGCCGGGTCGGGCCAACTGTGCATTCAGCGTCCGGCCCAGTCTCTCAGAGTGTGACTAATGAGGGAGGAGACGGACAACCAGGATGCATTTTAATCACCCACGAGGACGAGGAAGAGACACGGGAGGGAAGAAAGAGACTAAGACACAAAAGAGGTAACAAAACAAGATTATACAGTGTATGAATTACAATTGGCGTGAGGTGGCTCGGCTCGTTTTTAAAATCCTTTTCTGAATGAAGCTCAAATCTAAATATTTTAAGGTTTCCTGTCTGCACAGAAAGCCCACATAAATCCACATGCCCGGGACGCGCTGAATACGCTCTCCGAACACAGGGACATGAAAGACCGAGGGGGGCCTTATGGGGTTGTCTTTGGCAAGGTTCAAGCCAGGGTATGAGGGGGGGGGGGTCGGCCCCATCTAGCTGCAATACCCATAAGGCCTCTCACTCATGACGGCTCGTGCCTCTGAACCTGGCTCTCTCTCTCGCTCTCTCTCTCTCTCTCTCTCTCTCTCTCTCTCTCTCTCTCTCCCTCTCTCTCTCCCTCTCTCGTTACTGAGCTGTGCAGTTATTGTAGACATTGTTGGAATTATCTATGCAAACTTCAAAGTGAGAGCGAGCCTGTGAATACTAATGGCGAGCGGTAGAGAGAATCGTAGCAGCCCAGGTGGAGAAGATGCAGGAGGATTTGGTTCGGATTGACATGAAAGGGAAAAAAAAGAATCCCCCCCTCGGGTTTTCATTTGCAATGTTAAGCCTGTGATAGTCAGTGTATTGAAGGAGTTACCTGTGCTCTCTGATGGGGCTGCGGCAACTGACTTGTTGCATTTTATTTGATAAGCTCATCTCTATATGGTGATGACATATTCTTTCTTTTACCAGGTTGCTTTTGAACATCTCTTACACTCAGTTCACCATATTTAGGTCGATGGTGCAAAATGGCGAGTCTAGAGGAATACCTTTTTGATTCTCATTTCAGCCACTTTCATTCTTTCAAAAGCCCTTGAACAATGGGGGAAGGTCGAAACATAGATGTTCTGGTTTATCTGAAGGTTTGCCTACAGGGTGGCTGAGCTCAGAGAAAGAGGGTGAGGGGTTCGGACATCTGGAGGGAGCTCGGAGGGGATCCACTGCTGGTGGATTTTATTAGGAGGCCTTCTGGGTGGCTTCCATTGAAGGATTTCCAGGCAAGCCCAAGTGAGAGGAGTCCCAGAACTGTCTGGAGGGACTGTAATACCCATCTGGTCTGGGAACACTTGGGGAGGGACTAGGAAGCGTTGATATGGAGGGAGATGACAGGAAAACCCTGAATAGTCTGATGCCACCGAATCCCAACAGCAGATAGATGGATGGAGGGATATTAATTATTGGAGACTGACACGAAATATTGTCCAATGGCATCCAAAGTGCAGTAAAACAAATGTTCAATGTGGGTCCAACAAAATGAATGGCCCCTCATAGGAAAAGTGCTGCCCATAGAGGCACTGGATGAATGTGTGTGAATGGGTGAATAGCAAACTGTAGTGTAAAGCTTTGAGTGGTCATCAGGACTAGAAAAGCTCTGTATGAATACAGACCATTTTACATCAAATGCATCAAGGAATACAGCCTATATTTATCCAGCAGGTGCATCTAGAGCAACACAATACACTGTAATCCCTGCACTCTCTCTCTCTCCACCTGTCCCTGCCCAGTCTTCTCCCTCTTCCCGGTACACTCCAGCTTCTCTGTCCTGTGCTGCTTGCTATGCATCATGTTGGCCCAAAATGACGATTGATTGCAGTGCCACTGCCTTTGTAATCCGCTTAGGATGGATTTTGCATCTAAATCACTTTATTATTTATGTGCCTAACTCTTGCCAATGCCATTTGGAGGCGATGTGATTGGTGATCCATCACACATTATCCTTCAGTGTGGTCATTAATATTGTAATGTGTTGGACCTTCACCGTGAAACTTCCAGGTGGATGGGAATGCAGATCTCTTCAGGGAGGGTCATGTTTCTCAAAGCGGGAGTCAACAGAAGGAGGATTATCAGGTGTTGTTGCTTCGAGGCTGACTCTCCAGAGATGTTGTTATTTTCCTCTCTCTGCTATTAACCTCCCTGTGCCGTCCTCGTTCTCCCCTCGCCGCTCCCAGGTAGCACGGAACCTTCTATCTTCATACACGGCCTCTCATAGAAAAATACTGGATGCTTTCATTGTCCTTTTCCATCAGGGCTTCAATCACCACCTGCCAATCACACGCATCTGCTGCCTCCGGGCAGACACACACAAGCACACAGTGACACATCAGGATATAGAAACAAGCTCCTTTTATACTGTAGATGGGAAAAATAAGAGATGATGGTTTCTAATCTCATCGCACAAAGGGCACGAGTGATGTGCACTGCAAAGTATCTGGTGCAGAGATGTGAACGGAGTCTTATAAAATCATAACTCTTCCTTTTAAAAACTCTGAAAACTTAAAAAACATCAGTGTTATATACAGCCACTGCACCGCACAGATTTGGAGACTCAGCACTAACGTGAACCGGAGGCCCGGGGCACGCTGGGACAGCTCAGGGCAAAAAGAATCTGTCACTCTTTGTCTCCATGGCAGCCCGCAGAAGAGAGGGGGCCACAGAGATGCAGCAGATAGATCTCAGCGGGCGAGGAAGGAAACCGCTTGGATGCATTTGAGGTTCATGGATGCCAGCAATCATCGTGTCACTGTGTCATGAGGAATTCCCCCCAGTACGCTTTTAGCCAGAGGGAAGGGAAGAGACAGCAACACATGTGAGACGCAGACATTTTAGGAACTTAACAAGAATTATTCCGCTCCAGTGCAGCTGACTTCAGACGGCTCCGACATTCGCAATGTTATTGTGATTGTGGCAATATTAAAAGTTTTAGGAGACTGATTTTGTGTCGTAATTACAAAAAGCAATGCATGTTTATTTTAAGCAAAGTATGTACAATAAGTGCACTATTCATACAGTTGAGCTATGTTGATGGGGACCATAGATATACTGTATATAAAGATGACAGCTCCCTAAAAATGATGCTGAAACACTTAGATCGCCCCCTAGGTCACAAACCCTGCCTCTTCTAAGGGAACAAACAAAAAGTTAAACCTCTTTGTCATTTTAGGTAGTTGCATTGTAATTAGTTTGATCCTAGTAATACAGGGTGAAATGTCACAATTGACAAATAAATAAGACTTGTGATTGTCGATATGTTTGTTGTTGTCAGAAATTCTCGACTCAGTGCTGCCCTCTAATGGATGTTGTGCCTAACAATGATGCCAATGTGAAGGACACATGGAGGAAAGTCACTGATGACGATTACATTGTTTTAATTGGACGCATCTCTTTTCGTCTATAAAGGCAGAATAAACGAGCCTTAAAACTGCAAATAACGTAAAAAAGTGCAAAATTGCTGCACCCATCTTTATTTACAGTCCATGATTGGGACCCAGCCTTGGATGATACTTTTTAGCACCATAGAGATCCAGAGAGAACCGAGGAAAGATTCATCATGTGTACTACACAAGACTTAATATTAAACATCCGTGCTCATGTGAGGTGTTTAAAAAATGTCTACAATCTTGAATGTGTTCTCCTGAACTCCTATTCATGTTTAATGGGTAATGAAGCGTCCATTTTTCTCCGAGCGGCGAGGGGAGGAAGGTGCTGCCAGCTCTGTTATTATAGAATTTTTGCACTCGTTCATCAGCCGTGTTTCATACACACACACACACACACACACACACACACACACACACACACACACACACACACACCCACACACACCCACACACAGTCTCATCTTCTGTGGTGGCGGCAGGCTATGACCTCCGACCCTTGCGTGTCATTGAGTGCACAGATTAGTCATCACCAGTGCGTCTGAGCTGCTGAATTGGATCTGTGCAGTTGCTGAGTGATGTGATTATTCCACTGACCTCTTTCCCAGTGACCACTGCCAGCAGTAAAGCAAACCTCGGCCTCCTCGACATGTTGTGCTTCTCTTTGTGTGGGCAGAGGATGATCTCAGTAAACGGGACGCATTGATTGTTGGAACATATATGAATGCAATCCCTGCAGCACCACAGCAATACTAGCTTACAGATGTGATGTGGAAATTAAATGCAGGTGCAATCAGCCTGCAGGTAATAGCACTTTAATGAAACGTTTTGGAAACAGAAACACAGATCCTCGCGGAGGTCATTCCTCAACTGCAAATCATTATGAGGCTGATTCATTTCTTTGCCGTGTTAATATAAAAAGCATCAGCTTCTGAGAATGAGTTTGAGGGTGTCCATAATTGTCAATTAAAGATGTATTGAAATGAGCACGGGGAGTAATGAAAATACTTTCAATTATATCTGCTTTCTCTGCCAAAATCCAGCTCCCACATGTGAAGAGAGTCAAACAATTTGGGGAGAAGTAACAGATAAATCACTAAGTCTCTTATTGTGGATATGACAGAGTGCTCAGTGGTAATTTCAGCTCTGACTGATGATGGACCAGGTTGTGACTGTTAATAAGTGATGAAGTTTTTCTGCAGATTCGCTGATTATCACATCCATAATGCCAAATATCAAACTAATGAAATCCCTGAAGCACAGAAAGCCATTAGCCACCATTAATCAGGCAGAAACAATCAATACCTTTTCTTCTTTTTATGAAGAAATGGTAAAATAAGGATTGGCCCCTGAAACACCTTCAGTGTTTCGTGATATCACATATATTGGCGGCTAGTCTGACACGCCCCCTAACAACGCCAGAGCCGAGGCCGACATTACCTGGCGCTGGAAGTGGTTGACCAATCTAGGACTAGCTGGCCAATCAGAGCAGACTGGGCTGTGGAGGAGGGGGTCTTAAAGAGACAGGAGCTAAAACCAAGTGTTTCAGACAGAGGCTGAAAAGAGGAGCTGCAGCAATGGACAATATGAGGAAAGTGAGCATGTAAACCTTTTACAGTAATGTCACAAATTAAATATGAACCTCAATCTGAACATGATCTGTCTCCTTTAAGATTCTGCATTATTTCACTTATCAAATTCGAGGAAGACAATCAGATTTCCTTGATGTTTTCCTTCCACTGCTTCATGTTTTCACAACATGACACGAAGGTGGATTTGATCCACTCATCAGAGTCTTGTTTATGCAACTAAACTTGCAGCCAGCGTTCATCTATTATAAATAAAGCTGTGGCTAAGCTGCTGCTTAGTAAGCAACGATCTGCAGGAAACATGTTTCCAGAACATCATTGCTTACTAAGTAGCATTGTGATGGTAGGAAAAATGGCATCAGAACTAAGTGAAAGTGACAGAAGTCAAATTGTTATTCTAAGCACAGAGGAGCTTTCTCAGCATCAAATCATGACTAGACTTAAGGTTCCTACGGGGGCAGAGCATGGAACTCTAAAACGCTTTGCGGAAACTGGATCAGTTGCATCCAAAGCACGATCAGGCAGAACAAAAACAACCACACCTTCAGAAGATCAACAATGGAGCTCGGGTCCCTGAGAGATAGAAGAGCTGCTTCATCAGTGAAACACAATTCGCTTGATATTTGTTAAACAAAGAATGCAAAACTCAAAAATTTGCAAATGTAAAATCAAAAGAAGGTTGTGTGTTGTGGAGGTCTCAGAGAACGAGGAGCAGTCTCTGCAGTGCAGGAGCAGTGTTTGAGATTTATGGCAGTAACAGAAGGGTGCATGGAAGGAGGCGAACAGGAGAGAGAAGGAGACCGCAGTGTATTAAACTGACAGTGAAACATGACGCTGGGAATATTCAAGTCTGCTGGTGTTTTGCTTCTGTAGAGTCGGACACCTGCACCAAATTATCTAGAACCTGATGAGAGGAGAAGTATCACTTGATTCTTCAGAGACAAGCTGCAGCTTTAAGTCCAAAGCAGGCAAATGAGTCGATTACTGTCGATTGAATCATGTAAGGGTGAAAACATATTCAAAGATTTTATTTATAGACTATATAGACTATCAAATAACATAGTAAACAAGCAAAGATAGTACTACAAGCTTAAGCACACTATCTATGCTAACAACAGACTGGGAGTGTGTTTTCTCTTGCTTCCCTGTACCTGTTGTTTAAAATTGAAAGCCCTCTGCAGCGTTTGTGTTGTTTTGATTCATGACATAACGTTGGCGGTAATTATTTTGCAGTGGCGACCTGCTGTATATCGGAGATCACTCCCCAATGTGCGATGCTGTCGGAGCTATGAATTAAAGTCACAGGCCAAACTCCCTATTATTCACTCGTCTGCTTTAACTGTGTAACGTCACCCAGTGATATTTGCACACTTCACTCCCTGGCTGATGTTCTGGCATGAAACACTAAACTAATTTCTTCATTCACCCCAGTGTCCACCTACAGTTTATGCTCCACGTGGAGTTTATGTTCCATGTTATTATATCACTACGATCCCTCCTGTGCTGAGTTGATTTATCCATGTGGATAGTCCAGAGGTCAGAGCCTGGATGCCAAATATCAGCTCTGTAAATATTCTACATTTACATAATAAATTCCATGGTGCAGAGTTTGGCCCACGTTCCCTGATTGAAACACTTGACCTCCTGCAGAGTCCACCTCTGAGTTCCCATCGACAGGAAACTGATGTTGTTTCCAATTCCTGCAGGGAAAACTTGGTGTATCCTTGTGGGGAGTGACGAGGTCAAAGCTTAGCTGCCAAAATTAAATACAGGCCAATAATAATTGACTTCCCCATGTTCCCTGGTTGAAACACCAAACATCTTACTGTCTGCTGCAACGTCCCTCCAGTGTCCACCTCTGCGCTCTGATTATGTTCCCTCTGGGTCGAGTTATTATCACGGCCCATGTTCTGCTCTGCTGAGCTTGATTTATCCTTGTGGAGAGTGATGAGGTCAGAGCCTCGATGCCAAATATCAACCCTGTAAATAATTCCACATTCACACAATAATCCAAACTGCATATGTTACCTTCAGGCTCCTCTTACGCTCAATGTAAAATACATACACTGGAAAGGACGGAGCCTTCTGGCCATACTCTGCGGTCATTTTGACATCCTCTGAAAACTGACCAATACGGATACAACTGAGAGGAGATTGGACAATAATCAAATCTGAGTCGGAGGCAAAGTAGAGGACTGTGCGAGATTGCTCTGCACTGCCCTCTAGTGGATATATTGCTTAAGAACCATGCCAACACGAAGAGCACATGTATGTGGGCAGAAAGAAATCTCCTTTTGTACATAGAGGCAGCTTTAATTGAGCCTCTAAGGGAAAAGCTATCACCTTTTATTCGAAAATCAATATGCTGCATCTATGCTCACATATGTTCTCTGGATGAAACACCACAGAGATTGTAGTTCACTTCCCACCTATAGGCCCGTTAAGCACGGTCTCTGTATGTTTGCATAGGGAGGGAGCTATTATTGCCGCTCATTAATCCCAGCTCTGCAGAACTTGCCGTATCCAAATATAAACTCTGCACACACTTTTAATTTACATAATGAATCCATTCCAGTTTCTCACTGCACTTCCATCAAACACTGCCCTCTGTGATCGTCTCATAATCATATTTAAACGTCTCCATCGTCCTGACACTGTGATATTTGTGGTCTTTACACTAAGTCATGATCATTTGAAAATAAGCAGTACAGGAGCATTCTCTGAAATGCAACCCTGTGATTAAGAAAGATGTTTTAACAACATCAGGGCCAGGACATTGGCCTTCACAGACAGAGCTCATTCATTCAAAATTGAAAAGATGGCTTTGTTTGCTTCAAGGGAAAAAAACTGATTTTCAAAATTTCCTCAAATTGTCTAGAAAGGCACCTTACGAATCACATCTTTCATCCTCGCAAATATCTTGCCTCCCGGCCATGAGCACAACAAACAGGCGTATAGGCTAAAAGACGTTTCACAGTCAACATCCACAAAAACAACCTATTACAAAGTGCACGCACACAACTAGAATCAATGCTTGCCGAGTAATTGGTAGCTGCAACCAGTGCAACCTGACATATTCTGCTGTGCTCTGAGTAATGTGTCACAAGGACTTTGACATACTTTCTGCAAGTTGCTGCCTGGTAAGTGGTGACATCAAACTGTGCTTACATTCAGCGGTGGATCAGTTAACGGATTCAACTGGGATCCCCCCCCCCCCCCCAAAACAGCACGACAACAAACACAGACACTTCAGCATTTAGGAGCCAAGGGATGTTCAAAAACTAAAAGTCTGAGAGATGCCCAAGGCCTTTCTGAGTTCCCAGGAGAGACAATCCAGTCCTCTAGCAAACAGCAGGCTTTAATGAAACGGTCTGCATTTCAAGGGGACGTTTTTGTGAAGTGCAATATACAGTATCTAGCGCTTTATGAGTTCCTTATGGCATTTGCATTGAGAAACAACACATGACTTTTTCCACAAAAACACAAGAAAAAGATGAGACTCACCAAGAGGCTGCCCAGCGATGACACGGGTATTTTCTCCCGCCACAGCTTGCCGAGCGTTCCTCTCATTCACGTACTGCACAAAGGCGTAACCCTTGTGTACGGAACAACCCACTATCTTGCCGTACTTGGCGAAGATGACCTCTATGTCGGTCTTCTTGACAATGGCTGTGTTGAGGTTGCCAATAAAGACTCTGGAGTTGAGGGAGCGCGGGTCATTCTTGTTGGTCACGTTGCTCGTCTGGGTTTTACCAGTCATTCTCCTCCAGTTGCCCTCCTGGGACACACACATGGGGGGGAGGGGAGGAGAGGGCTTTAGAGGTTATGGACAGGCCAACTCCAGGTAAAGCTGCTCCTGAAGAAAACACTGCAGAACCTCAAAAGTGTTAATAAAATCAGTTTATAAGATCATGAAATAACATGAAATGGTATTTTATCACTGTCTTATGATAAATCATGCTCCTAGCCTCCTAGCAGGCTCACCAACCACCAAATTTCAAGTCGTAATATCCGACTTCCGAGTTGTCTGGAACGCAGCATTAGCTTTTCAGATGTGTTGTGTGTCTCTGATGAACATATTTAAAATCACAAGTCTGCCAAAATAACTTTGAATCAACCATTTATCTGCCACCTAACACATGCTCTTTAACTGAGCTAGTTAGCTCGTTAGCTAGTCAATTAACTAGTGTGTACAGGAAGTAACAATTGCTCCTGTAAGACTTTTAGCTCAGTAGCTCGTGTGAGCTCGAGTGGCAATAATGCCAAAGTAATTTTGTAACCTAACCTGTTGCTTTATGTAATTACAGTGCAAAGACAACTACCCGTACTTCATTACCAGGGTTTCATATGCTACCAACTTGGGTTTCCTGTTAAATTCAGAGTTACTGCAGCAGCGTTGTGATTTCAGGGGCTGTGAGAGCCTCTCGTTGTGGTTTATAGCAGCTAGAAGCTAGTTAGCCTGCTTTCAGTTGATAAAGACAAATGGTCACAGTTGGTAAAAATGTGATATTAAAATAAATTGTCACCGACACATTTCAAAAGGGCATTTTGATGATTAAAATGAATTCAGTCATTACTCTTAAATTGATAAAATATCATTTCATATCAATGTTTTCATTGGTTCATTAAACTTGATTATCATACATATTTAATACCTTCTTCAATTTCTTTGAACACAAGATTACAATAAATGTTGCTTTATCTCAGTATTTTCACATGACTACATGATTGAAATGCTCCCACTGAATACGTGCGTGGGGGAATTAGAAGGAGCAACAATATGTGAACAGTTTTCTCTGCTTTGTCAAAAACCAAATTCAGTGAAAGCTTCGCCACCTCAAGGCCCATATTGTTGCATCCCTGCTGCTTTGTGTGCCGCAGCATGTGCAGGTAATTACTGACAGTTTTATTCAGGCTCCTTGTTCTGTCAGTGCATATTAGAGAGTTTGAGATTTTCATGGGGAATCTGTGCTATTATTTCTAGGTAACTTGTGCGTTAGTTTTTTTGACAGCTGATTGGCTGCACTCAGGGAATGAATCTACCCAAGGAAAGGATGCACTGTTAAACAACTCAAATTCCATATGTAATTACAGTTCTCTCAAAGTAAATGGATGGATTGATACCACACATTTCTCATTGCTTTTCCCATTGATTTTCTTGTTAATGAAAGCGCATGATTTCATTTTTCATACCTGCAGAAAGTTTTCATTAGCGTTTGGACTCCTAAATGGATTATTCTTACTGAATTAAATACTCTGATACATTGTGAAGGAAACACTGAATATTCAATATTTGCTTCCTCTGAGTCTCTGTCCCTGACACACGGTGATAACAACTGCTTTGAGACGAAGAACCTGAATAATGGATCCAATCCTCAGTAAATAGGATTAGTAACCAAGGTAACACAGATGTTGTTGGACTAGTGCACATACACACACATGCACACACACATTTTCTCACTGGAAGTCTTATTTTTTTCTCGCTCATACAACTTCATTTCTCATTGCGAAGAGGCAGGTGATGCCGTGTGGCCTCGGTCTCGTCATAATTACATGACGCAGTTTTACTGTGGAGTGGTTTACGATAACGGGCTTGTTCGGCTAATTAAAGCACGGTGTGAGATTACGTCTAAAATACAGCGAGGAGGTGTAATTCACAAACCGAGCGACGGCTACATTTCCTCGTCGTGAAGTCACTTGTTCTGTATCTACAGGAGATGAAGGAGGACACTGACCACTCATCCAGAAATTCGACAGCAGACGTTTGATTTACGGGGCAGAGCTTCCCTGTCAGGCGACCATTGTACCTGAGACTGGGATCATGAGAGACACTCGGCTGCTCACTCATGGATAAACACGTATTATTCCACTCGACAGCATCTGTTTTCAGCATTACATCACCTGAAGTCTGATGCTATTCACTTTGCCGTTATTATTCAACACCCACTAGAGGTGCTGGTGATTCAGGACTCCTATGGGCCCTTTGTTTACAGTGCACAGTGCATCAGCATGTGTTTTTGCTGCATGTGGGTGTGGGTGTGTGGGAATAACCTGCTGATCGCCATCTCTCGAGTGACCTTGACATTTATGAGCACCAGACAGTGAAAATTAATGTGGCACAGGCACACACACACACACACACACACACACACACACACACACACACACACACACACACACACACACGTTCTAACTGAAATGAGCTCCACAATTACCACCTAATGGTGGTTTAAACCCACAATCTGACACCCCCCCTATATCGATGTGCACGGACAGGTCACCGGGAACATGACAAATCAGCGGAGAAGTGTTAGATTACCTCTCGTGTCAGATAAATCGGGAACGGGTAACGGCCACGGGGCCTTTTACCGCTCTTTACTGATATATTTCATGTTGTCTTCAGGGTTATTTTCTTTAGAGCAGGGCACTAATTTATTCCATCAGTGGCATTCCTGCTGACCTTGCCTTTTAGTTTATTTACAACCTCCATTAAGCTTCACATCCCATGAGGTGATAGCGTCGTGAGGAGAAACATGGGCGAACAACGCTGCAAGTGATAGGAGCCAGTGGGGCAATTTGCTAAATAATTGTTGGGGGGACTTGACATTTGTTATCTAAAGCAGAGAGAAAGTGCTTCATCCCAGAGATGCAGTGCGCAAACTGCTTTTAGAGGAAAATAATCACGACCTGGTGTTCAGAACGATCACAACGTCTACATTACTCTGTCAGGTTTTTTTTTTATGTGAGTGAAGAGCAGAAGAACAGTAGAAGTCTTCATTTTCACTTTCATGCCAGTGTGGTCGTGTCAGAAGAAGTGTCACATTTTTTCAGTAAAGGTGGGTGTCTCCTTTTTTTTAAATGAAACACTTTCCATTACATGAAATCCTGGCATGTCTTTCCTTTTAATGCGGCACGAGAAAAGCATTCCGACCTCAAACAATATTAAAGAAATGTGGATGAGTTCAGCAGAAAAAGCACCAAGGTCATGTTGTTATCAGTGCTGCTGTGTTGGGAGTGTGGCAAAGTGAGAAAAGGAGGAGGTTCACTGTGGATATTACCGAGTTCTCCCCTCGCTCTGTAAAGCATTGTCCCTTTTGTAGACAGCCTCTTAAAAGGTTGTTGTTTGGCTCTGGCCATCTGCCTGATTTATAGACATCTCTCGCGAAGGGAGGGAACTCATTGAATTGATTCCTTTCGTAATTTCCCACCACTGTACATTTCTCTCCGCCATGCCTCAGCCACTCGGCTCTGATTGTTGCCAAGGCAGCTTGACGGGCTGAGGAAAGGCTGGAGGTGCTGCTCACTCAGACAGAACAGAGAGAGGTAGCCCGATACACCTTTTCCCCCGGTGTTGCTGCCATGTACTGCAGAGGTGGAATAATTGCTTCGTGGATTCCCTCCATTTATATCGTGTCTGAAGATGTGTCTCTCTGCCTGTGAAAGTGACGGCAACAACTGAGGACACGCACACACACACAAAAAAATTCCCCTCTGTTGGTAAATCAATGTTTCTATTTGCATTGTTGGCTGCAGAGAATTACTGTGGAGCACCCAGCCGTGAATTTGTGCATGACCAGAGACGGAAGCTCTTCTGCCCCACCGGGACAAACCGCCGACACAAAGAAATGTATCTGCTTTACAAATTAAACTGTTGGATGGATTTAATTGAATATCAACAGCAGACTGACATATAATAAGGTAAAGATGTGCACAGACCACTTATACTGTCCTCTTGAAAAACGAAGTCTCATTTTCTACACATTTTCAGCCAAGGCTACAAGCATAAAGTAATTTCAGTGGCTTATTAAAAGGAATTATTTCCACTGAACAATATTTGCATTGAAAAATGTCGAGGTAATTGCTCTCAACTCTAACGTTCGCAGGAAGATTAATTGAATCGGATCCATCAAAATGTGTGTTTGCAGCATGACTCAGTTATTTATCTAGAGTTACATCGCTAGTGTGACGGGTCTGTGATGTGAAGTGTGTGACGTGGTCTTGTTTCGTCCTCTGCCTGTCTTCATACCTCACAGGAAGTGTTTCAGAGGTGGGCAATTGTGTCTGCCTGGTATTTATTGACCTGCCATTTTGGTAATTGTTCTCAGATGTTTGCGCTACTCCCACAGGTCCATGGTGAACACACTCTGATCCTCCCGGTTATGACTCATGGTGATCTGATATAAGATCTGCAAGAATATGCACAAGACGTTTTATTAAAAAATACAATTTTGCTCAAGCTACTTTGTGCAGTTTGACACAGCTTCTGTTGAAAACACACCTAGAGTTCAGTTTAGGTAGAACAGGTTTGTGATGCAGCAGCCCACTCAATACCAGTGAAGCATGTTAGTGGGGCCCTGCAGTCATGCACATTTAGTAGTTTGCATCACTTATATACCAAAGGAAAAATACAAACCCTTACAAACAAAATTAATGGCATTTTACTCTTGTAACCTATGATATTTTTGTATATTTTAATATTTGCATAGCTGAAATGTTCGGGTTTGAAGTCATCATATTCACAAGACTTCCAAAGCTTAATTCCAAGCTTAATTTATTGCCTTTTCCCCATGTTAGAAAAGCCTCAAGGAACTCTGGGATATTCTCAGAAACTCAATTTCGAGAGGAGGTCACTGGAGGAACGTCAAATAAATCTGTGCCAATGGAGTGGTTGCATTGATTGAAAGAGAACTGCAGGTCTCCTTAATCTGTCTTCACCTACACAACTCGTGATACTTTATTCCTTCAGCAGCTACATTCAAAAACACATACTCCCTAAACCTCTGTGTATTTTTTATCGTAGAGAATGCTTTTCTACTTGGGTGGTTACCACGTTTACGCTCCTGGGACAAAGTCTATACCCTGTGTACCTCATACATCTTCCCTGACTCCGGCCTCTCTCTGCAGGACCGTTTCCTCTTACCTGCAGAAAACCTCATTTCACTACAAATAGTGGCTCTTTGCTTTGCAGCTCCAACCATTTTATTCCTGCCCAACTCTGTCCTCAGAAAATTTATTGACTATTTAAAAGCCTGAAGCAATTAGCTAAAAATGCAAATGAAGCCATTTCTCTATTGGCCCTCATTCACCTGCAGTGAGGAAACTGGTAATGTGCAGTCGGTGGGAGAATATCCGACATGCAATGATATACAAGTAGAATTTGTTATTGTCCGGGAGGGGGGGTATTTTTGATGGACAGGGGAACACTTGGACTGTAATGACAAGATTACATTTCTTTCTAGGGTAGAATGCAGCGGCACAGAGTTGAAACTAATCTGGTCAAACACAGCGAGCTGTCGAGTGCAGAATGGATCAATCTCTGTCTGCTCTTAATCCAATTTGATTTTTTTGCTAAGGATAGCACCGGGGTGTTTTATGATGTAAAACCCACTCTGCACGATTGTTTTGAAAAGCTTCCTCTCCACCGCGGATCACGGCTCCGCAGGACGTTTAAAAGCTTTCTCTCCACGGCGCTGAGAGACGTTCCCGTCCTCTCCAAACGTGGTGGCAGACAAATTGCATCTGTTTCTGAATTACCAAATGCAATCAGGGTGTTTATGAGCACATCAGGCAAATCTCCTTTTAGGATAAAATCGACAAAAGGCAGAGGTGGAAACACGATGAAATCCTTGGCTTCTGTACAAGCAGCAGAGCAGCAGTAGAAATTCACTCAAGGTCAAGTGGCACTGGGCTGCTTCGTTACTATAGTGATGCATCATGTTTTATGTGCTAAGCAGATGTTTTAGAAGCAAACGATTTTCCCTGAGACGGAACGAAGAGTAAATGAAGGCTCACAAAATGTAAAAGAAAAAGTGTATTTAACGACACTCTCCTTGGAATAAACTGTAAATAAACATTAAACTTTTCATCACTGCACATTTCAATGATAAATTAACTCACTAGTTAAACTTTTATGCTGATTGGATTTAATTTAACATTTAGTTTCAAACTGAAATGAAGATATTGGACATTATGTTCATCACCCCACTATTTATAATGCACAGATTTTAGATGCAGCTGTTTAGCTTCAGTTAAAGTTGAAATACTCTTGATACAGATCCACCTTGCGGAGTTTGGAGATCCCACCAAAGAGTCAGTCTTACCTGTCAATCATGAGGTTTGATCCCATTTTTAAAACATCAAATAACATAAACAACTACCTTAACTGACAGAATACATATTTGGAGGAGAAAGAACACTGTATTTTGACCTTTTAGTTTGGTCCATGTTCCACCTGCTATACATGGAGGAAACAGGGTTTACGACCTATACTGCAGCCAGCCACTAGGGGGCGATCCAGATGATTTGGCTTCAGTTTTTGGGAACTTCATACATGTCAGCCATCTTTGTAAAGTCTGATATGAATCTCTTTAAAGTCTCTGTTAGTGGCTAAATGCTCCACAATATTGTCCAGCTTGTCGCTAACTTTCTCTGTTTTCTGTTTAGTGCCCTGCAGGTAACATACAATGCGTTTATAAATAATGTTTTTGCCGGAGACAATGATGTGGAAGATGCTATAAAATTCCATAGAGAGAAGCTGGCAGAGTTAGGTGGTGACTTTCTGTATGTTTATCACAAAATCTCCCAAAATCCATAAAGAGAAACTAGGTCAAAAGGAGATGAAATGTCGTAACTGAAACCAACATGTTTATACATGCTAAGGAATTGTAAAGGTATGCTGAGATATGGTGGGTCTAATGAATTTGGCCGTTGACCGTTCTGCTCTCCCTATTAAATCTGGATGTGTCATCATTAGTGAGCTGCAGCTGGGACAAAATTTTAATGGGGGCAAATTAGCATTGGTTAACATTTACTCTGCAGGAGAAGTAAAACAAAGCCCCAACTCTTTATTAGAATCATTAATGTGCACTTTGAAAAAGGTGGATGACTGTAATGGAAACACAAACTGCAGCCTGAGCTTCAGTATCTAAAACGAGCACGTAGCCAAACAGCAGAGTGTTTAGTCAGAGGAGTGGACATTTCATTTAATCTTGTTCTCAGCCCCGCGCAATTAATAGTTTGCAGAGGGATATTTCTTATTTATGGGTGCCGCTGTGAGCCACACCGTGCTCAATAGCCTGCATTGTAAAAGGATGACAGGCAATTTTTTTGGCTTCAAAGGCTTGGCAACAGCTCAGTGGAATATAAACGACCTTAAAATTCACAGGTTTTCGTTTATGGAATTACTATGCAGAAAATTAAGAGTATTATCTGTACAATGTCATCAAAATAAGCTGTTTTCTCCAATTTTATGCACTCTGCTCTTGTTGTGGGATGTGCATACGAATGCTGCTCGTGAGTTTCAGTTTCGGGAGGTTGGAGGAGAGACGTCTGGCTCGGCACAGAGGGGCTGGTTGGCCATCTGTAGCCTTGAAATGACCTGCGTGTCAGCAGAGGCCTCGTCCAGCAGCAGTTGCCTTTGCCTGTAGCAGCGTCTGGCACTGAATCTGTTTTATGGTAACACACTTGTCCGTCAGCCTCTTCGGGTTTGTGTACACACGTCTCTGCAGGTGGTGCAGCAGGACGCTGTGACTTGGAAGCACACAGAGGCAAAGTCCTGCTCTCCGTCTGCTGCGCGGCGCCGCCACCTGACACCATACGTTCACACTGCGGGCAACACAATCAGCGGAAATGCATTGATTTCATATTGAGGTAAGCAGCCAGGGAAACTCAGCCTACACACACACGCAGGAGCCGGCCAAGAAAATTTTGGCCATTGCTCAGCTGTTTGCGGCCATCAGGCTTCAATGGCCAGGATTTCCTGCTTCGCTGTTTCCAATGTCAGTTTCATTTTTATTCATAATCGTTTCGCCTGCCAAGTGCAAAATGGATGAGATGTTTATTCTAGTCATTCATCGCCGCCCACGTGACGGGAATAAACATGTCAGAACAACTGGAATTTCAATCACTTCGCACATCTCCAACCACTTATTGGTCGAAAAGGTCAAACATAAAGCAACACTAGGTCGTTTTTATGCCTTAAAATCATTTTGATGGTTCACAAACTTAAAATAGGGAGAAGGACCTGTCTGTCAAGGCCCCGGTGCTCCGTGTCCGGCTGGAACTGCACAATGTAACTCTGGTTGACCGAGCTGGAAGATTACAAGTTGTTTTACAGCATATGTCACACAC
Organism: Hippoglossus hippoglossus; assembly: GCF_009819705.1. Lineage (NCBI taxonomy): Eukaryota > Metazoa > Chordata > Actinopteri > Pleuronectiformes > Pleuronectidae > Hippoglossus > Hippoglossus hippoglossus. Next base: position 16,478,865 of record NC_047170.1, on the reverse strand, counting down.
CAACAACCAGAGACAACTATAGCTATCTATATCTGGATTTGTCCACTCGCAAGTTTATCACCGGACTCCAGGTAAATCCATCTCGATCGAGGCTTAGCTAACGATGTGATGTGATTTGGTTTTCATCATGCTCCGTCATCAATAACTGCCTCAGCTAGTTGCTTGCTGTGTTAGCTTGTATGCTACTGTTCTACAGAGTTGATTTCAGGTAATGTGCAGACGTTTACTTCCAGACCTCGTCAGTAGAAATGGTTCTTTGACTTTTGAGGTTTCTCCTTTCTTCTCCTTCTTGTGTACAGCTGTGTGCACGGCAAGAAAAAGACTAATATGTAAATGTGACTAAATATAAAAAAAGAAAAGCATCATCGTCGTTATCATTCTCGAAGAAAGAGATGCCGATCAGTGCAAACAGCGTTGACAGGTGTGTGTGAAGGGACCTGTAGGATATGTACATCAGTTTGAAACAGCCCTCAGATGGACTTTGATGATACCAATCTCCATCATGTTGTGTTTATGCCTGTGACATGCTCCCTCCTCCCATTGCCTGGCTAAATGTTCAAAGGTAGCTGCAGAAACTTTGTCTAATGCATTGACAAGGTAAAAAAAAAAAAAAAAGCTCCACAAACTTCAAAGAACCCGCAACAATTCTAAAGCTTCTTTGTGGTTCGGTGACTAATCTTCAAAGACATGCTAAGGATGGAACTGATAGCGCCGCGGTGAACAGCGGGCACAAACATCCTTGTCAGCGCCATTGAGGTGTGAGGTGTAGAGACAGGGAGAAGAGATAAAACGAAAAGCTAATTGAGACAAAGACTGTCCCTCAGCTGTGTGAAATATAAACTCTGGCTGGACACATTCGGTAATTACATCTGAACCAATCAGTCACATGAATACTGATGGTGAAACCAGACGTTAAGGTTAATTAAGAAAATAAAGATATTGTTGATCCAGGATGTTCGTACCTGTCATTGTGGATCCATCTTTGCTCCTTCTGCTATTACACTCTGAAATTATCTGGAGACTTGAATGTTCCCCGTTGAGAAAAATATTGTTATTTACCTGATGACTTTCTAAAGTTTCTCTTTTTACATTATTCCCCAATAACTGACATTGGATCCTTTTATCAGTTGAGGCTGAAATAACTTATTACAGTATTGTTAGCCCTGCTTTGTCCTTGTTTGTTTGTTTGTTTGTTTGTTTGTTTGTTTGTTTGTTTGTTAACAAGACTACACAAGTGCCACTAAAAGGATTTCCAGAAAACTTGTTGAAGGGATGGGACATCGGACAAGAAAGAAGCCTTTAAAATTTGGTTTAGATCAGGATCATTGGGCAGATTCAGGAATTATTTTTCCTTTAACATCGTGAGATAAGATGTAGACTGACTCGTGATTGGGCGAGTGCGTGTGTATCGTCAGGAGCTCGATAACACGGCGCCATCCCCCAACAGCTACTGCGCATACAAGTAGAAGAACTAAAATAGTAACTTAGCTGATTAGTGAGGAACCATTTAAAGAGGAATCTTCAGCCCTTGTGTTCCGGCAGCAAGAGACAGTAAATCAAGGCTTCTTCCCTTTGCTTGTCCGTACCAGTGAGGATTGTGTAAAACAGCAGAACACAGGTAGACAGAGATGATAAACATGACCCACTTTGCAGAAACACACAGAGCAAATGTTCAGGAGTTTTAGCGCAGCATTCGTGTGCATCTTTGTACATTTATGGGTAGATTTTCATATCTGAGACGGATCAATGCACAATCTTCACTTCCTACCTTTACTTTTATGGATTTTTGAAACATACTGGTATGTGTATGAGCAAATATCTTTGTTTTTACCATGAATGTATCCCAGACAAAAGCTGAAGTGTTCGATTCAATAGATTTTTTTTTTCCTCCAATTGAAAATGTGCATATAAAATTGGCCTCCTGTTGTAAAGCGCCTCTTTTTTCCACACTAATCAAATGTGTGTAGCCAGGGTTGAATCTCAATAACCCAGAAATCCCACAAGAGCCACAACACTGATATTATACTGATGCCCTGTCCACACTGTTGCGGATATTCAACCAAAAATGTAACACTTTCTAAAGTACAGATTTTCAAAAACTCTGGTTTCTGTGTATCTTTGTGTTCACGTAAAAAACTGAACATTTGGGAAACCATGACACTCGCTTCACCCATTGCCCAATGTCGCTTTGTGTAATAAGCAGGTGCAACAACAATGATGTTGGCTATAAACCAGTTTCTCTATGTTTGGTTGGCACAGGTCGGTCCAATTACAAGAGAGCAGCTAAATCCAGCATCACTGCAGCACATTACCGTCATTCACAGGTTTCTGCCTCAGATTGAGCTTGTTTGAGCGTTTCTAGATGTTTCTGTGTTCTTGGATGTAGATGTATATATATTTATATGTTTAAACTAAAGTTGTGTGGACATAGACTTTTATAGAAATGGAGGGCTGCATGTATATATCCGTTCAAAATAATATCCGCAGTAGTTTAGACAAGGCCTAAGGGCATGACACACTAAATATACTCACTATGCATGGTCGGGAAAAACATGGTTGTGTCATCCAGACGATATAAGATAGAAAGTAGAATATAAAAAGACGTGTGGTATAGAGGGGGTTCGTTTAATTGTCTGGCTGCATGTTTTGTCTCCATTTAAAAACTGTCTTCCACCCTCTCCCGACTGTAAATAGACACCTCATCACGCCCCCTCATTTCATTTCCTTTAATTGCACAGCATCTCTAGTACAACAGTAAAGCACAATTAAAGCAGTCTCAATATTTGCTGACAGCCGTGTGCGGTAAGGAGTTCAGGATGAAGAGGAGGAGCAGAGGCAATAAGATGAGCTTGATGAAGGGGATGATGCCTCTTTTACGCTTTTTTTATTGTCTCTTACAAATAGGCCATACAATTGCAGCAGGTAGTAATTGCTGCTAATTCTACCTATTCCACACTAACCAAATCTCTCTCTCTCTCTCTCTCTCTCTCTCTCTCTCTCTCTCTCTCTCTCTCTCTCTCTCCAGCCAGTAATTGCACGGCGCCGCTGCAGATTTAAAAAAGCTAGTTGAAGCCCGAGCGAAACCTCAAGGGTCTCCCTGGGCAATGAAGCCCTCTGCGTACTTCATGAAGTGTAGCACTTCTTTTTTTCTTCCTCTTCTTCTTCCTCTTCTTCTTCTTCTTCTCGCCGTGGCATATTTCCATTTATCAGGTCTGCAGTGTGAGAGCTGCAGACTTCAGTAGAATAGATCAGAGTTTGTCAAAGGGGTTTGTCAAAAAGCAGCAGGCGAATTTGCGCCCTCAAATGTGGACGCACTCATAAAATACACAAACAGGAGGACAAGTGCAGCGGCGGACGTGCACACACACACGGATGCACACGAGCAGAAAGCACACACACACACTTGTGCAAAGACATAAAGGCAATGGAGAACCTCACATGGCGGACCCGTCACAACCCTTGAAGTATAAGTTTTGACAGTTTGACAGCGCACACTTTTTTTGTGTAGCAGAAGAGGATTATGGAGTCTGTCTGCTGCCCTCCACTCTTCTTCTCCTCTCAGAGAAACGAAGCGCACGCACCGTATAGCTTGATGCAAACGACTGCGCGAGCCGGAGGAACTACTCTTGCATGAGACAAAACAAACAACGTATAAAAATAGACACGAAAAAATACCGTCTCCGTCGCAGAGTTCACAACCAACATCGTTATATGCTTTTGAAAAAATAAGACAACAGTCATGTGGAAAATCTGACTCTCTTAGAATGATTGGAGTCACAAAAATAAGGCTCAGAAGTTGCTGAAAAATTGTTTTAAACATCATACGTGGGAATTTGTTTGTGTCTAAGCAAAAGCTCGTCGGATTTAGAGAAACATCGAGCTCATACCTCCACTAAGGACCAGCAGCCTCTTTGAATTCTGCACCAAATCTGTCAACTTTGTTTGGACGTAGTTCTAAACTAATGAGCAGACATGTAAACTGGGGATTCTCTACTAAATCCACAATATCTCAGCTACACATGGTGGCAGTTCCAGGTTTGTAGCCCTGTTTGTTGCCGTAGTGAAGAGTCTGGAAACCTGATTGAGTTCGGACAAAAACTTTGAAATGATAGTTGAATTCACGTCAGCTTTTCTTGATTTTTTCTACTGCACAAATACTTAAATTAAGGGAAATAACAGAATGCCTGATGAGTTCGGGTCAGGACGCCACTGTACAGCAGCTGAAAAAGTCCTGTCCTCCTTTTTAAACCACAATTTAAATCCACAAGATAGAGATGTTTATTCGAATCTGCACCAAATGCACACAGACGTAAATATCAGTCCAATAAATCTGACTTTTTTCTTATCAACATCCAGGAATCATTCCCTGGGAAATCTATGTAAATGTCAGAGAAACTATGTGTCTGTGAAAGAAAGTGGAAACAAAAATCCTGGATCCTGAAAATTCTTTCTTGACCCGTGTCCTATCTGTGGGCGGCTGTGACCCAGAGGGTAGAGAGGATCGTCCTTTAACCAGAGAGTCGATGGTTCAATCCCTGGGTTCCTCCAGACTGCATTTTAAAGTGTCCTCCAAGATACTGATCCCCAGATTGCCCCTGATGTCGAAAGAAAAGTGCTGCATATAGAAGCGCTTTATGAATGTGTGTGTGAATGCGCCTTTATTAATCGATAAAACTGGAAAATGAATACGAAACATCGTCCACATCTTTCCACCATTTTTTGCGGAAATCTGTTTGGTAGTTTTTTCTGCAATGCTGCTGAAAAACAAACCAACAAACGGACGAAGAGAAAACATAACCCCTCCCGGCAGATAATAACTAAATATAAAAAAAGGATTCCAGGCACTTGTACTGACAGAAACCCTTCATTTCCTCTTAGCGCCACACTGTGTGACATGTACGCCTCAAAGTGCTGTGCAGGAGGCTGACCACATAATGACATACTTGCTGTGGATGAATGCTCACATCCTCCAAAGAGCAGAACACGAAAATCAGTTCTTATGAGGGGAACGTCGCTTTGAGGGGTGACGGTCGAAAAAAAGGAAACGCCATCTGTGCTCCTTTTTTCAAAACAACCGTCATCTCTGAGTGTGACGACTGTTCCTCATTTCCCCCGGAATGAAATGCACTGTCATGTCTCGCTTTCTAAATAAAGACGACTTAAAATGAGAATACGGGGAAGTGAACGACAAAAATTGTTTCTGCGCGCCGGTGGGGAAACGGGCGACACGTGAAATCTGAAATCCTCGTGGATTAGAGGCTCTGTATCTGTCAAACGCTAAAATAACTTGAGGTGAAGTGAACCGCTAAACCTTGTGATCCTCCTCCCTCCGTCTTCATCTCCCTCTCGAGCCTTATCACATCATCCATTTCCTCACTTGTTTGTTGCTGTGAGTGACACCTCGCACTCAGCCTTATACAATATCTGTCAGATTGCATTATTAATGCTGATCGAGCGCCGGAGGAATCGTCACGTGAGCAAAGCGCCACCGCGGCGGAAGGACGAGAGCGGGAGAGGTCACGAAATGATCAAAGAGTGGCGAGGACACAGATGACAGACGGGGAAGCTTTGCCACACCAACCACCGGGGAGTTTAAAATACATTGATAAACAGCTTTTTCACGGACGAGTGAATCCTGTTAATTTGTGGCGCTGCCGGAGTAATAACAAGTAGAACACAATAATAAGCTTCCCTTGTGGATTCTCTCCCTGCTGTTGAACAATCTTGTAATCGCCGCAAAATAAATCACCTAAAAATCTAATTCCCGCTCATCACGTTATTTGCCTGCTCGCGAGGTTATGGATTGGCTTTAATGAAAGTATCAGCGCTGTCACGGGAGAGCCGCCGCGTGCCGACTCCCTGCTTTGCCTCGCAGAGTTGAAGAGGATTAAGGCCGGGTTGCCTTCATAGCTATAACCCAATAATATGTATGACAGAGCTGCAGGCGGCTCAGTGTTTACTGCCTCACATCTCACATCTGAGGAGCTCGGAGCAGCAGCGCAGACGGGCCCGATGTTTTTCTCTCCATCACCTCTGCTCCCTCTCACACTAAATCATCACTGATAGCCTCTATACTAAACAGTGACGTCTGACTCAACGTACAGCAGCTCGGCTAACGCGCTAACGCACGGTTATTAAAAGAGCCTGTTTACTGATGAGGGTGTTGTTTAGGAAAATAAATGAATAAATCAATGTTAGATGACGTGTAAATAATAAAACTTGGTTGTGCGAAACAACAATTAAATATTGAAAGATATCAGATCAACTTATCGCAATTATCAATATGTGTGTATATGTATATTTGTTTATTTTTGAAGATATTTGACGAATGTATTTTATTTTTATCTAGATCTGGGATTTAAAGCAACACTACGCGACTTTAACTAAGCAACAGCGCCCTCTACAGCCTCAGTCTCCGTGTGATTGATGGGTTTTCATGTAAAGAAAAAACTAAGAGGATCAATCTCTGACTGAGTCGTACCACTTGGACAATGGATATTACCCATGATCCCCGGCTTCCTGAAGCAGAAGAGCTGCCGTTGTAACAAATCCACCAAACTCTGTTAAGAATTCTTCATATTTTAAAAGTTTCCTGCTGAATATTTGAGATAAACTCTGGTTTTTAATAACTTCAAAGTCTTTTTTAAACTGATCTACAGTTCAGCTTCACTCTTCAACTTGCTGGACCTGTTTCTGAGACTCTCAGTCAGTTCCACACTTCTCACAGGAGATCGAACCCACTCACCAAAGTTACATAGAAAGAGAAAACATTCTCCATATTCCGTCAGACTAATATCAAAGCTGCTATTTTAAGGTCAAAATTAGATTTTTGGCCGCCGCAGCACAAAAAGCAAGAAGTTATTATCTTTTGAAGTAGCTATGTTGAATCATTTTAGGGTCGTCGTGTCATCTGAGAAATTTAAGTATAATATTTATTCCTTTTTAAACATGTTTTTTTTCACGAAAAGATGAGTCACATAAAGTTGAGGGTCATAAAATCAAAACAACGAGGTAAAGTGCTGAAGTGTCGCTGAAGGAAACTGTCACGTGTCAAATGATCATATGGTTTATCATCAGGAGCTGTCCTGGTTTACATCAGATAATCTGAGCAGCTTCAAGATACAGAGCTGCACATGATCACTGCCATTTTATGACAGTATCATTGATGCAGCACTTATTTCTTATTTCATTGCTGATTTGGTGTCTGTGGTTATTTGAAAAGTCAGCGACAGCATCACAAACTGCAGCGGAGAGACTTTTTTTGTCTCTTTTCCTTCCCTTGACAACGGAGTGATGCTCCGTAATGGATGTTAAAAAAGAAGCAGAGACGTGGAGCTGCACTTTGTTGAATCCTGATTCGTGCCACATGGATACACGGTGCAACAACTGTGACTTTGTCAGCGCTGACTGTAAGTAAATCTGATTCCAGCTTACCTCAGACACCGGCAGCGCTTTTTGTCAAGACAACAGGAGGAATGGAGAGAACATGACTGGTACTTTGGGGAAAACGCTTTAGTGTGGTGAAACCTTGAAGGCGAATAGTGACTGTCTCAAAAATAGTGTGTATATATATATATATTGTTATATATGAGGCTTTTTGACATTGTTGCCAGGTCGGCTTGCATCTTAATATTCGAGTATAAATTCTAAATAAAACTGCGGATTTTCAGTCGGTTGAAACGTCTTCAGTTTGAGGTTATGAAACAACCTAATGTGACACAGAAAAAGACTCGAGTATTTCAGCTGAATCCACTCGGCACAGGTGCGTCTCGGCGATGAACATCTTAACGACAGAGACGACTCGCACCGGCTCCATTATTCACTATGCAGATGACATGTAATGACTTTCTCCTCCCGCTAACGACTCGCCCGGGAGCCTATTGATGAAAGTGTATTTGGGTGTAATAGACAGGAGGTGAAGGGGAATATGATGGAAAATTATTTGAATGAACTTGAATCTCACTTTCTGCGACGCATGAATAAGAAGAAGAAGGAAAACCTGACACGGTGCTGAATTAGGATGCATCACCTCTTGCACAACACTCACACAATTCACACTTTGGAGGCAAAGCTTTAGTATATGAATATATTGTAGCCTGTGCACCAGCAGAGCAGGAAGCAGGGTATTGTTTTCACTGGGTCTGTGTGTGTGTGTGTGTGTGTGTGTACAAAATAACTCAATAATGCCTGGAGAGATTTTCACCAAACTTGCTGTGAATATCACTTGGGAGTGTATCTCCAGCTGATTCCTTTTCGGAGCTGATCGGTCAAAGGTTTCTTGACCTAAAGATTACAAAACTTCAACATTTTCTTTAGGCCTTATCTGTGTCTAATGCTGAACCATGACCCTGTAAAAAAGTTGCATATAATGAAGCTCTCCCTCTGTCTCTTCCCTCATGTCTCCTTCTCTTTCTCATTTTCTCAACACAGAATTATCTCCGAGGCTCACAGATATGTTGATGTTCAATTGTTTTTGTACATTTAATTGCTTTTCCCAGTGGAAGGAGTACAGTACGCATGAAAGAAACAAGCCAGAGGGTTCTTTAATTTAGACGATCTAGTCAATGATCCTGTTATTATCTCACACTCCTCTGCATTTATCTCTGTGGCGGCCGTGACCTCTGACGCCAGCTGCATGACGATGCGTTGGAGGACCTGCTCGCTTTCATCACCTCCTCCATGTGATGTCACTTCTCCGGGTCACATCGGGCGCACTACAGGCCGGCAGGCGAGCTGGAAACATGCCAACGTATTGATTTTGTGGCAGTTGTTAGAGTTGTAAGCTGCAGATTATTTGTTGCAGCAACACATTCAGCCTCCAGGATGACACGCGGTGAACTGTGGGGCCTCTTTAGGTCGTTGTGTTGTTTCTCCTGCAAAATTCTTATCGTGATTCACTTTCTTGTCCTTTCAAATGAGTCCAGATTGATTTGGAAACTGTCAAACCTCAGCTTGAGTTAAGTTTTTTGTTATTGTGCACGTTGGTTTATTTTGAAACTCTCACCCACTCATTCACTAACCCCTACTTCACTATATAGTGACTTTTATATGGAGAACTCGATAGTGAGCTCATCAGAAAAGGAAAATAAACGCTTTCTGACACTAATTTGAATAATGACGTGAAACAACTATAATGTCGGCAGGTGGAAAATCCCACAGTCAAGTTCAAATGTTTATTTTACACTTAGTATTAATATTTTCAAATCAAAACATGTTGACCGATCATATTTATTTTCCACATTCAAACTACAACACTGACTTGAATTTATGAAGATAATCGACTATATTTAAGATAACACTGATTACACATGAAGCCTATGGACGTCTTTGCCCTAAAGAGTCATCACCATACTTCCCCCCTCCTCCATGTCTCTGCTAATTTGGCTCTAAACCATGTTTTCTTAACAAGTGCTATTTTAGAGCTTCTGTGTTTCGACGGCTGATAATGGATTGCAATAAAATCCCTTCTTCACGGGGGGGGGGGGGTTGAAAAAAGAAAAAATATCTCCATCGAACTGTACAATGCATCAGAGGAGGGGGAGAATCTTAATATTCATCTGAATTTACCCGCTAATGTCCTGCGGGGGTGTGTTCATCAAATCCAACTGTTTCTGCAGATGCTACACACTCTGTATCCCTCTGCCGTAATCAATATGAGTGCTGGAGTGCGCTGCTTTGTGCTGCTGGGTCATGTTTACTATGCAGTGTGTATAGCAGGCGCAGATCTTTAGTTGCTGGCGTAGAGAATTCTCTTTGAACAACACAGAGGAAGCAGAAACTGATGCTGCTGCTGCTGCTGCTGCTGCTGCTGCTGCTGCTGCTGCAGCCGTTCTGCAGCTCGGCACTGTCCTGTGTTCACAGTCAGTATGTATGGTGATGTTTCGGGAAGATGTGATAATGCCGTGGAAGCAGAGATGCAGGTAACGCTGCATCTCTTAAGATAGAAATGATGCTAGAATCCTTTCCAATGGTTTTTAACGGTTGCAATATAGATTTTAGAACAATTTGGATATTTCCGCAACATGACAGTCGATAAAATACTCGTCTCAGCTTATGCAATGGTCTGAGATCAAAATGGTGCTTTCAGTTCCTTCTAGTTTATTCTTTAATGTGACATCTCCTTTCACTTTCCGTCTCCTGCTCCAGACGTTCACTGTAGTTCTGTGGAAGCCTCGGAAAATCACCGTAGTTACTGTGCACTTACATGGTGGAAAAACACTGTAATTGTGTTCCTCTTATTTTCTGGACACTATAGGAAGCTGAGATCTCTGAGCTTAGCGTGACGTTAGAGAAATAATTATGGCGTTTTGGTCAGAGTCTAGACAGAACGATGTGATGATGTGGCATGAAAAAAAAAAAAGAAAGTGACAATAACATGCAAATGACTTAAAAATACGCATTTTATTTGGTTACAACAGGCGGCAATTACAAATTATTAAACGCGTGCTTGAAAAAAAAGTTAGTTTATAAACCAGTACAACCGTATCCCGTTTTTAAGTGAAAACTAACTTTTCTCCGTGAAACAAAGACAGAAACACCTGCAGGAAGTTAACAACACGGTCGAGACTCAGGGCAAAAGGCCACGAACGTCAGCGCTCCAGAAGAAGTCATTAGTTTTGTGTGGGAACCGTAGCAAACCTCACCTCTCAGTTATTTCATGGTCATTTTCTGCCTCAGCACAGTTAAAGTCTCCCCGCTCTCTAAAGCCATGTTAGGAGCTCATGAAATATTTATGCAGCAAACAACAGTGTAATTATCATCAAACACAACGAGTACACAATGGCTGCAATCAAGCCACTTCTGTCTCTGCGTCAGTCAACCCAGGGAAAGGTTAAGTTCTCCTCCCACTCCGCTCATTTCCGCTGACCTTTGCGGGGGTGATGTCTCAAACCCAGAAAAGAAAAAGTTTCTAAAGTCTCCAAATTTCCCGGCACTTATTAAATCACTCAAAATAAAATCAGCCGCGGGGGCCGTCTAAAAATAAACAGTCTCCTTTATAGTGTGTGTGTGTGTGTGTGTGTGTGTGCGGCACTCCAGTGAATCCAGCACAAAGAGGGAGCCCTCAGCGGCTCCATCTGAGAAAAGCGTTGCCTGGATAAGATGATGACACATCCCAACACATTACTGTGACACTGGCGGAGATCCAAGCAGGAGACGAGACTTGAAAGCACAACACGGCCACTGAGAGCCGTCTTCAGAACTTACACGGGAGTTTTTCTGTTGCTTCTAATGTGTTGATTTGCCACATGAGATGGCGTGACTCGGCACAGCTGGAGAATGTTTTTGCATTTCCACCTCACGTCAGATCGGTTCGCTGGAGAAACGAGGTGCGGCTTCTCATGAGGTCTGTGAAATGAGCGTAGAATGAGCAGAAGAGCTGGTTTCGCAGGTTGAGTTACAGAGAAGATGCAATCATGTTGTTTTTATATATATTTTCCCTCCATGGCCGAGTTCAAAGTTAAGACTATAAGAGATAAAACTTTATTATTAGTACAACATGAATCGTGTTGTATGATCTGAAACGTCCTGCACCTTGTGACCCTGAACCAGCATTATGTCTGTTTACTGTTCCCCCCGGAGTTTATTATATCTTCACCAGTGTGTGTGTGTGTGTGTGGGGGGGGGGGGGGGGTCTGTTGCTACGACCTCGGTTGCTATGGCAACTGCTATCGGGGGAACGGGCCAGCTGGACCCTGTCGATATCTCCGCAGCTATCCGACAGTTATCTGCTGTTTTTTAAGGCCTAATTGTACGTCTTTAAACGCCTAGAGTTAATTAAAGACTAAAGATGGATAATTACTTCACATTTGCTCCTAAATAATCCTCGATAATCCTCGATAAGAAAACTATTTTCTGCTAAGAATTTAAATCGTAATTTTCTCTGAGTGGGATGTCTTTTTAATAATGTTCATACTGACATTTAGTGTGGTTGGTATATCCCAGCGGACGGTGACATCAGGAAATGGGAGCATGAGAAGATTGAGATGTACCGACGGCTGAAAGAGCAGCTGGAACAGATGTGGAAGGTGAAATGCAATGTGATCCCCGTGGTAGTGGGAGCATTGGGGGGCTGTGACCCCCAAACTGGGAGAGTGGCTCCATCAGATCCCAGGAACAACATCTGAAGCCTCTGTCCAGAAGAGCCCAAGTCCTATGGAACAACCCTCAGACACTGGGGCCGCTGGTTGAGGAGCCTGAGAAAGACTCACCACCCCATGTCTCATGTGTCGGGGGGGGGGGGGTCAGGGGAAAATTTACATTATATAATCTGTCTTTCTTATTTTGTTTTTGTTTTTACACTGTGCCCACACTGCGTCTCATTATTACCACAGGAGTAAATAACAAGACTGGTTAATGCACCGGCTGATGTACCGCAAGCTGTTTTGGTGGTTATTGCTTGGACGATTGGATGTTTTAACGCCCATCCCTTTGCTAGAATGTGCGTAAATGAGTCAAGAGAGATTCCAGAGGCACGACAGACTCAGACTCAAACACTGATCTGGTCAATTTGTGAAACACAGCGGCGTCACCTTCAACGTTTCATCCCCTGCTGCTGAGGCTCGTCGCTGTGCCGAGCTTTAATGGCATCTCCAGCCACTTCCAACCTCTCCCAACACCTCTCGCAGCACCTCCCCTCGCCTCTTTGTGCCACTGGATCTGTGTGTCAGAATCAAAGCGAGGCCACAAAAGAAAGAGGGAGTCAGCCCGGATGAGACGGATGAAGCCAGGGAGCCAGAGAGAGACGCGCTATGTGCAGGTAGTTGTGAAGTTGCGTAGAAATGAGTTAAACTGGTTGCTGCTTTGCCCGTCTGCAAACACAGCTGGTGACGCTGTGATATAACAGACAAAAGAAAAAAGTAAAGAAAAGTGAGGAATAAAGCCCGGAGGCAAAATACAACATTTCTCCGAGAGCTAACTTAATTTTTTTGGCTGTAAACATTTGTATTGAAACAACTTGATTAATTACTTCAGCTCAGCACAAGCAGCTCCCATATGTTACTGTTTAGCTTCCTCTGATGGATTCATCGTATCCACTGCAGTTAAACACTTTGGATTTAATCTGTCATTGGGCGATAAAGTGATTATTTATTCCTCCTTGAATAGAAGATAGAATAAGCTCAGCTCCTGGGTTTTATTGTTCAGGGTATAGTGGGTCCTACCACCGAGGAAATATAAAGACAAAAAGACAAAAAAAGACGAGGCGGCAGAATGTAATTAATGAAGCAAAGGACCGAACGTCTGCGTCTCTGGAGGCTTCTGCTGGGATCTGTGAGGACGGAGCGATGGGTTGGGGGGGGGGTAGAAACTGAGAAAGAGGTGGAGCTCGATGAAGAAACGAAGAGCGAAGAGTCTCGACACAGAATCTCACCTGTGACGCTGCACTGTTGCAGATTTGCTTGGAGAGATAAAGCAAAAGGAAACCAAACAACATCTTGCTTACTTTAGGCCTCATATACTGTAATATGTAGGTGTATACGCTTACTCCACAATATTTATACTATTAAGTAGTATATAAACATGTGAATAACAACCATGATGTGAAACCGATATGGTGTTTATTCATATATATGTAAAGACTTTTGAAAACCCTGAACCTCCACCAAGGGCCACTTATCTCCATATTGCATGTATTGAATGTCATGATTCAAACTGGATTCCGAGCTAAATATTCATCTCTGCATAGATATTACTACTTTACATATGCCTAATTGTTTCCCCCAGAAAGATTAGAGCATTATCTCCTGGTATGAACATGTTGAAAAACAGGATTTATTTCATTTTCAGATCCGCTCTAAATGTTAAGGTTTCTTCTTTCTGTTAAGCCCAAACCCTCTAGGAAACTTCACGGAAATCTGTATTTTTGAGTAATTTTGCAGACAGTCAATGAAAAGACAAATGACACATTTGCTGCCCTGAAGCTGCTCAGAATTGCATTATTGGGCCTCTTTAGCATTAAAAGCTGAAGTATTTTCATTTCAATTTTCCATTTTCAAAGTCTAAAATCCTATAAACAGCTCAGACAATCTGATATTTTTTCATCCAGAATAAACTTTAATAATCGTTTTTCTTTCTTTCTTTTTCTCATGTCAATCATGTTGTTGTCTCGCTTCAGATTTACCTCAAACTTTCATCACAATACAGTTAATAAAATAAAGTAGAATAAAGGTTATGTGGTTCTCCAGCTTCTGCTCCTGTGTGTTTGGTAGCAGAGAATGGACTGACCCTGTTCAACTCTGCAGCCCTGAGTTCTGTTCCCGAGATTTCCTAGAAAATATTTACGCACTGCAGCTCAACACACACTCACTCACACACACACACACACACACACACACACACACTCGTAAATCGTGATGCATACTGGCAGCTGAAGGTTCAGTTCTACAGTGAATTCTCCCTCGGTCCTGCTCGTCGTGGTTTGGGGGACCTTTCTTGCATCTTCACACGTGTTTTCCTCCATCCTGTTAGTTTCCTTCTCTCAGTGAAACTTTAATTGGAAACTGAAATTGCTTTTCAGATTGTTTGAACTTGCAGCGACTGACCTAATTAGTTGAATGATCACGCCTCAGAGATCCCTGCCTAACTGATGGACTAATTTGAATGAATATTTCAAACCATGTCTGCAATTAATGCCATTTACATATGTAATGTGTCCTGCCTGATTTCTTAATGATGTTTATATTCCCTGATGCTGCCCCTGACAGGTGTCTTTAAGAGTACAGTAGGAAGTGAGGCAGATGTCCTGGTGCGTCCACGTTCATGGTGAACGATGCAGGAACTGAAGCTCGAGCTGCAGGACAGAGCCTCACGTGGCTCGAGCATCTACGTCTGACAGAAACATTCACTGTCATCCAGCGACTCGTCAGAATCGGACAGAAATGGATTTTCTATGCGGTTTACTTCCCCTGTGGCAAAGAAAATAAAAACAAATAAATAAGGTGAAATAATAAAAACAAGTCTTTCTTCTATTTATCTATTTATCTGCTCGAAAAATTCCTAAAAAGCTCATATGACGTTTTCTGGGCTTTTAAGTAATACTGTGATTAAAACTCATCTCCAATTCCAACATGAAACAAGCTGCTTCACTTGATGTTTTTCTGTACAGTTCACTTGGTTCATAGGATTTTCACTGGAAAACCTCTGAACTGAACTGAAGTGTAAAGTTGGATGTGGAGCGAGCTGAACAAAGCAGAACAGGAAGTGTTTCCTGTTTGACTCGGAGCAACGTGCTTGTAAGAAAAAGAAAGTGAGACCTTCATGATCTCCAGTTCAGCTTTACTCTTCAACTTGCTGGACCTGATTCTGAGAGGTGAAGCTGTGACTGGGAAGGGAATGAAAGAGGAAACATTCTCCATATCCACAGTCACTGAGCCATCAAACTCATATTGAAGCTGCTGTTTAAAGGTAAAGAAGTTGCATAGTGTTGCTTTTACCTCACGGGGAATAAATAATTAAGTCAACTCGATACCCTCCGATAAAACAAGGCCAGACGTCTTGATGTTTACAGCTGCTTCATTAGAAACCGAAGCTTTTTTGTTGGATTCTTCAATAAAAAAGTCTGAATCCAGATTCACGTCTGTGCTCGGTGACGATGCTCATGATGCTTATTGGAGAAAATGGATGGAAACAGAAATAAAGGCTGTGACAGCCGCCGTTATCCGCAAGAACAAACGGCAACGAGCTCTTTGGTTCCCTGTGATGTCAAAACCTGAAGGAAAAAAAGAAAAATCAATATGAGGAACGAAGCCTTATTTACACGGTGCCACCTGATAGACTGTGGCTCTCTGCAAGATGTCAACAAGCTATTAATGTTTCAGGAGGCGACTGCTTTTTGAGGCTAAGTGGGGAATTAAATGATGGAGCTTCTATTTTTACCCACGAGCACGCTGGTGAATACGAGCACATTTTAGCGAGACAGATGTTTTTGTCTTTTTTTTTTTCCCGAACTCACATTTATCTCAGGGGGGTCTCATGTAGCCTGAGTGTAATCAGACGGAGACGTCGGCCGTTCTTAATCTCAATCCGGCACGAATGCAATCCTGCACACGCACGACACGCACAAAACCGGGATTATTTCATCCGGGCTGCTCTCGCTTTCCATTCACACGAACCAGAGCGATGTTGTAAAGCGGTAGTAAAAATAAAAGTTTGCGTGTGTAACTTTCACCTGGTGGAGTCCTGCAGAATGAAACGACCGCATTTAGCGAAATTTAAACAAGCCTCAAGTCCGTCCATATGCTGCAGTCAGTTAAGGTTTCTCCTGTCAGGCTCAATCAGGGTTTGAGTTTGGAGCGGAAAACATTCTCGCCATCAACCTACAGCCCCCCCCCGAGTGAAGCGTTTGTTGAGGAGAAACATAAAAGGTTTGCTCGGCGGACATGTTCTTGCCCTCGGGGGTACACAAACTCAATCGCTAGCCGGCTAGCTAGCCCTCTCTACTTGAGTGCACCTGTGCTTTCCTAGTGGCAGACACGGAAAATTGAGGTCGTGATCCTCGTGAGTGTGTGAGTCAAGATGCCTCCGCGTTGAAATATCTCACTTCTCTCTCAGCGTCGGGTCACATCTCTTGAAATATCCATTCAGGTTTCAATATATATATAAACACACATGCACACACACATGCACACACACACACACACACACACACACACACACACACACACACACACACACACACACACACCTTGTCTTCTTTACTGAGTGCACACATCCAGACTGTATTTTCTTCCTGTGAATCTGCAGCCCCCCCCCCCCTTTTTGCACCATTCCCAGTTATGTATATGTCTGATTCCCTTTATGTAAATCATCTGTTTTTTTGCAAACTGACGCTTTCAACTGTACCGTTTATTCTTTGGGATTCAAACTTTTAAAAAACTTGATGCAACTGAGCTCAGATTGAAGTTCCAGGGCTTATAAATGAGAGATTTTATTTCATTTATTTTAGTATTAGCAGTTTTTAAAATCTGTTTTTTGTCGTTACGTTTTATTCTGTGTAAAATGAATCGGCAAAAATATATCTTATACCCATTTTAAATTAAATCAATACCAGGATAAGGGGGGAAAGGGATTTGAATTCTTTCCAGAGCCACTTTAATTTCCCTTATTAAATCTAAGCAGCAGCAAGCCTTTAATGTAAGTACACCGGGTTTATCAGGCTAAAGCGCTTTAAAAACATCGTAATGCAATTAAGAGCGGACCGAATCCTGTAAGTGAACAAGGTTTGTTGTCAGGGGGGATCCTGCAAACAAAGAGAAGCTGGAACTTCACTTGTGTCCTGAAGAGCAGCTGCAGGAAGTGAACTCTGTCCAACGTGAACATGAATGTATGTGCTGGGCCCCTCAAGTGCAAATAGAATAAAAACTCAAGACTCAAAGTACAAATGATACAGTCGGACAATAAATCTATGTCCTTGTCATGTTATATCTCTCAAATAATTTTGCATCTCCCCTGTAGTCTCTGCTTCTTACACTCGTCAGTTTCTGTCTCTTTGCATCTCTGTCTTCTTCCTCTTCGTGTTGGGCGAGTGGCAACCGACGTCAAGGTGCATTACCTCCATCCACTGTGTGTTTCACTGTCCCACTTCCTCCTCTTCTTCCCCATTCAGTACTGTACCTCTCACTACCCTTGATGTTTGATAGCTTCTCCTTCTTCTTTGTTCGGTGTAGTGGCGGATGACAACCTACTCTGTTTGTTGTGTCCCTTCTATCGAACAAAATTCAGCCTCTGTATCTCTCTCCAGTCACTTTCTGTCTCGTTATTGTCAGTTTGCATGTTTCTTTATACATTTAGTCTCTCCCTCCTCTCTCTCCTCTGCTCAGACCAGTGGGTGGCGACCAACATCAAGGTGCATCCTCCTCTTCCTCCTCTTCTTCAAACCTACTCGTCTTTTTGTTTCTTTGTTGTTACTTTGCATCCATTTGTGTCTTTTTCTCACCAGTTAGTGTCTCTTTGCATTTGATAAACTTTCCAACAACAAACATTTACACTCATTTAAAACTGCGTCCCTCAGGAGGCCAGAACAATATCTAGGTTATCGATACACCGGCAAATGTGTCTGTCCCCATACAGCACAGTCTCTCTGTCTGTGGAGACGGTGGATGTGTCGGTGTCCGAGCATCCACACTGGTCACGAGCAGGTGAGAGACAGCTGAGTCCTGCAGGACGACAGTGAGAACAGCTGATCCCTGCAGAACCCGCCTGGAGCTGACCCAGATGAGGACGCTCCACTGTAATCGGCGTCCCTGAGGTAATGTAGGCGAGACATTATCCGCTTCGCTGCTTCTCTGCAGCATCTGGAGGCGTCGGCCACCTGCTCTGGAAAACCTCACGCTGCTCCTTGGCCTCTGTTCTCTGGGTTTGTTCCTCCACTGGACTCTGTAACCTTCACACAGCCTCTCAGACAGTGTCACACATCTGCCTGAGAATCACGGAATCAAGTCTCTGTTTGTCTGTTGGTAAAATAAAAGTTTGTCCATGAGGACAGTCCCACTCAGAGGCCAATGAACTAACCGCCGTCAGGAATTATCAAGCAGCAAATAAAATGATCTCCCCAATTAGATGTTTCCCATGCACTCTGTTCATACACTTATTATCGTCATGCCCTGGTCACTTCTAAATTTCCAGTCGTGCTCGCTTTGCATTTTAATGTTAAATTAAATTTGTCCCGTAGGTCACTTTCTGGCAATAATCTCCATTCAAGAACAATCAGAATTTTAAACTCGACAAACTGACCTGTGAGACCTGCTCTGTTATTTTCATGTTTTCTCTTCGGTATCAATTATGTATTAATGATCCGTTTAGTATTTTATAGTCTTTGTTTGTTGATTCTCTGCTTCGTGGTTTACTGCTTGTTTTTGTTGTTTTATGTCTCAGAGAGAGGAAGATGATTTTTCACCCTGATGAGAGAGAAGGAAATGATGTTCTTTTTTGAATCCTTGATCATCTCCCCTTTTAAAATGGTTTTACTCAAATCTCTGCTACGTTACAATAATTCTGTGTGTATGTTTGTTTTGTCTATATTTGTTTCTTTATCAAGCGAGACAACCATAGGACATAAGGAAGAAATTACATGAATGGTGGAACTTTTTGACTTGAAGTTGTCATATGATGTTACTTCGCCCGGACCAAACTTTCTTAAGAGCTACATCATCGTGTGTGTTTACGTCAGACACTCGATGCTGCGCCGCCCTCTAGTGGATCTATTACTTAACTACCATGACAATGTAAGGGATGCGTGGACGTATGCGCGCGAAAACGGCGACATCGCTTGTAATGGACGTCTCTTTTTGTGCGTAAGTAAATCGACGCTTGTGAGCTAGTTCAGGCAGCCAATGGAGCTGCTCTGCTCCAATCATGTGACCTGTCTCACTCTCTATCACACACACCCTCGCCCTATTTAACTGCCTCTGCAGGTGTCGGTATCACTTCCTGTCCTTTCAGCCCCTCCACTACCCAGCATGCACCAGTAGCCTCCGACAGACATTAATAATAACCATAATCTTATCGGAGCATAGACGCCAAACTTCTGCTGCTGTAACAAACATTTCCGACATGAGTTGTGTGACTGAAAGGAGCCTTGGTCCTGAACGATTAGCACAATGAGGACGAAAGAAGTTTACTTTACATTCAGTTTCATGAATGAATCTGTTGCTGCCAAGGATCCGGCGACTGTGGTGATATTTTATTCTCACAAGTCAGGAAAGAAAGAGAAACTTCACTAATCGCTCTTCCAAGGTCACAAACTCTGAAATTGTGATTCATCTCTTTCATCCTCCAGCTCCCTCTCTCTGTCATTGTTACGAATCTTTGTGTGAGCTTGTATTACATTCATAATGTTTCACGGAGCCACATTGTTGCTTCCTGCCAAAACATTTCAGCCACATTTCCATAACTCACACATTTAAATATAAATATATACGCAGAGACATTCCATTATTTTCTAAGGGGACACAGACGCGAGCAGGAAAACTAGCGAATCATCTTGAATGCGTCCATTTTCCTGCCTGAGGGTGAAAACTTTAACGACGACTCTCTGCAGACGGATGAGAAACACTTGTATTAATGTGCCCAAAAGTTAAGTTTGATGAAACAAGCTCCTCACACTGAGACTCATTATTTTCTACAAATTACAGTTTAATAAGAGGACGTCGGGTGCAGGGAGGTGACGCCGCTGCAGAGAACTCGACAGAAAACAACAGATCTATTCACCAGGAGCGGCTGAGATGAATCCGTGTATCATCATAACAACAGATTCTGAATTATTTGATCTCATGATGACTCTGTGCAGCGTCCGTGATGTAAACTATGCGCCAACATGTCGACACGCACATTTTTCTATTTGTAGAGATGACGTTCAAATGGCACTTTTTAGAGACTACTTCATTTTAAACAACACACTTGTGATGCAGCTACATGCAAAACTGAAAAAGCTTCAGCTGGCAGATATTAATGATGCATTCAGAATTTTGCTCAGGCTTCCAAGATGGACAAGTGCGATTCACACGTGTGACAAATGTCCCGACCTTTCATGCTCTGCTGAGGAATCTCATGCACAATTTAATGATTCCATAACCTCCTGAGACCCGAGCTTTCGTTTATTATGCATTTTTTATTTCCTCTAGCTATTTGGGATAAGTAGGACCCGTTGAAAATGAAAAATAAGCATCGTCTGAGAACAGGAAGTAGTTTATGAAGAAGAAATGATGTCTGTTTGATGAACTGGGGCTGAAATCGACGCAGCCTGGAAGCGATCAGGTTTTCTGGATCGATATTTGCACATTCAGGTGAAACTGCATAAACTAGACTTTCCTCCTTTGGGAAACACTTCTAGTTAATCAGTGTAAAAGTCACATGTGGGAACATCTCCTCCGCAGGTTTAGATTTCTCCTTATCAGCATTAACCTTATTTCCTCTAGAAAGAGGAAACAGTAATTCCTCTGTGAGTTTGTTTGCTCCTGAAGGAGAAACTGAACCGATTTCCTGCCCTAATTGATCCTTTGTTTAGGCTCCACTGATAAAGCAGTGAGTTTCTCCTTTACACAAACACAAGCAAACACACCAACTCTCAATCTCTGACTTGTTTTCTATATTTACTCAAAGGTCAAATAGACGAAAATTAGTTTCCTCTACAAGAAAGTCACAGATTTCTAACTTCTCTCTGCCGTCATTAGCTTTTTGTCACGTCAAAAAAGAATGATGCACTCAAGACCAAATGTTAATGAAACGTAACTGAAGCAAAAGTTAGTGTGAAAGTCTAATAATACGCCGAGGTCTCAGCGTGTCAGTGCAGAAGGCTGATGCACTATAACTCAAACGTTCCCATAATAGACAGAAAGTCATTTAGTCCGACTCTATACTTCAGATACGGGTTTAATTGCCCAGAATATGACGTGTTAGATCCACTCACTTATCAAATGAGCAGCTCAGAAAAGGAAAGTAAAGTACTTCACACTTTTCAGGAGAATGAGTCAAAGGTAGAAGCTGTTTATCTGTTACAGGGAGCGGGGGGGGGGGGGGGGGGGGGGCTTATTGAGGGAGTTAGTTATTTACATTTAGCTTTATGTGTTTTACATGTATGGAATAAAAGACAAATTAACCCAGAGAAGCTGCTTCTTTAATAACTTAGAATGTGTATTTCATGAATAAATAGTTCAACAACCCTCTGTAATCTAACAAATTATACAAACACACACATACACACACATATTGTGCAAGATTCGATTACTTTAAATCAAGAACTCAGCATTTCACTGTTCATTTTACATGTGTATTTGTTCTTTTCCTTGGTTTCATATTGACTATGCTTATGTCACTATTGTATATTTATTTTGAATTCCCAACATTTTGACTGAGGTGTGAAGCTGCACATGGACATTAAACATCATCATGAAGTTGGGGTCTGGTCTATTCACTCTTCATTTTAATATTTCCCTTTTGACTGAGCATGTTTGACTAAAGCTGGACTGAGGGAAAACCTTTCTAACAGAAGCCTCTGTGCTTCTTTGCATGTTCCTGTAGCTTAATACATGTCCTTGATATGTGCTGAATACACACATCCCAGAGTGAAGACACATCACGTGTATGAAAGATGCAAAACACAGCATATAATTATGTTTCCATTTGTCCAGCTCAGTCAGGCTGAAACTGATGTTCCTGAGGAGCGGATGAACCGAATGTAAACACAGTTGCACACACATTCAGACGAGGACACATGCAGATGCACGCGCCCGATTATTAAGCACATGCATTAGTGTGTACAACTTGTTCTGGTGTGATGTTTTATTCATGGGTGGCGGAGGTAAAGCCACACGTGTGTCTCCTGCGCGGGTCTGGCTCGGCCCAGATAACAGGAACTGCCTGGAGGGGAGACACAACACCGCAGGACGTAATAGAAGCTATCATAATGCTCAAGCAGGAGACGTGTCCACGAGCTCGCCGTGTGGCAGAAACACCTCTCAACCCGGGGCGTGAAGACACGTCGCTGTGCTGTGATGAAGCGACTCGAGGATCGAAAGCAAGATGTGGAATGTTTGATTAAAATGTGTGATTACGACTTACACAGGGATAAAGAAAAAAGGAGCTATTGTAAAAGCCTCAGTTTGATTGAAGGAGGCAGATGTTTGTGCTTCGTTCTGCAGAAGTGAAACAAACGGAGGAAGCAGTTGGAATCCCTCCGAGGCCTTTAGAATGAAAGTCATGTCCATGTTAGCAGATTGGACCAAACTAAAAATGTTCTTAAATATGATTTCTGACATTTTAGGTGTAGCTCTTATCACAGTTCTGCTAAGTTTGGTTTTAAATCAGTTATTTGATGCTATGACACATTATGATTGACAGCTGATTCTGACATGTGATTGGTCAAGCACATATATCTGTGGGACCTCAGCGCTTTAGCTCCGCCCCTTTTAAGATGTCAGAGTTCGTAATTTCAGAATATTTCACCTTCATCAGTCGATAGGAAGGAAGTGGAGACGTGATGTTTATATACAGTCTATGATGTTAGAGTTTTATTTTGAAAAGCCAAACTGAATTAATCATTTAGGGCATATGGGCAATAACAATAGTTATCACAATATAATTTCCATATTGCAATATATAGCATATAAGAAAAGTTCAACCAATTTCAACCCTAATTGGTTCTAAAACGTTCTATCTTCCTTCACTCAGGAGAGAAAAGAAGTCTCTAAACTTCAGAGATAATAATAATGTGACATTAATAAATATAATTATCGATATTGACATTGACATTTGTATTTTTGGATTTATCGCTCCGCCATGAAATCTAATCAGTATTTTCTTGAGAACCAAACTTTCAGGTCACATCCCTCTTCAGACTCACACCAGTGCTTTGCTTTGTCTCTATGTCACCGCAGATAAAACCCCCGACTCTAAAGAGACACTTTCACGATTCAGCTCCACGCATTGTCTCTAAATTGTCTTCCAACTTAAGAAACCATTCAAACCTCCAGTGTGGCTCCTCGTCTATACGTCTGCTTTACGGCCTGCGTACATCTCACAGGAGACGGGAGAATCGATGCCTGGCAACAGCTTCTCGATACATGATAAAAACTCATCACCTCAATTGTGCTAATTAGTTTCCCTTCTATTAAAAGTGTACGTTTGTAGTTCTGTTCCTTCTCAACGCATTCAAACTGCTCTGATTCTGATCTTCCATGGCAGCTTGTTTAATGACACCGGGACTTTACAGCCTGTACTCAGACCTAATGGTCCAGTCTCAAATATTTTATAGGCCGGAAGTATTACACTGACAAAAAGCTGTGTTCTGTTAAACAGGCTACATATGGAACAGAATGAGGGAAAATAATGGGAGATGATGCACAAGCTGAACTCTACTTAAAGCCAATATTAAGCTTGATGAAGCTCAAGAATGATATAGAAACTTATGGATTTCTGTATGTTTTGACTATGGACTCAGCTTCAGCAACGTGGCAGTGATTCGTAAACAGGAACGACACACAGCTGTTTTATAGCCTATAAGACACAGAACAGGAAAACTACAGTGACTGGTTTCAAGCTACGACTGCATGTTATCTATTTAGCCATGTTCGCATATCCTGCAGTGCACCAATAATCTGAAGTTAAACCTGCTTCGCGAAGGATTAATACCCTCCTAAATCCTTTTCGAGTCCCGTCAGTAGCTCGATAATCATGTCCTGCAACATCAGATTGAACTGATCCATGAGTATTTATGGAAGCAATGAGGAGGGCACTTAAGTTTAGGAGGAAACTTTGCACACGCGTGACACAAACTGTGGTTATCAACCTGATTATTTCCACCCCACCGTGCTACTGCAGTTTAGAGAAACACTTCACTGCAGCAGCAATATAAATAGTTATTCCTGCCTGTGCACGTCGATATATGGGATGGAGCCTGGATACTTCATCTGTAGGAGTCATTAAAGTCGTTAGAGTGGCATCCTTCCGAGGGGACCTGAATGCAGCTACTTACATTCATTCCTCAGCTGCTCAGATTGTTGAACTCAACACACAAAGGGAAACATTGTGAGCAAACGACCTGTGTGGGATTTTCCAACCCTTGTTCTTGATCAATAGATTGTTTTTATGGGTGTTTTTTTACGCACAGATCGATCACATGATCAGGTGATAAAGGAATCCTACATTCAGCCAGCCTCACAAAATAACACGTCAGCCACAGGTGCATATTTCTGTCACCTCAGTCTTTATTGTCAAATACAGAAACGTGTCACTTTATCCACTCGTGTCATATCAAGCCTACCTGCAAAAGGGAAAATGTCTGTTCATCCTCGTGGACACATAAAAACAAAAACGCATTGAACTCCCCAAGAATCAAAACTCCCCTCGTCCACCCAGCATCATCTAGTCATAAAAAAAACGACCACATCCAAAAATACTTGACACTGCCACCAGCAAAAGTATAAGGAGAAAAAAAATAAAGAGAAAGCACAAAAAACAAACCTGTGAGCTCGGCTGCAAGAAAAGTATCAGGTTAAAACGTTTTTTAAAAAGGACCCACAGAGAAAAGTAAAATCAAGGGTTTGATCGGTGAGATGCACCGACACATCAAAATCTCACAAAATCACAAAACTGGAAGGCAACGAACAACACTGCAAAATGCAAACCAAAGCATAGCAACAGCAAAAGTCGACAGAAACAAAAAATATATAGATATATAAAGAAAAAAATCAAAGAAAAAATAAAAATGTTTCAAAACCCAACAATAAATGTTGAAAAATCTCAACACTGACAAAACCTGCTTGGTTCGACCCTCGAAACAAAACTGCAAGCAAGTAAAAGCCTCGTGAAGACCGATCAAGCCCCCGTGCACCCTCCTGGCACCGGATCAGAATAACATGCTAAAAAACTTGAGAATCAAAAACGCTGAAAACCACCATGTCAATGCTCAATTCAAACACCAGCAACAAGGAGGAAAAATAAAAAAAAACGGGAGGGCAATTAAAAAGACAAAAAAAATGCTTACAAAAAAAAGCCATTGGAAATGTACTCACCGAGCGGGAGTAAAATGTGGCGATAAAAATGTGATATGGCTCAAAAGAGAGAATGGCGGAGCGAGGCTGAGACGCTGTGGCTGTTTCTCTAGGTCTCCTGCCTCCGGTTGTGTCATGTGACTGATTGAGCCGCGGCTTCCAGCAATAAGAGGCCGGTGAGGAGCAGCTGATGCGCGGGTGAGTTCTCTCCTCACGGCTCGGCTCGCTCCACAAGTCAAAAAGAGGTAGTTCCTGCTCGTCCCGCGGTTCTGACTGAGCTGCCTCTTTCTGTTCGGGGGCTTCTTTTTTTTTTTTTTTTTTCTGTTTAAAGATGCAGAGCTCAGTCGGTGTCAGCGTCACGAGAGCGTCCACACATCCTGCTCCCCGTTTCACTCCGTTCACTGGAGGAATGAGGAGGTCTGATACACACGCGTCTTTCTGAGCTTAGAGGGAGGAACCCGGGGATGGAGAGAGGAGGAGAGAACAGAGGAACCAGGGGATGGAAGAGGAGGAGAGAACAGGAGGAGCTGGTCAATATCTGCTCTGTGAGAAAAAACTAAAATAAACATCATCCTCCAGAGAAGTGAGGAGGCGAAGCACGTGCAGGAGAAACTGTTAATCCTTAAAGATGAAGTGAGCTCTGTCCATGGTGCTGAAAACAATAACTTTACTACTATTATATATGATGAGGGTCTGTCCATGGTGCTGAAAACGACATTTCTACTGTTATATATGATGAGGGTCTGTCCATGGTGCTGAAAACAACATTTCTACTGTTATATGTAATGAGGTTCTGTCCATGGTGCTGAAATAATCACATTGTACTTAATGGATAGTTCACCGAAAAATGAAGATTAACTAATGATCTATTAACCCCTATGCAGATGGGGGGGGGGGGGGGAGGGGGGTTGAGTCCGCCAAACACCTTTGGAGTTTCAGGGGTAAAGAGCGTTGCAGCCAAATCCAACACAATTGAAGTAATTGGTGATACATTTTTCTAATCGAATAAAACAACAGAAAAAAAACATGACTCCTCACTGATCCTGTGATGTCATTAAGTGTCCGTAAGCTCCGGCATTCAAACTCGACTCCAAACGGCGTCATTTACACCATATTTTAGCCTAAATGTCGGCTGCCGGAAGTCGCGATGTTAGCGGAACTAGCGATGCTACTACCGCGTATCCTTGGGCGAGAGCTTGCGTGCAGTGTGCACACTGTGGGAGCTGTCATGTCGTCCATCTTTATTTACAGTCTTTGGCGTCAGGCTTGTTCATTGACCTCAAACTGCAAGAATCCACAAAACGATTTACAACAAACAACCAAATAACAGGGGGATATTCCTCATGTTGTCCGGCTCTGTCCATGGTGCTAAAACTGGCTTTCACTGTACTCACTTTTCCTTTAACACACTTTCTGATGACACCTCCTGTATTTAAACCTCATTCTTTTTTATTTATTTGTGCTAATTTCATGTCTCAGGTCCAGAATCTGAAGAGATTTCTTTTATGTCAGTTTGATTTTAACGCACCAACATGAGTTCCTGTAAAAACTCTCTGTCTCTCATTTGTTAAATAAACACACCTGAGAAATGTGGGTTATTGCCGATTGTGCCAGACAGGAAAGTAATAATGTGTTATTGATGCATTAACGTCTGACTGCAGTTGTCAGACAAAATTCAGTACAGGTTCATGCAGCACACAGCGCTGGAGACAACTGTCACCATTCATTCATCATAACTGTGGTTGGTGCACTGTTTCCACCTTAAGCACTGTCTAATTTAATTTACTTTCCAGATCACATCCAAGCCTTCGGGAGGCGCAACGTAAAACGCTTTACAGCCTCTGAAGAATACACTGGGTGTCCAATAACAGTGATCAAACTTTGCCTGGAGCTAAATCTAGCAGCTTTATCACTGATTGTGTTTACCTCTTCGTTCACTTAGCCATCAGAGCCTGTTAAGCTGCTTTGGCAACAAATTGCACAGCACTGTTTTCTTTTCTCCTCTTTTTTATTTTTTTTACCTCATTCAGTGTGATATATGTCAACAGTGTCGTCACACACCGCTCTTTGTGCCCGTAAACCTAACCTGACAGTCATCGTGTTGTCTTGCAGGACATGTCAGAGCGTAATTATCGATGCCTGGGGGTGTTCGTGACCTAACTCACTGTCAATGAGCTGATTCCGGATGCTGCAGAGCCCTGACTTCAGAATCGGATAGTATAGAGATAGAGATTCCAGCACGTGGGCCGAGCAAAAGGTGATGAAGAAAATGACGCAATTGGGCCGTAGCCGGCTTTAATCCACGTAATCCAACCCCACACTCTTTAATAAACAATGACTAACGCATGATAACAAAGTCATTCGGCGTCAAAAGCGTCTTTTAACTTTTAACGCACGCTGCGGAAGATTAACAGGATAATAAAGAATTCATGTCTCACTCCACATGTGGCTGTAAACAAGGGAGATGATTCAGGCTTCAGGTCTGTGTGAACATTCACGTGCTCCTTGGAAGGTGTAGATTGCTGAGTTGTCAGATTCTCTTCTAACATCACCTCAATGTATTTCATGTTGCTAGTTTCACAAATTAAATAAAATATGAAGTCAAGCCCCATTGCCTGGTATGATATCCCCCATCAGCGCAGCACAGCGGAGGGACCACGAATCGCCTTTGGCCATAAAGAGCCAATCAGAGGCAGAGCTCAAAACATGTCGGCTCCCGGGCCTTTCTACACATCCACACGTTTCCTTTTGAGATGCATTGATCGATATTTTGTTGGTAAATTATTTATCGACTGTGTGCAACAAAAATAATGATTTTTTATTGTGATTGATATGAGAAAGACGGCTTCATCTTGTGATTGCAGATGGACGAGCATGACCTCTATCAGGGAGACGTTTCAAGACATCCTCTGTGGAGGGATGTGGTCGTTTCAAAAAGAACGTTCCACAGAATATCTTCATTTTTTCTCCTTTTTTGTGCGATATCTTGTGGTCATCACCCCAC
Organism: Hippoglossus hippoglossus; assembly: GCF_009819705.1. Classification (NCBI taxonomy): domain Eukaryota; kingdom Metazoa; phylum Chordata; class Actinopteri; order Pleuronectiformes; family Pleuronectidae; genus Hippoglossus; species Hippoglossus hippoglossus. Next base: position 16,450,377 of record NC_047170.1, on the reverse strand, counting down.
ACAGCTGAGACCCACTTCATTGTGCAGCAGTAAAGCACAGGACCCTCTGGCAACACACAACACACACACACACACACACACACACACACACACACACACACACACACACACAGTCAAACCTTTATAAGTATGGACTGAATTAATTTCACTTATTATAGCAATTTGTATTCTTTAATTAATATGTGTCAAGGAGTCCTGCAGAAGTCATGCAGGATATTTTAATCAAAAATAAATGGAGTGTGGCTCACGTAAGGGGATTTAATCTCATTACAATAAATGGGTTACATTTACAAAATCTAGAGCTTGAGGGTGCAAGGATTATATCTGATAAGTCAAAATAAAAATTACACTCGAGAAGCCTTTTTTCCAATTGCCTGTGTTTGCTATATCATCAGCAGGGTATGGGTTTAGTAAAGTCATTGCAGGGAAGGCTTTTTTCAGCATTATGCATAATTTAAAAATGTTGGAAATGTGCGTGTGAGTGTGTGTGAGATTGATGCGTGTGGTCTGGCTCGGTCTGAAAAATGTCCCTCAATGCATTTCAGGTTTCAGACTCAACTGAATGGATGTCCCATGTGGTTTTTGTGGCACTTCATTTTCCTTCCTCCCTTTGTCCCCGTCTGTGGCTGCACTCCATCCGAGCTGACTGACACACAGAGGGCTACCGGGACCTGCGGGCAGGTTCACTGACGGGTAGCATCACTCACCCTGTTAATAATCGTCATGTCGGAGGATCAGCTGCTGCTAAATATTTAAGTTGTTATGAATGTTGAAATGTTAAAGTCAGTCAGTTGGATAAATAGATGGTTCTTTAATGAATCTTAAAGCTATAATCCTTGAATTACTGTTCACTAATTTAGAGTTGGACTTTTATAACAGTGTCATATATATAGTTTAAAATCATTGCAGCAGAACCAGAGAAAACATCTTGATTATATTCTTATATATGAGAAGATACATGAGCCTATGTTACCCAAGATGCAACTCAACGTCTAGTTGGAGATTTGGATGTTTTAGCAGATATTGGTAGGAAAGGACCGTTTATTCATGTGGCGTTTTTTATTTTAAACCCTGATTTAAATGACAGTTTTAATAGACGTCAGGTTTTCACAAAGCTGCTTCACTTTGCTCGGTTTTGTTCCTGGAAACATTGAGTGAACCTGTAGAAATTCTGTTCAGCACAAAACAGAATGAGGCCTCTGATAAACCAGTCAAGTCTCTTTTCAGATCTAACACACAATGAGTTCTTGCTCAGCAATATAATATTTAATGGGATTGTGATTAGTATTCCGATACTACAAAGGACTGTGTCTACTAGCAGAGGAAGTGCAGCAAAGTGAAATTCGCTGCATTATTCTTCATTGGACGGCATGTTCCACTATCTGTTCTCTTCTGTCTAACCTTCAGCTGTGGCTTATGAGATTCACTGCACATAATCTCATGATAAAAGCATCTCATTATACCAGGATGTTCACATTATAACAAGAAACTGAGGCTTTATTTATTTATTTAGTGTGTTGCTGCGCTGCAGAATGTTTCCGTTCATGTGTGGCTGTTAGTGTGCGATGCAATGGCTCCTGCATCGTAATAAAGCAGATGCTAGAGCCGGAATAAATTAGATAAACTGTCTTTTTGACTTTCATTCGTGCGTCAGGAAATACTTTCATCAAAGTCACAAAGTGAGATAGATGTATCAGCGTTCTGAGATACGCAACGTAAGCTCCTGATTCATGATCCGAAATCGCTTCCTTAAGTCAGGTAAACACAGTAAAGCTCTTTATGTGGAACTTGGAGGCGACAATATTATATCAGGCTGATTAGTTGACGTCTCAGGAGCAGACATGTGTATTTTCTCTTTAAGTGTCGTATTAGATTGTGAAAGTGTGAGGTCATCTCTATGTGACATTCAGGAGGTCACGCTTCTTCCTACAGACTGTTTCTAATTATCCAGTGTTCTTAGGATGTGAACTTTGGTCCAAGATAAGATGAGATCGTCCTTTATTAATCTCACTATGGAGAAAGTTAAAGAGTTAATGTTTTATTTAATCTTGTTTTCATTCTTTTCTCATCTGTAACATTTTCTTTTACCACTTCGATAAGAATAAAGTTAAAGTAGGTAAATAAGTAAAAACAAGTTAAAAAATACATTCAAACAGTTTGATATTGAAATGAAATGGATAGAAAATGATTATTGCAAAGATGAAAAAGATAAATTTCTATATCAGATATATTTGTTTTGTTAAAAATGTAAATATGAGTCACCTTCAGAATAAAGTCCTTTCAATTGTCTTTGCTCTAGCTTCTCTCCACTGATCTGACACATGAAAGTCTGTTTACGGATCTTGGGGAGATGCTGTTAATGTGAATCCCTTGTTCACACAATGACAACTATTATATACAAAGGTAATAACTGCATGTAAACAAACATAAAGCAGAAAACAATTTAGAGCATAAATAGTGTTAAAAACAGACGTCGATTTCACGTCAAAGTTAATTTACTTGGGACGTACGAATGCATATGTAGAAATAAAACGTATAAAGTCTCTGAAACGAGTTTGATACAGTTTGGAAAAATGTCGTCAAGTGATCTCCCACGAGAAGTTCAGATCCTGACGGATGAAAGTTTAGAAATGTGAAAGTCTGGGGGTGTGAAGTTAGAAGGAAGTGATCTTACCAGACCTCTTTGATCCGCTCCTCATCTGCTGAAAGACACATTAGCTGATACGAGCGGGAGACACCCACCAGAAACTGTCTGTGGTTGAGTTGCATTGTGGGTAAAAGGACAGACTAAGTAGAATCACAGGACGATATTTTCCTTTTGCAAGAATTTGTTCAAGACGTCATTTATTTGAGTTTCCTTTCAAGGACTCCTCACAGGATCCAGGTTGGAGGTAAATTATGATTGTGACAGAGTAAGTGATGGAGGCACAGAAATCTCTAACCCACTTTAATATTCCTTTTTAAGAGCCTGGATGTTTTCACCTATGCTCCTGGAGACTTGTTGTGGTTGTGTGTTTGCTTCCCTGCGCTGGAGTCGAATCGTCAAAGTCGTCGTTGTCAAAATAACCATCACCATTCGCTGTAATTCTCATGCAAACCGAGTTGCTCTCTTCACTGTTGTCTGCCTGTGAAATGAGACCCAATTACAGATGCTCTATATTCACCCGCACTGTTTTTTTTTTCCTTCCCTCAGAGTAATACTCGATTTGATGTCTTGTCAGGAGAAGTAAACAGAAGTGTGTTGACAGGACAAAGGTTCAGACGCTGAAATAGCCGAGCAGACTACAAAAACCGTACACGCACATTAAACTTGATTTTGCCAATTTACCCACGTTGCACTGCGGCGGCGTCTCACAAAGCGTTTACCCTCCCGTTTAAGTTTAAAGAGAAAAATCTGCGTTAAATTCATTGAGCTCAGTCGGTGACAAGCAACCGGATAAACGTCTTTAGAGGAAGGAAGAGAGGAAAAGTGAGGCCGTCTCTTTACCTTGTTAAGAGCAGTCGGATGTGATAATTATAAACTCTCACGGGGACAGTTCAGGTTCAGTGTCACGGCCACAGTCTCCCACAGGGACTGACGCAGGACGACCTTTTCAGTGTGAAGTATCCGGACTCTCCCGGCCACGACACAGCCGGGAGCCCGGTGGAGCCGAGCCCGGTTGATTGTCCTGTGCTGCTCGTGCCCTTTTGCAAATTAATTAACGCAAAGTACATGACAGTTAATTTGTTTGCGCGCAGCATTACTGTACGACTGTGAGTCTCTGTGGCTTCGTGCACGTTGGAGCGTATGGGACAGGAAGGACACGGCACTGATCTGGATTCCTAACGGTGGATCTATTAAAACTAGTTTGTTCAACCACAGGAGCATGAAATTGGTCCAACTGTGGCTGCTGGGACTTAATTGCGTGTGACTAAAACTATATCAGTTTACTGGATTTGAATGTGTTATTTAAAAGTCACTTCAGCTGCATATGTTGGTTTCTGTTTTGTTGTTTTCCAAATTTTTCCCAGAATAATGTCGTGATCTCTTTTTAAAGTCTTAAAGGCCCCCAAAAAAGGAGGTCAAAGGTCAATGTCACAGTTTGAGACTGGTTGTGTGTCAGCGTTTTTTAAAAGTAGGCCAGTAACAGAGGGATGAAGAAGAAGACAGATTCTGTGGATAATGTATATTTGAAAGTACATTATGTAACTTATAAACATATATAAACACATACTAATTAAGTAAATATCATATTTTCCTCTATTCAAGTCTGCGTAGTGAATCTTTTTTTGTCGTCTTGAATCGTCTGTGCACATTCAAGGATGAAACTTAAGAAGTTCAGGTCACTGTGGTGTGAATTACAATCGTCTAAATTTAGAAACAAAACTGATTCATTAGACTGTTTGCTTTTAATTTCATAGCTGAGCGGAGCCACAGTAAAAGGCTGTTGTGTTTTTCTGAACTCCGCTTTAAGTCTCACCTCTCCTGCCCAGTGTCTGGATGTTCGGCCTCATGTGACCGAGCTCATTCCTGGGTTCGTCCTTATATCTAAAGTTTTACTGCCCATTGAGTATCGTTGTTTGATATTTATCTGCTATTGATTTTGAATTTATCGATCAAATCCCCTGTGATCAGTGTGATCAGAATGTTTTAAACATTTATAACACATCATGTATTTTTTTGTACATTATTCTTTAATGCTACATTATTAGAAGTGATTTATCTTATTTTCTTTTCCACATTGAATATGATTCATATGATGCCGATGGTAAATAATCATAAAGATCTATATTGTAAAATATGTGACAGATAACAAATAAGGCACTGTATTTATTTATAATGCGTATTGTCTTGTTGGTTTTAATTGTATTAATGTTTGTCAGGTTGCTGAGACAAAGCAGAAAAAGGCATAAAACACCAACCAAGCTTCACAGCTGAGAATCACAATGAGATCTTTCCCACTAAGTCAAGGTGAAATATAAGGTGAAGCTAATCAATTGTGTAAACCTGCTAAACATGGCGTCTGAATAACCAGATTTTTCGAGGTCAACATTGAGAGGTGGGTCGAATATCGACAAACACATTGTCAGTATATTGAGTGGAAACCGTTTTAACTCTCACGTCTTATCATTATCGACTTTTCTTATATCTACATTCTTTCCTTTACCACTGACCCTTTCATTCAGAGAAACAGGTGTAGAAGAGGAGAATGTCCATGTTTGTCTGTGTGAAGGCAGATTTCCAGGACTCTGCAGCGTCTCAGCCAAACTGGGGCTCTTTGATTCGGAGGTACAGGTGCTTCTGGAGCTCCCAGCGGTTCCTGGCACAAACCATAGACATCCTTCTTAATCAGATTCTGCAGAAGCTGATAGTAGAAGAAAAAAAAAGGCTTCCCAGTGGCTGGTAGCACTTTGGCCGCCGTGCGGTTCTTCCAGACGCCAGAACCAACTCCATGGGTTCTTGCCCGATATTGTTTCTTCCTATTTAACCTCTTAGTGGTAGTGAATGGTTTTTTCTGGTGCCTTTGGCGTGTGGTGCTTGCAGCCGCTTCCAGTCTGAGCTGTGAGCCACGAGCCTCTTGGCGTTAAAAGGCAGAGCCCATTGTCCTGCAGGTTTGCTGCACGCACACTTGTAGGATCAGTGTGAACTGACATGTTGTGAATGGTACAAGCTGTAGACATCCAAGATACCACTCTGTGATTTCTCAGCTTCTGTAAAGAGGGAGATGTTCAATTGTGATCCAGACATGCACTGAACTCTGTCTTCCATCTTCCTGAGACGATCCAGAGGGGTTGAACGCAAATGTCCAAGTTTGTTGTGAAGAACTTTTCCTGCCACTAGTAAGATTTTCCAGATAAATTCCGGAGTGCACGTCTGAAAACGACTATAAATTGTCTATCAATAAAAACAAACACTTTCAAGTTGGTGAAGTGAACTAATAACTGTGAATACGGGCGTCAGAATGTTCGAGAATAACATTCAGCAGATGGTATTTCTAAGTCTTATCCATGTACATGTTCGAACTGCATCTATGACACTAAGATGAAAGTGCTGTCAGTGGATCTTAACTAATGAATCTTAGCTTAACATTTATATAATATTAATATTTGTGTGAATAATTCCTTGAATTACTTGCAATTTAATAACAATGAATTATTTGTACAGTTATTCACCATAAATGTTATAATCAAACCAGTTGATTATAACAAGTTTCATGCATTTCGATGGAACCTTTAAGTACTGATAGGATTAATGTATCAATGGTGTTGATGCAAACAGATAAGTAACTTGTATAAAGAGGCACACAATGTGTTTAATAGGTGTCCTCTCCGTCTCTTTACAGATAAATGGCTGCACATAATCGGAGTTTTGTTTTAAAAGCGTCACAATGAAGCGACAGAATTTGACTGCGGCTGTTTTTCTGCTCGTTTCTCTGCGTAAACAGAGAACACTGCACTTACCCATCAGGGATTTGTCCGTGAACATTAATCACGCTTCCCAACTCCTCGCTCACACAAGAGGCTGAGGCCCAATCTAATCAGAGCTTCTAGATTAATCCATAGAGCACTTGGAAGGAGTTTAATTCTTCACATTTGTTTTAGAGTAGAATCTGAGAGTGAAAGCAGATGAACAAACATTTAAAACATGAGAATGAAATGATTTAAGACAAGGTGAGGTGAAAAACACATAGAATAAGTGATAGATTAGGTGTGTTCATATATAATCAGCTCGTTTTTTCCTGCAACATAACATTTCCTGACAGTTTTATCCAACAGCACAGTCATTTCAAACTCTCCCCATCATCCTCTCCTTCCAACTTGACTCCACCTCACTGAGATGGGACATTTTTTGAGACGAGATGTGACCTACATGTCAAGTTAAGTCAAAATAATTGGCATATCTTCTCTCGACTGTTCGCAGTTGAAGGGCTTTACAGTATCGTGAAGGGAAAAACATCCAGAAAGTAAGATGAGGGGGATTTGTTCCCGATGAAGTTCCCACATGCTGCGTTTTTATTTCAACAATTAATATGCGACGAATGTTCATTCTATCAGCGTATGGATTATTAATACTGTCGACTCCGGTTGCGTGTTTAACAATCTGTCATCACAACAGTTGACCTTTCTCAACATAATTGAAACAGATTTCATTCAACCTCTATTCTTTGCTCCCGTGCTCGTTTGTATTCCTCGCTGCGATGCCTCCTGGCGTACACATCACTATTTGCCGTACCCCCAGCTGTGCCTCAGTTGTTTGTCATGCCACGATGAAAGGCACATGCTGAACTCCGTGTAAACCCGCCGTCGTTCCCGTCGACTTTTTTATTTGTGTGTGGAAATTCGAGGCTTTTTAAAAACCTCAACGGCTCATTAGTGGCTCTCTGGTAGGACAGTGGATTCACAGGAGGCGTCAGACAACAACGAGTCGTGATTCTGGAAATTTGGTAAAGCTTTGTTATGATTTCCCAACTCACAGTCGGTTATTTTAAGCGACGGCAATTGTTTTAGTTTTTTTAGAGAATAAGAAGTGTGATTGTTGAACAGGGACGAAAATGAAAAATGCATCATAGACAGACTTTTCCTGATTGTATCAAGTACGATAAAATCTGCTCGACGGAACAGGGTTTGAAACGTAAACATCAAACTGCACAGGGGATACAAACATTTAAAGCCTCGTACAAAACTTCTGTCAATTGTTTGGGCGACTGGATTAACATCTGGAATAAAATGTTAAAAATGTTTGATATTTACGACTTAAAATCTTGTTGTATGAAACAAGCAATGTGATAAAGCAGAAACCCGGAGTAGTCAAACTAATGTTGCATACTTGTGCAGAACAAAAACTCAGCTGCCAAAAGCACGAACAGAAGTTTTGTCTTCATATTATGTCCATAATTCTGCAAGCTAACAATACAACTTTCAAGCTATCCCCCCCCCAGCTCCTTCCAGTTTTGTTTTCCTATTTTGTGCTAAACCTCAAATTCATGCTTCTGCGTCGAAGCTAAGTCGTAGTTACGACATACGGAGCCGAGCATTCGCAGCTCACGCATGTGTTTTTCTCTGACGAAATGTTCTCTGCATTAAAAGCTAATCAAAATAATGAAGGTGAATTGAAAAAAAAAAGTAGCTTTAGCCTATTTTCTTTTCATCCGAGATCATTACAAATATATGAGGCAACGTTTGCGTCTTCGTTTCAGTGCAAACTGTTCAAAAGAGTCTCTCCGGGGGAATGAGGCTCAACTGTCATGATTGGATTCGCCTTCATGTTCCTTCACATGAAAGCTGATCATCGTTGGCGAGGACGCGTAACAGCTCGCGTTTCAACATTCCAGCAGTTGTTTTAAATCATCATCAGGAGAGGTTGGGATTTTCTCTCTCAACCTACAGATCTCGTTCAACACTTAAAACTTTAATTAGACCTCTGTGGAAATTAACCCCCAAAATCATATAGATAGAAAACGTGATGCATTTTCCTGTCTCAGATGTTTTTTTTAGTTATTATAAATTCCAAATCTTTCCAAAATAAAGAGCCTGTCTTGACTTTTGTTTGACATTCGTTCATCGCAGCCCCTCTGGTGACGAGTGTGTCATAACATTAGGTGATAGCTCCGCTTTGGTTCCGTGTGTAATTACGTTTTAATTAACTGTCTCTCCAAACGCCTCCCGAGAAACAAAACACCGATATTAAAGCAGTGCCAGAAAGCAACACATTAGAGGGGTGATTTTTTATTAATGCAGCATTTAATTTATTCAGTAAAATGTTCTCACGTTCCCCTAAAACTGCGCTGGTGACGCCATTTAGAGCCGGAGTCTCTGCAGCCGGAGTCTCTGCAGCCGGAGTCTCTGCAGCCGGAGTCTCTGCAGCCGGAGTCTCTGCAGCCGGAGTCTCTGCAGCAGTGATCGTGGAACAGAGGTCCCACCCACAATCAACCACTCACAAGCAAGTCCAAGCTGTCAATCATCTTTCCATCTCTTTGTTGCATCAAATAATGAACTGGATTATCACTGAGTAGAGCAACAGTCCACTTATGAAACATAAACATTTAAATTCACTGCACTGAATTTTGAATTGGATCTGCAACACATTTTTCATGGATTTTTAACAAACAGGCAAAATCTTTGTTTGCTTTTCTTTCCTCCACAATATTATAAGTGATTTATTTATTCCATATCAAACATGATGTATATAATGCAGATGGTAAATCTCTTTTAAATATGATATCATACCCACCACTTGTAACACATAGCAAAGAAAGTACAATATTTTAATTACAATGGTTACTTCATTGTTGTTGGCCTTATATTTTATATAAATATATTAAAATTTTAGAAATATTATGACTACATTATCAGCTATTAAATATCAGTCCCCTCAAGATGATTTTCTGTATAAAGACCCATTAATTACTCATGTAAATGTTGGAAAACAGCCTCTCAAAGTTATAGTAAAAAAAAAACATCCCTGACCCACATATCATCACAGAGTTTCATGGTATTCAGTCCTGTAGTTTTTACGTAATCCTGCTAACTGATAAATAAATACAGACGAAACTTAACCTCCTTGGTTATAAGTTGCTCATCTTTTGTTAAAAATCCTCCAATTATTGTGCATTTCACCTGATTTCCATTTCTGCTTCTCATGTTTAGAGAATCAATGAAAGTAGGTTAAAAAATAAACCCCAGCACAATATCTCAATGAACGTCAAACAACATTATCTCTGAGGCCTGATTCACCGGAGGCGGTGGAACTTGAAAAGGAAACTTTCTCAAGGACAAAGTGGAAACACTTGCCGCGAGTGAGTCGATGCAACGCGGTTCATAGACTGATTCAGTGAAAAGATGTGTAATTAATTCATCTTTTCTCAATTCCGCTGCCTGTCAGGCATCCCTGTGGCACGCTGCGCCTTTATTATTTTGCCATTAATGACAACTCACTATCAATCACAAAGAGTTTCTTAACTCCGAGCTGCTTGATTATGGACTGCTCATCATCCCCTCCTCAACAATGAGTAATTGCCCGGGATCAGCATGAGGAGTCCGTGACAAATGAAGGTTAACAAATGAGGACTTTGAAGTATCTCGTCCAAAAGCGATTAATAACACACCGGCGACTCGTGCGAGGGGACGGCCGTGAGACGTTGATGTGGTCAACATGGGGAAAAACAGGATTTCCAGAGACTGCGATGGTGCCGGCATCTGTCTGAGGTTCCAGAGATTATCATCAAAGTTGCAGAGATTTCGGCTAAAGGAAGATGGAGCGAGTGGAGGAGGCGAGTGCGTGCAGAGATTTCTCTACAAAGGCCTGGCAGGGCCGAGAGGAAGCTCCGATAAGGCTTCTGAACGTATAAGTCTTTGCCAGGACTTGCACTGTGGTGAAAATTGAAACATAACAGACAAGGAAAGATAAGCGAAGAAAATAATCACGCCTTTCATTCTTGCAGCAGCGACATGATAGAGGCATCAATCTCACCACTGCAGCTATTATGACATAAAACGCCACACAAGGCGAATTATAGCGTGAAGTCTTTAGTCCGTTTATGAGACGCAGAATATGGAATTAATCAGATTATGGAGGGAAGAGCAGCGAGCGTCGGAGCATTTGTGAGACGAGCTTCTGTGTTTTTCTGTTCTTGGATCCAATGTTTGTGTTTTTAACTAACTTGAAAAGTTATGTTGATGAGTTACGGACAATTTCTAGAAAATAAATTCTTGTTGATGGTGACCACCAGTTGCACCAGTTTGAAAGAAGCTTGCAAAACAACAGATTTATCAGAAATGTCATTCGGAGACAGTCGTGTGATTGAGGCGTGTCAGAGGACACAGGAGGCTTCTGCAGCTGCTGTCATAAATCATATAGACTCTTATGACTGCAGGATTATTCTGTCATTTTCATACATTATATTATTAGACCAGAGGTTATCTAGAAGTAAGTCTTATCATCTAGAAGTAATGTGTGATTTATCATTATTAATTCAAGATATAATATAATAAAAACATATTCTTGCTCTAATGTATATACATTATATCATAGGCACTATGTTGAGTGTAAATCAATAATTAATGAATTCTACTCATATTAGCATTTTCTTTATAAATATTTAACTTGCTTCTCATTATTGTAAAACCTGTTTGTGTTGAATTACAAACATCATTTTCATGCTAAATAGATTTTCAGGGAAAATGTTACGCCACCTCGACCGTGCTTTCAAAACATCCACAAATTAATCACGTTTAGCCGATCTACACAATGTTCGCTGCCCCGGGTTTATGCAGATGAAGCCGTGGTGAACAAACAACTTGTACAATGTCGATGCTCAATCCAACTGGTGGAGATTAGTCAAAGATTTAAGAGTCTTTAGTCTGTTTGTTCAGCTGCAGACAAGGACACAGTGGAATCGGGATGACACAAAACAGAATGAGAATATGAGAAAAAATATAAAACACATAGAGAAATATACAAATGTACAGATATAAGAAAGGGTATGAGAGGAAATATGGACATACAGTGTGCAAATGAACAGTGATATTCAGCAGCATAAGAAAACTTGCAGCACTTGAGTGTTGGCACGATTGCGTGATGGAGAGTTCCCTGTGTGTGTGTCTGTGTGTGTCTGTGTGTGTCTGTGTGTGGTTCAGGTAAGAGAAACACTGAGTTCATGTTTGAATTCAGAATTGACTTGAAGCACGACACACACTCTGAACGCTGCAGCCTCTAATGAAGCTCATTTTACATCCACCTTCACTTCTCCCTGCTCCTTTTCTTCCATGAATTTTTTATGGTTTTTTTTATCAGTGTTTTCATCTTTTTGACTTAACATCTTTTGAAAAAATTCTCAGATTTCCTAGATAATTATTCATGGGTGTTGATTAAAAAAATCAGTCATATTTAGGGGACCGATATCTATGATGCAATTTTGTGTGGAGCTGAATAACATTTGTATTTTTTGTTTTACTTAAACGTGGTTTTACAGGGTGTTGGTTCTTTTAACCACTGTTAAAGTAAAAGTACGACTACAAACCTGTAACTACGTGAACGTGCAGCTGAGATATCGTGATGTGGCCTCAACTAAGACATTCACCACGTCCGACTGAATCCTGTGAGGTTTTGTTTTACAGCCATCGCCAGAAGGACTAAAGTTTTATATGATAACAAATCATTTTTAATCACAACCCTCCTTTGTTCAGATTGACACGGCATTGACACTCTGTGAAAAGCCCCCAAAACTTGTGCTTTGTTAAATTCGTTTTTTTTTTATTTGTTTTGTTTTCTTGCACAGGATATTCCCTCAGCCTGGAGAAAGCAGTGGGTTTGCGAGCGTTATAATGTCTGAGGGTTGTGCATCAGCTGCCCGGCTGAGGTGTCCCCTGTCATTTGAGGTTCTTTTTCCAGATAAATGACTGCACTCTTTGCTCCGGTGGCAGCAAAAGAAAAATGTCTGCCAGTATGATGATACTGAGTCGAGTGAGAGCAGGGGCAGGAACTGTGAAGTATCAGTCTGGCTTCCGCCACGGAGCTGGTGACTCAGCACAGGGCGGCAGTGGATTTCAATAAATCAAAAAGCTAACTGGACTCACGGGGTGGCCATGGCCGAGTGTTTCTCATTACAGCTGGGTAAGTCAACAACGAGCGGAGTGACAGTCTGGACGAGAGCCAGGGTATAATCTACACACATTTGAGCTTGTAAGCAACTTTACTGCAGATTCTTTACTTTACCTGTTTTCACACAATGCATCAACACTCCCCTTTGATTTGTCGCTGCGGTGAAACCTCTGGATTTACTGTCGGGAGCGGCTTTGATCTTCCTTCTTCATAAAGGCAGCGGGAGCTTCGGCCAAAAGAGACTCACAAAAAAAAGTGCACTTTAATCATTGGAAGTATTTGTGCTATTGCTGAAAATGTACATGATTAGATTAACTCCTCAGTAAAAGCCAAAATGTACAAATACAAGCTGAGCATTCACAATATAAATTAGCTGCATATATATCGTCTAGACAAACGAAGTTTCTTTAAGTGAGTAACTTGAGGATAGAATAACTTTATTTCTTACAAAAAAATTTAATTGATTAAAGTGGAGAACAAGGATGATAAAGAAAACACAGCACTTCATTAGATTGTGGAAAATCTGAGGGAAATTTGTGAAAGTCAAAACGACAAATCTGCTTCGAATCGGCAAGAGAATTTTGAATATTCAAAGACGATTTACCATTTAATTCCCAGAGGACACATTGTATTAATTTGGAGACGTGCAAGTTATTATCTTATACGGTAAAGGGGGAAAATCTGACTTTTGTCGATCGAAGTATCATCCATGAAAGTCCAATGGAAAGAGATTTTATCGTTACATATATGAATCATGTGACTCGTTCCCTAAATACATGAAATATGAATTATACTTTGTTATAGAAGCACTTTGAGGAAACAAATGAAAAGACTTATCAGTGAACACTTTGCATTGAACATCCTCGTTCTGCTGATAAGAAACACGTTGCCAGTGGCACAACGCTCCCTTCCTATGGTGCAGTGGTTAGCGCGGTGTCTTCTCAGCAGTAAGGACTCAACCTCTGGTCTGTGCATGTGAAGGTTTCCTCCAGGTTTCATCCCACACTCCAAAAACATGCAGGTCGGGTTAATTGGTGACTCTCAATCCCCCGTAGGTGCCAACAAATGCTTGAATGATTGTTTGTCTCTATATCACTGCAAAGTCTTTGGCCTGAATTTCCCTTTTTCTCCCCCAGTAATGGCCATAACTGGGACAGGCTCATGTTAAAAGTGGTGCCGGTTCCCCAGTGAGTGTCAACTCCTCTCAAAGTCTCCTTGAGCAAAACACTAAACCCTTAATTGCTCTGCTGCTCGGAGCTTCCAGGCCGACTCTCCACTCTCAGCTCTCCAGTGACTTGCATGCGAGCTGTTGTATCATACACACTTCAGGGATATATGTGGACAAAACGCAGTATACCTGTGTTTAGTATGGTATGATATATTCCAAAATATCGGAGGTGAAATCTAATTAAACTGGGTGGACAGAACTTAACAGCTATGATTATAAATGGGACGGCTGTTACATAACCAGCCGCTGTCTTGCTGCTCTGCAAAAGACGAAATCAGATTCTCTCGTTTAGCGAAATGCAAAAGAAGCTGCGGATGCTTTTTAGAGGAAGCAAACAAAATTACAAGCTCTACTTACACATGAAAACATAATTAACAGGCACAAAGTCTGACAGTGCACCTGTTAACGTCCTGAAACACCCCTCCTGCCCGGGGAGGAAATCTGCTGCTGATCTGCGTCGTCTATAAAGATGCATCTCGTTCTCTTGTCTCAGTTCTGAGTAAAAAAATAAAGTCCAGTAAAATTTTCAGCTCCACTGAATCCTGCCCTCGGTGCTCACACGCCAGCAATCCTATGTGTTTGTGTGCACGTATGTGGAGCTGCTTGCATGTGTGCGTGCATGTGTGCTGCAACACTTGACTATAATGAGCTTGTGAAATCTTCCGCGCTGCTCTAATGGCTGCATCCCGAGCCCAAACCCCTGGGCTAAAAGGTCGCGTCGCGTCGGTTTGGAGCCGAGGCGAGCACCAGCGCCTGGCAGCCCGCAGCCAAGTCATCTATCAGCACAGCTTAGGCCACAGTACTGCTCAGCAGCGTGGCAGAGGCGCAGGCTGACACACTCTGCCCTGCCTGGAAATGCAGAGACAAATCACACTTATACCAAACGTGTTGGGTTTATCAGAGAGCAGCATTCAGACGAGGGGAGGATGCACAGACTCGGCAAAGACGAATTATAATGTGACATTTCAATATGCCTCCAAAAATAGCTGCAATTACTTATCTCCTTTTGGATTAAATAGATGCTTTTATTGCTGGTTAGAGGGAGAGATCTCATTTTAAAGATAATATGAAATATAAAAGCAAAGATCTGATCTGTCAGTGTGAACATATCACCTATACGATGGATGTTTAGTTCCTCAGTGTTGTGCATTATAACACATATGTGGCTCATTACCATCTACTGGCCCCGGCTTGGTGAAAGCTAAGCCGTGATTTTTAGAAGAAGCTGATATGCGAGGGGAGGATTAGCAGCAGAAGTCAGACGGGGCTGCACACGCGTCATCCGCAGCATCAAAGTTCATCTTTATTTAGGAAAATAATGAGGATTTTACTGCATCTAATAAATCTCATATGTTTCAAAGATGCAAAGATGTCTTTCTTTTTATCCTATCAAGAAATATCTGACCCCCGACTGCAGCCCTCAAATTAAAAGTATTTAGCTTGTTGGACACTTTCTTAAGATCTATTTCTATAATTTCACAGAGCTTCATACATTCATTGATCAGAATCCTTGCCCATAAATAGCACAAGTGATTAATTCAAGTTATTGCAAAGCGCATCGTGCAAAAGCAACGGTGCCAGTTCGCAGCGTATTGCTGAGCAGTCGGATCTGTTGTTTCCGAAGCCTCGTGTCACCTCATGTAAAAGACTTGATGAGGAGAATCATTAAACAGAAGCAAAACCAAAGAGACAAATGTGATATATAATGCAACAAAAAAAGTTCTTCCAGACAAAGACTGAAGTCTCTGTAGTCGCCACGGTCCTGAATATGAAGAAGAGGTCTTGATTTCCAATATAAGTCGAGTTCTCTATGTATGGCTTTGATAAATAATGTGGCCAATTCATAACAGGATACAGAAAAGGGAACAAAAGGATGATATCAAAGACAGGAGCCGCTTCATTCTTGTAATAATCGGATAAGTCCTTTAAAAAAAAAAAAAAATCGTTTCTCTTTTTGTAGCGCACCTGAATGATCCTTTCCTTTGACTGCGGGGAGCTCCAGCCATCGATCCAGGCAGTGATTGTAAGGTGGCACTGGATCGGGTCCAACAATCACCCGCAATTACATTGATTGGATGAGTCTCCAATAGCTCGCTGTGGCTAAACAAAGAGGAAGCAGTTGGAGGCCGGGGAGGACAGTGTGAGGTGATGAATGATTCACTGTGTATTCTGCACCTGTAATTTACTTTGACAAGCTGATGAGACTGCACGGCGCGCCACCACGCATGCTAATACGCCCCGTGCACAACCGTGGGCCCGACCGCCCATTAGACACAGTCTCGGCACATTACACCGGGAAAGTTGGAAAAGAAAGGAAACGGCGTGAGTGGAAGAGAGAGTCCCTGATGAAGACGGGAACTGGCCTCACGCTAGGGTTTAATTAGACGTCAAGAACTTTGCGCAACCTCATATTATTAGTGCCCCTAATACGGATAAAGACAAAAACCTCCAGACATCTTACATCTGGATGAAGATGACCCCAGCGAGATAACTCCATGTTTGCGGGCCTATCTTCCTTACACCTGCTCATCGCTCACAAATGTGCCAGCATCCTCTCTCTCTCTCTCTCTCTCTCTCTCTCTCTCTCTCTCTCCCTCTCTCCGTCCAGAAACCATATCACCCTCCTCCAAGACCGACGAGGCCGTCTTCCCCCCATTTTCTTTCATTCCGTTCCCACACCTGTGAATCCGTCCATCTGGAGCAGAGATGCGCGTGGTGATTCATGCCAGATGTGGAGGAGCGGCGTCCAGCATCCTAACACGGTGTGAGCTGCTTTGTGTTCCACATTGGATAAAGTGGTGCAACATCTTACTCCGATTAGTGATTTTTATTGTTCAGTATCAATTCTACCGTGGTAAAAAATAATAAGAAACAACAAAACGTATATCATGTATTTATATGTATATGTTTTTCCAATAAAAGGCTTTTGAATCCAAACACTAGTGGAGGCTTGTACTGAATTTAGAGAATATAAAATGTTTTTGAGATTCTCATATCTTCTTTGTATCTTAGTCACTAAATGAAAGTTTGCACTTAAGTGTCATTAATTTCCTTCGTTATATTATTGGATAAATTAAATGGATATTACTGAAAACAATGGGAAGTTTCAGCTCATTTTTACTGTTACAGAAGCAATGTTTCCCCACAGAACATGAAAAGAAAATCTGTGATATCAGCCCATCAACACATCTGAAGTCAGATAATCAGTCAGCAGTAAAACTGCCGAGGCCAGAATCAACCCCTCAGAGTCTTGTTTCTCACCCAGGCCCATTATTTCTGTTGCTTTTCTCTGCTTTGCACGCGCTCTCATTTATTTTTGTCTTTTTGTGCTTTTTCTCACACATAAGATTGGACATGCGACTCAGTGTGAGAGCTGTGTGACTTGGTGTTTGAATTACAAAGTGAAAAGTGAAAAGCTGTTGGGAGCAACAGCTTGTTTCTGTCCCATAACATCCTTTGTTTCCACTTTCCAAGCAAAGCAGATAAAACTGGATCAACTGGCGGGTTGTACATTTATATTTATCTTAGGATTTAAATCTCACAGAAATTTCTTCCATACACTGCATTGAAAAAGATAATTGTTGGAGCAACTTAAAAAAAATGTTGGTCATAAACTCTGGCCTCCTCCATGTTAGCTAATGAGACACAGGATAAACTAAAGCTGAGACTGACGGCTTTGACTCCTAGTGACGTCAAAGGAGAGATAAAGATGGCGGCACCGGTTTCTGGGATGTTTTGGTTTAATTTTTGTACAGTGGGAGGAAGTGGAGACGTGTCATCCATCTTTATGTTTTGTATATTCATCACAGTGGTTACAAGTTGATGAGTTACATGCTATAGAAACATCACAGAGCATGAATCCATTAATCCTTTTAACATTTTGATTGCTGCATTCGTTTTTAATTCACAAAAAAACCTTGATTTCAATGCAGGTAACCTCTGACACACTCGGCTCCAGTGACTCTTGCATGTGAGAGTGTGTCTGTCAATGAAACTGCTTTCGTCCATAAGGAGAATTATGAGCTAAACTGTGCGTCTAACAGAATACTGTTACGCTCAGTGATGCAGAACTCCACAGGAGAAAAATGGAGAATTCAACTCTCAGAGAGCCACTGTGCTGTTTGGCTAAGAATTATGATATCAGACTGAGAAACAGTTCTTGGGTACATTATTGAAGAGGTCTGCTGTGTCCCTGGATACCAGATGACGCGTGCAGGAGAAGAAGCTCGGTGTGTCCTTTATGAAGAGAGTAACACTCACTTACACTTACATTCAACATTAAATATGTGTTGTCTGGCCTGGCTGGTCTGTTGGGAATTCACTCACAGAGGAAGAAAAGGCCACTGATGGTGAAAAGCTCCAAACGAATAAATCTGACGTGAAGCGGCTGCGGCTGCTCGTCCAGAAATCGCCTGTTTCTTTGCGTACGACTAATTCAATTTAAAGTTGGGATGAATATAAAAGAGTTCGAAGGCATTTGATGACACAAACAATGTTTCATCACGTAACTTTTGTTGTGATAAATATCACAAAAAGAAGCCTGCATGGGGAATAATTAGCCTGGAGCCACAGAACAATAATATAATGCATCAAACGTTTCTCTTTTAGCAGGTTTACGCAAAACTAGTATGTGGTACGGGTTAGAAAAGATTGTGTCATGAATTAGTTTTCCACTTTGAACTCCAGATAATCTCCAGATAAACTCCAGATTTCTGTGTTGTTGTGAACACATCTGAGCGGAGAACGCAAACTCCGGATAAAGTCCAGTTCCAATTCTGTGGACATCCTCCGGAGTTTAGGTCAGAAAACGGCTTTTCTTTTGAGCAACTTGGTGCAGATCCAAATAAAAATCCAGATCTAATGGGTTTAAATGTGATTTCTTTGGAGAGTAGGTTGTTTTTTAGCCACTCTATAGAAACAAATAGAGCTAAAAACCTGTAAATACCACCAAAGTGTAAAGCACCTGCCTGACTTCTGCCTACACCCAAGAACAAGCAAAGTTCACCTGAACTCTTGATTATCCTTCTCTTTGGTATTCTCCACTGCAAACACAGAAACACCAGCGGATAGCGCTTTTTTTCAAGGAACACCCAGGGAGGTGTTGTGAGAGACGACGTGTGAGAAAGCTCCAAATGGATTTTCTTTTACTGTTTCAGACCTGCGAAGCAACAGAAAGATTAATGAACCCAGTGGAGTTCATCCAAAGAGACAAACAGAACGAGGAAAACACTTAAGTGCTCCAGTATCGTAATTAAACGGGAGCAAAGAGATAAACTGAGATTTCTGTTTGCAAGGGAACTTTGTGATTAATTACATTCACATTTGCTGTACATGAATTTGCGTTTGTATTTTAACTTACACGATTCTGTCCAGGGAGACCGAGGAAGCAATTATACAATAAAACAAACACTTTTTGCCTGAAGAGCCTGAAATGTAATTTTAAGGACCCTGCTGCGGTTTGATGTAAACTGACCAGCACATCTTCAAGCTCAATAGAAACAGACTTTCTCCTCATGTTCACAGGTCAGGAGTCGTGTAAGTAAGAAAGTAAGAAATGATTTATCCCACAGGGGTATGGGTCAGTATCATACATAAGGAAAAGTGCTTATGTAAAACTGTTGGTAGAGGAGGAATGGTATTTATTTTTGATTGTACGCTTGTGCATGAGCAAATGACAATAAAGGAAAATCTTGAAATCTTGATATCCTTCAAACTTTATCCCACATTTGGCCTCATGTGACATTTTTACCTCAGGTGACTGGATCGGAGAAAACTAACCCTCATACATGTCTGGGTTAGATGCCTAAATATGCTTTTTTTTGTTGGTGTGAATTTGCTGGAAATTCAGTGAAAACGACAAGAAAGAGAAATATTTAAAAAATTGCTTTCAGCAGATCCACACCAGAATACAATGGTTTCTTTCTTGGCTCATGTCCTGTACTTTAACTAAGTTTTGTGGAAATCTATTCAGTAGTTTTTGCGTTAATCTCTCTGACAAACAAACCAAACAGACAGGGGGTGAAAACATAATTTCCTTGGCAGAGGAAAATATAACTGAGGCAAAATTAGATTCACCACAAAAAATAAATTCTTCTTGTTTACTTGATACCAAGGAACAAACTGATTCAAAGACCCTGCAGGGACTTCAGAGTTGTCTCATCTCGCTGGGACACTATGGATCATACTTAATTTCCTGTTTTACTTTGTTAAGTCTTACCTGCATATATTTCTGTTAGTTCTATTTCCTGTTATCGTTCAGGCTCCGCCTGTTTTCCTCTCCACCTGTTTCCAATCATCCAATCAGGGATCCCCCTATTTATACCACCTGTGTTCCACTTCCTGTTTTGGGTTTTCTGAGTATTTCTAACTGTATGCTTTTCTTTGAGTTTTTTGGTTCATATCCTGATTTTGGCTCATAAATGTATTATTTTAGTTGTAATCAATGTCTGAAAGCAAAGTTTCAGATGGACAGACTTTGACAAACTGTGTCAGACTTCACAGCAGTAAATGGATTGATTTGTTGGGATGTTTCAGTTTGTCCCACTGGAGGAATAGTGAAGGTGTTGCCTCAGTGAACAGGATTTATCCTCTGGGGACCATAAATGTCTGTGGAGTGTTGCATGGTCATCCATCATGTTGAGACCAGAGTGGAGCACTGACAGACGGACTGTCCTCATTGTCGTTAAAGTGGCTGCGACAAGAGAAACTATTGTGAATGTGACTCTCGGCTATCGATGGAAATCAGCTGGAAGAGACTAACTACTGCTGGAGAGACATGATCCATCACTGGAAACCTTCTGTTGCCGCCGCTCTCTAAGTCACTGTGGAGCAGACGGAGCGGAGGGCGGCGCCATTAGGGACGACGTCTGGGATCTGAAAGGTTTGACCACCTGCCAGATTTGACCGGTTATTCAAAAAGTCAAACACAATAAATGAAGGATTTAAAAATACACCCCTTAACACACTCAGTTCTGTTCTATCATAAGAACGTCTTTCTGCTACATGAGTAAATTACCGTTAATGAGTGTAATTCAGCGGCCCAGTCCTCCTGTTGAGTTCAATGAGAAAATCATCCCCGACTACAGAGACCTATTATTACTGCCGAGTTAAATGCGTTTCAGATTTTTACCCTTGGACTGAACCAATAACCAAAGGTAACTGTTAAGGGAAGAGGTTAATTACAACGCTCGCTACTGAAAAGTGTGATACCAGTGTATATCAGACCAGACTACAGTCTGCCAAGCATTTTCTAAATTTCATCACATCAGATACATGAATCTGTGATGATATTTTGGATTATTTTTAAGTTAAGGGAAATTGTGATGCACTGATCGCTGACAATTTCATTTTAAATGTCAGTGCAGGTGGCCTGTTTTTCCATGAGGACGGGTAGAAATGTCAAATTTAACTCTGCACTAAAAACATGACTTGTAAGGCAGTGTATGCAATCAGCAGCCAAAAGAAAACCCATCAGAATTGCAAACTATTTTAGCTTTTTGTCCCGGCAACGAACCTCTATTTTAATTTTCATGATTTCCCTAATTTAATACCCAGGCTATAAATATTCAACTCGAAAAATTAGTGAAAATGAATCCATGTGGGGGCGTGTTGTCAAAAGCAGTGGCACAACAGAAATCTAATATGAATAAGATTCAATGTGAATAAAGCAACAGAGAGGCCTCGGAGCGGTCTGCATAATCCAGTGGTCCCTGAAGCTGCCGTGGGTTGAATAAGGTAAAGATCTGTACAGAGTTGTTAAATCAATTAGTCAGAGTCTGGCGCTAATAATTGCAATATAACCAGATAACTTCCAGCCCAGGGAGCGTCGCCTCTTCTCTTTGGCTCCGTCGTACCTACAGATATCTGAGCGACTCGGGGAGGGAGCGGGAGAGAAGGAGGCAGACGTGTTATTGGTGCTGGAACATCAGGGCCAGTCTGTTCGGGCTGTCACAGTCTCAGCCACTTCTCTGTTATCTGCACCGAACACATGTCCACCCGTGCTATTACACACTGACTGCTAATGGAGCACAAGGCTGAGGTGGACCTCCGATTCACTGCCGGCTCCCGCGGTGACTCTGACTCGGATGCAGTTCTTGGCTTCACACACACACACACACACACACACACACACACACACGTGCAAACAAGTTCTCGAAAATTACACATTTTCTATGAATTATAAATGTACCCTGGGTTATTTTTTTTAATTTTTTTTTTTTTTTTTTGACAAAGTGCCCTTATTTTACTGCTGCAGAAAATAAAGATAACTTCCACAGACACAGACAGAGGATGCTTTGCTCGAGGCAAAATAGCTTTAATAGAAATGGTAATGTCCTCCCTCTATCTGATCACGTTTGGTTTGAGATGCATTCTCTCGGTGGCAATTTGAGTTATAGCGATGTCCTATTTTCTTTCCCTCTCTGTCTTTTCTGGCCGCCTCTAATAACAGGCTGGGAGACGACTGTTTAGAGGACTGACAGAGAAGCAACTCAATAAATTTGATGTCGCTCTTTGATATTTCAGACCACACACAAGCGATAGGAGCACATTTATTTTTCTCTAATCCTCTTCACGGAGCTCTGGGGCCGGAGCGGGTCCCAAGTATGTACTGGACAGAAGTCAGGGAAATGCCCAGGACTGGTTGTGAGAACATGACAGAGATAAACAGACACATTATTCCTCATAAATCCAGTCCGATCTCGTCCATGGCACTGAAACACAAGAAGGTCTCCACAGCCAAAAACTAGAATGTAGAGCACATATCTTCATATATAGCTCTTATATTTAAAAGTAGATCTAATACCTGCAACACATTCTACAAACTCTTAGATCTCAACACCATAAATGTCAATATTTTATCTTAAAATGCATAAATTATTACCTGAGAAAATAAAATATAAAAAAAATAACTCCAAACACCAAATTTAAGCTGTTCTGCTCCATTCATCCACCAAAATATTTGAAATATGAAGTTCACGTTCGACAGAATCATTTTTCTGTCTCAGGGGCCACCGAGGCCACTTGCACTAAACGAACATCAGTGAGGAAAGAGGAGATTCGGTGGATGACAGTGACCAATAAGCAGCTCTGGTATCAGACTGAACCCCGAGTCCGTTTAATCTGGAGCTCTTCACTTTCTCAGCATCTCACAGAGCAACAAAACAATGCTTTACAAAAAACGTTTGCTTTCCAAAGCTGTCAGGTTCAGTCAAGATGATTGTTGACAAAGATAAAGAATCCGGGATTCATACGAGACGGCGAGAATTAAGTGTCAGACCGGGAAAACAAGAACTGCTGTGGAAGGAAAATAAACAGAAATAAAGTAACGGGAATAAAGACCAGTACGATGAATATGTTCAACTGCTGTGACCTCTAATTAGCGGCCTCCACCGGGGGAACGAGAGAAAAATGTGGTGGTGGGGGGGGGTCAGAGAAAGGCCTCGTCCTTCTGAAAAATGAACTCTCAGACTAAAATCAATGGTCAGTGCTGTTGTATGAAATTTCTCAACAACGAGCTATTAGTTACCTACAGATTATCTCCAGGCCAAACAACACGGCTCATGTAATATTTATTATGATGTATGCTACAACGTTTTGGGAGCGGAAGATTCGAGCTTCGGGCTGTTTTGTTTTGCGCTCTTGGTTTTAACTCAGGCAGGCGGTCGAAGAACACGGCACCACTGTGGGTTTTTAAGAGAAGAAGAAGGAGTCTCGGACATTTCAGAGTTGTTTCTGGTTGATCGCGGCAAATCACGTCTCATGAAGCAGTTTCAGAGTCGATAATAAAATACTGAATATTTCAAATGATTTAGGCTGCGTCAAAACAAATGTGGTTTAGTTTTAAGACATATTTTCTGCTGCTGCGTTTACACCATAGGCTGAATAACGAGATGGAAGACATGACTGCTCCCAAAAGTGAGGCCACTCGCTGCAGTAAAGGTCAAAAGGCCTTGCCTCCTCCATGTTAGCAGATGGGACACGGATTAAAATTCAAAGAATGTTACGCTAAATATTCTTCAAGATTGTTTCTGTCATTTTAGGTAGTTGTTATCCCTGTGATTTGGTTTTTGTAACATTTAATACGGGGTGAAACATCCTGATTGACAGTCAATCTGCTTCCTACTTGCATGCACAGACATAAACGTTGTACGGTTTCCTGTTTTGGTTCAGATTTAGTACTTTCCTAAGTAAGTTGAGCGTTACCAGGTGTAAAAACCCATTCTACACTCGGCACTGAACAGTTTTCCCGTCGTAAAAAAACAACATAACAATGAGTTCTGACGTCAAAAACAACGACTCAACATCATAACAGCAGGATCAGTTAGCACAAAAAAAACAAGGTTACTATCTCTCCTGTCACAAAACAAGCTCAAAAGAACACTTTGTTCTTCTCACCCATTTTACTGTCACTGTAAATACAACTTCATGGGAACAATTCTAACATGTTCCAGTGTCTCAAAGAAATCTCCGGGGACCGATGAAGAATAATTGCAGCTGCTATTCCTGGGTGAACCGTAAAGCGGCCGTTCAGGAATCCTCAAGTGGCCGAGCAGAGCCTTCGAGCTCTCAAATACGATTTGCATGATCTGCTTAAGATGTTCAAAACCCGCGACATTCGGACACTCAGTGTCGTCGCTAAGTGAAATTAATGCATTTTAGAAATTAATCAACTCTTTGTTAAAGCACAATGGAGAGTAAAAGAATACAGCACTTGTACTTTTCACTTAATCAGTAACACATTGTAATAGTAACAGTCACAGGGACACTGATGCCTGAAGATAAACGCAACTCAATGCATTTTCTGTGTATTAGAGATCAATCACAGGTTTATTTATAGCTGCGGCAACAATGTCTTCTCGGAGGCACGTTTCCATGAATAGAACGTTCTCATCACGCTGATTAGCGGGACGGATAATAAGGCTTTCGATGTGATGATAGACCCAGACAGTTGTCCTGTTTGAATAAATTAATCACATCAAAGTTGTGTTCCCTGACGATGGGAGCGGCGCAGGCATCAGCGGCAGATTCGCTTCCTCCTCTGGGATGGGAAGTGGCCATTAGTCAGGACAATGATTTGATCACTTCTGTCAATGACAAGCTCATTGCATCACTGGGCGCATTAGCATTAGCATTAGCCTCGATCCCATTCGCTTCCTCGGGTTCTTTTAAGTTTACTTTGTAGCCCGAGAATAGCAGCTCTTGTGAAGATGCATTACGGGCCGATGTTTCCATCTGGTAGCTTCCGTCTTTGTGCTGTACCAGTTGGCTGTAGCCCATAAAATCCACTGGAAAGGCCCAATGAGCACAGGCTTGTGTTTCATTTAAATAAAATCACCAACTGAGATGGATAAAAAATTTAAAAAATGCATTGTTCCTGGTTGCAGAAGTTCTGGTAAAATGAAATTGCTGTCGTTTATTTTTCTGCTAAGACTGAGCTAGCTTTTTGGTTTTATTATACTGTCTTGGTATTTAAGTTTAGCTTGTTCTTTAAGAACCAGGGGACAGTTAGATTATATCTCTTTATGCTAAGCTGTTTGTTGGTAGGTTTTGTTGCTTTATGCAGGTTAGCTTGTCTTTGTGCTAAGCCAAGCTAACATATTTTGGTAAAACCACCTACCTGTACCTTCAAATCTTACAAATGCTGACATAGATTCTACTCTTTTACACTAAGCTAAGCTAACTGTCGCCTCATATTTAATGACTCATATCAAACCTGAATTAAACTCCATTAAATTTCCCAGAGCCATTTCTCTTCAATAGCCTTCACACTTTTAAAAGGTTTGATTTTTCCATCAGGACATATGTCAACAAAATAACGACACATTAATGACCATGAATTACCTCGACTGTGAATTTCCCACGTGCACGTGAGCATCATTCACTCGTCACGTCTCTGTTCACGATGCTGAAGTTGACCTTTCTCATCAGGACAGAGGCACAAAATGAAGGATAAAGAAATTGGTGTACCATTAATAAGGCGCCGGCTCTACGGGCTCCGAATCCATGGGGGAATATGCTTTTATGAAAGAGCCCCAGATGATTTACTGTTCCCGTAAATGTGCTCTCAGTGATATTGCAGAGCTCAAAGGAATTTGGCCCAGCATATATTCCAAATGAATTGTCTATCAAAAACTCACTTAACCCCCGAGAGGGTTTGAACTGTGATAAAGGCCCAGGCTGGTGTGTGCAGGTGATGAGAGGTATCCATCAGTCAGATACGCTTCCACATGCTATTCTGGAAACGGGCTCATTGTCGTAAAAGTTTATTTTTCTCTGATGAAAAGTAAAAGGTAAATATTCATATTTCACACATGGGTATAGTTGTTCTTCACTGTTTCTAGAACATTTCTTATCTCATTTGTTTAAATCCTCTTCAATCCCTGAGAGCCGTCAATAAATAAAGTTGTCAGAAAATAGAACCAATAGAAGCTGGTGTCTGTGGCCCCTGGAAGGACTGCAATATTGCATTCAATCTAATAAAATGTATTAGCTTTGTCAGGATTGCCAACAACAATATCATATGTACTACAAGCATTGTCGCCTCTTGGCCAGAAGGTTCCCGGTTTGAATCCCAGCTTTCTCAGTGAAGTTAGCATGTTCTCCTAGATTCTCTGGGTGCTCAGGTTTCCTCTGACAGTCCACAGACCTGCACAGTGGGATTAGGTTTATAGGAGAATCTAAATCATCCATAGGTGTGAATGTGAGCATCAGTGGTTGTTCCCCATCTCCCTCCCAATGGCGGCTGTGATTGGCTCCAGCTCCCCACACATAATATGCAATAATTCACATTTTAAACTTTCTTTCTTTATCCCTCTTTCTCTTATAGTTATAAAATTGACAGCAACACAAAGTCAAGTTGGAAGGATGTAAAAATAAGAGACTGTAATGACTAATGAAGTGTGCCGTTAAATATAGTAGACAGATGAACTATTAGCACCTTTAGCCACTAAACTTTATTGTCTAATCCTCAAACTCCCTCCAGCTCTGTACCTTCAAAAGTTTATGAAGTGCAGTGAGGTGCAGTCTGACCCCGGATGAGCCCATGGCAGTTTGCCATTAAAGAATGCGCCGTGCTCTCTTCCCCTCTCATCCCTCACCTGTCTCTCCTGCAGCCCGGTCAGAGATTATCACCGCATGCAAGGGGCAGCCCGAACATAAACCAGCGCAGCAGAGAATGATATTAACAGTCAGTCCAGCTTCTCTGGTCCAGAAAGAACACTCTCCCCATCTTTTCCTCCTCCTCCTCCCTCGCTCGGCTCCTGTCTGCAGCGCGGCGTGGAGCCAGCCTCCCTCTGCAGGACCTGCACACGGGCAGGAGGGAGCTCTGGGCGGATGGGGGACTCTGTGTTTTTCGCCCCTCAATGAGAACATGACTAAGAATAATAGCGCTCAGTGATGCGTTGCGGCTGTCTGCACTGTTGTGCACAACAACATTGATTAGATTGCTGCTCTGACTAATGGCCACTTCCCCTCCCTTAGAGGAGAAAGTGAATCTCTATCTGATAGTCAGTCTTCCGTGCAGGCCCGGCTCTTTCCACCACTTCTTTATCTACAGTGCATCCATCTTAGACTCGGAAAAGGAGAAATCATTAAAAGTTTATTTGATATTCTCCAATTTTTGCCACAAATTCAGCAAAAAATGAGCAGACACGCAGCCGAGCAGGTTCTTGTATAGAATTGAATCAGCATCAACGTTATATATATACAGCTGAGGAGTAAGCGTATCATACAGTGCCGTGTTTGCCCCCCCTCACATGAGATCAGTATTCCCGGCAGACGGGGGAGTCTCACTCTCCTTGCACCCGAAACCTTGATTCTTCACTCCTGAGTTTCTCTTTGCCTCGACATGACCCTGAGCATATTCCAACGGGCAACTTCCTACGCCTCGAGTTAGCGCTTCAATTGTGATTCTGAACCCGACTCAAATACCACAAGTGTTGAATTTTAACAGCCGGCACAAACAAACCTTGAAAACATAGTTACAAACTGAGGAAAAAAGATGAGAGGGAGGAGACGTGAGATTGAGGTCTGCTACTTAACTCCAATTAAAATGATGATTACAGGCTGGTGGAAATGTAAAGTCTGACCTTGAATTGTGAAACAGTAGTTTACAGCCGTGCTCGCGGCTCTGATATGCAAATGATAACGTGCCAGAGCTAATGCATTTTCCTGCTGAATTCTCACATGGGCTCACTCTGACACTTTTCAGTCGTATTACTCGGGGGCTTCCTGGAAATGTTTCGGAAAAAGTTTGGAGTTTAGTGCATGTGTGAAAGCAGCTATTAAGAGAGAAACAACCATCCACACTCACATTCACACCTTCAGGCAACTTGGAGTCTCCAACAGACCTCAGCTGTATGAGAACCTGGAGGAAACTGGGTACAACATGTATCTCTACACTGAAAGGCCCTGGTCGGCCAGTAGGTTCAAACCCAAAGGCTTCTTGCAGTGAGGCGACGGTACAACCCACTGCACCACAGCAGGACGAGTACAACTTTGACCTGTTGTTGGCAACGAAAAGTTGGGAAACCACCAAAGTCATTTGGATTCATCTGCAAGAGAATTACGCCGTTTTGAGAGTAGCAACCTCTCTGATGTGCACACATTGCTAATCGTCTGGAACAGTTTTGAAGCCATGTTCTGTCTGCGAGTCAACAACATTTGGTAATTACAAGGGGATGTGAATCCTAATTGCTACACACATTAAGCATACACAGTCAGGACACTTCGCCCCCGTGAGGCAGGAATCTTTCCCTGCTGACAGATCACTTCCTGTTTGTTGATTCTCCTCCGTAATCCCAGTCACCGTGGCTCACACGCACAAATAAGCATCGCAGTGTTTACACACAGACAACGAGTTTGTTCAAACTCACATGTCTCCTCACAGCACAACAGATGGATGCTTCTCCTCGGCAGAGTGACGCCGTTTTAATCAGAAAAACACGTTGGCGTGATCAACGAGGTGCGATGGCGGCGGGACGCCTCGGAAATCCGGGGCCCTTTGATCAGAACGTGATCAAGTATACCATCAAGTCCTCTGATTGGGTTTAAGGTCAGGTTTGGATTTGAAACACTCCCCCCTCGCCATCGTTGCTCATTGCCGTCGTGAAGGATTCTCATTTCCAGTCCATTATGAATGAGTTGGCTGTTTGATGAGAGACATCTGTCCGAGTTACGCTGTGTTATCACCAGCAGCCTGTCGATGGACAGAAAATTAACCCGTGTACTGTATGCGAGTCTATTTGACCACCATCTGCCACGGCCCCGGAATAGCCGCCTATGTGTTTGTGTGTGTGTGTGTGTACATACATTTCTGTGTAAATGTTTGGTGTCTCCATCTGATGTTTGCTCAGTTAATCAATAGCGGCGATGCTGTACTCAGATGACATATAGTCCAGACGCAGCCTATCTCCTCATCCTAATCAGATTAACAGTGAATACCATCTATGTACACGCTGGTCTCCAGGCCAGGATTTAAAGCTGGGAGACGCTGCCCACATCGGCCACACAACGAGAGCAACAACACTGTCGGAACATCGCTAATCTTTCTGGGGCTCCGACAAAAATAACACCCGATTTTGACGATAAGAAAGCAATTACAGGACCTTTTTTTTAAAAAATGTTCAAATCGTGTTACATGCAAGTCAACAAAACACGCGCGGTCTCCAGAATGCAGGTGCATCATATCTCAGGATCCCGACTCCAAGAATTCATAAATGAGCAGTGGAGATTATATTCAAACTGGCACCTGAATGCAAACATTAGCTGCAATCATGAAAAGCCATTTCTTGCATGATTTCTATCAGCGAGAGCCAATTCTGCAGAGGGCCGAGGCAGCGGCATGCAGCGTGGTGTTTTTTCCACCGGGTTGAGAGAAAACACTCTGCGCTCGTCAACATTCGGAAATTGTTTCATATTTCTATTCCTGCCTCCTCAGCCATGTAATACCATTCTCTCATAATCAGTCGAGGATTTAATTTCACAGAAAGAATTCAAAACAAACGGATCCAGCAGCTATTCACCGTATTCATGCGTCTCCTTCTTACTGAGAATCATTCTGCGAGGCCTCCCTGCTTTTCGTTAATCCATTTAATTTACTGAACGGGTTCCTTCTTTCCTTTTTCTTACCCTGTTTTCCTCGCGGTTATTCCGTGTATATTTTCGAAAGGAAACAATCAAATCAATCAAAACGTCTGCCGGGGTCAACCTCTCCGCCTCCGTGTGATTTCTATCCGTCGCCGTCTCCCTGATTGGTCGAGATCACCTCAAACGCCTGTGGAGTGGAAACGGATCCTGTCGACCGGGGGGGGGGGGGGGGGTGAACGTAAAACACTGGAGGTTGTTGAATCGAATGAAAAGCAGGAGATGCACACAATCACCAAGTCATTACGATGCAGGTCATCACTGAAGGAAGTGGAAACACGCACGCTCTGTTTTTCTTTTGTTAAGAGCTCTCAGAAATCCCCTGACCCCGGCCTCTTTGTGAAAGATGTTGTTTTTTTTCAGATTTCTTTCTTAAGCTTTTTTCTTTATCAGCTGTAAAATGGATTTATGGGCTTAATACAACTCTGTGTGAATTACAACCTCATTATGAACACGTATGCCGACCTTTTTAAATGAATGAAACTCATAACATAAATGTTCCCATGTGAGGACACATTTTCTTTTTATGGTATTTACATATTCACTTCTGCAACAGAATAAAACACAGCCACTGAATCAAGTGAACGAGAGACATTCGCTCCAAAAGTTATTTGTTTCCACAGTAATTACAAATCGAGACTTTCACCCCCTCGCTCTTCCTCCTTATTTATGGATTCTCTGGTAATTTTCATCAATTAGGAACATTTCTGCCGTTAATCATCATTATTCTCTTTGGGTATTTGGGTTGTTTTCTTCTCTCAAAGGTCGAGGAACTTGCGCGTGTTGATAAGAAATCATCACGGAGAATATCGCTCCTACACTATGGGCATGAATAGAAAACAGCTTTCAGGAGGATAAAGTAGCAAATGTGTTTGTGTCCTTGGGGTATCTTTCCTTTTTTGGACGACTGTGTATTTGACCTCTCTGCATTAATGTCTGTGGTTCTGTGTGTGTGTGTGTCAGAGCTGATTCATACTAGTGTTTGGAGACATTTCAATGGTGTCTAACAAACACCCTGACGTGTTTACACTGACTCCATTTCATGACCGTTGAAAAACAACCACACACAGAGAAAACTGTGTATTTTTGTTTCTTTAAAGATATAATGTGTAACAATTCTAAAACCAACTGGAACTGAGTTACATATTTTTGTTGATTTCATCCAAAATGTTTCCAACAATGTTCAAACCCAGAGAAATCCACATTCCACAGTTGTATTCGTGGGCAAAGCAACGAATGACGAAGGAAAACTATACTGCTCCCATGATGCCACGCTTATATTTCCGAATACAACACATTCAATACAAGTTAAATAAAATCCAGAATAAAAGAGTTACATGGTAGAAAATCATTTGTATGATGTATAGTGTCCAGTCTTATCCATTCACACCCTTTTACACATGTGCATTGTGCTGTTTTGCACCTGCAGCAATGGGTTGCTATGCTTTTGTGGTGCTGGGCGCAATTTTACTCAATGTGGGGGAAGCACATCATAATAATAGTGGATGCAGCTTGGTATGTATCCTGGTGCATTGGTCATTTTAGATAAATAAATGGATTCATCAACAAAGAAACATGAGAAAATAGTCTATAAATCAACATGTGTGGTTTGGAAAAGGCGTCTCTTGTCTCTATTGGTCTTTAAATGTAGAAAACACAAACATGGTAAAGACACAATAATTGAATCTAGTAATATAGGTCTATGTCAGTGTTTACCTGCATTTGCATGCAGAACAAAAATGTCTTTTGTCAATAAGCATCAACCGCACAATTGCCGCACTCTGGCATCTCCCAGCCTATTGTTCCCCTGCAGTAATCTAGGACTCGGCTGCACATTCATTACACTTTTCTCTCTCATTAGCATATTTGATTATGCAGAGGAATTCTCTTGACTTCACCAGGCGTCCTGAGAGCCTCTATTAATTTCCACCGACGAGGAAAAATCCGATCACAATTAAATGATAAATGGTTAAGTGTTGCATATGGAAATCATCGTCGGCCCGTTTTAGAAGGGAGTCTTCTTTTTCTCCGTAATGAATAAGCGTGAATTAGCATGAAAGGTCACATCCACACCGGGTCGAGGATTTGGCACTCGACATTGCATGGTGATTGCTGCTTTACATAAATCACGTAGTCCTTCAAACTGTGTTGAGACGAAACCGTGTTCTCCTCTGAATCGTTTCCTCTGTAAACAAACTTTTCCTCGCAATTTGTGGATCTGTGCCCGAAGGATTTGTTCGTGCATCAGTCTCCTGACGTCTCATCCTAATGCTAATGAGCCCCTTTTATAAAAGCTCAATGTTTCCATACTTGTGAACAATGTTGACTCATTTCATGATTCACACAGTCGGGGATTTGTTAAAGGTAAAGAACCATTCAGATTAACTTTTTTTCTAATGACATCAATCTCTTAAAAAGATCCTCCGGAGCTTTTCTCCAGGTGGCGGATGTGTGCTGGTGTTGAATAGAAAGGTTAATACCTCCCAATGAACCTGAGGCAGATTAAAGGAGAAGATACGTCTCGACTCAGATGTTAATAAAAATCAATTAAAGAGACAATTCTCTGTTGGAAGAAACCTAGAAACTTTTTCAAACCAACATTCAGACAATGAAATAATAGTGAGATTTTAAAGCAGCACTATGTAACTTTTTTGCAACAGCACCCCCTGTAGCCACACATGGTGATTCATACATTTGCCACATTATTAAGACATAATTATTAATACTCTTCTTGAATTGGTAAAAGCTTTCATCTTAGCACAGCTGCACATTCTTTCATTCAGTCCCTGCTGACTCACCTTGCTCTATTTCCCTCACTCTCTCACTCACAACAACACAAACATTAACACAATACAACATGATTCTGAAGCTGCTATTTAAGGTAAAAAAAGTTGTATGTTTTAAACCCTGTGTCAGATGTCGAGTGCTTGAGGTTTGGCTCGGCCTCCGTGACTCCCACTCTTCAGAGCCCTATATCTTTGTGATATTTAGAATTGACGGAATAATAAATCCTTACACATCTAGAGACCAGCACGACATGGATTTGCTCTTTTAGAAATGAAGAGATTTCAGTCGTGTGTCATATAGCAGATTTATTTGTGTGCGTTTCAGCCAGCTTTTGCAGTAATCCCCCATTAGGCCACATACTCTGATCTTCCATTACACATTGTATGGAACAGCCTGTTGGGAGGAAACACTCAACCCCCCCCCCCCCCCCCCCCCAGACAGCCCTTTGTGCTTTGAACGAGTCTTTGTGGAGAAAGAGCACAATGCAGAACTATCTCCTCTGGTAAGAAATGTTCTCCATTGTTTCATCAATCAGCCGCACGCAATCTTTATTTCTCATTCAAGCCTTTTACAAACGAGAGAAGCGCTGGAGGCAATAGCAAAAAGGAAAACAAGATGCAAAGGTAAGAGCCCACAGGTGAAGCAGCAGCTGGGCTTTAAAGGAAGAAGCTCTGAAAACACGAGGATAACACAGTAGCTGCAGTCCCAGTGTTTCTTGACGCTCAGGTCAAGGATCAACCCGCAAAACCTGCAGACCTCGATTCCGTTGTATTTAGACACTGAGCATCAATTTAAGGAAAGCAGATGCTCTCAAAATGTCATCGCACCGAGTCTCTACCAACTGAAAGTAGAGTAACTACAGGAGGAAACTGGGTTGTGTAGCAACCGAGCACCTTGTGGAGATAAAACTCCACAGGGGGAAAGCAGTTGAAAGCAAATTACCTTTAGGTTTAACATTTGCTCGAACCCAGAGTGCAAGCAGCTTCTTAAATGTCACTAGTCCCACTAGCAAGTATATGCAAAGTGTTAATTGTACGGATATTAAATCTTTTGGAGCTCGGCCTGGTGCATTAGCTCTGACATTTGTCCGATAGAATGTAGAGATACAGGAGGTGACTGTCTGCTCCATGTAAATCACATATAGAGACTTAATAGGAAATGATGATGAAGCTGTTAAGTAAAGCGTTAAAACTGGAACATTCACAAAATCTCCACCTCATTCACGCGGTGCTGGAACACATCCAGATTTAAGAGGAAGACTTTATGTCAAAAACTATGAATATTATTACAGTTACTGAGCCAGTTTGGGGAGGAGGAAGGGGACATTATTTTTGGCTTGTGTCTGATGCCATAAAACACATCTGCACTGCATTTAATCAGGGCTGTAGGAAGACGTATTAATACAAGTATTTGAAGAAACCAATATCTCCTTTCAACCTCCTTTTTATTTAGAGTTTTTTTTAAATTAATGTTTAAGGTTAAACGTTTCTCTGTCATGCAATTAATATGATTGACCTTTTTTTAAATAATTATCAGTCAATAGCTGCATCAGAAATGTTTCACTCCTCTGCTTGTGCCCCAAACAAAATCCATTATAACAAAAATGTAATAATAATAGTACAATAAGTCTCAGTCCGGTTAAAACAAAGGTTTCTTTCTGCACCGCACGGTGAGCTATAGCCTTCATAGACCCGACCCAGTCCTCTGCTTTGTGTCTTTCCCTGTTGTCTCTCCCCATTTCACACTAACTGTCAGAATGAATAAATAAATGTCTCTTTCCATGGAATGCAGGGATGTTTTATGTCTTTGCTGGACCGTTGTAAATAATTGGGACGTACAGGGGGGGAGCGAAAAGGGTTTGACACGCTACAGATGTCCACAGTTAAACCAGGAATATTACAGTTGTATGCAGGCCTATGCATCTCAACCACAAGGTCACCTGATGCCTATATATCTTTTCTTTCTGATTGTGTTTTGTGTACCTGTTATTGTGTGAAAAAAAAAAAAAACTATAATTGCTTTTTATCTCGCATAAAATTTGGTCTGCTCCCGAGCCAGAGAATCCTGGAGGGAAGAGGAGGTTCTGCACTGTTGATAATGTTGTCACTGCCTATAGATGATGTGAAATAAATGGTGGCCTCCGATGAACCCAGTCATGGTCACGGGAAACAACCTGAGGGAGGACGTGTATGAGACGCACAGTAAAAACATCATGATCTGTGAAGGGGGGGGGGAATGTCCATTTTTTACTGGAACCTTCACTAAACTATCACATGCAACAGTAACATCGAATGGTTCTACAGGCTGAATTAATTCTGCAGCTGCCTCCAGGTAATTGTTGGGAGCTCCAGACAATTTAGAAAGTATCCCGAGCAGTTCCTCTCTGCGGGAGGTTTGAGTTTGTGCCGAGCGGAGGAATACAACTCAAACGCCTCATTGACTTTTCAAAAACCTGTACAGCATTGTAAGAGCGACCCTCCATCTGGGGATCGGACCGCAGCGGCTTAACGTTCGAGTTGAAAGAAAGTTCACTGAGGCTGATGTGCACGGAAAATATGAGTATAAAATCATTTTAATCAGAAATAACACATTTACTGTCCACTTCAACTGGGAAAATGGAAATAAGAGCATGTTTGGAAATGAGTTATTCAAGTTTATAAAGGAAACTGGACTTTGAAGACTTTTCACTTCTCATCCAAAAGGCCTCAGTTCTGCTAAAAAAAAGTGTCCTGTGAAAAACAATATAACTAGAAGGGTGCAGCCAGAGTTCGTACATCCTCTAAGGCTAATGCCTGATATCACTATATTAGACAAAGTAAAACAAAAACAAATCTTGGATCCACCTGTTTAATCCGAATCTGCTCCAAAATTCAATGGGTCCTTCCTTCCTTGGCCGACATGATGATGTGAAAATGCAGATCCTCACTTCTTTGCGTTTCTACACAAACAAACAACATATTAAATTTGAAGGACTCAGAGTCTTCATTAATTTCTGATTTACTCGTCTCAAGTACAGTATCAACTGAAGCAAGTGCTGAATTATTTACTAATATTGTGGTCATGTCTTGTTGAGGGATTTTGTGGCAGAATCTAATTTCCAGAGTTGTATTTTTTGAGGTTATAATGTGTTTATATGATGCATAATAAAACAAGCCAACACAGATTTGGCATTCGGAGCAGAACAGGGTAAATACACACTGCTGAAGTTGTTGACAGAAAGTTGTACAGTATTTTTTCTACAAGGCTCAATAATAAGTAAACCGAGCCGTGGTCAAAGGTTAAGAACTCAACAAGATGGGGCTGGCAGCTGTGTTGAGTATCAGTGTTCACTGAAGCTCACTAATTTCATCATTCTTCAAGCTCCCAGCATGCACTGGATGATAGGAGGGAGCGTTCGGAGCTGTCTGCCTGTCTGCGGAGGAAACTGGAGCACCGGGGCGACACGGAGAATATGTGAGAGCAGAGAGCATCTGGTCCTTCTTGATCCGAGGTGACAGTCCGAGCACTTAGTCGCTGCGATGCCCAAATAGATCGTGGTTACAGAGCGTGGTGTCCCCCACTTCATCCTCCGAGGGTTTTCTCGCTATTCTTTTAATATCTGAATTGGACTGCGGCATGAAGTCTTACTTTGGTGCCACTAACATGGAGGAGGTGGGGTTTATGATCTATACTGCAGCCAGGCACCAGGGGGCGATGAGCTGTCATGTTGTCCATCTTTATTTACAGGCTACAGCCGTGACAAATTATTCGAACTGAACTTCAAACCGTTGACAGAACAGAAACATGATCATGTATTTGCCCGGAGGTGTTTTGGTTCATATGTACAGTTACAATGAAAGACCACGAGAATGAGAAATCACTTCCACGCTGGAGACGGACTTGCACATATATTCTCGATGGCCTACGAGAAAATTCCAGCTGGATAATTCTTCACACGATTGGACCGTCTTGAAAAGTTGTAAAGCCGACGTTACAAAGCTCAGAAGTAATAATAAGGCGAGAAAAAATAAGAGGCAGCGAGAACAGACTGCAGGCGAGCGGCGTCAGAATAAAAAGAAATGATGCAGAGGGAGAAAAGAAAGACTGTGATAAAAATAAGAAGGGGTATAAAAGAAAGGGGTATTAAAGCAGTAGGCGATCCTGACAAGTACGAATCCTGCCTGATCACAAGAGCTGAGCTCAGATCAGATGCTGAAGTCAGCGCATTTGAAGCAGCAGAAGCCGCCACGGGAATACATTTCAGAACCGAGGGAGGACAGGGAAGAAAAAGAGGAAGAGGCGTATGGAGATGGGGAGAGAGAGAGAGAGAGAGAGGGGGGAAAGAAAGCTGAGAATTTTCATCGCCCGCTGCCACTGTGGGAAAGTAACGTGATGAATCTCATGGATTAGTGAAGATGGAGAAAAGGAGCAAGACGGAGGAAGAGGAGAACCTCAAGCAAAAGTCTCTTAGCTGTGATGAGTCGATTCAGTTTAATACAGACGGTTTAAATATCAAGTTTAATTTCTGCACACAAGTTCTCTCACAGAGTTCACACTACACGACTCTCTGTCTACGTTCAATCACGTCAAATCAAGAAAACGCCAAGAAGAGACAGCGTGAATCCTCCTGACTGACACATCGAGCTGGAGGTGGTGAAACGCTCGAGTGGACAACACAGTTAAAAATAGTTTTTTCTGTCCAAACCCGACTCAAACCTGAGTGGTGTCCTCTTCTTTCTAAATTAATGCACTGTCTCTTTTCAATATTTAAAAAATAAATATGTCAGTATGTTTGCAGGCGTTTGGTCGTAAACCAAAGTTTTGACAGCTCCTCCTCCTGAGATAGAACATCGATCGCTGCTTCAACTTTTATGACAACCCATCTGATGGTGGTGGAGATTTCTGTCTAGACCGAAGTGACACTGCCAATAACTGAGCACGAGTAAAACACATCATCGAACCAGTTGAGCAGGTTTGACAAAAAGCTACAGATGAGCTTTTCCTCAAAAACGGAAAAAATAGGTTGAGTGTTGTTTCCCTTGAGCTGGCACATGTTTGTTTGTTTAAAAGTCCACCGGCTATTCCCAATTTTCATACCGTGATTTGATCACAGTGCAGAGTGGAGATAACGAGAATGATTATTAATATCAGATGTAAATGCAAATGAAGAACCAGAGATCAGATCAAGATAAAAACCATCTACAAACACAGATAACATGTAATGATATGAGGGTTAAATAAAACTCCTGATTCAGTAGTTAGAAGGGAGACGGTTAAAAAGAAGAGAGAGAGAGAGAAATCTGGTCGTGATGCTGGAAGCAGAGTTATCTACGTTTGAGGGAGACACGCACACACACACACACACACACACACACACACACACACACACACACACACACACACACACACACACACACACACACAGAGGGCAGCTCAAGTGCTGAATGTCAGCGGCAACGCTCCTGATCAAGATGTTTAGCAATAGACTTCTGGGGGGAAAAGGAATGGCCTAAGTATTTTAACACCCTGCCACTATAAGTCAAACTGCAGTGAACATCGGTCTCCACCAGTAAATGTCAAGGGCAGAGGCAAAGTCAGAGGGATGAGCCTATATACTGTAAAAGAAGCCATTTGTCACTGTTCTGCATCCCATTAAAGAGGTCCCCAATTTGCAGCTGCAGCACAGCACAGCACAGCACCGCGGAGGAAGAGGAGGGAGGAAAATCTTCTCTATCACCTCTCACAGCCCAGATAATCTCTGCAAAGCCGCCATGCAATACTCCTCCGGTCGTCTTTTTGCATTTTTCAAGCGTCCTCGGGACCCAGAGTGGAAAATGCTGTTAGGCTCCCGATGTGAATCGATGGTTTGTTCAGCATCATCACAGATTAAGTGTGTTGTGCTCGTCCCTTTGCTCACCTGCAGGAAGAAAAATCAGATAAACTGGATTCCGCTGTCACGTTTTTTTTTTATAGAAATCCTGCAAATGGCGAGGTGAATTTTTGGAGCCCACAAAGGGATAATGTATCCTCTGCCAGTTCAGCGACTGGTGCTGAGGCTTCAGCCTTTGATTCAAGCTACTTTGCTCATGCTACAGTGTACTTCTCTATATTTAGCACATCTAAATCAATGCGTGATGATAGAGCCATTTTCTGGCTGCAGGCATTAGCGCAGCCATTAAACTTTCTCTGATGCAGCACTTTCCGTGTAAGTGGACAATTTTGCTGACTTTCCTACTGCAGGTCGATGATAAATTGGATTCTAAGTAAACAGTGATGAAGCACCTTAATCAGTCGGTATTGGCAGTCATAAACCCGGCCTCTATATTCCGGTGATTCCTAATCAACAGTGACAAATATACTTAGGAGAACCGCCGGGGCACCTTTTGACTGAGGCGTCGTGTGCACCTGAGACGGAGCTCGCCGCCTCTGGGTTGATCAGCCAAACTAACCCCCCCGCACCTCCCGGCTCCCTGCTGCTATTTCCGGACTATATTTCCCAGTAATCCACTTATCAGGCAGTATCTCCACCCTCTTTCATAATAGTCTTTAATAAGGATGACCTTTGATGCCACAGACAGCTTCACTGGGCCGTCTGATTTCTCCTCCGCACGCCGACAGGCTGGTAATCCTCCTCTCTTATCTCGGCTCCTTCTCTGATATCACTGCCTGGTTTTCTTCAGGCTGTGGCAGCTGTTAGTAATGAACTTGGCATCTTTTTTTTCTTCGGCACGTTGACAGTCAAGAGTCGTGACTGATCGTGGAAACCATTAAAAGGACATTTCGGGTTTTGATGATGTGATGCGGTGTCGCTCGGGAGTTTGCATAAATTGCGTTAAACCTGTCCGAGAGGGGAGCAGAAAGCAATTGTGTTCACTTGTGTACCAACAGATATTGCAACGCTCAAGCATTCATCATGTCGCTGTTCCTAAGAAGAATATCAGCCCATTTCAGCAGAATGCAACCTTTCGGGTAGTAATATCTTAAATGTACAAGAGTTTTATGTCCCTGAATTTCCCATCGGAGCAGAATGTGTCAGCCTGAGAAGTGGAAGTCGCCTAAGTTGAGCAGATAGATGGTGGAGCTGCAGGCGGCTGCTGAGCATCAGCGCTCAGCTTACTCCCGTCTTGTGCTCGCAGCCCTGGGCTACGCCAAAGAGAAGGAGAGCTACTGGAGCGCTATCGGTATTGTCAGAGACTATAATGTCATTGCAGGCTTGTAGCATTCAGAGAGGTACTTGGAAAAGACACAAACACACTTCAGGAAGGTGCACTTAATATAAAAATGTATGTCATAAAATTACAACTGCCACTTCTGTAAGAAAGACAGACAAGCGATGTATTAATATTCCCATCATGGCCAGTCACAGTCGTGCAGCTGTCACCACTGGGCCGACGTAATACCCTCGTGCCCAGCGACAGTCATATGAACGGGCATTAGTCTTGGCTCATTAAGGACATTATAATCTGGAGGGCGATGCAAATTCTGTGCGTTTGACATCATTGAAATTAAGACAGAAGTAGACGAGCGGCTGCACAAAGAAGAAGTCAACACTCAGTGACAGGGCAGCAAGGTGACACCGGGGCAACAAGGTCAAAAGAAAAAAATAAATCCTGGCACAGCGTTTTCGGGGCCCGATGCTGGTAATCAGCCCTCACAGCTGTTTGCTCCAGAGAACACACCACGTGGCACCAGCGACAAGCCGGCAACATATGTGGGAGCAATTTGTGCTCCATGTTTTAATTACTGTACAAATCAGGGATGTTTACATATTTAGCTTGGGAAAAGTGAAAGTATACGCTGTCCCTGCTCACCTGCAGCAGATGGAGACGTGACATCTAAATCCTTCATGTGTTTTCTGTCAAGGGGAACGTTCTCCACTGGTCTGAGCGCATAGCGGTGTAACCTTAAGCCGGGCCAAAGTAATTGAACTGAAACAATCCCCCCAAAATAATCTGTGCTCAGCTCTCTGTCTAGTGAGTGAAACATTGCATGGTGTCTTTTTTCTTTCTTTCTTCTCCTTGCTCCCTTCTTGCCAATTGAAGCAATGCCAACCTGTAATTCTCTCCTCTCCTCCCGATCCCCACACTGACATCAAGTGAAACAAGTCCATCCCTCCTGCCTCCGGAGGCAAGCTGCCAAATAGATCCATTAGCATGCCTCTGGAGGATCCAGGCCAGGCAATAACGCTGCTCATTCTCTGCAAGTCAGATGGGGAAGTGCAACAAGGCGCCGCTGAGAGTCACTTTAGCAGCGTGATTCCAATGTAAAAGATGGGAACAAATGAGACTCGGCCACGTATAGATGAGACCATTGAGAAAGTTCCACTTTTAATACAGTCTCACTGAACTACTTTTTTTTTTTTTTTTTTTTCACACTCTACCCCTGAGAGAAAACCACATATAGAGGAAAAATATCTCCAGCCCCCTTCCCAACATTTCAGGTAACTAGTCAGCTGAGAGATAGTCGAGCTTTGTGTTGCAACTCACTGATTTGGTCCAAGAAAGAATCGACAGCAGCATTAAAGCAGATTGAGGCAAGATAAACGTCTGCAGGGGGCTGGAAAATACTCCGCCTGATAGGAGGGAAAGTTTGAGGGGAAGAGTTCAGAAAGTACTATTATATCATGTACTGGAATACTATGACTAACTATGATATAAGGTACTTTTAGAAATGGAAGTGCACGATGAATAAATACTCCCAGGTGATTTTGTTAATACATTTTACCTGAGCCTCGTTTTAAAGTGAGACAAATGGATGTTAAAGAAAAACAACACATTCTGCTCATAAGGGAATTATATGTTCATGTTGCTTATGTTAGCAACAAACTAGTGTGAGATATATTCTTTAAATCTATTTTGATAAAAACAACATAGCCTATTGTAAGCTACTTCTACCAAAATATGTGTTCTTACTTTTACTGTTTATAAAGCAAGTTATCCATATTTTCAAAATAAATGTTATGTCCTTATTCAATAAGGTCGTTTTACTGCTTTCAAGTGAAATATATACGAAAACTCAATCACATCTTTAATTTCTGATTGGTTTTCATTGTGAGTTTGAATCCTGGTCTCATTTGAGGAACAATATTTAGTCCATATTGAAGTGATGAGGTCAGACAGCGGTGATAATGTCAACCGGTCGGACCTGACAAACACGATCACCTTCAATTTCACAGCAGAGTTTGAAGATAGTTTTTACTGCTAACACACAGATTGACATAATTATAACTTATTGGTAAGAATATATATAAAATAAGTGATTCCAGCTTTTAGTTAATGTCACAAAAAGGTCACACGTCCTCCTCCACCTGCTCCTCTGTTCATAAACACTGAGAAAGTTCACCTGCGCCTAGATGCTGTGAAACTTGGCATTTCGATATTCTGACTAAACTGAGGTGTTCCAGGGTAATTCAGGTGTTTTTCTCTCTTTTTGTCAGTTCTGGTCATGATGGATGTGTGTGTGTGTGTTTTGCTGGGTCATAGCTTGCTCACTCCGCCAAAACTCGGAAGCATGCGTTCAGCTTAACGCCCACGCTGCACATGCTGATTTCGACACAAAGGGATTTGAGCACAACAGAAGAGTCTAGAGAACTGGCCTCTGATCTGAGAAACACCTCCAATACCCTCAATAACTTCTTCTGGCTCCTGGCTGCTGGGATTCTTACCGAAGGCCGACTCACAAACCAAATCGACAGCAGACACACACCGCAGTTACACATCTTTAAAGTGACTGATGAAAAACTAACAGAGCTTCTTTAGGAACCTTACTTTTGGCTCTTCACTTGCCCCAAAGATATTTCTACTAACCACTCTACTGTCTAAAGTCATTTTTGAGAATAAACTTTTGTCTGGTCCACGAAAACGTAATATTTTGGGTTTTTACGTCTCCGTAAAACGTCAAATGTGAAGAAGCGTTTATTTTTTTAATTTCTGCTGTCTCTATGCACTTATAGCAAATGTTTAAAACTGCACAAAAGTCAATTTGAATAAGAACAACTTTTCAAATCCACCTTTCAAACCGGCGAGGGGGCGTGTTTGAGAGATTTTTTGGCAGAATATCACTTTAATCAGGGGCACAAATGTGTCTCCTTCACACTGACTGAACACCTTTTCTATCAAATATGCAAATCACACAGTTGGATCTTTCATTGTGTTGGCAATGAAATCGTTTTTTTTTTGCCGGTTCCCCCTAAAGCGAACCTCACAGAGCAGAATGACACTTTGGCTGCTCTCTCATCTCCACACCTGCGTTTTTCACCAGTGGCAAACTATGTCTACTGGTGCGTTCCTTTTTAGCCATTTTGCATACATTCAAATGAGACATTTTCTTTTTCTGAGGAGAAAGCGAAGCCGTGATTGAAGGTATAGGTGCGAGTCCTTCTGTGTCCTGCTGGGAATCTCATCAGAAACGACAGAAAAGCACATTAGGCTGTATGCATCGCTGGCGCTGTTATGTCAATGCGTGGTAACACGTCCATGAGTACAAATCAAAAAAGCACTCAGGTTTTATTCACCACAGGAACCTGCCTCGTGAGATGCTGTTTGAATTCTTTCGACTCGCAAGTTAAGCTCTATTATAGTGTTTGGGAAAAAAATGTGTTTCAAGGTAGAAAACCGCTGTTTTATTCCCACAAAAACGTTAAGTGAGGCTAATGAATGGTTTGTCTGAGCGTGTTTTAAAGTGGACACGTGTGTAGCAGTGACGCACAAAGCCCACTGTGTAGCCGCACATGAAGAACAGGCAGGAGAGAGAGAGACGTCTAATATTAGCATAGAAAGACTCTCGACTCCCCGGGGACAGAAGGACAGATGAACCTCACTTCAGTCCTTGACGCCTTATTTAAATGTTGAAGAGGAACATCACCGAACATTAGCTTTAAAATATTTCTTTTGCTGCGGTCTGTTGCCACGTCGTTCTGTCACTCGGCATCACAGCAGGAGACAAAAGAGTCTGTTTCAATCTGCGCTCCGTCGCACCACGAGCGCAGCTTTGTAGAGAGTGAATTTAAAAAGATGTGACTCTGACATCAAAACTGATTTTTCTCCACTCTGTCTTTTGAACTGGTATTTTAACCAGAACTGGAGCGTAAAACGAGGAGGGAAAGACAAATTTGTGTGATCGCTCCCATTCCCAGTCAAACAAATAAACACATGTGACAGTTCCTCAACTTCGGCCCAATTTCATTCTAATGAAATGGAAAAATGTGCATAGAGAGGAAATGCATGGATCAATCAAACATTTAGAGCCCTTAGATTTAGTTATTTTCGTTAATATGATTGCAGCAGGTTGGAAATACCATCGAGCTTCATTGAGATACCAGTTCTGAAGTACTCTTTTACTAAAAACCAAAACATCCATAGTGAATATTGCTGTGAAACTGCTCTGCATCACGACAGAGTAATTAGGTTTCAAGGCACCTGAGAACGTTACTGGAAACACATTTCATACAGCCTGAAACAGGGTTATCTCAGACGGAGGGGAAAGGATAACTGGGAAATGGTACAAGGTGAACGCAGTCACTAGAAAGTCATCGACAATATTGCCCCATTTTTCTCTCTGCAGGGTAACGCACGGGCATGGATCCACACGCCGGGTCCCACAGTTTCTCTCCTGCCCACGTCAGAAAAGTTGAGAGTGGCAGAAGTGACTGAATTACCACTCGACTTGTGAATAATGCAGGCAGGATGTCGGTAACACGGGGTGGAGAAGGGTTTCTGCTGAGAACAGCAGGTGCCTTTCATCATCATGACACAAGAAACAAGCGAGACTCAGCGGGGTGTTTGCTCAGCACAAAGATAAATAAAGCACGTGGGCACGCATGCACGCATGTAGAGAGCGTGTGCATGCGTTGGTGCTTCTGAATCCGTGTGTGTGTTCAAGAGGAAGAGAGAGGGGAAGAGAATCGCTTCCTTGGGGAAATTAACTGCAGAATGTGGTATTGAGTGCACTTCACTGATGGAAACA
Organism: Hippoglossus hippoglossus; assembly: GCF_009819705.1. Lineage (NCBI taxonomy): Eukaryota > Metazoa > Chordata > Actinopteri > Pleuronectiformes > Pleuronectidae > Hippoglossus > Hippoglossus hippoglossus. The sequence continues at coordinate 16,405,696 of NC_047170.1, read as the reverse complement.
GAAGCATTTTTGAGCGCCCTGCCCAGCATTGGCATTTCAGTGGTGTTCAAATAAGCACAAAATAATTCCAGTAAAGCTGAAAAACTTAAAAACCAAGACTATTGTGCTTTTTACGCCTGCGAATAATAAGAAGGAGAAGCTCTCCCAGCAGATGCTCAATAGAAAATTGACTTTGTGTATTTATTAAACTTTTATATCCACCCCAAAAAAAAAAGAAACAGAATCATCCCGAGTCAAATCATTCATGGCCTTTTTTAAACTGCATTCGTAATGTGGCACTGAAACGAGAGCAGACCACTCACAGCAGAACACGTTCTCTCGTCTCCGACTATCCGAGGTCACAGCTCGGGAGTGAACCGAGCCAACGTCGGCCACAGGAAGAGAAACGCATGAATCTGAAACGCATTCCCCTTCAAGGCGCGAGTTTAACTTTTAATCACCCTTTAAAGTCCCTTTGAAATGCGTTACCGAGAGGAGAAGGAGCGAGAAGATGAGACAACGCCGGCTTTCAACCAACTCGTACTCTATGATGATGCTCGCTGCAGATAGCTCTTCTGTCTAATTACCTAAACTTCAGCTGCGGTTTCCTTTGAAGACGCCGCCTCGCAGGCACGATGGGGCTGTGACCACGGGCGAAATCACTCTCACATTCACTTCATGTGCTCAGGACCGTTGGGCGAAAAGCTGCAGGAGATTTCAGCGATGATTTGTTATTTCTATGGTAATTTAAAGCTGAAGTTTTGGGATTGTGTTCTTTGAAGTTGGAATTGAGGAGGGTCACGTCATCATGGGCAACGCAATTCATGTATGCAGAAAGTGCTTTAAGAAAAGACTGAATGCAATTCAAATATAGTAGCTTTTTTTTTTGTTGCGGTTGATTTGTTTCCTTGAGGTTCACCTTCATACATCCATAGATATTCAGATTTTTGTTTTCAGATGCTTTCCACAGACGTAAAACAAGGTCATTCGTCAACGCAGCTTATTACGACCAACAGATGTATTCAAGTGCCCTCTAGAGGCCATAATAGGTATGGCCAGAGTAAAAGAAAATTAAAGGTTCATGTCAAGAGATCTCTTTATATATAACCTTAACCACGTGATTATTTTATAACCTTGTTGCCGAAGGTCCTCCAACACTTTTAACTGTTGTGTTTATGAGAATAACTCAACAGCATGCTAACTGCAGTAGGAACTAAGAAGTAAGACGGAAAACAAAAGACAACTCTTGACGAATTGCAGAAGGAAGTTTGACGATGAACCTAAAACATTAGAAAGAAATCACGGTTTCTCGTGTGTACATAGACTCTTCCATTATTCCTCCTTTACCTCGTCACACTCAACACGTACACACGTCTACTTTTTATACAATCAAATATTGTAAAGAAGCTTTCAATGATTGATCGAATTATGAGCCAATATCTGACATCTTGTTGACAACGAGGAAGTTAAGTGAGCTCCGCCTTGGTCATCCGAGCTACACATCATATCCTGTGGAGTTAATGCTACGTCTATATTAATCTTCAGTAAATCAAATCAATGACTCTGCCCTCACATTAGCGCCGCCGCCTGTTACCATGGAAACATAAAGGCCAGTTGATATTGTGTGGGGGAGGGGATGGTTGAAGTGCGGAGATGGAGAACATGGCTGAGTCAGGTGGGGAAGACGGAGGTTAGTGTCGCTCGTGGATCCCACGTGCCGTCGCCTGTGGAGCGTCTCCTTCGGGGACGCCTCGTCGGGGGTGTCAGATATCACTTGTGTTCTTCCTGTACATCATCAACAGTCTGACTCCACCGCCGCCGCCGCTCTCTGCTCCTCTACGACACAGATCCGCTGTTTTTTCTAAGGTTTCAACGTCAAACAGCATCTTTGTCATAGACCACTTCACTGTGCCCCCCCCGCTGAGACTGCGAGGAGTGAACACAGGCAGAAACACACTTTTCTTTTCTCACAGAATATTTGTTGAAGAAAGCATCTGTGTGATATTCACATCCGGTTTTGAGATTTGAAGGAAAAAAATATTGGATTGAAATACTTCCCCGAGGTTAGAGGACCTTTGTTGTCATGGTTACAATAATAAAAATTGCAATTTAGCTGTAAAGCAATTATGGGTGAAAATAAACCTTCTTTCTGCTGTTAGTTTCTTTCATCGTACGACTTTACCTGACGTCCTTCCTGCGAGATGATACGACAACAGATTAAAAAAGACATTTTTAAAAGAAATGAAATTGTCAGCAGCAAAAAGTTCTACGAGAAAAGAAAAGAACTATAACAGATTGGGGACAAAAGCAAATAGAGGAAAGAAGTTTGCCTTTTAAAAATTAATTAGCCTCAAATCTACAGGGAGGCTGTTCCAGAGTCTCTGTCCAGCAGCGAGGAACCGAGAGTTCGGCTGAAGACGCTGATCTGTGACTGGGAGGAGGTCATTGATTAAATCTGTCTGTGAAAGGATTAAAACACAATCAGACGCACTTTAAAGGGAATTTTATAGATTTAAGGGGACAAGGTAATATTGGTGCTTTGAACCAACTGTAGATAAGTTTTATGTAGAAAACCTGAGACATTTGAGTTTAAGGTAAAAGTGTTTCTCACTGTTCCTTCACAGAAATTGTCTGATTTTACTAATTTTTCAATGGTCAAAGGCTAATTATGTACACTAGGAATTCCAAATGAAATGATATCCAATTAGCATCTATTTGATTTGCCACAGATATGTTTGTAAAATTTAAATCTGGGTTAATAAGTCGGAGCTGGAAGTTAAATGTGACTGCCGATACCCCCCCGTTGTGCCTCCGCTTGTGCAGATCTCCACCCGGCTCTTTCTTTTTGTGTTTGTTTGTGTTTCCAGATTAGAAAATGAAACATGAGTTAATTATTCATCTTTATTTGTATTATTCATCAGTGTTCAAATGCAAAAATGGCCCGAAGGCCTTTTTTACAGCCAGAGGCTCCGGCAACAGAATACCATTAAAATCCAGCTAATTTCCACCAAATACAAATAATTGTACTTAATGGCCGCGTCTTATATAAACATACCCACACAGGTTTGTTAGAATTTAAGTTATATCCACAAAGAACAGACTTTGAGGCGACAGCACATGATTCGAAAATAAATATTTCTTTTTGCTCCAAAGTTATTTTTGTTGCCATTGCATCAGTTGTGTCTGAGGAGAAAAAGAAGAAAGTGGCAAAGAAGCGTCGAAAAACACAAAGAGACAAAAAACAAGTTTTGTTGACGGCGTTTTTCAGCTTGTGATATTTGTACTGCCTGTGAGCTGCAGAACTACAAACCTCAGGTCCTTTGAACAGCAACAATAAGGCTTTATTTCACAGTGTGGATACAGATCAGTGCAGATACTTCAGTCCGAGGAGAGTAGACTCATTGATCCTCTGCACAGAAACTCCTGTGTGACAGTGGACAACTTTTTCCAGGACACAGCAGACCTGTGTTGTGGCTATTTCGCTGACATGATGTGTCGACAGGGACGTTCGAGATTCAGATCTATTAATACATGTTGAAAAAGGCCCTTTCTCACATCCTTCCTCCAAATTTTGTTGTAATCCATACAGTTGTTTCAGCATAATCCTGGATTTGATTGGCTGGTGCCTGTACTTCCGCTTTAAAAGTTGAGCTTTACCTCAACATCTCCTCCCACACAAAGTACAAGCAACGCACGGGAACAGCTCGGCAAAGCGAAGACGTCACCGCATTCAAAATGAACGAGCAGTGTTTCCATCGGAGCCTCCAAAGTGTACGTTCGTTTGTGATCTTGCTTCCGACTGAAGCACACGATTCTTTGGTGGGAATCTGTGTAGTGTTTCCAGTTTGTGAGTGGGTGAGAGGAGACGCAGTGTGTTGTAAGGAAGCTAGCGCAGCAAGTGCATTGACTGATGATGTAAGTCCACAGTAACCTTGTCTTAAAGGAGTCCACATGTAAAGAGATGGACCACAGACTGGAAAAATACAACTTCTTCCCCTTTGGATTGTGCCTTTGAAACAACTTTGGCCAGAAACAGAACAATGAGCCCTCGTGTGTGGAGATTCATCTGCAGGGAAAGTAGTTGGTAAACAAGCACACGTCCTATGAAGGATATCTGGATTGAGTATCAGCCTTTTAGGTAACGAGCAGCAGTGGATTTAATCCCATTATTTCACCTGAATATCAGATATTCGCTGGTCTTGGTCAAGGTTTACTGAGAACAGACTCCTCCTGATGGCACAGCCTCAGATTCAGGACAGAAATAAATGTAGATTTTGTCCTGGTCACGGAAGAATAGATGAGACTTGAGGAGATAAAGTAAAGGCCGAGGGAGTTTGTTAATCCAGTTGACAGTGTGTGTGTGTCTGTGTGGTGTGGACTGGGAAAAGGGCTCAGACAGTGTTTTTCTGAGGGAACACTGACGTCTGCTCAGGTTCATACTGAGAGGAAGGTTCTTAGGTCTGGAGACTATTTCAAAGTCCCTGTGACAGTCTCTTAACCTTAGACTTTCAAACTGTTCTCTAATCCACATGAACCAGATTGGAAGTTCAAGGTGATCAAGCTAAGCATAAGCACAAAACCCCAGGTCTGCTTCGACCGCTGACAATTCCAACGGAGTTTATTCAAACCACGTCCTCAACAACTTGGAGAAAAAAAGGCCGAACTAGTTAAATGGAGAATGGAGGAAAACATGATGTAGAGCTGCACATTCCACATATCAGCCACAACACATGAAATACACACAGTTAATGAAGGACATGTTGTTGACATATCAGAAATCCAGACTAAATGATCATAATAAACATCGATCAACACATGAAATCTGGATTTCAAATCTGGATTTCTCACAAACCGCCGACCATTTTCACAATTTACCCAGAGAATAATTAATAGATATCTTTAATACAAAGATCACACATATTTAGAGGACTGATTTCTGTGTGTGCATAAAGGACTCAGTCAAACTGCTTCATTTTGGCCTCAATGGACAGTGTTCATGTGTCCCAGCGACAGGAGACATGCAGAAAGGATCATGTGAGTGGGTTCAGTGCCTGTGATCGTTATATATGTAATAGTTCATCGACTGTTCAGACTTTGATGAAACCTTTGCTGTACGTCTCCACCCCCCCCCCCCCCTTCAATAACGGCACAAAGCAAATCAGATTTGAGGGAAATGAGGCTCATCCGCATGGACGCTTAGTTGACTCATAAATTAGCTCAATGACCCAGCAGGAGTTTGGAGAGAAAATGCAGCTCCTCTGCATTATGTAAAGGATTCCCCCCCGAGGTCTTTTAGCTGACATGGAGGAAACCCAGCGTGGACCCAAGGACATGACGTGTCCCTGCTGGCCTGGAAGCACCGCTCCATCAACGAGCTAGAAGACGACAGGCAGCACACTTGGTTTCCTGACCTGGAAAAGCAACAGGAACGTGGACGGATTAATGGAAGATTGGATTAAAGATCAAATCACCAAACATTACAGGTGTTAATGCACTTTTGTCAATATTATTACCCTAAATTACTCAACACTGTCATAAAATAGAGATTCCCAGAGGATCCATAAATTATCTGTGTGTGTGTGTGTGTGTGTTGGCATTCATTAGTTCTGCAGGTACCAAAATGAGCCCAGTGATTTAGTGCCCACTCAATGTTTTTATTACAGTAAAAGCTTAAGAAGGCCATTGTTTTCATCAGTTAAGCTGCTTCGATTTGACCCCCGAGCGTTAAAGTCCCAATTCCAACACATTAAGTGTCAGTCATGTGGGATCATCTGTTTGTCAGGGCGGCAAAGAGAGAAAAATCAAAGGTATACAGTAAAAAAACGAGGAATAAATAACAGATGAGACTGCTGTGATTTTACTCGTCTTTATATGAAGGTTACAGTCTGGAAGGGCACGTGAAGAAGAGCGAAACAAATCAAAGCTTCGAGACCAAAGTGGAGCAAATTCTCTCGTCGTCTGTCTCCCAGTTTCTGACTCGGCTCAATTGATTTTACTAAAAGCGTCTCTTTTGTCCCGTGAGCTTCGAACCAGATTCCAGCAGCGATCACTTGAATCGTTTTCCAGCTGCGACAGGTTTACCTTCCATCTTCTCGCTGCGAACGAGCATCTGCAGCAACTTGTGGTTCCTCAGTCGATGGGGAGCCTCAACACACCTACATCTTCACAGCTTTTAATGAGTTGCTCTCCAAATAGGCTTCAAATACTAAATAAATGACATGTCATAATTAGACACTTAATCAAACAGGTGAAAGTGTTTCTGTGAAATTGGAAAATTATAAAGTGTAAAAGAAGAAGGTTTGTCTAGAAAGGCAATTAAATCATCAGCTCCTGCAGGATTAATTATCATCTCATTAGACGGGGACTGTTTATGTAGTATGTTGCTGGCATGTTAAAGTTAATGTGCTGTAACACTGTGTGTCATTAATTCTGTAATTATACAGTTTATATACTATGTACTGATAATGTAGGTTTACGCAGCCGCAACCACAGTGAATTTGGCCAAATGTGAGATAAATTAAGTATTTGTTGGGGATCAACATATGTTGTGCACTACTCAGCAACATAAATATAAGTGACCTGATGACTTAAGTGACGAGTGATCTCAACAATAATTTATGTTGGAGTAACTGTAAATGTTAGGAAACTGTAAAACGAAATCGAAATACAAAAAAACCCTCATTCCACTGATGAAATATAAAATATAAAAACCTTAATTAATTTCAGCTTTTATCAGTGAGCAAACGAAAAAAAAAAAGCACCAGATTGCCCTTCGCTATAAAAAGCTCATTATTTCACTCTTAGTCTGTTACTTGTTTATTTGTTCATTTAATCAAAGATGCTTCTGCAGCTTATTGTTTCCAGTCTGTTGTGCTGGTTCCTACATCTGTTCATTTGTTGCTTGATTCCCAACATGAGAGGTTTTGTTTGCCTTCAGCAGCGTAAAGTCCTGGAAGTGTGAGGTTTTAAAAGAAAATATCAAATGACCTCTGGGGCTTGTTGTGGTGTGTGTGATCTTTTTTTCACAGCTCTACTATAGTCCAGCATTTAATTAGGTTGTCTTTATTCGCATAAAGCATCTTAGCCCGATCTCATGTTGAAGATTAAAAAACAGAAATCTATTTGAAGTGTTTTTACACAAACTCTCTTGACCTCATGAGTTTTTCCTCTGCGGTTGAGAAGAAGTATGGGAGGCCATAATTTCCTTCCCCTAAACTCAGACTTCGTTTGTTTTATACAATACATTATGAAAGTTTCAGACCTTTTGCACATTTTGTTATGTTGTGTTCCTGTGCCAAAAATATTTAAATTCATCCAATACACCGCACAGCAAAGAAAAACAGCATTTATTCAAGTTAAATATATAAAAAATATCACAGTTATATTGATATTCGGTCCCATTGTGAAGGCACACATTATATTTGACATGTTTCTCCACCTTGATTGAAATCCAATTCAGTTTATTTGTAAATGCACACACCAGTCTATAAGAGTCTGGGTTTAGTGTGAAAGTTTTTAATGCGTTTGTATTTTCCTTTATTTACACAATAAATAAATTGTCTATATAACCAGACAATTATTATTTTGTGCAACTTGACTTATTACGTCAACATATTGGACCAAAGATGCACAAAACACATAAAATCCAATATGGAAAATGAATGTTTTTGCGAAACATTTGCAATGTTGAAAATGTAAATGCATTTTGTAGATGTAAAGATATTTTCTTTTAAACTATGGAACTCTTAAACAGTATATTAACTGAGAGGAGTTCTCCAGTAACTCAATATAACATAGAAAAGGTCAAACTGGTAAGAAATCTAACGCTTTGTATTTTCATGGTGTGCGGTTCAAACTACACATTTGTATATAAATCCTTATTTACGACTCTTTTGACATTATCTCGCTTCGACACCTTGATTGAGCTCCACCTGTAGTAAAGGGAACGGATTGGACATGATTTGTAAAAACACACACACACACACACACACACACACACACACACACACACACACACTTTATACAGAAGGAACTGCCTGCAGAGCTCAGTGCACAGATCTGGGGAAAGCTAAAAAAAACTACTGCTGTGTTTAAGGTTCCCATGAGAAACTCTGCCTCAATAATTCTTAAATGGAAGAAGTTTGGAACAACCAGGACTCCTCCTGGAACCGGCCACCCGGCCAAACCGAGCACCGGGGAACAGTTAAGGGCCGCGTGAGAGAGGTGAACAAAAACCTGATGGTGACTCTGGCTCAGCTCCATTATGCAGCGCAGCTTGATGAGGGGAAAAATGAACTTAACGACTTCAGCATAAGGCACAAAGTGTGAGAGAGTGAAGCTACTTAATGGCATCCCAGTGTAGCCAGAATTAAAACCAGCCGGGTTCAGTCTGCCAGTCTGAAAACCAGTTTAAAGCAACACTACATAGCTTTTACTGAGAAACAGCGCCCCCTACAGCCACACGTATTTGGATCTAAGGTAAAAAAAAAACTGGTATTTAGAGGTAAAGGAGTTTTCTATCCAACGTCCGTCAGAATATTCCACTAAAAACCAAAGATGTGGACTTTACAATTGTATTAGAGGAAAGAGTCTTTGTTATATTCATCCTCTGGGGACCACGAATGTCTGTACCACCATGTAAGGCCATCTGACAGTTCTTGTCCATCTCCTGTCCTGATTTGCAACATTTATCCGGAATCATTGTCTGTAAAGTCGAGGCTTCAGTAGCAGACGTCACTGAACAAACTCGTTTCCCTCACCGTCGCTGTCACTCTCCAGATATTCATGTTTTTCGACTGCTTATACTCTGGACTCTGACCCTGACAGCACAGTCGGCGCGACGCTACTCAAACTAATAAGGAACCAGCTCAGGCCGAGACTTGACTTTGAGTTCGCTCTGGAGTGTGATCTTGACGGGCAGCTCTGGTGTCTCACGGACGTTCGCGAGCTGCCACAAAGGCGGTTTGACAGTCATTCGATTGGAAACTGATGTCAGCTCAATTGGAATCGCAGACAGTTAGACACTCCCTCATTTGCCCCTGACTGCGTGTCCTCGGGACCGTCTGATGCTTTTCCCCAGAGCAGACGATTTCATGTGAAGGGGCCTCGGAAACTTAGTCAAACACTTCAGTCATAATGAGAGCAGAGAAAAACGAAACCTGGATTTGTTTCACTACTTCAATTCTTGAAAAGCTGAAAGTTTAAGTGTAAACATGAAACCCTCTTTATCTTATCTCAACAAGGGACATTGTTCACGTTAATTACTTTCCTATGTTTTCACCCCAGTCTGTTTGTTTGTCAGTTGAATTATGAAAAGAGAACGACTGAACAATTGAAGGATGGGACACGGGCCAAGAGAACACTTATAAAGTCTTGGGGCGTATATCTAGGATATATCTTTTCCTCTTTCTGTCAAGAGAAAAGGTTTTCCCAGGAAATAATTCATGGACCTTGATTTAAAAAGAAAATCTGGCACATTAAGGAGACTGATATTTATGAGTGGTTGCGATTTGGTGCAGCTTGAGTGAATTGCAGGGAACAGTTGGGCTCAGAATGTCTTTCTAGCTGCCGTTTGTTTGTCTGTCAACAAGTTTACTCAAAAAAACTACCATCACTGCAAATCTTCATGGTAATTCGTCCCAAAGTTGTTGAGATACTTCACCCAAAACCCGTCAAAACCCGTCGACCCCAGGTTTGTGAGACATGGAAAGTCAGAGGGTCATTAAAGTCAGCGTGCTTCATGGGTGTGACTCACGTTCAAAAGTATAAAAAGGTTTAAATCAGTCACGTCGCCATCATCTCTCTCTCTTCACCTTTTTTTCTCTTTTATTAGTAAACGGTCAGACGGAGGTGAAAACTCCCACTTGTCAGGACCAGCTGTTGAGGTCGGAGGGTGCGGAGCGGTGATTTAATGTCGGCACTGAGCCACATCACAACAACATAAAAAGGAGGTGAGCTGCAGTGCAGGTTTCCACTCGGCTTCCTGAACCAGTGTAGGAGCGGCAGCAGAGATCACCGAGCAGAAGAGATTCAGAGAAACTTCACCTGTGAAAGTCGACAGAGGAGACGTGTGTTACAAAATACAGTTAACTTGTGAAGTGGAAATCCATTTATAATAGAATTTTAATAGTTGGCTTTTACGTTTTTCCTTGTTTAAACCTTTACTAATCTCTTTTTTTTTTCATTGTGGTCCCTCCAGAAAAGCTGAGGCTGAGGATTTCTGTGTCATTTTGTCGTCAGAATGATTTTTGATCTCGTTACCTATTTTTTGGTTTCTTTTTCTCAATCGTCACACACTGTCTGATAGAACTACATCAAAAGATCCTCCTAATAACGTCCAAATACCTCAGACGTGAGTAAATAAGCCTCCGTGGTGACAGCTGGTCATTTTATCGAGTGTGCAGGGACATAAAAAGACGATCAATGCAGCATCTGGGGAATCTTAAGACGACTTAAAGCAAAGTACGCGTGTCAGATTTGTTTCCTTTGTTATCTCCGTGTGACAGTGGCCCCTCCTCCCTGACACTGAATATAATTCTTCCTGCTTCCGTCCTTCTCTGTCCCACTGACTGTGTCCTCTCTGAAGATCAAGACACATCCAGTCAGACATGTTGCTGTTAAGACATGTTTCTTTAATTTGTTCATGGATGGATTATTGATTGGGTTTACTGAGCTCACAGGAACAGGGACCTAAGTGGTCAGCGGGGACCTGAGCCCATTGGACGACTGTTTGACTTTATATTATAACCTAACGACCACAAAGACACAAATAACAACCAAAAGGAAATGCTAAACAACTACAAAAAGACAAAAAATGACCACAAAGACGCATAAAATCATTATGAATAGAAGCAAAATGACCACAAAGTGCCAGAAAAAGCTACTTAACAACCACAAAGAGATGCAAAATAATCCCCAAAAGGCAACAAATTAATTCAAATAGACACAAACAATCACAAAGAAACAAAGTGACTATCAAAAGAGGCAAAACAACAACAGACACACACACACAAGGCAGAGAAATAAAAATGCAAAAATAGCCACAAAATGAGACGCAAAACAACCAGTGAGACATGTAAAAGAAGAACAGAGGCCAAAAAAGACCAGAAACACACAATTCACATTGAGACGACAAAGAGGGGAAAAGAACAACAGCAAGGACACAAAACAACCACAAAAAGATGCAAAATGACCAAAAACACAATAATGTGACACGGGGACGGAAAGATAGTTGTTTATTTATGACACAGCTCCTCAAAGTGACAACACAGAACAACAGAGAGACTCGTAATTACCACAGAGAAACAAAGAGCGACTACAGAGAGACAGAAAACAAAGAGGCACAAAAAGACGGGGTGCTATCGTGACTTTAGTGTCCAGAAAAAAAAACAGAATAAATTCAAGTAAAAATAAATCTCCCAGACTCGTTCTTCCACCTCCTCCATGAGAGACTCATTGTGGTGGATTAATTTCATCTTTCCAATACGCCGTCGACTCGCCGTCACTTTGACGAAGTGCCGCGGGACGCCTGACGAACCCGAAGCCCTCACATGCACCTGAAAGCAGCAGGTAAAAGAAATGAGGAGATACCGCTGGGTTCATTTCCCTGTTCGCTCTGATAATAGAATTTCTTGAACCTGCGAGCTGCTGCTCAGATAATCACGTCACCTCTGCTTTTTTTTTTTTTATCTCACATCCGTCACATCCGCGCAGAGTGATACCGCTGCAGCAAAAAAAAAAAAAAGTCGTGAGTTAAAAAGCTTTGGGGGCGAATTCACGACAATGAGGTGCTTCTGCTCCTAATGCTGAATAATTCTCTGAGCTGAGCGGAGCCGCGCTATCTGGAGGCTGAAGGGTTTCTTTAAAAAGGCCTGAAACATATGAACCTTAATAATGAAACTACCCAGATGTTTTCAGAGTCTTTGCTCCTCCCTGCACATCTGCCCCTCGTTCACTAGTTACCTCCCAGAGTTCATATGTCACTTTCCACCCGTCAGCTGCCACAGGATCAGTGTTTCTGTGCCTTCCTGTTCTCTGAACCTGAGTTTCTGACCAGCTATATGTCGGCTTCCTGTCGTAGTCCCAACAGGTTTGTTTGACTTTCGGAAACTTTCAATGTTACTGAACTGCAAACCCATTTATTCACCAGAGCTCGACCTCACGTACCTGGGAACTCGACGTGCTTCACCTTTTGTTTCCATATTTTTTTTGGTATCCTTGAAGGTGAGTTGAATGCATTTCCTTCCTCATAAAACTTTTCCTTAAAGCCGATTTTTCTAAAAGTTTAAAACCTAATGCATCTTTTAGGTGAAGAAGCTCAGGTGATAAAGGTCTGAATGTGAAACCAGGTCTGGACGTGTCCCAGCTTAAAGCAAAGGCTTCAGATTATCTCAGGCACTCAACAACATCTGAGCACCAACTCTCCGTCTCCACTTCCTCAACCTCCTGAGAACTAAAGCTTCACCTCTCGTCCCCCACCTGACCTGTCGGTTCTCCTGTCAGCCACCAACACTACATCCAACATGGACACTCGACTCGGAGAACTGGAAAATCCCTCATCTTCCCTGTCACATCAGCCCCGTGTAGCTTTAATGGCGTCACATCGACCAGCCGCCTCCGCCAGGCACCTCTAATGAATATTCTTGCCGGCGCTTGTCCTGCATCTGCGGTGGGTTTTCAGATATTTTTTGCCCCAAGGCCAAAAATATATAAAATCCAGCAACTATCCGCACCTTTTGCAACACAGCACTGGCTACATTTGTAATCACTTGAGAAAGGGGTGAGTAGCATCAAATTAAAAAAGATATGATGCAACAACCCAGGATCTGTACGTCTCAGTGCTACTATCAGCATACCAATGAGACTGTGTGCTTATCACTACGATCTGTGCCTTCATTTCACACTGTTCAGATGTTCCTCACCTCAAACCACCTCACACCCATGGTCTGGCGGCAGCAATTGAATTTCTCGAGAGATGTTTTGATCCCATGTTCCCCCCCCCCGTCTGCTCAGCAATCCAACGAGTTATTACTTAAAGCCACAAAAGAAAAGCTTCTCCCAGTGAAGGGGACTCCAGGTCGTCCACCTCCCGCTCCATCCTGCCTCAGTCCTTCAGGTTATTTTCACCTTTTCATTGATTCTCTTCTCGATGCAGAGTGTTTTACGAAGGTGAACTCTATATGTCTTCTTTTATTCCTGCTTTTTGATTTTACTTTTCATTCTGATTTCTGTCGTCTTTTCTTCCCACGTACCCAAGAATGGTTTCTCACTCCTTCCTCTCATATTGTCCTGATAAGCCTTGATTGTCACTGCTGCCTCCTCAACTCAAGGTTAATTTATCTTCCTGTTCTCTTCTGCTTTCTCCTTGAATATATACGTGTTCATCCAACTTTGATGACCAATGATCTCTGAAGACTTGACAGAACAAACATATATCTGACCGGCGACAGTGATTCATGCTCACTCTCATTCACACTCAACCGTTTATCCCGTCGTTTTCACCCACACATTACTTCCTGCCCTTTATTCTCTTCTACCAAATGTATATACAGCAACATTCAATGGATTTCATCTTCCAGCGCCCAGTTACTGATCTGATCCACCTCTCCATTGTAAACAGACTACCTCACTGTTCTGTCCACAAGCTTTCCTAACATCCCATGATCACTTTTCAAATGGCTCTAGCACAAAACATAATTAATCGAGTCAGCCTCAAGTAAAATTTCGAATCCTCTGTTGACCAGACTTTCTCATTTTGCTTCGGCCTTCACTTTCCCTGAATTGAGAAACAGCTGCTGTTACGTCCCTGTTCACATGTTCACGTCCTTAATTACTTTCACCTAATTCAGTGCATTGCTGCATTAACACCACCAACTGGGTATTTATGGAATAGTGTGAGACGACTAGTGGGAATATGAAGACTGTTTGCACAAGTCCTTGTGTTTTACATAATGATTGTTTACAAAAACAGTCACCGTACAAAGTACAGCTTTTAACTCTATTCTGTTTCTATGGTATTCTTCAGCATTTGCATGCTGATTTGTTTTTCAGCCACAGTTGCAATGAAGCATTTTATCTTTATTTATGTACTGAATGTGTACAAAATAAAGAAAAGCAGGAGAAATTGGTGCATCCCTGCAGGGAGACCTGCTGTCTGGTCGATGCTCTCTGCCTCCCTGTTGATGCTTCGCACCCAAATAGGACCAGGCAAGAGGAAATCCACATGTCCATTAAAGTTGTGACACCGGGGGGGTCCGCAACCACTTCAGAGGACCAGTTCTTCTCAGATAGTGACGACCCACTGGGCAAAACTTGCCCTGGGTTTACAGATTCCAAATGACCACCCTGCCAAACACAGTTATCTCTCATAACATATGGTTTCTAATATTAGAAAGAGATTAGTGGCTGCCTTGAATCGTTGTCAGAACAAGCAAGTGGGGGAGAGAATGCAAATGTTTAACAAGGAATATTATTCGAAATAATATTTGCAAGTTGCTTCTCAAGGTCAACTCGAGGTCTTCGTTTCTGAAAGCTGGATGAAATGGACGAGTTCTTTTGCGCTAAAGCCAGAGACTTTTGATCTGTGATTACCTTCAGGGGCCTGAAGAAGTCTCCACGGTGTGAAATTCTGGGAAATGGCTCCATGAAGGAAAAAACCTGACCGCCTGTGCTCTTATATCTCTGAGTGACCCATTTTAGAAACTGCATTTTTGACCTGATGTCACATTATAGAGGCATCCGGACAGAACCAGTGCCTCTCCAGTGTGACCCCGGGGCAAAGTGAACAATAACATTAACCCTGCACATGGACGTGGTGCCGCTTCTTGATTTAAACCCCATTCCGTGTCCTTTGGAGCATGTGTTTGTTCATACATGTGCAATTCTACTACATACTAATGCACACGCTACACAGAACATTACGCAAACTCCAATGCAACAGCAAATCTGTTGACAAACAACGATTGGTACACAACTGTATGTCAAGGGAGTTAGGATTACGTAATGTTAATATGATTTATGTTTGTTGAAGGGTGCACCACAGGGATTACACCCAGTCACACGTGAAATGTTCAGGTTGTTTTTTTTAGACCTGAGAGAAGTGCTTTGTCTGTTTGATTGGCCAGTGGGAGGTAAACATCGTGAACAAAGCAGGACATAGTTTGATGTGAAATATCGACTTCATTTCCAGTCCCTGTAAAAACATTTGACTGAATAAATAATTGAATTAAAAAGGGAAATTGTGATTCACCTCGCGTTCACCAGCCAGTTGCTGATGTTGGTTGCCTGCCATTTGCCCTGAGATGTTTGCTGCCTGCTGTTGCTGGAAAGTGTTGCTGATGAGAGAAATGAAGGTGAAACCAAAGACTAAAGTTGGAAGATTTAGATCCAAAACAATGAGCTGAAAGCTGCTACAGCCGATAGGAGATCATTATCCGTGACTCCTCCAACATCTGTCTCCTCTTTATGGAAGGACGATGCATTTAATGGTAAACATTTAAGAAAACACACAACTCGTAAAAGATGTGAAATCCATCTGTTTGAGGAAGACGAGGAGAAGTGGACTTTCTGCCAAGCTGTCAGTACATTGGCTGCAGTGGAAGCACAAAGATCTTCCCCACGTATTCAGTGCATTCATTACCCTGTGAACTATCAGGCTACAGGATTTAATGTAAATGGATAAGCAGCGTGTTTCTATCGAGCAGACTAATGGTGGATGAAAATCAGACCTTTTCTGGACTTTCCAGCGTTTCCCACAGAATGAATTTGATCTACGGTTGTAACGAGGCTGCAGCAGCAGGCGAATAAAGGTGGATCTCATTTGCTGAAAAGTCTGAGTAACAGGTTCACATACTAAAGAGTGAAAGATACATTCTTTCAGCTGATGTTATTAACAATTCTTGTTTAATTACTTAATTTTTCAGGTTAATATTGTCGTGTATCTCTAACTTTAAATACACATATATTTCCTTTAATATGCAGGATGGGCAGTGGTTCTTGTGGCCTAGTTTTAAACCAGTCATTTATACTAAAAGACCAACAGAATAACAACCACAGGTCAGTGACATGATGCATTGTTATTGAAAATCAAGGCACTAAACAGCAGAGATGCTCTTTTCATCTCATAATAAACCTGCATTGCTAAAAGTATCGGACCTGATGCGTCTCCGCCGTTATCGCAGCAGCTGGCAGGCGGTCCACGCCGCTCACTCACTGCGTTTGAGATGTGTACGGCATTCTGATAAGAGTTTTGAGTTAACCTGCATTACCATGAATCTGGCTGCGTGTTATGACGGCCTGTATTACTCTTCGGGGGTGCTGTGTCTGCCCTCCCGGCGGTCTCACCGTTATCTGGGCCCGGCCAGGCTCACGCAGGAGGGCTATAAATGAGCAGGCAGAAATGCGATAGCTCATGTGTGGCCATACACTACCTTTTACTCTCATGAATAAAACATGAGGAGGTGTGAAGCATTTTATAGAAAATGTGAGGGTCCATCCAATTACCTGTGTCTGTATCACCATTCCCGTCTCTCCGCTCGACTTGGAAATTTCATATTATTTGGGCTTCAAACTTCCGTTCTGGATTGTAATGGCCCTGACTCATGGCTTTCCAATCAGATCTTAATGAGAGGTTGGATTGTGGAAGGGAAAAACTCCATTTGAGTTCTTTCCTTCTGTTCGCGAGGCTGCTCCGTGCTCTCCTCCAGGAGATAAACAGCTTACCTTTGGCTTGACCCATTCCACTTTAATAAGCGCTAAGTACTTCACTGTCCCACTTTTCAAAGCCATTAATTTGATAAGTGAGGGGATCTCTCACTTAGCAATCATATTCTGGACAATTAAACCCATATCTGAAGAATAGGGTCTGTCTGGAGGACTTTTTACTGCCAATTACGTGCAACGGTTTGACTCCATGTCTGATATTCTGTGGAAAGGAGCCGTTGTTGTCGGAGGGCCGTCGTCGATACATTAAGCAGAATCTATAGAGTTCAGGCTGTACAAAAATCTGTCTTCATTTTGTAGTTTTAGCAATTAATCATTATTGTGAGTTGTTTTTTTGTGCCATCTGACACTAGTACAACAGAGCCTTATTATATTTACGAGTTATGATTTATTTTGAGTTAAACTGAAATTTGGTTATAATCCTGTGTTTGTTTATTCGTTAGTTAGAAGGATTACGCAAATCCTCCTGAAGGGACAATTAGTCAAAGGATGCAGGATGTGTCAGGGAGGAAACCATTTGGTTTTGGTGCAGATCTGGATCCCTAGTTCCATCTCCGGAGGGATATGAGGGCATTTCTCTTCATTTCTGACGATTTCTGGCACATTTTAGGGGCTGATATCTTTGAAATTGTGCAATTTGGTGCAGATCCAAATGAAAATCAGGATCTAGTGAGATTAAATTTGGGAACTGTTGGGCCTTGGCTCTAGTGGGAAACACAGATGCACAAGTGTGTTTGTTGGTTAATTTAGTTAAATTACGCAAAATCTACAAAAACATTTTCCACCAAACATGTCGAATGAATGGAACCTGGTTTTGTGAAGAACACATTAAACCCTGGTGCTGATTAGGGGGCAGATCCAGATATATATTTTTTTACACATCATTTCCACCACCTCCCTCTTTCTTTTTTATTTCCACTGTAATTTGGATTGACTGGGATTGTTCAGCCTTGGTGGTACAGAAGTGACGCCGATGGGTCCTGACAGAAGCGTCTGCATGTGATGAGTTGGCAGTGAGAGTGTGTCGGCCTTATGGGTACGACGACCTGACTGACCCACATTCAAAACCTCCAACCACACTCTCTTCCCTCTGCCTCAGCAGTGCAAACCGCGCTGTGCAGCCGTGGAGGAGCTGGACAAACACAAGCAGCAGAGCCAGCGGTGCACGGACGTCATCGCCTTCAGACAGCCGGGTCATCCAGGTCTCCTGGAATAATGATGAATGTTTCCTCTGCACCCGTGTGAACTTTAAAGTCCACAAAAAAAAGAAACACACTCTGATTGTTCATCTCTCTGTTTGAACCCTCACCGTCGTCTTATTTCCGTCACGTTTCTCAGTGAATTCGATGACAGCGAGTACGGCACTTGTGTGACAACAGCTCAGTGGGATAAAACACACCACAGGCACATCGCTGACAGTTTTGATTAGACCGTCACAAAGCGAGCGGCAGTCACTCAGTGATTCAGATTTCTGTTCAACAGCGTGCGGCGACCACAACGAGGCCCCTGCAAAAAAAAGCTGCCGGTTGTTTTTAAATGACTGAAACCTTTCATTTGAGGCTTTTGTGACTCAGAACAAAAGTGTTGCTATTCTTAGTCCAGCGATTTCCACAGTTTTTATTCCATTTTGGAAAGAGGTTTTAGTCACAATCGCGCCACTTGATGTCTGAATAACTCAAACTCTGGTAATTTAAAAAACAATGCAGGCAACTCTTTCAAAAGGGAAAGATTTGTAACAGTGGCAGAAATAGGAGCGGTGCATTTTCGGGTTTTGTTTCCGATCTGGATGTTTTCCTTTTCTCCACCACCTTGTTTTGGTAAGACAAGATTAGATCAGGATTCACTTCATGGAATCAATTTCACAGTGTATTACAGCAGCATCCCCTGCAAGATCAGTCTGAATGTCATTCTGTGAGAAAGATTTGTCTCGCTCTGCGTGCACAAGCGTTTCCCTGGTACTGTATCTACACTCCTCTGTTTATCATACATGCCCTCGGAAAAATCTTTATTAGCGTGGAAGTCTTGCATTGGCTCTCACGGGAGAGCGGGCTGCCGTTGATGCAGATGACAGCAGCCGTCTCTTTGACACTCTGGAGTGTTGACAGACGTGGAAATAGTACGGATCTGTCAGGGAAGCACCGCAGAACTCACTGCTCGAGACGCACCGGCTATAAATATTTCAGGAAATAACAATCACGGCTGTTTATTCTTCCCAAAGTTATCAGTGAGTCTGACTGACTTGTTTTGAGAGCGGTTGTTGTTTTGACAGATTTCAGGGCTGACAGTGACTGCTCCCTGTCTGAGTGCTGACGCTGTGTCTGCCACCTGAGTGGTGATGAAGCCGAAGCAGAAGTGACACCGCAGTTTGTTTGGCTTTCTGCAAAATGTTCCTTTCCATTTTTACATCCTTGGTTTTATCAGAAATTAATTGATATTGTTTTCCAGAAAACTGAAGCTAATTGTTTGAGATAGTAAATTCAGAAATACACAGATTGCATCTACCAGTAAGGTCACTGAGGTCATGTGCACATTTTTCTTCGGGTCATGTTTACTGCGGTTTTGTGGTGTTCGTGACCTCGGATCAGAAGTTTCTACGAGTTCACGAGTTGTGATGTGTCATTTTCAGAAATGAGGGAGGCATTTTTTTCCTGAAAACAAACTTAATATTTTATCATTTTTGTCATAAAGAATCTCTCTTCAGAAACCCAGGGAAAATGTTGATACTCCCGAAAGCCTCGTATTCCCTGTGTTACACCTCATCCTGCATTAGCCCACGTCGCCTACCTGCTGGATTATCTGCTTATAGAACATTGATATTGGTTTACATGATGAAGTTGTTCCATATGTGTTCTCACCAGCAACAAGCACAACGTGTATACGATTTCACACCAGTTCCAATTGAAGGCAACATAAGAACTTAATCTTTATTGTTTTTCTGTGAATTTGGTCGTAGTGGCAAGTACCACCAGAAACTATTCAGATGTACAGAAATATCTCAGCATCTACTTTGTGGACTGCTTATTATTTGGTGCAGATCTATTTATGTAAACCTAATGAAGCATTGTAAAAAACAATCATCACTATTTTATAACCAAATACTGTACTTGTACAATAATGACAATCGTCAGCCTGAGTTCTTAGCATACTCGCCATAAAACTATACAAGCAATCCCTGCACTCTTTTGTTCAGTAATTTCTTTATTCTTCTTCCTAACAGCTCAGCTACTGTGACCTTTCTGTTATATATTTTAATTTACAAAGACATGTGGTAATTGCGAGAACATGAACAATGTCGCTAATTAGCATCAGGTTTTATCTTCTCTGGCACTGACCTGTGTCAGGACTGATTGACTAAACCGGGTGTTTCGACTCTGCGTTGGCAGAACATTTGATTTACGAAAAAACTTTGCAAGAAAAGTCAAACTAAGAATAGTTTTACTTGACTGACAGTGAATGCGGACAGGACTCTGTGTGCTTGAGGTGATGGAATTATTAAATCCTCCAGAACAGACTTCTTTCATTACATTTTCCTCCAATGCTATCCACAGGAACATTTTCATAAGATATATGTTCTTCCAAAAACTTTTTAGAATATTCATCTGATCTGTTATTCGTAGAGTCTGAGGCAATAAAAGGTCTCAGTCAGCACTGAGGCTTTTGTTGCTTAAACAGCAAGAAATGTAAATGCATTTGCTTGCGTGTGTTCTCACAATAGCATTTTTTTAGCATATTTGCAATCCCAAGAAATGGCATGTGGTTTGTGGGATATACACCGATTAAGAAACGTCTGAAAATACCCAGAGAAATTGATCCATGATTCTCGAGAACACAACTGACACGGCTAAATGTAATGTTTAGCCAATCGGGGCGAGGAGGAAAACAAACAGCGTGGAAAGAATGGCGAGGAGAGGTGTGGGGCCTTCCTGAGCAGGTGGCAGAGGCGTCCAGATGCTGCAGAGAAGCAGCGAGGCAGATAATGTCCTGCCTCGATTACCTGTGGGGCCTGATTACAGAGGAGCGTCCTCATCTGGGTCGGCTCCAAGCTGGTTCTGCAGGGATCAGCTGCTGCCACTGTCATCCTGATGGTCCCATTTGTCCCGAGACACGGAGGTTTGAGGATATCTTCATGTGTGGTGAAATGAAATGCTAATTTGAACAATGCCTCCAATCCATTTAGGGACATGGAAGATGGCTGGAGTCCTGCTTTCTTCTGCAGGACTCTTCTGGGCAGCTGCTGCTCTTGTGCACATGTCGTTGACTGTCGATGCCATCTTCCTCTGTTTTCTGTTGATGCAGCAGTACGTTTGCATGGAGTCACTGGGGTGTTGAAGCCGGCTCAACACCCACATATGTACTAATATACATAGACTGTGTATGAAGATGAACGACATGACAGCTCACAGTTACCCCCCTGGTGGCTGGCTTCAGTTTAGGTCATAAACTCCTCCATGTTAGCAGATGGGACACGGCCCAAACTAAAAAGTCAAAAGTCAAACTCAAATAGTGTTTCTGCCATTTTAGGTCGTTGTTATCACACTGGTGTTTCTTCAAACGCATCTTAAGTTTAATTGGGTATTTTATTCTATAAAACAGGTTGAAACATCTTTATTTACAGTCTGTGGCAACAACCGTTACACTGTGATATTTCTTTACTTTAAACTAGGCTTTAATGGGCTTTAAATTTACTTGTGTCGTTAAAGGTTAATGTCGTTATTACTCTGGTTTTCATAATCTTAACAAATCTCTATTAAAAGACCAAAACCTTAATGTGTTAGTTCTACTTCCAATGCTTTATGACTTATACACCACGACTGTGCCTCTGAGCTCTCAGCCCATTTGTTTACAGCGAAGATCTACATCTTTTTAAACGTCTCACAAGCACGGAATCTAGTTTTATTTTTCAGGAATTTCCTGAAATGGTTTTTCAGCACTGAACCAGGAGTAGACAGCTTTTTTTGGGGGGGGACTATTATCAGTCAAGGATGGAGACACATTTGCTGCTGCTGTCACTGAGCACTTACAGCTCCAGGATAACATCACCGGAGTGCCCATGTTCCTCGTAATGAAGTAAAATGTCACCCACTGCAACACCAGGGCTCAGTGATTGTAATAGTGATGGAGCTCGATGACACAGAGGAATAAACTCTATCAGGCTCTGGCCACACAGACGATTCTTGTTAGTGTGATTTCACATTGTTATTTTTATTTCTGCGCCTTGACAACAGTGTTTTTGCGGTTTTATTTATAGAAATGATTGTGTTCACTCTGACTCCCTCCACTCTTGATTGTATTCGTTTATGTGGACGGTTAAGATCAATCTGAATAACCCTCGAGTGTGTGTGTGTATTAAAGACTGGTGGTTGGAAAAATTGCATTTTTGACTCACACAGCGAGGCCTCTGCGTTTTCATCAGCCACCATTGTCTGACACTGTTCACATAATTGGTACATGACTGCCTGCACACTGAGGGACTGATGATTATTACCAGTTAGATAGATGTGTCAGCCTCCTCAGGAAGTACAGCCGGATTTGCCCCTTCCTGTGCAGAGTGTTGGCAGACCAGTCCGGGGTCATGCGGTTGTAGCAGCAGTCCTGACGACCTCCACATCTACGCCCTCCATGGAGATCGGTTGCAGAGGAGGCCTGGTCCACTGAAAGTGTCACGAGTCGGCGTGGTACTTGAACTCAGGAGGTGTGAGCAAGACAGGAAAGAGCACAATCCCCCGCGGTGACCACAGACTCAGAAACGTCGTTATTCACCCAAAGGCCCCACGTGAATATTTTTCCTAGCCTTAGCTATAAGAGAGCTAAGGATCCCCAACGTGGGACACTTGACCTCCAACGACCCACATCACATCTTATATCATGCCACCCTGCTAATCATAAACATCATGCTCTCAGTATCTGATATCTGCCGCCATCCTCCATGTATTCATTGAAATGCCGAGCTGGTTCGTCGTGTTTTATCCCCCCAAGATCCAGCAGCTACTGGTAATAGACTCGTCCCTTCCTCTCATTTGGTTTCCCATTCCCTCTCATTTTCCTCTAATGGATTGCTGACATCTCGCATCAAGCCACAGTCCACATGTAAATAAGACTTCATTTCTACCATCAATTTTCTCTCCAGATTTAAACACTGGGGGGAAAAAAAGGTATATGCGTGCGAGGAGTGTAACATCAGAGATGGAGAACGGGGCCGAGAAACACTTGGCAGCTCCATCATTACAGAACGCAAACATAATTAGTTCATCACGCCGGCTGACACGTTATAAATACAGATGTAATTGACTGCCAATGCCAGTTTGAAATATTCATTCAGATGAGTTGCAACAGTTACGGAGTGATACTGTAACAAACACAATCCCAAAACTAATTGGGTCAGCCACTGCTCCAAGAGGCAATTTAGAAAGCAATTACAGTCTCCAGTTTGCTCATGAGCGTCTGATAACCGCTTGAAAATGCCTAAACCCTCTTAATCTCGCTGAAATAGACGGTTGCTCTTTTCATACACGACTTCACTGCGCCCTAATATCACAGGTAAAGCAATGCATGTGCAAATATTACACCAACCAATCCTTTCGATGACCTGTAGTGTGGAGGAATGTGTCCGGCAGCATCATCCAATCCCATTATCATCAACACGAGGCTGCACATGATCAAACACGGGATTCGAGTCCCTGAAGTTTCACCGAGTGAAACCGAATCTAAAGCAGCTGAAAATGGAGCCACTGATGTCGGAGGTGAATGAAATTGCTCACATATGCACTGTCGTATAAAGGGAGGAACAGAGGAGGCAATCAACGGACGGAGAGAGAGAGAGAGGCTGGGCGATTCAACATGTCGTCAGAGTAATTACTCAGTAATGGATGAAATAATTGATGTCGAGTCAGATCCAAGTGTAAAATGTGAAGGTTGTCTCAAGGTGTAACGAGTCCTTCCTTTGTGTTTACTGCACTGTGGGGAATGGGAATGGTCACTCCAAGCAAATGGGAAAGTTTTTTCCTACCACTAATGTTATGTCCTAATAGAGACGTATAGTAAATGATCCCCATTAAGAACTGTTGATAGTAATTTCAATCATTTCTTATGTCAATCCCATCAAAATTCAAAAGAAGGGGGATGATCTTGGGGGAATCGTGAAAGGTTGGTTTGCTATCTACGACAATCAGGTGTAGGTTTCACCCCTGTCTGGTTATTTGTTGGCTTTTTGTTTGTTACCAAGATTACGCAAAAACTACGTGATGGATTTCCATGAACTTTTTCCGGAAGGATGCGGTACAGGTCAGAAAATAGCGCATTCAAATTTGGGTGTGGATCCGCATTGCGAGTCAGAGTGTTTTTCATCATTTTCACAGGGAGTAATTTATGGATCTTGATTAAAAACCAATCAGGCATATTGAGAGGACTGATATTTATGAGTGTGTACAATTTGGTGCAGTTTGATTGGATTTAAAGGGCCTGTTTGGCCTTGGCACAGGAATGCACCATTCTACTTTGCTATGTACTTATAAAGTGAAATAACCAAGGATAAATTTAGGACAACCTATGTTTTCCATAAGGGAACATACATCATCGTCCGCTCTGCAAGCACATGATGATTAACAGCTCTTTCAATTAGCTCAGAGGTCCTAATATAGCAGCCTGGGAGCGGCACATTCCCTCAGTAATAAATCAAGTGGAATTACAGAGTAGAAAAAAATGCCAGAACGGAACACAGAAATGCATCTCACTCCTAAATATGCATCAACACATTCTATCTATTCATTCATACACTTCCATTTCCGCATCCATCAGTGCATAGCTTGATAAAGATTAGTCGCAATGAGTGCCTTGAGTCAGCTAATGCTCAGCTAAATCATTAATTTGCTCCAATTAAAGAGGCAAAAACCTATTTCTGGCTCTCGTACTCAGTCTTTGAAACAGCTGCGTTATTAGTTGTTGATTAAGTTTGTTTGTGAGCCTCGGCTCATTTGCATTTTTGAAGCTCTTTACAATTTCCAGCCTCCATCCAGAGGAAGCCGGCAGATGGCTGCTATTCAGTGTTTATCAAGCAACACTAACTTTTATGTCTTTCTCTCTGCTCTCCAGAGACTCATTATCAATGCTAGTTAGATGCTATAGTAAAAAGCAGCCCAGAGGTTGAACACCTGGCACCAGAGATGGAGGATATTACAGAATTCTTTACACTTTTCTTAACAAATCCATAAGACATGTGGTATATAGAGAAACCGAGGTTGAGGATAACACATGCCAAGGTTATTCCTAATATGGAAAACCCCACAGCTCTGGTCATTCAGCCATCTCCTACTGTGTAAATAGAATAACCCCATATTGAATCTGTATATCCATCACTTGTGCTTATTTTCTTTCATAGCCAGGCTTTATCAGCGAGGGGTGTCAGGGCCCGAGGCTCAAACCCATGGAAAATCATCAAAATAATTCAATCAGATTGCCCAGAGATCTCATTACGGAGCCGGAGCAGGACACTGAACATTAGACTTTCAGTGCTGGCAGCAGAGGCAGCGGGTCGGCTGACTGACGGACTGGAGGTGCTTTCAGGGTGAGTTCATACTTAAATTAACGTCCGCCCGCCTGTTCTATGGATCAGTGCTCTGTCTGTAAACTCTCACTCTCCCATACCCAGGTTCTTCATGTAAAAGGTATGGCAGAGCAGTCAATGCACATATACATGTGCTTTTATTAAAACCAAATGAGATTTTATAATTTGTACATACTTAAATCCAGAATTTTTTGTATAATGCATGAACTTCTCATTCATAGTTTGGAAAATGACCTCCGAGCACGACTACCTCCTCAGGGGAGAACGTACGACGCAAGAGACTCACAATTGCTGAGCTAGCTTATTAGCATGCTAACTTCCAGCTGTCTACAGTAGAAATATGTGTTGAATGGTGAACACGTTACTAAAGATCATCCTGTTAGCGTGAGCAGATTAGCATTTAGCTACATGCTTATGCACAACCTGAATGGCTGCAGACTCTGTTATACTGATAAACCTTTGTAATCGTTGTGGCTTTGTAAGAAAAAATATGTTTTCGTGGAAAGTTTTAAATTGTGCTACTCACATAACAAACTACACAATAACAGGATGAGCCTCTCCAGAAATATTCATGTTATCTCCCTGACTCGTGGGACAACAGTTACTAAAAGCCTCTTATATCACAGAGAGCATCTCACCTGGAACCATGTTTACTCAAAGGAAAACATCTTGAGAGTTCACATGATCACTGAATCTCTCTCTGTGGTGCAGAAAGAGAACAGATTTTTCAAAACAGTCTCAAGGGCAAAGTGTGAATCGTACGTTGTCAGATAAAAAGCTGCTCAGCAGCCACACAGCATCTAACTAATGAAATACAAATCTCAGCTTGAAGCTTTGCTAGGAATTCACTTTGTGCGAGCCGAACTACAGCATCTGGAGAGGAGAGCATTTTCTCAAGCTTGAAGTCTCTGCTGGGAGCTGAGGGTTTAATGGCTGCTGGTTGCTTTACAAAAGGCTCTTATTTTGACGTACTTTATATTATACAGGGTACATGGTGTAGGGCAGAAAATAAAATAAAGCATGATTCCTGAGTTGTGCCCAGGTTTCTTCATGCATTTCTAATTCATCTTTACTCCATTTCGTGCACCTTACTTCTCTGCCATTTCTGTCTCCTCTTCTGTATGGACGGTCTCTCCAAGCTTTTTTCCTCTTCTCTCCATCTCCCACAGACTTGGTCCATTTATTCTCCAATTATATTCCATTACTGGACCCATACTGGAGGCTGGACCATTTAGCTTTCTGACCTCTCCCTCTGTCTCTCCCTTTCTTCTCTGTCGAGTGTGTCGCCCGGCTCGTGTACCTCAGATTCAGACATTAAGGATGGTTGGAAATTCACTGAATAGGAAAAATATAGAACTTGTATAGCGCATATTCACAAATAAAAATTTGTCTCATAGGGCCTAACAAGCTGCAACATTCTCTGTTCTTAACCCTCAACAAGGGTTAAACTACCAAAGAAAACCCTATTAACAGAGAATAAAAATGTAGAAACCTCAGAGAGCCACATGTGACGGATCCCTCTCCCAGGACGGACCTAAGTGCAATAGATGCCGCTTGTAGCCAAGAAAAACCTCCCGCTGAATAAGAGTCTCTAAAAAGCTATTTGTGATTTTCTAAGGGATTATGATACAATACAACTGTACAAAGTGTCACCGGGGTAAGTCTTTACTTACGTCAACAAACCGTGTCTGTGAATAGAGAATCCACTTTCATCGGATAAGGCTCTCAGCTGCAGTGTGTTCGGAGACTTTAGACAGGAAATACATTAGTGTGGAAGGGAAAAGAGAGAATCACTTTTAAGAAACGCATCATCAGATGGAGTTTGTCCATGAATTGCATATGTTCCAATATCCTTTGCTTTCTACATTTGTGCCCCAGAAAGACAGATTTGAGATGAAACTCCACCTGAGGATGACAATCATGTGGCACCTTGGCACCTGTGCAGCTCCTTGTGGTGAGATTGTGTAAATATGAGCAAAATACAGAAGTAAAGCTAGATATCAAAACTTGGTCTTTCAGTTTGAGAGCAGGACTAATTGATTTCACATTTAGATTTTGAAAAGCTTTCGCTCAAAACCCTGCGTTCACACTCAAGTAGATTTGCTCTGCCGGAGCTCAAGCTGTGGGCTTGCGCTCAGATATTTTGTAGCTCGGACGGATTTCCCGCGCTCCAGCTTCCGATCTCGCTCACGCTGCTTCGGTGCGTTCGTGAAACGTCTGCTCGTGGATTTCTCTTGGAAGCAGCGTGAGGGGAAAAGCTGAAGCTGATGCGTTACAAAATCTGAATCTCACACTGAACGACTATGCTCCTGAACAAAAGAGTCAAGTTCTTTTTACTGCAATAAAATATAATTTATAAACCATGTCTAGCTGTGCGTTCAAATATAAGTAACTTTTACATTTACTGCAGCGTCCTCGCAGATTTCTCTCAGCTAAGCCGAGAGTTCTCCTCTTGTGACAGATGAATGTTTGTAATGGGGCCAGACTTTGCATACATTACATTAAAATAGCAGCGGAGACGAGGAACGCAGCGTGTGAATTCCTTCCTGTGTGTCCTTTGCCCTCTGGCTGCGCTTGTTAGGGTTTAATGAGCGCCTGATCGCAGGTGATGTCTTCTTGGTCAGCTGAGGATAACGTGGCGAGGAATGGTGGGAGGCGATGGGCTCCCTCTAATAAAAACTTCTTGTCCAGCCCTTTAGTGAAACAGAAAAAAAAGCTGCACATTAGGAGCAGTCGTAGCCTGGAGGGATGTGGGTTTGAGTCTGCGATGTCAGGAGGTCAAAGTGCCCTTGAGCAGCTCTGGTGGGCGATAAGCAGAGGGGCCGTGCTTGCACTGGGCCGCTCCCACATGTGAATCTGTGTAACCTCATCAGGGAGAAACGAGCGCGAACGAGCTTGTGTGCTCAGCAAAGTTTTTCCTGCATAATTAACACATGGAAAAACGATGTGGGGTGAATGGAGGGCGAGGTCAGCCTGTTCTTCTGCAGCAGGAAAAGAGGGATCTTTACTTTTCAGTGCTGAAAAATACCACACAACCATATCCTCAGGTCCTGCTGAAGTATCTAAAAACACTGGAGATTTCTTAATTCACACCCACACGATGTCTTTTCAAATATTAAGACATGTTCACGATAGTTATTGCAAACATGTTGCAGCGCCGACATATGACGGTCAGGGTAATATCGAGAAAAATGCACAATCCTTTAATTGCAAAGCTCCTTTTTATGAATTTAAGGATGCACAAATAAAGAACCTAGTAAAGAACAGACAGACGGGGAATAAACATTGCAATGAGTATTTAAAAATGATAAAGAAATCACACATTTCATTAAAATGTCAAATAATTTATGCAGTAGTTTTGCAGTTCTGTCAGAAACCAAAATATCTCTTAACACCCAATTATACGACCGAATGAAATGGCAGAGTATCACCAACGTTTGAAATTCATCTTGACGGGGGAATCATATTTCTGTGCCAAATTTCAGGGCAAACCATCCAACAGTTATCACATCAAACCTGCTGGATGAAACGTCACCAATACGATTCAACCTTGCAGGCAGGCACCAGGGGGCGATCAAGATGTTTTGGCTTCACTTCTGGGAGCAGTCTATATTCAAAAACTACACATTTCATGAATCCGCAATCTACTGCAGCTCACTGTGATACATTACAAGTCATGTTCTTAATTCTGAACCTTTTCAAAATGTATTATTTCCTTTTTCTTTGACACTGATGCTCAGACATGAAACCGAATCTACAGCAGCAACAACATGGAGCACGACTGCAGATGGAAAACAATGGAGGCTAATCTGCTGTGGTGCGACTCACAAGTTTCATGATTCTGGACGCGTCGTCGTGTTTGCATCTTTCTCCGTCCACACGAAGCCGTGACTAAAGGAAAGTATTTCGTCCACTCAGCAGCGAGGCTCAGCCCCCGTCTGCTGCTCCGCTGGCTCCGCTGCTCCGCTCACTTCAATCTGGGCCAAGGGCTTTGTCCGTCCAGGAGATTCACTGCCGGGGCGCGAGCCCATCAAGACAAGCACTTTATTGTAAACAGAGGAAGCTCGGGTGCATGATGAGGTTTTGAGGCCGGGGGGAAAGTGGAGTGGGTCGTATCACAAGCAAATCAACAGGGCCTCACCGGGGTAATGTGAGCTGGACTCCGGCCAAAGCCTTACAGTAAAGGCAGCGGATCGAGAGGTGAATCGATTCATAGATTATGATACTGGAAGGTAAATGACACAGAATACAAAATTAGAGAAATCAAGCTCCCTCCAATGTCCTATGTCTTTTCGAGGGGACATCCAGGGTGTGATTTGTAAAACCTTAATTCCTATCGGCTCTGTGCCATCAAGATGTATTGCTCATCACTTGTAGAAGATTCAGCAAATCGTCTCATTTAATAAGTCAAAAGTCCTCTGCATCAGCTCTTCTCCTCAGTAATTAGAACCTTTTATTTGCGATATAATTAATAAAATAATCCCTGTGGTTGATAGTTGTTTTTCCAAACTGGGGAATGAATGTTATTGTACGATAATCCTCATTATCCAAGATTATAAACAAACGAGTTGTAACATCGATCTGTAATTTTACAATTAGTGCTGATTAGAGTTGTTTGTACGCACACGTTATTAATAAGCCGCTCTGTTCTTCTTCTTCTTCACTTGAAGCAGCAGCTGCAGACAAACTTTGATATTAAAGTCATTTGTCGTCTTTGTTTTCTGTCCATTAAAATGTTCCCAATCACTTTGTAATCGGATTGGGAGTTTGACTGGGAGGATTTAAATTTCTCTCCTCTTACAATTTACACAGAAAAAGGAAATGAAGCCTTCAGCGTGATTGCATGTACCGAACCCATTAGATGTTTGACCCATTAAAACATAATCTTTGGCAACTGGAAAACCAAAATATGTGTGATTTTTTTTTTCTTTTATTTTGATGCATATTAATCATGAAAACAGACATATTGCTATTACAATGAGGTTAGTAGCCTGTGGCGTTTTCTTAAAGAAACACTCTGAGAGGAAATTGATGTGAAAACCACATCTTAATTGCGTTTCCTGCCCAGGGAGAGATCCACGACGGAACCAGCTCCAACGTATTTGTTGTTTTATGCTTTAAATGTTAATCACACACAACTCGAGGCAACTTTATAAGAAACGTTCACAGGAAGTTGGAATTGTGCGACTTTTATTCAGCTAAATCAAATTCTGTTGTTACAAATGTTTGTTAACAATGAATTCAGACTTTCCTACTTGAGGATCACATTGTGAAAAGATTGTTTAATTATTCAGATTTGATTCTTATTTGCCTCCTCCGTGTTAGCAGATGGGATATGTATGCTCTAGTTGGAATTTTTCTGATATGTTCGTTTTTAATTAGTTGATGCTATAAAACGAGAGGAAAAACATGATTGACAGCTCAGACTGGCTCATGATTGGTCGATAGTATGTATTGGTGGGACTCTGCACTGCAAAAGGAAATGGAGACATGTCATCCACTTTATATACAGTCTATGGTATACAATGATATGCATGTATACAGGTGTTTATATGTATAGACCACATATGTATCCCAGCAATTTGCACAACTATTCTTTTATAAATATAATACTATAAACTCGGTGTTAACAAGTTTTTATGTTTACCTTTCACGGCTGTAGCTGAAAATGCTGCGATTCATTGCACTGGATAATTTTTGAGTAATTTTCTAATTCTGTCCCAATTAACTGAAATAAATTGTTTATTATAATAAATTTCAACAGGAAACCTTCAGAAAATACTTTAATAAATCTCTGTCGGGGTTTGGGGGCCGGACCAGCTGCAGGTGAACTGAACATACGGATGAGGTTGTGGAGTAAAAAAGACCTAAACTATCATTATCACCTGGGACATGAGAAGTGGTCTCCTCTGAATCCTGTGTTTTCTCCACCCATCCATCCTCCTTCTATAAATACTGCATCACCTGACTTCCTGCTAACGACAGGTCATAATAAGCTGCTCGCAGGGGTGACCTGTGCGGTCGTTTTTTACGGGAGGACAGTCTTGTTTTCTCAGTCAGAAAATCTCTTCCCCAGGTGCTCGCCATCACCTTCCATCACACACCATCAGCGGGATGTTTATTTTCCAACACCCTGCTGTTGATTGTGCTGTGGGTGATTTAATAAGCTGAGAGAAATTGGCTTTGCCAGGTTTGCGGCTTCACCCCAGCGAGGTTTAGCCACACGGAGCACGCGGGAGCTGTTCACCGAGCCGACTGCGGCGCGGGGGGAAAATGGTTACCTGGTGGCTCAGCTGCGGCGAGTCGCCTCAAGATGTTTGATTGCAGCAATCTCCTGTGTGTGCAGGTAATCACGCATCACGCTGTGCACCAGCTCCCATTTGTGCATGACTGAGTGAACAGCGTGGCGCACGGGGACAGCACCTGAGAGGATTGGAGGAATTAACACATCAAATCTGAGCCGAAAACAACAACTTTTACTGAAACAGAGATGAGCGGCTCTGGGATTATGAGTCAGTTCAGGTCAGAACCTGTAATATGAAACACATCTCGTACGAGGTCTGTGTTTAAAAATGTTTTTGTGTCACGTACATGTTATTATTTCTACACTTAAATAAGTATAAGATCTCAGTGTGTCGTCCAGAGGTCTGATAATAAACTATAGTCGACTCAGCAGAGTAATGAAACATCATCCAGCTATTCTCTGGCTGAGTAGTTCTCCTTGAGACAAGTACACTGATATCCACGTGTAAAATGGGTGAAGTGCCGCTTTTAAAAATTAATAATAATAATAAGCATTGGTCTCTTTGTCGCACATACCCGAAACCATGCAAGTCCATAATCAACATTTCCACATTTCCACTGGGAGGTTTAGTGACCATCTAACAAATACAAGTTCCCTTCATTACAAGGTTTTTACCTCGGTTTTATTTTGCCAACAGGAAATTTATCTTATAAGTTATTCAAATGCAACCAGACAACTTTTTCTTTTTTCTTTTTTGAGGTGAAATTATATTTTCTGAGTTTCAGGCCTTGAGGAGAACTTTGCTTTCATGGCACCACTCTCTTCATTAGTGGAGTCTTGAACACCTTTCAGCACCGGCAGGCTTTTACACAAGGACGCATACGTTTTTCAAGGGTGCAAGAAGAAGAAGAAGAAGATAAGAATATTAATAATAAATTATATAGGACCTTTCACAACACAGTTAAAAGGTGCTTTACAAGTTAAAAATGTATTAAAACTTAAAAACAGAGAAGGAATTGAACAATAGGAAACTGTTTTTTTTTTTAAAGCAAACAACAGAACATAGAGATACAGAAATAAAAGGTGAACAGAGGCCTGAAGCCTGAATCCCTATGAAGCCAAACAACTTCAATCTCATGCTCCTTCATTCTCTGAATAAACACAAGTATCCTTTCATGAATAAGCTCAGGCGCGGCTCATTAATAGCCAGAGAAAGTCATCACACCTCTTCCTGCCTTGTGCTCTCACTGTGAATATTCTCATAAAGTCCTATTATTTTTTTTTGCCGTGGACCGAGGACGCCATCACTGTAATCAGGCTCCGGCTCCCCCTGCTGCTGCGGTGCGACAACACGCCGCAACCTTCATCGCCGCGTTGGCTCCGGTACAAACCTGAACAAACACTTAATTGGATTAGCTTGTCAGATGCTGCGTTCTTCACACTGTCCTCGCAGGGACGGGAGCCGCGCACCTCTGATCTCTGAAGAGACACGACCGCAGCCTGTTAACAACCCCGAAACAAATCGGAGGCCGCGACGCCGACAGGAGCAGGCGACCTCTGCCGCCCCTCCACGACCACGTCCGCGGCTCCACAAACCTTATTAGTTTCTGTCTTTTAAAAAAAGCGTGAAGTTCTCGCAAGGTCGTGTTATTGTTTAAGATGAAAAGAGGCTTTGAAGGAACCTAATTGCCATTCATAAGAGAAAATGCTGCGTGGAC
Source organism: Hippoglossus hippoglossus (assembly GCF_009819705.1). Lineage (NCBI taxonomy): Eukaryota > Metazoa > Chordata > Actinopteri > Pleuronectiformes > Pleuronectidae > Hippoglossus > Hippoglossus hippoglossus. The sequence goes on along the minus strand of NC_047170.1, from coordinate 16,372,476 downwards.
AGAGGCCTGGATGTTTGTCTTTTATTTCCCATCATGCCACACACCGCAAATCATTGGTGGACCAAGGTTGCCGGAGTGCGGTGTTAAGCGCTCTCGTCCTGTTTGTTAATGTGAACTCAGTGGATCCGTTGAATGGGCTGAACGGCGGCGCATCAATATACGACACAAATAGAACCTCTGCCCAGTCATTGAATTAAACAGCTTTTCATGCAGCGGGAATAGAGAGTGCAGCTTTTAAAGCTTTCACTGCCGTCCACACAGAAATGTATTCCAGACTCCAGTGTCTTTAGGTGAGAGCAGTGAAAGCATGTGAGGGGGATAAATGTGCAGTAATGACTGAGAGGACGGGTTTTATATCCTGCTCTGCTTCCCCTCTCCATCGTTATGCAGCACGTGTGGAGTAATGCAGAATAAATAAGATTTAATCTGCTGCCTTGAATCAAACAGCAATCAGCTCTGCATTGTTGCGTCGTTGTTTCGGGTAAATCTGGAGAGCAAATACCGTCAGAGACACTTAATGGTTTAATAATAATCCAGAATGTGCTTTTATTTTTTAGTTTTTTTGCCCAGTTTTCTGAAGCCTTTTTCTCTGTTTAATATAAAATCCATGTTTTTCTTGTAAGTCAACATATTTACAGTTTCATTTTCAGGTTGAATTTGTAGGTTCAAGCAGATAAATCGTCTCAAGGGGAAAAAGTAAGTGAAGAGGAAAGAACGAGGACATTGTTGAGACTTGATGTCTGTCAAATCTGCACAGAGAGTGTGTGTGTGTGTGTGTGTGTGTGTGTGTGTGTGTGTTTACATGTTGAAATATTGCCTTTGTTGTCCGGGAGCACTTAACAACAAACACAATTACTCGGCTGGAAGCAGTGCAGTGATTATAGAGTGTCAGGTTTTTATTTTGTCTGAATATTTAAAATAACAATCCGCCCACTACAGCAAAAATCATGTGTGATTGTATCATCGGCGCTTAACTCGCCTGTTTTCTGGTGGGTGGAAAATTTAATTAAACTGTCATTGTGCAGGAGAGTTTATCTTGATGCAATCTTCGTCTCGCAGAACACGTTTAATGTTAAATCAAAAGCGTTGATGTACAGAATTTATACAAGTCAGTTTCATTTCTCGTCCAAACACTGAGGAAACAGTGAAGAGCAAACACAAGACCTTTATGTAGAAGTTTTCAAGATGTGATTCCTGAAAGTCTTGATTTTATCGTATTTCGAGAAATTACTCATTAATACATCTGCGTAAAATGTCAAGTTATATCTAATGTTATATCAAATGTAGTGTAATCTGTGGTGGTGAGGCGGATTTGCTTATATTTGGGAATTACAATATGATGCAATGTAATACCAGTGCTGGGATGTAACAAAGTACTTTTACTTCATTGCTGTACTTAAGTACTTACTTAGGTACATTTATCTTTGTGAACTTTTCACTTTTACTCCACTACATATATCAGCAAAATCTTTATTTTCTACTCCACTACATTTATACAATACATTCAGTTATATGTTCACATTGTTTAGTATATTTTTAAAAGTAAACAAGACAGTTCACTGATCCAATCAGAGCAGGCAGGCAACATTAGACTCCGCCTTCTTCAACAAGAAGAAGAAACACCTGAAATGGATTCAGAAGAGGCCGCCGCTGAAAGTCATACGTATATTTCATCCAAAAGAGATATATGACAGAGTCTGTATATGCTTGTATTAACAAATATACAGTAATTTAACCATTACATTTGGGAATAGGCAATAACCTTTGCTTTTAATACTTAAGCAAGTACATTTTACTCAAGTAGAAAAGTTAATTTTGTACTTTAACTTTCAGTTCAGTACATTTCTGTCTATTTATTTGTACTTTTACTTCAGTGAAATGTTTGAGTACTTCCTGTACTTCACTGTATGAAACAATATTTGTCCTTAATTGGGAAATTTTCCAAAGGGGATAGTAAAAATGGTAATGTCTGTAAAAGAAATAAGTAAACTTACAATTTACCATGAGGATATATAAAAACTGAAATAATATATACATTATAAATAGGATTGTTCATGTGAGATATTGAAATTGCACAGAAAGTAAATGTACGTTAAACAGTTAAATTAGTTCAACCTGAGTGAGATGTATTGGTGCATTTAAACAGTTGTATGATATGTTCTATTCAAACCATTAGGATATATGTGTGTGTCTATCGAGTGGCACCACATTCAAAAGTCAGGGAACATGTCAGGGAACATGTCAGGGAACATGTCAGGGAGCTAATGGCCACAAAGAGGCTCACACGTTCTTAGAAATGACAAAATAACACCAGTGATCTCGGTCTCGTTCAGTTTTCTCTTTTCACAGAATCCCCTTAAAAGCCACATTGATTCTGGGTTTGGTCAATTTCATAACACACCAGCAAAGTGCGGACGCAGCGGTAACATCTATTCCTGAGCATCGTCGCTCGCCTCTGATTCACCTTCCTGTCGCCATGGCAGCAGCAGCAATAGGAGCCTGTTTGATAACTCAGTTTCTTTATCAAAAGAAGAAAAAAAGAGCCGGGCTGACATTTGGACTGAGATGACTGAGATGACTGACACGACGCTTTTCGGGCCGACATTCACTTCACCTCTTTCAGCCCACACCTCATCTCCCTCTGAGAACATTTCCATAGATGAATAATTAGATAAGGTGCAGTTTTACTGTGATAAAGCAGCAGAATAAATTTGACTGTGAACATGTAAGATGCCACTGAAAGAAATACTGAGTCCAGTGTCTGTACAGCTTGACCACTGCTAATATTTGTCTTGAAAGATGAAAATAATATAAAATGTGGCTACAAGAAATGATGCTCTATTAAGGAAATTATAAAAGACAATTTTAAGATAGTGCACAAAGGTTAAACTGATAGAAACATTTAGCTTTTTTTGCCACAGTAGACGATGTCATGACAGAAATTAAAGGCTGAGATGATTGTAAAATTTTAGGAGTTGCACCTTTGATTTTACAGCAGCGACATCTGAGAACATCTGCTGTCTCTTTATCTCTTTATCTGTTTATCTCTTTATCTGTTTATCTCTGTCATATTTCTAAAAACCACTGTGGACTTTCTTGGTTTAAATGCAAAGTGATATATAGTTGGCGTCTGATGCCGGAGGAGGACCACGCTAATTTCTGTTCAATTAAATTAGTCATGTTGAACGTGATAATTACTCGTGTTAAGCGAAATGATCATCCAGCAGCAGACACTGATACAATGTGCCATGACTGCAGCTCGCGGGCATTTTATTTTCTCAGTCATGAGCAGGGATGGACCGGCTCTAATTTAAAAGCTTTAAGGGCTCCGAGCCTAAAAAAGAAAACTGCTGCGTGTGGGTGAGTGTTTGTGTATCACACTGGACCACACACACACACACACACACACACACACACACACACATGTATGACCCATACTGACCCCTGCACAGAGTAAATGCCTCATCAAATTACAGAAAAACAAATAATATAATTGAAATAACCTACTTCATTAATTTGGCTCGTTTCAAAACATAGTGAAGTGTTTGTTATATGATGAAAAAAGTGCTGAAGCATGTCAGTAAAAGGTTGAAAATGCATTGTCGTGTGTGTGTGTGTGTGTGTGTGTGTGTGTGTGTGTGGGGGGGGGGGGGGGGGTGATCTGTTGATTGAGGCTCATTAATGATGAGCTGGTATCTGCTATTTGACCTATTGCTGCTCACCAGAAGACCCCACCTCTCAACAAAGCCCCCGCTCAGATTTAGTGTATTTTGTTGATGTGTCCCACACGGTGACGCAAATCCCTGCAAAACAACAACTCTGAAACATGGAAACTGCAGATGTCTCCACATGGAGCAACATGCAGTGTCACCGACTGGTTTGATGAGTGGGGAAATGATGGGAATCCCCTTCACAAACAGCAACGGAATTGGAGACATTGCTGAAGCCAAAAGCCAAATCATATTATTGTCTTTAGCTTAAATACAAAGCCCATTTTCCACCGATCCAAAAACCCACCAACACCCGTAAAGATCTGGCTTTTGTCTGCAACAGGAATAGATCGAATTGTCTTTCACTCACGGGTCAAACGCCCCTGATGTAGACACAGGTTATAATCGGCTCCAGCTCCGATCGGCAGTGATAGAAATGTGACACCCAAGTACTGGAGACCCTCAGATGTTGCCGCACTTTTAACATTTCACCTGACACACCGGGAGGAAAAAAACAGAGAGCCAACCTCCTCTACTGGCAGCGGGAAAGGAGATGAAGCAATCTTAATAAATACAAAGAAGTGGAGCCGCTGAAGCTAAGGCCGATCTGTCAGCCCCTGAGCCTGCAGTGTTTTGAAACACGGCGAGCCCACCGGCTAAACGCTCCCTCTGCCCTCGCCGCTGTCCCCGCTGGAGCTCCGACCCTGCCACAAACTGTTTGTTCCTGCTGTAGCTTGGCCGCTGAATGTGCAGCTGCTCGTGCCAGCGGTCCACACAGAGCTTCAGCTACGGGGTGAAGGTCGAACTTCACAGTGTTTGGATCCAGAAGGCCCTCTGCCGCCCTTCCTTTTTTATCTTTTCCCTAAAGAACATTGCAGTTATCCGTGGTAATCAGTAGCACAGTTAGAAGTGGAACTGTGGGCAGTCTGTTATTTCCCCAGTCGATCTACAGAGATTTCCCTTTGGTTACCTTGCGACTGCCTCCTAAAGTCTGAGACCACTTTCCCATCCAGAAAGTGGCTTCATAAACAAAGCCAGCAACTCGTGTTTGTTCTGGTTATGACGTTTTCAGATCCCTTAACATGGTTTTGGCTGCAGGCTGAAGACCTTGCCGTGGTTGTTGAAGCCACGTTTGATGTCCCTTTCCAATTAGTGGCTTTTATTTTATGTTTTTCCAGCTCTGAAATATCCTCTCAAGCTTGTGCACAGTGAACATGTCATAGTTGGGAAATCATCCCTCCAGTCTCTAATGCGAAAACAAGTTCTCTACATTTTAGCTTCGGTGGCGATGAAGTAAATAATTACTGCAGATGGTAATATTCAGATGGTGGTTTATAAAAGCCCCACAGCCTCCTGCAGGGCAAACTGACAACTGGACTAATACAGAAATTCCAACATCCCACATAAAGTTTTAGACTAATTTGAGCCAAAGATTTTAAAACAACTAATGACTCTGGAAATTCTTTGGAATCGTGGCCCTTTTGAAAACACAGTGTAGATTTTAGCATAGTTTCGTTATGGGACAGCTGATGTAATGACTCACTTACATAACTTTTGACATGGACAGAAAAATATGCCGGTCTTTGTCTGTGATATTAGGACAAACAGGACTTCTATCCTACAGTTGAAAATATAGATAAACGTTGAAGACGTCATACGGCCCTAATTTATACCACATCAGTTCACACCTGGCATTAGAATGCGTCTGGAGTGACCACTTGTGATTGGATCTTACACCCCCGCTCTATATGCAAATACATATCATTTCTGTTCATGAAGACCAAATTATGTTTTACTGAGTCTGACTGTGACATGTCCACTGTCAATATGTGGGTGTGTGAGAGTGGAGACCAGGACAGTGAAGGGCTGAGTGAATCACAGGTTGACTATGAAATAAGATTAAAAAAAAATTGAAAATCAATATGTGGTGCTCAGTGTTAATATTGTGGTCATGGCCACAAATAAATCAGTTGCAGCGTGTCAGAGGGCGTCAGCGAAGTGGGCGGTCCTTCAGTGTGGCCCAGGACGCGTTTGTGTTCGCTGCTCAAAGGAAGTCCCGACATCCCAGACAGCTCTGACTTCTCAGTGCGTCTTGGACACGTTCACACCTGCACTCAGAGCTGACCACTTGTTGTCGGCTGCATGTTAATACCAGGGCTGAACAGGGTGATGGGTTTTTTATTGTAACAGGCTACACTGTTGGTGAGCTTGCCTAACAAAGGGCAGGCATTAGTGAAAATCCCAGGATAACATGCTCAACAAAACACCAGTGAATGTTTAGGGAGCTCGAGGGATCCATATCCCCCCCCAATAAGCCGCGCCTCGCTGCATACGAAACCTCATAAACATTTTTACGCCGTTAGTCCCGTAAGGCTGCTGCGTTGATCACAGCTCGGAGTATTTGGTGTGTGGCTGCTGAATAAACAACTAATGTTGCATGTTTGCGTAAAAAGTAAGAAAAGCGAGTGAAACGCGTTAAATGCACGAATAACGATTTAACAAATGACCATTAATCAATGTCACACAACCATTCAGCTCCTTCTTAATAATTTAGTGCCCTGCTGACATGAATTGTGTACCTATGGCTGCAAGAGTCATACACTGTGAGACTGCTGTCAAATATTGAGAGCCATTTCTTTGTGTACACTCTATCCCTCGTGCTTTTCCGAGATAACCAAGAATTAGATTCATATTCCCGGTGCTTCTGTTGAAGTATATGCAAGTGTTTTGTAGATTTGTTCGCTGTGTCTGTGCATTCGTTCTGTGGAGTGAGAGTGGTTTGATTCTTTTTTTTATTTTCTTTCTGTGAAGTACAATCAGAAAACAGCAGGGGAAGAAATGAGTGATTGTAGGCAGGCTTCAGGAACATGGCGATCTCGACAGTGATATCTACAACGAGTCTCATGTGCACCAGATACGGGAAGATTCTCAAACCTGTGATTGCACATTAGCGCGAGAGAGACTGGTGCTCTCCAGCACTGTAATTACCAACATTAAGTGTCGTCAGTCAAGAGAATGGCAGCTCGTGCAGGCAGGGGGCGGACTTTGTCTCAATTAGCCTGTTCTGTTTCATCACCTCTCCCCCTGAGTACGTCAGTAGCATGGAGATCGGAGTTTGTCCTGCAGCTGGTGAGCCTTTCCTCTCCTTGACACAATGGAGAATGTCACAGAATGAAGCAGGAAGCGTTCGGAGGCTTTCTTCAAAGTGAAAGCGTTGACAAAGCTCCGCATCCTTCTTGATGGAGAAACTCTGGGGTAGCACCTTCTGCACTTTGTGAGAGCAGTCAACAGTGATAAGTCACTCATGACACACAAGTGTTTGTTTCTGCTGCTGTCATTAATGTAAAGTCACGCGAAGTTCGTAGCCTACGCTTATTTTTGTTGTCATATATTATCAAACAGGTGTTTTTTGTTTCACAGAACAGTTGAATGTTGTTTCTAACTAATGATGTGAAATAACAAAACCTTTAAAATAAAAAAAGGGAGGTAAGCCTTCATCATAGTTAGATACAATAGACATTATTCCACAAAATGTATAATCTTTATAAATATACAGGTTCTGCATGAGAACGTTCAAAATCGGTCAGTGAGGGTCAAAACTTTGGGCCTAGAAGCCGTCTGGTTCCTGCGTCTGCTTTGGCCAATCAGGTTTCAGCAGGCTTTGGTTGCCCGCAGATAAACATTTGGAGTGGGAAGCAAAAGAGGCAGAGATTGGCCAAAATGTCGCCTTGTCTGGGGAGACAGTTCATGGAAGTCAACCCCTGGAAGCCTAAAAAAACGTGGCCGTTGCCCCCAGAAGCTAATTCGTGTCTGAGATTGCAAAACGTAAAGTGTAAGATTGAATAATGAGTGAAAAGTTAGCATCATCCGACCTCTGCAGAGCAGTGCAGCCTTGTACCAGCGTTAACACAGAAGCCAAACCACCAGCAGGTCCTGCTCTCTTGTGTCTGTTTCATCATGTTTCAATCCACCACCAGCTATTTACTGTTACAACAGCTCAGAGAGGGCAAGAGGCAGAGCTGTCGTCATGACAGGGCACCGCGGTGTCAAAATGGCAGACGGCACTACAGGCAAGGTCTGTCGCTGCTATAAGAGGATCGTGGTGACAGTCCGAATGTCGAACCAGCCCTTTCATGAACAAACAGGCAAAGTGCAACACGCAAACGGCATTAGGGTAAAGTTTGGACTTAAAAATAAATCGGGGATGTCACCTTGAAAATTTTGCATTTGGCAAGGGCAGCGTCAAACCGTGAGAAAAACACCCGAGTCATGGTCAGATGTTTGTCTTTGATTAATCCAGTAAAAATAAATCTGGCATTGTAACGTATAAGACAACCCAAGCTTGTCCTGATTAGAGATTCATATAATGTCTTAAGTGAGAAGACATGGCAACGTTTAGACTTTCAGAGTCGGAGGACGATTTACTAAAAGCAAAACAACATCATGAAGTTTGTCATCTTCTCCTCCCGACTGATGTGGTCACAACTCACAAGAGAAGCTGATTCATGCCGCAATAAACTCAAACACACACACTGACACTTAGATGATTTAAGACAGTTGTTTTTCAGTAAGCCTCCAAACCCGTAAAGTGCTGGTGAGCCCATTCGTTCGCTGGTTTTTAAAAAATCATTGCTGCAGGTGTATTCTGAGTTCTCCGCCCACGCTGTTTGTCTGGGGACGGTGTGAGCGCTGACACCATCTGGCTTTAAGTGAAGAAGTCTGAGAAATATGGCTGCTGCCAGGGGCAACCCGGGGCAAGTGCTTTTAAGCCGAAGATATGTTTACAGTGTCTAATGGATCGACACGGACCATGAATCTGACCGTCCACCTGAGGCCAGGGTCAGACAAGTCGGTGAAATGTTGAGGTTTAATCACCAGGCAGTGAAGTTTGAAGGGTGACTAGGAAAATTCACGCCCTGAGCAAACAGTTGTTTGTGGAAAGAAATGAGGTGGTGGAGCCATGTTTTGTGATTTCCTTATTTTTTACTGCACCTTCCTCCCTGATCCAACTGCCAAGTCATTTTTCTGTTGATGGCTCAATTTAATGTCAGGCCTCCTTATCTGCAGGCGTGACAATGTTCTGCATGCTATAGGTATCACACGTTCCCCCTGAGTCACAATCCCCATAAAAACCCGTCGCCTCCCCTCCCTTTTGCCCCCTGCGCAGGTGACAAGCTAAAATGAGAGATAGCTCCATTTGCTTCCTACAGCTAATTGGATTAGCGCTTAAGGCACTACAATAATGGCTGACTTTAGAGAGGCAGGCGGAGAGAATGGGGGAGTGGGGAGTGGAGTGGTACAGCCAATTTTCCAGTGAAATGAGCTTTGCTAGAGGTGAAGAGAAAACTCCCGGTGAGGAATAGAGAGACGCTCTGTGCTGGAGGATTTCACGCTTCCAGACGCAGTGATGTGTCACAGAAATTAACATTCAGCGCATTAGGAGAGAAGCACATAGCTGTAAATGACGTGTTCGTGCTATTGTCACGATCCAGAAATTAATTAATTACACGTCATAATAAGAGACGATTGTGTCCTTGGTATCACGGCCATGGAGGATACTTGTCTCTGAATAGCTGGAGGGTATGTGTCAGTTGAAGTCAGTGAAGCCATGATCCTCGTCCCTGTTAGAAATGCATATTGAAAGGTTTATTTAAAGGTATGGTAATGGTTTGTTTCTTTAAAACTCCTAAGAAACCATTTTAAAGCATTTATTTCCTCTTAAAGAAAAGCCTTTTAAAACCTAAATTGTTTAAACTATGCTTTTTCTACAAGAGCATGAGTCCTACACTTTACACTCTAGTTATTCTAAGTACTTTTCAAAGTAGGTTGTCGTAAGCATCTCAGAGATCCACGGTTCTTCTGTGGATTCAGTCTCTCTGTGTTCTCTGTCTCCTCCGGTGATCGCACACTGACTCCATGGTGTTGAGATCGGGGCTCTGTGGGGGCCTCGCCATCTGTTGCAGGACTCCTGAAGGTAGGTCTTCATGACTTTGGCTGCACGTTTGGGGTCGTTACCAGGCTGCCGAATTATACTGGGACCAATCAGATGCCTCCCTGATGGGATTGTGCGATGGATAAGAGGATAAACATCACATTACAAACAACCTTTTGCACAGTATTGTATTTAAAAATACACATCAGCATTAAAGCAGTGTTTCATTTAATTATCTAAATGAATTTTCGTTAAGTTTATTCAATCAGACGACCTCAAGTACTCTGCAAATCAGATAAGAACATTTGGTTGAGTGCCAAAGGTCCATATAACCCTGCATGCACCGATAATCAAACACATGCTTCCATTTAGAAAGTGCAAAACTCACTGGCAAAGATTATAGTTTCTTATATTTCTCCAGCAAAGGTAAAAAATGGAAATTGCAGTTGTGGGTTTTGAGAGACTCTGAAATCAATTATACTGTCAGAATCCCAAACGTTGCTTTTACCAGCATTGCAGATGTCACAGTTACCTGGTGTATTTGCCAGAAATGAGTCTTATCCGGTGTAAGTAGGTTTAGCTGTCGCTGTCCGGACATGTTGGAAATAAATCAGTTTGCGGCACAGCTTTAACACACATGACACGACATGGAGCTGGGACGAGGAGACGTGGGCTACAGTGCACCGGTGATTTATCTCACGGGAGAGGCAATTTAACACCTCTGCACTGATTTGTGGATGTTCTTCATGCCCTGTCCACTGGGATCAATACGGGTCGGCGGGCACGGCCTTGAATTACTGTTGGATGCTCTTTACCAAGCAAAGCTCAATAGAAATAGGCGTGTTAGTATGGCTCGTGTAAGTGTGTGCGTGGAGTGCATCTCTCTGAAGGGCCTGCCAATAAACACCAAGGCCATGAGGTATTTTGAGTTGCTGGGGGGTTGGGTGGGGGGGGGGGTGGTTAATGAACCAGAGCTACGATTTCTTCCTCTTTCACTCACACTCACCGGAGAAACGCCACCAAACTTTCCCCCCGAAAGTTACCTCCTGAAGCAGCAGGTCTCTCGGCAAACAATATAATTCTCAGCAAATAACGGTGCAGTGGAGATAAAACATGAAATGGTATGTCCACAAAGGGATGATCAAAGGGCAGAAAAAGCAATAAAAGAAGTGTGTCTATCCGTCAACGGGCGGCTGAACACCGAGAATGATCTTCGTCTCAGGTGGACTGGATGCATGACAGGGACTCTTCTCTCTAAATCACATGGCTGCTCTCTTATTTCCTGGATGACTGGACAGTTTCTCCACTCAGCCGTGCTCAAAACAAGAAACTTCTGAGAGGGGAAACTTCACCAGTCAATCAATGGAGGGTTACAGTTATGTATTATTGATCGTTTTTGTTCCCGCATCAGTGCATCTTATGAGGCTTTAAGAATTAATGGAATTCCACACACACACTTAAATATAATAGTATTTTCCACACTATCTTTCCTTCTCTGCTCTGAATACATAATTTTATAGGTGTAGCAGCTGTATTCCTCCATATATTTTTTCACTAACCTTCATCTGACCACACATGTATTATTTTTATAGCAGCGCTTGGCTTCATTTTCCTACACTTACACGCTCTCATAGCAGCTACCTCATCTTCAGCTAAGTTCCCGTTCGTTAATGTCGCCGACCCTGTTGTTCTTTCCCCTCCAGTACTTCAAACATATTTAGTTTACAATTTACAACAGCTTCAGATTTGAATTAAGAAACAAAGTGTGTCTGATTCAGAAGGTTTCTCATCTCTAGCTGGCTTTATTGTTGGCAACAGATTTCGTTAGCTGACTCATTAATTGCGCTAACATTAGCTCTTAATCGGAGTTTGGTTGGTCTCCATCTTTTTAATGTTTCCTGCTGTCAAATCTTAAATCAAGAATCTTGTACGTGGGCATTAAACAACTGGATATAGATTGGTCCCGTCTGCTGAAACTACAGATTTCCTGAGCTAGCTCAGTAGCTAAGAAAGCTTGCATTTAATTTAATGTTTCCTGTAACTTTTAAATCAATCACATAAGAGGGATGTTAGAGAGTAGATAATTTGTGTAGAAGATGTGGAAATAAATAAACGCTACACACAAATTAATGTAGTTCGTTAACAATCCGCTTTTTAAGGTCGGAAATAAAGTCAGATTCTAACCTAGTTAGCTGGAAATGCAAATAATTGAAACAACACCGAGCGTCGCTCTGACTTCAGTATCTTCTCAAACCAGCAGCTGATGTCAGATAAACAACGTCCATGTTTCCTGACAGTTGAAAGGAAAAGGACACGCAAGACAAACCATGTGTTGTAGCCAATGTGCTGCTGTTGGATAACATATCACCACCAGACTCCTGCGACTCTTACAGACGCCACCAGACTGACGGAGGTTACCTTCCTCCCAGCTGTCACCGGCTGATGTGCTCGGCTGCCTGAGGACCTGAGTGAAACCATCCCTAATGAGAGATAAGGAAAGAGCCGGCCCGGCATCGGTGTGTGTTCCGGCCGGGGTGTCGAACACCGGAGCACCGAAGGCTACGCACTGAGGGTAAAGAGAGTAAGAGGTAAACTGAAGTTGCACCAAAATTGAATCCACTTAATCATTGTACGTAAACAGCGTTTTGTTTGCAGAGTTTCCCACCGAAACACAACGTGGGCATCGAACCCGGGCAAACAAATTGAATGCTTTTCCACCTCATAAAACATTTGCTATGTTTTTGTTTTGGGGTTTATTTCAGGTTACAGCTTTCTCCCTCCTCCTGTTTTACTGCAGTTTTACCTGTTACAGTACATTGCGTCCCCGTGCGTTCTGTAGGAATGTGCATCAAGGACACACACACACATCCTACTTTGCTTTAAATTGCTGCAAGTGATAAAAAACTCCACAGGCTAAGTTATCCTTCTGAATATGGAGCATTGTATTTAATACACCACTGAGGTTTTATTATTATCTGTAACATCCCAGGCCATGAACTCACAATGCACCACAGTTTAATATCAGCGAGAATCAGACTGCTGTGAATATATTTAACAAAGATTTTTCAAAGCTTCGTAACAAACAAAAATCATAAATCACAGAAAATGAACTCTATAACAGAGAAGAAATCAGAATAATGATAATCAAAGCTTCCACTTTTTTTCAAAATGACACAATTAAAATAGACTGCACATGTATTTTTTGGGCCACCGATTAGAACAACGTTTTTACATCATAAGTTTTCACAATGAGTGTCTATGTAAAATGTTTCTGCTGAAAATATAGACCAGCTCACATTTTAACCTTCATCCGAGCACGGAACATTTCCCAGCGTTATTTCTGCAGTCGCACACGGCTCCTGTCTCAGTGCCACCACGGTCTTATCTGCCAGATTTTGCTTCTGTGGCAATTTACTGCGTCGTTTTTCATAGGTCACATTTAATCGAAAGTGTGTTATGTATCGTGAATATTGATAACTGTGTTCAAACGGTTTATTGCTCTCATAAACATTATTGACCACATGTCTAATGTTTAATATAACGTTCAGAAACAATCGGAGGGTTGTCCTTGATGTGTAACTGAAAAGTTGGAACATACTTCCACACTTGTTTTAGATCAATTGAATATTGGAATTTGTGAAGTACACTTAAACAAGTCAGTTTAACGGTCAAAGGTCAAGATCGCTGTGACATCACAAAACACATTTTTTGCCGTGTAATCTGGTACAAATATTCATTTGAACTCAAAGATGAACTAATTTGATTTTCGCTGACCAAGGTCAAAGGATAAGGTCATGATGACCTCACCATCTTGACAAAGTAATAGATCAGGAACACTTGTCTGGAACAAACATTCACTTGGACTCAAGGAAGAAAGACCTGATTAGAATGTTGTGGTCGAAGGTCAAGGTCACTGTGACCTCACAAAACCCTTATCTGGCTCATGATTATCTCATCTTAAGATGCTTTGAGAGAATCTATTTGAATTTAGTGCAAATGTTCAGTTAAACTCACAGATTGAATTATTAGATTTGAGTGGTCAAAGGTCAAGGTCACGTTAAGCTGTTGGCCAAATGTTTCCATGTGATTTTTAGGGTTTAAATATTAGTCTCATGAACATTTATTGATTTCTAAACAGAAACAGACAGAAACTCAAAAATAAGCTAATAGAAAAAGAACATTTTCATATCTCATTGAGTTTTCAATTGCAAACTATTGTAATCTTTCGAATTGTATTCGAATGAAAAGCTCCGTGGATTAATCTAAAATAATTCTTCTGAGATTCATATCTGTTTCCACAACGGTTCACAGAGCCCAGTGGCTCATGCTGGAACATTTCGTAGACACCATGTTTGCGAGAGGAGCACAGTGCATTTGGCGTAATTAGGGTTTTGTTTGGCAAGGTCTCCAAAGCTTGTTGCCTCTGTAGATAATCCTAACAGGCTACACAGTGTATTTGTCTGAGCTATGGGAGAACTGTGAACTCAAGCCTGAGCTTGTAAGCTGCCGCGGAAGAAAATGAATGAACACCCGCATTCACAACAAAGCAGAGTTTAAGAGAGAGAGAGGCGACGGGAGAAAACCGAGACAGAGAGGTGGCGCTCAAGTGATGACACAAAGCGTGGCTCCGTGCTGCTGCAGAGAAATTACTTCAGTGAATGTTTGTGCTGAAAGTTTTGTGTCGGCGCTGCTTTTGTCCAGAGCGCACGGTGATGCAGTGTTTAGCGCTGATTGAAAGAAGGTTGAACCTGATGGTCGTCCACTTCTGTGTTGTGTGTTCTCCCTGCGTCTCTATCAGTTTCCTTCGGGTACTCCAGCATCCTCCTGCAGGTTCGGATCATTTGAGACTCTACAAAAACAACATATTGTCGTCTAGAAAGACATAACACCCAGGAACTTAAAACTTCTTTTTATACCTAGTTTTCATTTATTAATACATTTTCTATTGGGCTGCGAGGCCAAGCGAACAGGATATTGGCTGTAGCTTTATACTTAACAGGAAAATGTGGTATTCATATTCTACTAAACGTATTTTCCAACATGTCAAATGTCCATTTTTATGTCAAGAACTCAAAATGCATGTTGGATTTATAAAGTGAATGATGTGAAATATCAATAATACATCTTACCTCTGAAAATGTGTTGATATTCATCGAGCCCGTAGCAGCTCGGAGGCAGCCGTACCCCGAGAAGGTGACTGGAATTCAGATGAACCCATTGATTTTCTATTTGAATTGTTGATGAATCTGAGCGTGGGGCTCATTAAAAACAACGGCGTGATGCAGATGCAAAGCTTAGCACCGGCCAACCCGCGTCCCTGACCTCCAAGGACCACTGCGTTTAATAGGGAACTGCCTCTCGTTACTTATCCTTTATCTGCTGTCTCATTATACCCCTCTGTTTTTTGAATTTTTCTATTACTGTTTTTGCAATGCAAATCTGCTGCTTAAATCAGCAGATCTGTGTGTATACAAAGGGAGGGGGGGGACTCCTCCTATTAGTGAGAGTGTAAAAACAGGGAAAGAATCTAAAAAAGACTATTTCCATCATCGTAAATGCTGCTTTCTACACCAAAGTATGATTTCCTGTATGTGAAGGAGAGAGAGAGAGAGAGAGACTTCCCTATAATCTTTGCAGTGCAGCATCAGGTCTGCACTAAACTAATGTGCATGCGCTGATATGCCTTCCTGGATGGTGGATGATAGCTCATGTGTCAGGGCTGCAGGCCTATCGCTCGCTGCGCTCCCCCCGCAGTGTGAGCCAATATGTTCAGTAGACATAGATGTGGGCATTGCCTAATGGAATCCAGTCAGTACGGCTGATACCATCACCAAGTCACACTGCCAAGCCTCGATAACGCCGGCCCCTCTCCCTCTCCGGAGCCGTGGCAAGTGTCTTGGAGAGCCCTGCAGGATGTTACATATTAATACTTCTCGACATTTGCTGGGTGATAAGCAGCCCGGGTATAAATATTTCTTTTTTATGAAACCACTTCAGCACAGCTTCCTCACAGAGAAGACAATCTCTGGCTCTTCTCCCCTCACAGACTCATATCTGAGAACAAATGCTCTATCCTCGGTAACCTGTGCTTCTTAAAGATGTATCACCACGGCGACGGAAGATAATGCAAAATGGAAGGTCTGTCAGAAGAATAGCAGGATTCATAGGGTCACTGTGTTGTATTGTGTGACACGAGAGGGATAGTTTGATATCTTGGGAAATATTCTTATTCGCAGAGTTAGTAAGATTGATACCACCCTAAAGATGAACGACATGATGGCTCCTCAATAGTGAAGCTAAAGCATCCCCCTGGTGGCTGGCTGCGGTATAGCTCCTAACCACAACCTCCTCCGTGTTAGTAGACATGGACCAAACTAAAAACCTCAAAGTAAATGTCAAATATATTTTTCTGAAAGATGGATTCTGTCATTTTTCCGTAGTTCTTATCGCGCTGATGCTCGTTCTGGTTTTCATTTGTTATTTGATGATGTAAAAACAAGGCAACACATGATTGACAGCTGAAACTGACTTGCGATTGGTTAGATCGACCCTGGCGAGAGGAAGTGGATGATTTCCAGACACAGTTGATGCCACCATTTTCCAGCTCCTCAGCGCCATAAGCCCTTTTAAATGTTGAGCTTTAAGTGCAGGTAGGCTTATTGTTTTACTTCGACATAACCTGGCGAGCCGCCGCCCCCTCTCTGCAGGCTAAGCCGAGCTGCTGACTCAGGCTACTTATTCGCTGAGAGAGAGACATTAGACTTTTATCAGTCTCCTCATCCAACTCCTCGCAAGAAAGTCAGTTGAGTGTAATTCCCAAAATGTCAAACTATCCCTTTAATGGGGAGAGAAGATGCTTATACAGCGAGTATGAGCCACATCGCCACCAGGCATGAGCGCGCACGTGTGTGTGTGTGTGTGTGTACACCTGTGTGTGTGTGTGTGTGGGTGCCACTGAGCCTTGAAATCCAAATGTGAAATGCGGCAACAAATTCAATCCACACGGACTCCCCCTCGCACTCCCCCTGTGCCCGAGTGAAAAATTCATGTTCTATTACCCCATCAAATTTGAATTGCAGTTTATAAGATCACATTTGAAATTCCAGGTCACAGCTCATGCATTTCCAAAATACTGTCGGCAACATCGCCGGGGTCTATTCCTGGAGTCTGGGCCGGGCTGCAGAAACGAGCTCCTTCACGTGGAGGTGAAGTCGACTGACAAACTAAGTTATCACAGTTTTTAAATGTGAAATAATGACACGGAGCTGCTGTGTATGGAGATGTACTTAGACGTGTGCATGAGCCGCCGCGGCCAATGCATGAGTTATGAGATTGCCTGATCACTTGTCATGGGCTGGCATAAGTGAATGAGGCATGTGTCATATCTGGTTTAGGCAGCCTGATGCGGTGTGTTGTGGTGGATGGTTCCCAGCTACTCCTCAGCCCCTCGTCGGTGCTGAGCGGTTCCTCCCCTCCGGCTGTTAGCTCGACGGGGGGGAAGTTTCCCGCCGGATACCATGGCGACGGCTGGCATCCGCGCGCTCTGCACCGCGGCAAATGGAGGTCATCTGAAGAGACGGCACCCCTTACCTCTCAACCGTTATCGTCGCCGCTGCCATGGCTACGCCAGCTGGTACGCTCTCTCAGCCCTCAGCCGTCCCAGCATGCAGTTCACCCCCTCAGTCGGCTGCAGCCAGGCATCCACGCCGACCTACATATGCTCATGCTGAGGAATTCAGGTGCCAAGAGATGAGCGCAGCACGTGCTCCCGTCTCTCACACGTTCGAGTCCTTGGGGTTTTGCATCCCCAGCAGCTCAGTGTGAAAAAAAAAAGAAGAGGAACATAAGAAGCTGCAGCAACAACCCTGAGCAGGATCTGTCTTTGCAAGTAGCCCTCAGAGATTCCATATCTCTGATGTATGTGCATCCACCGGATATCTCAAGATTAAGTTTCTTCTCCTGATCAAAATCCACAAAGTTACTGGAAGGATTCGAGGAGTTTTTCTGTTTGTGTTTTTTGTTTAATCCATTCTTGGATTTTCTCAGGTCGTCCAGTGTATCATCAATAATATGATCAAGATTGAAATGAATCTGTTTGTATCTGTTCAGCATTAGTTCGAAGCAGGATCTGCATCTTCTCAATATCCAAAATTGACCGTAACATTATTATTTCAAATGATTTATCTTACTATAGAAGTGAAGCCTCCTCCATGTTAGCAAATGTGACATGGACCAAACCAAAAAGTCCAAGTGCACGTTTAATTTAGTTCAAATATGGTATTTAAGGTACTTCCCTTATGCAAGATATATTTACAAACAGTTGGGGGAAGCGTTGACACGTCACCCATCTTTATTTACAGTCACTGAGAAACCAAATCAAAATGTGTACATGATGAACTGTATATTGAAGTTATGACAGGTTTTATTGTGTATTTCCAATTTATTGCTTAATAAGCCAAAAATAATTTATTCTTTTGAGTATCAAGATACATGCAGATGCAAACATAACAAAATAAACTGATTCACATGCAGACCCTTCTCAGAAAAAGACCCGATCTTCAACACTGTTCCCAGTTGATGACAGCGAGGACAACACATGATGAATTGACGGTGACAATGGAGCCAAATGGCATCGAGGAGGCTTCACATCGGGAGCATAAATAACAAACTGAATCTAATATTAAATTCGTTGTAAATGGGACAACAGCGGCGGTGACAGTGTAATCAATCCACATTTCTGCTCTGATCAATTGTGAAACGACTCCGACAAAAGAGCACAAGTGGAGAAAGAAGTTGATTTCTCCTCTGCTGCGAAAACCCATCATCCTTCCACTCTCCAACGTCTACTTCCTCTTTCCCCCTTCCTCTTCCTCCAGATCACTTAGGGTCCATTTTTTCCAACTTCAGTATATTACAGTTGTGTTGCGACAACACGTGCTGGCTTCACGTTTCACAGTTATTTGCTGTGGTATCGCCACAGCGGAGAGTCGGCCCCCGCAATTTCTTTCGTCGTGACAGATTTCATCCTCCGAGTATCCATCTTTCTTACCAGCTTGGGCCACATTGCTTCTGAAATGGGAAGAAAAGGTCAGGGCGTTAATGCACAAAGTGACAGCAGATACATCACCTAAATCTATGGTGACTTTTGGCAATACATCCCACACATGGACACTCAATTCTCATCAGGAGAAAACAGGAGTGATGGGAGACATTCCAGAATCTGGGAAAAGAACAAAAGTTTCTTGGCTTGAATTAACGG
The DNA here is from genome assembly GCF_009819705.1 of Hippoglossus hippoglossus. NCBI lineage: Eukaryota > Metazoa > Chordata > Actinopteri > Pleuronectiformes > Pleuronectidae > Hippoglossus > Hippoglossus hippoglossus. The sequence goes on along the minus strand of NC_047170.1, from coordinate 16,353,575 downwards.
CTTTGATTAAATCCAATCTCTGCTCCTCAAATTTACATTTTGAGTAAAAGTTTTTTTAATGATGAAGAAAATCCCTTCATGCCCTTAATATGGCCTGAATGGAACTTTACACCTTTGCTTCTTTAGTATCGGCAGAATTATGAATATGAAAAGTAGCCCCTCAGCTCTTCAGACACAGAAACCTCTGCTGCTGTTCTAGCGACTGTGACACAAGTGATAGCACAGAATAGCAGTAACTTATATTAAGTTACATAACGGTATAACATAAGTTTTCAGCTTGACTACTTTATCCAATAACCATCAATGTTTCGCTGATGTTAAATAAACATTTGTCCCATCGCCAGTTCTGATTTAGCTACGTTGGAGAGTTTACAGTGAAACAAGAGGCATCAGATGTATGTTAGGGTGAAACAACGTAAAGCCCCCAAGCTGTAAATTTAAGGGTTTCTTAGGTTTGTGTTGTTTGAAACCTCAGTTTGTCATGTTGTGATTTTTGGATTCTGATTTCAGGACGTTGAACTTCATGTTGAATGCTCCAGTGTGATTGTCCTGATGCGTCTCACCTGTGCTCAGTTGTCCCTCCCTCCCTCCTTCGTCTATTTAGTCTCTGTGCTCCCTCTGCTCGTCTTCGTCAGTTCATCTCGTTCCTTCCTTGTTCTCTGATGTTTTCTCTCCTCTGGCTTCTTTGGTCCTGTTTTTCAGTTTTTCCCTGTTTGCTACCTGAGTTGTGTTTTGTTTGGACCCCTGCTTTACTTTGTACCTGCAGTTTAGGCCTTTATCTCCATTTGGGTCCTGTTGACACTAAACAGACTTCAAGAAAAGAAAAGAAAAACTTTGTTCACTCTAACAAGGTTAAAAACCTGATATTTATCAGAGGGGATCTTTAATGTTTTTGAATGAGATGAATGGAGAAGAGAGAATTTAATACAACCTGTAAAAGCCTTTGAATTAGTCTTAAAATTGAAGATATAAAAAACAGATGATGACAAATGCATTTTATAATAGAAGCACATCACAAGAATGAATTTGAATCATTAGGAGACACAACTTGGTGCATTTTCTTAAATAATGCATTTTCATTTTAGCTCTTACGGATTTCTCTCAGATGTAAACGTCCACATCACTGATAGACAATTAGAAACGTTCGTACTGGACTGTTGGTGTTTCTGTCCTTGATGAGATCATTTCCTGCAGGACTGGAGTTTTCTTTCCTCTTCATTTTAAACCCCTTCATCCTGATATACGAGTGCTTTCATCACAACAACAATCTTCACGGTAAATATTTAGAAATAAGAGTTTCTGACTGCAGCTAAGAGGGAATGCACTTTGACTTGATTCCACACACTCAGGCTTTTCTTTTTGCATTTATCTCTTTTCTTTAACTGGGTTGTGACTGACAGATGAATATTTATCTCCGGAGCAAAAATTAGGGACTGGAAGAAAGATGCATTTGTGCCGTCGCTGTGTTCCTAAAAGTGCACGTTAATTTGAAGAAATGTTCAAATGCCCAGACTGACAATTCTGCGGCTTTGCAAAATGTGATTGATGGCAGTTCTTGGTGTTTATAGTGATAGTGAATGAGGCATAGAAGCAGACCTGACTGGTGTAGCAGCACTGATTTGAAAATACTGCAGCAGTAAAGTCTGCATATATAAAAAGCAATCATAATAATTAACAAAATAATCCATCAGACAATTCTGCATCTTCCCACAACACTATAGAGTTTATGTTTATCAGCTTTTGCTTTTATTCCCCTTATTTCCAGCCCCGACAGGAAGCTGTGCTCGGTGAAAGATCTCTGATTAACCAAATAGCTGCCAAGCATCAAGCAGCACAGACACAGTTAGTCACCAGCTGGTGGACATGTTGAGGCATTTAACAGACACATATTTCTCTCAAGAGCTGGAGAGCAAAACAACTCTTGAATATTGGAGTTGAATATTTGGATATTTGGTTTGACAACTCCAATATCAGGTGGATGTATGAAGGGGGAACTGTTCACTGGCCCAAAGTGGACAAATAACTAAATTAAAGCAAGTAAATAATGTCAATATAAAGTACATATACTTAAAAATGTAAAATCATAATTTTAGTGTAGATGTTACATAAACAATGAAAGAAAGATGGAAAAGCAAAAACTTAAAAACAGGAAAACCCTCAACTCAATGTCCGCTTTAGCTTTATTGAGGATTTCAGGGCCGTCACATGATCGTAAACATGCTTCGTCACTCAGCCACATATGAAGACTACATTACAGCTCAATGCTCTTTCGTACCTTGTCACACAAACATTTCCAAGGTGACTCACGAGGAGCAGCATCACATCACAGATAGAAATAAAAAACAAAATAAGAACACAGTGGTAATCATGTTAGATTTGTCCTGGAACAGACCAAGGCCGTATCTGATTATGGTTTTATAGACTCCGGCGTGGCTTCATCCTGCCCATCTGCTTATTTGAAGACAACATACACTGAACGGTCCAAGGGCAGATTATGAACTAATTGTGTGGTTTGTCGTGTGTAATGTTAATGCTCATTAGTGTGGATTCCCCGTCACAGATTCCCGTACATTTCCTGTAGATTCCAGGCTGTTGGGGCCATTAGTAAGGACGGTGGTTGTTTTTCTTCACACTCTCTGTCTCCCTCGATCACTCTTTGTCCTTGTGGGTGATTAGAATGCGCCCTGGTTGTCTGTCTGCTCGCTCATTAATCACACTGCGAGAGACCAGGCTGAACACTAAGCATACAGTTTGTCCTCGTCTCAGCACTCCACACACAAAGTGCTATTACAGCACAAAACCACACAGGGTCATGAAGGACTCGCCGGCAGGGCTACAGGTCGACTTGTGCTCGTTACAGTAAACCTACCAAAGCTCGAGGTGTAGCATCCAGGAGACTGGAGGCAGCACATAGTTCTGCAAAGGAATCCTGTATATTTCCATTATTATACAATGTTTTAAAAGTTCCTATAAGAATATAAACGGCTGTGAGATATAGAAAAGAGTAGAAATTATGATATTTGTCTTTAGATAGAATATTTTTTCGTGAAGCCAGTGAGATGGACTGTAAATCTCTTGGCAGTAAATAATAAGAATGACGAGTTTTTGAGCAAATTCCTAAGACACATCATAAAAATCAGTAAACAACAATATCAACATATCATTGTTAGCCTCCGAGTTTTACCCGTGAGTGGAAGATACTACGACTGTCGGACAGCTACAATATCTCGCACTTGTTTAATTATACCAATTATGCCATAATTTTATAGCATCAAAGAGGCAGCTTTTGTAATAAAGGCAGACATTGATTTCCCCTCTAGCCTCAGCTCTACCAATAACTTTTGACAGTTCCAAAGACAAAGGAGGACATTTGTGATTCAGAGGAGAATATTCAGTTAACAGCCAACACAGAAACTCATCGAAAAGCTGACACTATGCCCGATGTACTTAATTCAAATGAAAAACTCCAAAAGCACCCGGAAGAAACATTCCAGACGTTCTGTAACTTCAAGGATATGATTAAAAAAACAACAAGGACGCTGTGATAAGCAATCCTCCTCTTTTATCATCCTCCTTTCTCTAATTATTCTGCTTTACATGGGCGTCCACCTTCAAAGACCAACCCGAGGGCAGTCGTTTACCAGCAACCTGAACTCATAAGCCATTATCGCTGCATGATTCACAGGCAAACATAATGAGGTTGGAGCAGTCGTTTCTCTAATGGCGCACAAACAAACACTCTCTTTCACATTTTGTTTCCTGGATTTAGCAGCTGAGTGAGAGAGAGAGAGTGTGTTTTGCATCTTAAGCAACAAATGTGCGCTTTTTTCTTTACAAATCCAAAGAAATTGCAATATGTCTACACAACATTGATCGTCTCGCTAACAAATGTGTCCTGGAGGAAAAGAAAGTTTGATTTCTGCTGAGAAGATTTTTCATTTCAACTTACTCGACATGTGTTCACAGCCTCCAGCTATGTCCCCCCCCCCCTCCAAAAACCCAAAACACTACAACAAATTAAAAAACTAGAATGATAAACGAGTGGATGCCTCCACCAGGACCCAACAGTCGCCTTCAATGCAATCAAGCTGCACCAACTTACACAAAGTTTTTAAATGTTGCTGACGTTAAATATTCCCTGAGAAAACATGAAAAGAATTCTTGCATCCGCCCTTCTCCCATTCAAGATTCATGGAAAAACAATAGGACACATATCTAGTGGAAATTATAAAAGGAAATACAAAGTTGTGTTGCATTATGGGAAGTGTAGATTGGGTATTTTTATTTGATTCATTTTAGAAAATCTATTTAACAATTAAACCTTATTATCATGCAGGGTTATTATAAAACTCCAATGCATTTCTGCATAAATCTTTCTTCAGGCAGTAAACAGTAATTAGATATACATATACTGCATTAATGGAATTGATCTCGAAGATAATAAGTAAGAACATTTCCAAAACTACACATAATCAGACCTCAAACAAAATAAGTTTTTATCTTTTCTGCAGTCTAGTTTGTTAAACCTTGTTAAACCTCTGTTCAGTGGATTTCACACTTTCCTCATTGAGACCTCAAATATGTATATTTATCCCATCTGATATGAAATGTTGTTTTATTCCCACCTTCTTTTTCTCATGTTCTAGCTGTTGATTGAATTTACATTAGCTCTATTATCACCTTGACACATACGATTAAAACATATGTATGTGTTTTATTTATTTCCTTCCAGCAGCATGATGGAATATTCCCTGAACAGTTTGCTGGTGTATTTCACGTTTCCTTTTTCGTGGTAAACAGCATCGCACAAGCACTTTTTATTTCTTTATTCCGACAGGTTCAAGAGTCTGTGGGGTGAGTTTTCCCTGCAGGTAGATCTGAGCCCCTGGGTGCGAGCTGTATGTTTTCTCCTCTGACAGGTTGTTTGCCGGGGAAGATGTCAGCGGTTCGTCTGTGGCATATTCACTTTGAAACAACGCTTACGATTCAACGTGGGAACAGTATGTTTCAACTGGAGCTGCTGGAAAAAACAAGCCGCAGAACAAGATGTGAGCTGAACGCGAGCTGGATGAATCTCTGCCACATCCTCCAAGAGCCGTGTCAAGGCAGAGAGAAGTGCTGAGCTCTGACCGTGCAGTATTTGGCTACGGCTTAATCTACACAACAAGCAATGAATCATAAACAAGATGTCTTATTGACTTATCGACCTTTACGCACGTCAAAGTGGTTGCCAGTTCTGCATCCACCTACCCCCCCAGCCCCCCTTTATGCCGTTTCAATTTGAGCCACAATAATTCTCTCCGCATTGCAACTCTCACATTTCACGCTTGATTCCCTGTTTCTCTCCACATTTATGGAAAAGCAGTTATGTTTTTTTTTTGCCGTGCAATTTACGCTAATGGCCGTGGAGATTGTTTTTGCTACGCCTTGGACGGCCGTAATGTGGAGGAAGTTGCTTTATAAAAACATTTGCACCCTGTGTCACAGATCATCTAGTTCTGCCTCTCCTTGGAGACGTGAGGCACAAAGCAAAGGATTAATTGACACGACAACATTCCACTGTCCACTGTATGAACATTATTCACCATAATCCTTAATAATGATGATTGAAAACAAGGACTTTTTTAAAAACTGTTACTGTTGCTTCTCTCCGTCCTCAGCAGCCTCGTATTGATCTGGAGCCTCCTACAGTAAATACAGTCGCAGATACAAGTATTACAACAAATCATCTGCAGATACAACAGCTCCTCAACAAGTGGCAGAATAAAAACTATGATTGACTCCTTCTGTTCACTGGGATGTCGAGATGACGGAATAACAGACATCAGAATATCTACGTTTGATTGAGGTCACAGTTTTACTCTGTGGGATATGACCAGTAGCTTATTGTGTTGTTGTTGTTGTGTAGCTGACATATTGAGCATCAACACTTCTTCTCGGACACAGCCGCCATTTTTCACGCAGTGATCACGATGTAGAGCCGTGGTATCAAAGTCCCGCCCATACACACGCTCAACCAATCGCAAGTCAGCCTCAGCCATCAATCATGAAGTTTCTCCGTGTTTTTCTCACATCAAACTAACTAAATAAACCCAAGTTTACTAGAAACACTCGAACAAACATCATTCTGATAAGAACTAACTAAAATGACAGAAGCCGTCCTAAAGAAATTTGTTTGATGTGAACTTTGACTTTTTATTTTGGTCCATGTCCCATCCGCTAACATGGATGAGACCGGGTTTATACTGCAGCCAGCCACTAGGGGGCGATCAAGATGATTTAGCTTCACTTTCAGGGAGGCGTCATGTCGTCCATCTTTATGTGCAAATATTTTACGCAATATATGACAAAATAATGTGAAAATGGATTCCAGGAGTTAAACGTTTGAGAAAAAAATTTTAATTTCCAAGATTAAAGTGAAAGATTTGTGCAAAATCTCTCAGAAAAAATCTCTTAATTATATTGACTTTCTTTGTACCATTTCACAGGAGCAGATACTATGGTGATTCTGGGCTAAAATCACAAGCTTCTCCTAATCTACAAATCTGATTGTAATTACATCTTTTCCTTGTAAATTTATGACTTGAATCTCAGAAATTCAGAGTTTTTCTCTCCCTGGAATCAAACCCTCTGTCCCTGGGCCCTAATATGCTGCTGAACATAAATGAACAGACTGCGTTTAACAACATCCCACACAGAAGATCAACAAGACCGTCCTGCTCGTTCATTAATATTCCTCACATGCTCCCGTGAAGCGCAAACAGCTCTCCAGTGCAAACATGCAAACGCTGGGTCCAAGCACAACTATTTGCTCTTTACAAGTTTGATGCGGACAAACTTTATTTTTGAATTAATGCTCTGATGTTCTAATTCTAAAACAAGCCTGCAAGCTGTGGTGCTTGGTGCCGATTCGTTTTTTATAATAACTTAACTGAAGCCGTGACCTTACGTGTCAGAGGTGAAGTGTGACGTGAGGTGGAGCAGGACGTTCACGGGTCATATCTGCTCTTAATGAGTGGAGCGCTCTTTGGCTTCGTGGTTAATGGGGATGTCGGGGGAGAAGGTGAGGCCTCATCTGACAGTGAAGGAGAGAGAACATGGAGAAGAATATGAGAAACACGTGATCTCCGTGGCGGACTTTATACGTCATGTCCTGCTCCTGCGTTCTGCGAACACCCCGGAGATTTTTCTGTTGTGACGTGTTTGACCAGAGAATGTCCTGCTGCGACGTGAACTCTGCGACGGAAACAGCTTCTGACTCCAGAGCTGCAGATCTGATACTACTCAACTATTATTAGTATTATTGTGATTGCTATTATTATGATGAATGAAACTACAATCAGGACATGTTCATCCATTCCAAATCAGAAGAGAACATATGTTAAGAAAATAAAAGAAGGCGTTAAAATGACATTTAAAAGAAAAATGCATAAAAAATGCATAAAAACAAGGAAATAAAGAGTCTGAAGAAATATAAGAGCACAGAAGTGGGAACAAGTGCGAGATCTAGTTAGAGGCTGAAACATAGAGAAATGTTTGAAATGTTCTTATAGTGGAAGTTTTGTTCCACAGGTTTGGAGCGTCATTTACAAAAGCTGTATCTCCGGCTGTTGTTGGGGACTTCTAATAGACTTGCTGCAGATGATCTGTGTTCTAGAGGGAACAGAGTTAACTAGAATGTCAGCTATGTAATAAAATTCAATCGATAATGTGAGAGTTATACATTTTTGTGAACTTCAGCACGTAAACGTTGGAAAAAGCCTCGGAAAGGCCTGAAATAGGTGAATCAGCAGTTTTCCGTGTGTCTATCGATAGTCACATTGGCAGCTGTGGGGATCTAACCCCACGACCTTTTCAGAGTGTGATGGTTTCACAAACCACCGGTTGTCACCGCCCGCCGCGTGTGACAACCGCCCAATAAAGGTCAGAGTAGCGTAACCTTTGAGCTGAGTGTCACCTTGCTGCTGAGCACACAGACCTGATCTCCAGGACGGAGAACCTGCCCTTTACCACCCCGTCGTGATTGATCGGCCGCGAAGGGCTTCACCCTCCTCATTCAGGGAATGTCCAGTAAATCACTCTCTCCCTCTGAAATAACACTTAATGTGATGTCTTTTAGAAAAAGGAGAAACCACCCATTAGGAGGGATTAACTCCCTGTAATGTGGCCACGTTAAAGCTCGGCTTTCCACCTACATATGCAGCAGGAGTAATTACTCAGGCCGTGGAAGTTTTGCTGTGCATGCATGTGGAAGAGCGCGCCGCCATTGTTTCACTGTCAGGAATTTTTAGATTTCACATTTTAATTAAAATCTGCACAAAGCCCCAGGAGGGGACGACTCCCAAAAAACCAAAAGTAAACAAAACATTATCTTTAAAATGTCCTCTTTTAAAATATACACACAAAAATAAAATAAGTGGAGGTTTGGCCATTAAAGAGAATTAACTTCCGCTGAGTCACCTCTTCAAGGAGCAGCATGGCCCGAGGCCGCGTGATGCACGGTGGGTCACATCGCGGTTCAGCTCCTGCAAAATCTCAAAGGTTAATTCAATGTCAGCACATTCATTCTTCTATAAATCATCCTTAACGCCTAATTATTTTCCCTCCCTCTCCCTCCCCCCATCGCTGTCAACAGTTAGGTCCTGCAGCCGCCTCGGAACAGTCATGAGTTAACAAGCTCCGGTCTGTGATTAGCTCCCATACGATGAAGCTTGTGGATCATAATGGAATTGGCCACGTTCCACGTTCAACAGGAGCCAGCAGGTGACAAAAGTTGAGGTTGTTCCTCGGGCCTGTGCCAGCTCCTCCACACATTAGAGCCACTGGAGGAGGAATGAATTAATTCCATCGGCTCCACTCGTCACACATCACTATTAATGTGCACGTCTCCGTATTTATAGGCTGTGGTTCAAAGATGACAGGTATATCTCGGTCATAATTTTCAGTTTTGCAGGGTTTATGAAATCCAGTTGATGGATTGTGATCCTGCTGATTTCCAGCTTTCTTTCCAGTCCTTTAGCGCCACGCTGTGGATCAAGCGGGCAGTGCAATCGGGTTGGATTGCCCAACAACCCTTGTGCATGTGGCAGTTCGCTGATTCTCTCCTTTTTCAGAGGCTCATGAAAAGATTTGAATTATTTAAAGCAACACTATGCAACTTATCTTAAAATGTCAGCTTCAATATGAGTTTGAAGTTTGAGTGAGTGTGAATATGGAGAATCTTTCCTCTTTCACTCCCTGAACGTCTGTTCTATGTAACTTTGGTGAGTGGGTTCGAGTGTGGAACTGACTATTAGTCTCAGAATCAGGTCCAGCAGGTTGAAGAGTGAAACTGAACTGTAGATCAGTTAAAAAGACTCAGAAGTTATTCAAAACCAGAGTTTATCTCCAATATTCAGGAGGAAACTTTTAAAATATGAAGAATTCGAAACAGAGTTTGGTGGATTTGTTACCGCGGCAGCTCTTCTGGTTCAGGAAGCCGGGGATCATGGGTAATATCCACCTTTCAGAGGGGTGGATTGTGATCATGGTTACATAGTGTTGCTTTAAGGTTCCCTTGTGTTGTAGAAAGGTTTGTTATTTGTCTTTTGTATTTATCTTCTGTGATGCGACATAGTTTTATCATAGTGGCTGGTGTTTAGAATTAGAAGAGTTATTAGGAATAACCAAATCTTGTAAGATTTAATGTCTTTATTCATCAAGTTACCACAAAAACTAAGAGAAGAAGAGTCTATGTGCAGGTGAAACGTTCAAAATCACTGTCAGGCCTCTGGATGGGTTTTTACAGCCCTGTTTAAATAAACCTACCAAACTGATACTTTAGTTAAAGTCTCTCCTTCACACTGTACCTGCCTCATCTCCTCCTTAAATCTGCCACGACTGTTGTTTCAATCAATCACACGCAGTATAAATATGATGCCGCCAGTCCCACTGAAGCTGCTGTAAATCTCCAGCAATCCATCATCCACAGCGAATTAATCACAGACAAGGTGGCGTCGACGTTCTGTAGCTCCACAGAACAGGGACCCCTCTGAGATAATCACTTTTTCATTACCAGCAAAGTGATGTGTGACAGATTCAGATGTGGATGTGACGGTTTAAGACCAGAGACAGATGCGTGTGGAGCTCCACTTTGGTTTGTGCGTCTTTACAAATCCACTGCCTGATGCAGTTTGTTGGGTTGAAGGACAGAAAGGCCTCGAACGACTAATTAGATGGATAATAGTGAAGTGTTGACCCTCTTTAAATACTGATTCAATTAAACCTGAGAACTATTTTAATTTCCAATCTTATTATGGATTCTTTGACATCTGACAAAATGGTGCTGATCCAAATAAGCGAGCAACAGCATTTTAGAAAATCTTTAATTTAAACAGGTTAGAGTTTAGGTTTAGAGTTACTCATTTTTAAAGGGTAAAAGGGTAAATACAAATCATAGCAGTAGCATTGAAGACTGATTTGTGATCTATGAGAAACTGTGTGGCTGGAAACGTTCATTTATTGGATCGTTTTCTTTCTCCCTGACAGTTAAACTGCTGAATCTACATGAGACGATGTGGTTTACGTTTTGCTTTACGTTTGCTTCCATCTCCCTTGAGACTCAGTGACGCCGGCCTGGCTGAGTTTTCATGCTGCAGCAAAAATTACGTCTGTTTGCATTAAACAGACTAAACTCAAGGAGCCCCCCCCCCCCTTCATGAATCATGTATGTTGGGTTAAGTGTCGAGATTTAACGCCGGTGAAGTCGCTGGCTGAGATCTGTTGTTTTTGAGTAATGGACTTTAAATCAACTGTGTTTATACAGCACTTCACCTCTCAAAGTGTTTTATTGTACAAGTCGCAGTCACACACACATTTATACAGTGCTTATATACAGTGACCATTCATACGCAATTAGGAGTTAGGTATTTTGCACTTTGGAGGAGCCAGGAATCGAACCACCGACCCTCTAGTTAGTTGACGACCCACCCTACCTCTAGAACCACATTAGCCCCAGTTGTCTTTTTGAATAACGCTGACAGAGCATGTGAAGTTTGACCTGACACTGCCATCTAGTGGTGTGATCTATGCCGTCGACATGTTCAATGACAAAGCAAACTTCAGTAACAATCAATGAAATTAAAGACGATGATACATCCGGCATTTCTTTAATAAACATTTGCCAAAGAAGGAAGGAGGGGGAGGGGGGGAGAATCGTTTTAGTACAAAAAAAAAAAGAAAAAGAAGACAGTTTCCTTGTTGAACTCTGGTTACGTTTGTGTGTTCTGCTCATGATTTTACAACTACTGGCAAAAAGGCAAGTGGAATTTAAAGTGAAAACAGCCTTTCTCCGTTAGGTCTGATTCGCTGCAGTAGTCCCAAGTGCTTCCAGTCTCTCTGGATCTAACAGTCCTGCCCCTCAAACTGCTCCCCCCCCCCACCCCATCAGCTGAGCCACCACCGCGTCAACGTAATAATGGTCATTAAGAGAGGACACTACGTTACTGGTCATATTCCTAATTGTTCAGGGAGAGCAGATGATCCATTTCATAGCTAAAATAGTTTCCGCCTACTTCAGTCAGTAGTGCAAAACATTAATACTAGTCTGCCCTGGAGTAATTACAGACAGGCCATGGTAGAGATTTAAAATTCACCCGCCTGATCTTAAATGTACACTCAAAATAGGTAAAAGTTTAATTTAAAAGACAGCAGAATAGATTACAAAACAATATGAAAATGGTATGAGCAAGAAAAGCTCCTCGGGTGTCGTTCAACTGTCCTCCTGCAACGTACTCCACACTGGGGAGGAATACAATGCCTAACACAGACTTTAAGTTATTACAAACTGAGTGTGCATGTCCAGGTCTGGCCTGAGACATAGTCATAGAGCCTTTTGTCCACTGTCACTAATCTGCCATTTCACATTTCCAGTCATTCAGTACGGCAGTCCTCGTCCTCTGATAGTTGCTGTTGAGTTCACATGTGGGACGTAGCCATGGGGTAGTGGTGGAGCCCCGAGCTGAGAAGGGGAGCCCCAGGCTTGTCCCGGCACTGGGATGGGTGGAGGAGGTACGCCGTCCTTTCTAGCCATGGCGTGGTTGTACATGTGGATGGCTCCGGGGTTGGGTTGACCCTCCACAGACAAGGGGCTGTGATTGTACTCGAAGCGGTGGTCCTTGTCCCCGGTGAAGACCATGCTGCTGGCTCTGCCACCTGGGGGGAAGGGGTCTGGGTGGGCCGGGGCTAGAACCCCCACAGCAGACGAGCCCCCGGCCTGGCCAGGTCCACTGAACACATCTCTCAGAGCGTGAGGGGGCATGCCCCCGCCCATCATGTGACCCATAAAGCTGTCCCCAAACCCTGCAGGCGTGAAGGATGGAGGTGGTGGGTGGCTGTACTCGCCCCCATATCCAGGTCCTTCTGCAGGAGGGAGAGGGGGGTAGTCCTGCTCTGGAGGTCTCCCACCATCACCTCCACCTGCGATGGGGGGAGCGTGGCCGATCTTGGGCTCAGGTGGCGGCTGCCGGTAGTCCAGGTCAGCATGTGGAGGTGGTTCTGGAGGCTCAGGTGGTCTCTGGTCCGGGGGCAGGATGGACATCCCACCAACCTCAGACACTAGAGAACAAAATTAGAATATCAGATATTGCAATGTCAATTCTTTGATTTATATCTTCTTCCTTAAGCTTGTGTTCCTGCAATTGAATTTCTCTGATTCTTATAATAAATCATTTGGAAAAAGTCAATTTCCACAATAATTTTAACTGACAAGATCCTTCTGGTGATGTATTTTACTGGTTTCATTCTTACTTGACGTACTCCATCTGTCAACCATCTGCTTTCATTATACATGATTTCATCTGGTTTATCTGTGTCCAGTCATGGACATGTGGTTAAAAACTTCTTAAAATGGCTTTCAGGACCCAGAGCAGAAAGAAAAGTTGCACTTTGCATTCAGCTGTCTCACTGAACATGTTTAACAGATGAGGTTACCTGGAGAGACCGGGCTGGGCTCTGGAGGTTGTTTGACCTCTGGAGGTAGCGGAACTCCTCCCTGTGCAGCTCCTGCAGAGTTTGTGATCTCTGCTCCTTCTCCGGCATCCCCTGCCTCCTGCCTTTGAGCCTGCTGGACTTTGAGGAGTTGAGTCAGCAGCATCGTCATGGCCGTCTGGGTGGCGGCCGAAGCTTCTCCTTCTGGAATGCCAGACGGTGCGGTCATGGGGGGTGAAGGGGGCTTGGGCATCGGGGGTGTGCGGGGCACTCCTGCAGGAGCAGCGGGCTGGGGAGGCTTAACAGGTGTAGATTGAGCAGGAGGCTCCGCGGGGTCGGTGGGGCCCAGGGCTTTGGAGAGCTGATGTAACGTCTCCTGGTTGACCTTTGTGCTCATGGACTGGACAAACTGGGCCGTGTTCGTGCTCTTGGGATGGCCGAGGAAGTTCAGGAGGACCGCCAGTTGCTCCTGCGTCAACTGGGAGGTTGGACCCTTTGGATCTGTAAGAAAAAATAAACACTAAGGTTCATTCTTAACCTTTGGGACAAATACTGCAAATCCAGGGTTCATTTCTTGAGCTTTCAATTTTAACTGGGATTTGACGGAAAACTTTACCTCAAACATACTTAAATGTTTATTCCCAAGCACCCTTCATACAGGTTAGTGTGACTCAAAGCTATAATAAGACAAATATAAATGATAGTCAGACTCACCAAGCAGAGCAGAAGCAGCTGCAATGGGAGGTTTGGCGCCGCCGGGAGGAGGGAAGCCCTGGGGGGTGTTGCTGCGGCTGTCGTCAAGGCCAAGCTCTTTGCGTGGCGCCTTAGGGGCCGCCAGTTCCTCCGGCATCTGCTTCTGTCGCCGACGTTTCTTACTCCACAGCTCATGACAGTCCTGCCACAGTGGAAGGCTGCAGAAATGGAGATGTTAACATGGTGAGATCATGTGAAGCATTTTGTCATCTTGGTTGTAGAATTAACATGAACAGAAACATACTCTGGCGGGGGCATCTTATCTGGGTCGACGTCCTTGAGGAATTCGCTGCCCAAAGCTTGTTCGGCCGTGCAGCGTCTGCTGGGGTCCAGGTTTAACATGTGGTCGAACAGATCCAGGGCAGACATCGGGATGCTGAACAACAGAAGCACAAGGTCACAGTCAGACGCGCTGCTGGAAGGCTCAAGCCATAAATATGATCATGGACAGTGACTTACAAAGCAAACTCCTCTCGTAGCCGCCGCCTGTACTGTTTCTTTGGTTTCATGGTGTTGAAGAAGGGAAGCTTTATTACATCGGGCCACACTGCAGGACAGGGGCTGCCACATATCCGACTGGAAGAAGAAGAAACACGAAATTACAAGAAATTAACTGGTTACAGCAGAATACAACGTGTGGACACAGCATCAAAGAATAACTGGCAACACCCAGAGAACTGGAAACACTTGATTCATTGTGGTTCCGTTTGGTGCGTCACTATATGGGAACGAGCCAAAGTCAAAACTAAAGTGTTAACATTTTTACCAGTTTCACCACAAACTTACCTGATAAGCTCCAACTGGGCGAGCTCCTGGTTCGCTTGGAAAATGGGCTTCTTTGTGAACAGTTCTCCCAGAATGCATCTGTGACAGACAAAACCAGATAACTCATGATTATGAGAACAAAACCCTATGACACTCTGACAGAGATAAGCGAGTCACATATGTAAACTGAAGTCCTTATCAGTCCTGCCCTTACCCGCAGCTCCAAACATCAATGGCAGGCGTGTACCTCTCTTCTCCCAGGAGCAGCTCTGGGGGTCGGTACCATAGTGTGATCACTTTGTTCGTGTAAGGTCGACTGAAAAGGAGAATATGGTTTATTATTCATTCACATACAAGGACAAGAACGTTTGATGAGTGCATCTAATAAGAATATCAGAGGCTCACCTTTCTTCAGAGTTATACAGCCGAGCGAGACCAAAGTCTGCGAGCTTTATTTGACCTCTGATTAGGGAGAGAGCGGAAAAAACACTTGTTAAATCCAGCTGAAAAAACACATTTGAAAATATAACCAAGCTTAGAAAGGATGTTCATTGAGTTTAAGTGAGATCCCAAAGACCTACTTGTTGTTGAGCAGAATATTGGAGCACTTGATGTCTCTGTGCAGGAAGTTCTTCTTGTGGCAGTAATCGAGACCCTCCAGCAACTGTCTCATGAAAGACTTGATGTGGCTCTCGTTGAAATGAACCAGGCCCGACTCAAGCAAACCCATCAGGTCGTGGTCCATGTATTCGAAAACAAGATAGAAAGCCCCTGAGGTGGCAGGGAAAAGAAGATTTAGTCATTAAAAGAGAACACAGAGAAATCTGTTGTGTGGCAGAATCAGCTACTACACGGAAGTTTACCTTTATCATTTTTGAAATCTAGAGCGTCCTCCTTGTCTGTGACGATCTCCTTCATGTTTATGATGCTCTTGTGGTTGAGTTGTCGCAGAATTTTAATCTCTCTGATGGCCGTGATTGGGAAGCCCTCTTTCTCATTGTCCAGTCGAACTTTCTTCAAAGCCACCATCTCAGCTGTAAAACAGAGGAAAGAACGGCCCTTCAAAACTAGATCATGAGCTAATCGCCACTTGCAACAGTTTGTTGAAGTTCCAACACACTTACCAGTGTCTTTGTCTTTAGCTTTGTACACCTGTCCATAGGTGCCTTCCCCTGTGATTCCGATGATCTCAAACTTGTCCACGCAGCGTTTGCCCCAATCTATCTCTGTCTCCTTAATCTCACCGTATCTTGGGCCGCAAATTCTGTGAAGTTCAGGAAAATACACGCAACAGTGAATACAGTAGCAAAGGAAAAGCGGATCGAGCACTAAATGCAACCTAACGTACTTAGGTCTTCGGCGAAGTGTTAGAGACTTTTTGTCATCGAATGGGCTGTGAGGGGAGGACGTGCCACCGGGAAGTTCAGGGGGGAGAGGCAAGTCGGTCAGAAGTGGGCGAGCCTTTCTCTCCGACTTTTTCTTCCCTGAGAGCAAGCTGTCCTTCAAGCTGATAAAGAGAGAATAAAGAAGAAACAGAGAGATTAGGTCTACGCAATTAAATGTGTAAACATTCAGACAGATTCAAGGTCAATCGACCCAACACACACATACACATATATACATACCCCTCTCCTTTGACAATATGCTCAAGAACTGTTGGGGGCAGCGGTAGTGACGACAGAGTAGAGATGAGTGGACCCGGGGCTCGTTCCTTGTCTTTGCTCTGTCCAGGTGCTGGTGCTTTCCTCTTGTCCCGATGTACAGAGTCATCCTTCCCCTTTCCTTCTCTGTCCCTGCTGAGGTCGCCGGTCTTCCTGGCTGACCTGTCAGCGGGAGACTGCGGCTGGTTGGTCGTTGGCGTCCTGGGGCCCTTCTCTGGTTGAGGTGGAGAGGGAGGGCGGCCCTTCCTGGAAGCGTGATTCAACTTCGGACTCGGTTGGTGAGCAGATGAGGGAACCTTGGTTGGAGTAGATGTGTTGCTGGAGTTCTTGGCTTTGGCAGCAGCTTCAGCAGCCTTCACCTTTTTCTGCTTACTGAGTTCAGCAGCGAGACTGGTTTTGAAGGTGATCGTGCTTGGCGACAGGCTGGAGGGGCGGCTGCGGGAGCGGGAGTGGCGGTGGCGGCTGCGGGAACGTGAATGCCTTGTGGATGAATATGGACTTCTGCTACGTGACCGTGCAGATCGCCTGGGGAAAAAGGACATGGACATAGTTTTTTGCATATTCTGCTTCTACATTACAAACATTTCTACATGACTAACTTATCTAGTTGATTGAAAGTTTAGATATAAGTTATTCTAGCCAGTTACGTAAGTTTTTTTATCTCACTTAATGGACTGGATGGTCAATGGCTTTGGGAATGGCTTTGGGAGTGCAAATATTGAAAGAAAACGAGAGTTTAATGTATAACTATGGTTCTTTCCATTGTACAACAATTTCAAACAAAATTTACTACTGCTGCTTCACAGGAATGACACAGCCAATCGTCCAGTATATAGAACACCACGTCTTTGCTGAATGTGGTAGAGCCAAGAAGTCACTAAACCAGAAGAACACGAACAACAAACTTTGAAGAACTCACCTGACATCTGGACTTGGGCTCCTGGACTTCCTGTACGGACTTCTTGATCTCCTGCGGTTTCCATAAGGACTTGAACCAAACTCTCCTTGTTCATACGGACTGTGTCGGCCATAACTTGGTGACCTTCGCCAGTTCGCTGGGCTCGCGGGGGATCGCTTCTTTTTGTTGCTGGAGTATGAACTGGGTGACTTCTGTATCCCATAAGCCCCATACGCATCTGAGTCCCGGTTGTAATATGTTGAACTGGGAGAGACTCTCTTGCTCCCATAAGTTGGACTTCTTCTAGACGTCGGCTGGTTGTAACCACCAGGAGACTGGTAGCTATACGGGTTTGACGTCCCATAGGAACTTTCAGTTTTAAAACCAGGACTTCTCCTGTACGGCCTGAGGTCTTCACGGTCATCTCTGTAAGATTGTGGAGCTTCTCTGTACGCAGACGGCGGCTCTTTATCGGATCTTGTTTTACTTCTCTGCCTCTTTGAATCCTTTTTCTCTGCAGACTGTGAGGGCTGAGGTGCAGATGTCCTTTTACCGTTTCTGTCACTGCTCCTCGTCGTGTCTCTGAGGTTCTTGGTGCCGCTGAGGCCAGCTCCACTCCGAGCCTTGGAGGAGTCTCTCTCCCGGCTCGGGCGGTCTTTTTTCTTCCCTGACTCCTTCTCCTGCTTGCTCCTCTCGGATGCTCCTCTCGTCGGTTCGTCCTTGCTGAGGGTCACCGCCTCCCGGTTCCTCGCCTTTCTCCTGTTCGGGGAAGCCGGTCCGTTGCTCTCGCCGAAGTCGCTGAGTCGGTCCACGGAGAGCCGGTCTGCGCGGGGGTCAAGTTTGGGAGAGGGGCTCCCGGAGAACCGCTCGGACTGGGAGCTCACGTCATCGTACTCCACCAGTGTCCGTAGTTCAACCTCTTTGTCGAACGTGCCTTTCCGGTCGTTGCCCTCGGTTGTACCGGTGCTGGACGAGTCTCTGCCCTTGGCCTGCCTGCGTTTCTTTCTCCTGGAAGCCGACGAGCGCCTCTTCTCACGGTGCTTGTCTCGCGGAGCCGCACCGCTCCCCGGTTTGCTCCGCCTGTCCTGCCTGTTAGCATTTCTCTGCGCGGAGGGGCTCCGTCCCCGACCCTCCCGAAGCACGTCCGAGTTAGGCATTAGTCTCCAAAAATAATAAACGTCACGCGGAGAATAATCTTTAAATTAAGTACTTTCCCCTAAACTATGTCTCTCGTTGCGTCGCGGAACAAAACATTGGGCTAGCTCCGTAACAGGCTAGTTAGCTGAAGCTACAGCTATTTCACAATTAAGACAGCCAGCCAGCTAGCTTAGTCACAGGCTTATCATTAGCATTACGAAGCTAGCAGGGGCTAGGGTCCAAATAAAGTGAGTAACTCCAGACGGTAGTTAACGACACTCGGTGCCGACGGGTCCCGTCACACGCAGTCCACGACACGAAGCTTACTTATGGAGCCAGTCGACACTCAGCCATTGTGCTCCAGGACGGACATCTCCCAGATACGCTAGCTAATGCTAGTCGGTTTAGCCAGCTAGCCTCCACTAGCTTGTGTCCAGCTACACATTCCAATCCGCGGTGAAAGCGCAGAGCTGCGGCACACTTAGGATCCGCTTGCCCTGGAAGTGTCGCGGTGCATGAACGCGGGCGAATCCGTCCACGGCGCGGAGTTAGCGGGGGAGGAACAAACTCCTGCTCTCAAACTTCTGGTCGCCTTCCATCACACTGAGCAACGAGGAAGTGGACAACACGCGAGTTGAAGCCGCCGCCGCTAGCCCCGCTAGCGACCTAGCACCGTTAGCTTTCTTTTCTCCTTGCGTGGAGTTCGAGGCGACTACAACAACGTCATTCAAAAAAACACGTCCGCCTCCCCGCGCGTCCCGCCGAGTCTCAGCCCGCTGCGACAAGCGCATAGTCCGGGAGCCGCGCTCGTCTCTCCGCGTGGAACCGCTCGACAATCGCCGGAGTTTATTCCCACAAATGAAAAGTGTGTTCGCAGTGAAGCTAACAGCGCAGCTCGCAGGCCCGCACCGCGTTAAAACTACAAGTCCCGTGAGTCCCCGCGAGCCAATCACACGCGGCTGCGTCATCGGCGCCGGGCCCACGTCACCGCCAACGGAAACCCCTTCCTCCTACACGTCAGTTCCACCAGTTTATGGTTCATAACGTTTATATCATGGAATTTTATATATGGTTTATAAACAGGAATTACATTTAAATAATAATATAGAAATTAATGTTTGTGTTTCAAGTTTTACTGATGTTTACAAGGAACCAAATTACATCTCAAATTCTTTTAATATTAAAATAAAATTAGCTTTTTACCACAAACTAAAGACTGACAATATGAAGTGATTGAAAAAATAAATCTAAAAAAATTGTGTTTTTGTTTTTTGTTTAAGGATTTGCTGATGTTGATTTTCTTTTAGAAAAGTAGCCAAATTAAACCTTACATTTAAAAAAAAAAGTAAAACTGTTGATAGTAAGTCAAAGTAAGTTTGGAAAAATAAGCTTCAATAATTATGTTTATGTTTCAGGATTTGTTGATGTTGACATCAACTTTATGTAAAAAAGAAACCACTCCTCAATTTTTCTAAATAAATCTTGAGTTGTCATTTCTAACATTATCAACATAAATTTGAAGCTTTCTGTGAAAGATGTCTTGATAAATTTTAGTTTTATATACCCAAAATCATCAAGCCTTCAGAGGACCTTGTACATGGAGAACAAAGACTCGGTGTGGATGTGGGCTGTGAAAACATATCATGGTGCAACAAGGTCAATTTAGCAATGTCATGTTCTGCATTAATTAACTAATGAAAATAACAGTGCAATGATTCACGACAAATCTTCGCACAAAAAAAGAAGAGACGTATGGAAAATGTTATTAGTAATATCCACTTTATTTGCCATTTCCAAATAACTCACAAAAAATGAATTGAAATGTAAGCGTCACCTCTTGCATTCACAAACAGCTACATTAGTGGTTATGTTTAAAATAAGTAAACATGAAGGAAACATTTCACCGATGGCATACGTACAACCATCCAATCAAAAATACATAGATATCCATTTATTTTGAACCCCAAGGGTATTTATATAAAAGGCAAAAGCAAGTTGTTTGAATACCCGGTCGGCCAATCTGCTCGTAGCTTTCACACAAACATCTGTTTCAGGATCCAGTTGGAAATATTTGGGCCATCAAGCCTATTAAAGTATTCATGAAGAGAAACGAATAAAGAAGGATGATGAATCATGTTTGCGTCTGAAGAAAAACAATAAAACGGATGAGATGCCGTTGAAGCCAATGTTGGAGTAAGCGAGCACTATGGTGGTTACTTTGAGTGAAGTAGCTTCTTAACGATGTAGACACACAGCACTTAAATGTAATGGGCATAAGCTCAGCAAGGAACGTCACAACAGGCTGTGATCCTGACATTGTGTGTTTGTTTTTTGTGCCTGTTACATTAACTATCAGGGGTGATTCGGTCATGGTACTGGGGGGTTAGCCCTTAAAATATCTTAAACGACTTTCCAAACATTCTGGTGCCACGGGTTCCGGATATTTTGGGCTCAGGTTGGTCTCACGTATCCAGTCTCAGCCTCTAAAACTCTTTCAACGGTGTGCTTTTCAGTAAGTATGAAACCCCAGACATTCCTGCACATCTATCTTTTTACACAACTAACACACAGACATATATTATAAAAACAAAGCCTTCAATCTTTAGCGTTAGACTCTTTAGCGTTCATCTACTGCCTCATGAAATCATTTGAAACAGTTTTCTGCTTCACATTCTTCTGCACGCGTCACAACTTTTGGAGGATTTTTTCCTCAGCCAAGGACGTTGTGTGTTCAACCCTGTTTGTCGGGTTTGTTCGTCAGCAGGATTACACAACTTAACAGATTTCTATAAAACTCAATGAAGGGGATGAAACATGGGTCAAAAAGGACTCATAACATTTTGGGGGCAGATCCATATTGAACATTGTGAGATCAGGCATATTTAGGGGCCTGATATGCATGAGTGTGTGCAATTTGGTGCAGCTCTACCGAGTGCCAACTTCTAAGCTGTGGTCACACCTAACAGCATTCAAGTGCTTCTACTGCACCCAGTCTCACTAAAAGCAGTTTGCAGACACAGATCTTCTCTTTATCCACTTGGAAATCACAACAATATTTTTTTGCATAGACTCTAGTGTTGGGCATCCTACTGATTGCCAAAGTCATTAAATGAAAATGTACAGCTCTTGCTGCCGGCTATGAACACACACACACACACACACACACACACAAAAACACACATTCTACTCTTGCGTTAATGACCCTGAAATGGATCAGAGTGAAATGCGGAGGGAAATAAAAATCTGAAAAGTGGTTGGACTTTCATAAAGTATTAAAAAGAGTAAAATAAGTTACTTTAAATAAGTCAGAAGAAAACAAAGCATGGCTCAGTAATAAAAGAATTAAGGGGCAGATTTCATGGTGTGATTTGGTCTCTGTAATTTCAATGTAAAACCTGCATCGTGTTCTCATTTGGCCAATTCTTACACTGCATTCACCTGCACCTTCTTCTATACGAGCAAGAACATCAGGTATCTCTCTAAGATGTCACAACAGCATTGTAACACAGGGGAGACTTGCACAAAAGGTAAACAAAACAGAGCTTCGATGAACTCTGCACATCATCGGCAGCCTAAGATTTACAGGCAAACAGGATGAGCATGTTGGGATTATTCACATTCACAATGGACAGAGAGGCAACAGTGATGCACTGTACATGAATTACTAAAGCCCTCGCAACCTCACATTTCTTTCCCTGGTCACTTCCACTGAAACTCCTTTAACCTTTGCCTGTCTGATTCACAAAGATGTTTTTTTTTGCAGAAACACTGCAGTGCTTACTTCTGATGCTCTCCACAGCAAGCTGTCGTTCACTTCAATTAAAAAGTGGGCACTTGTTTGTACTATCGAGCGTATTTCTTTGGTGACTGAAAGGACATGTACCACTTTCCTTCCATCATGCCTGCATTCTGTTTTGACATTAATTTATTCCCACTTTAGTCCCAATTACAATAAATACATTTAGATTAACATGCAGGGAATTAAAAGTCGGAGCCAGGAAGCTGTAAAAATGTATCTTAACGTGTCTGAAGGCCATTTCTTTTCCTGAACATGTGTTGAAGACGGCATGTTAAAGGATGTAGTGTTATGGAGTCACCGTTTATCAGAGCACCAGGGATTCCGTAAATGCTAAGAAAGGCGATGAACGCCATTAGCCACGTGAGGTAAAACATTTTGAAATGTTAGAATTGAAGAAATTTCAAGTGTTGTAAAATCCCTCACAGATTGTAGGGTTACGATGATGTTTGTGCATTTTTATAAGACTCAAAGTGACTGGGCGGGGGGGGGGACATTAGTGCGCTTGTCTTACATTGGTTGATAAGAAAGAAAAACTTTAGACTTTAAAAAAATAAGTGTTGGCAACTAAACCACAGAGTAAAACTGAAGTGTGAAAACCACAAATGGGAACGGCATGAAATTTCAGAAATGATCTTTCAATTAAAACGCTTCCAGGATTTCCCAGTGCAATGTACATTTCCTAAGTGGCACTTGAACTTCGGTTAACACTTCCTACCAAAGACTGTGGACTAGTTATATGAAGTGGGATTTTCCAGTAGAGCTCCAGTTATATTTTCCCCTCATTTAAACCTCAGCTCTGACACTTTTCATTTAATCTTTCCACCTGAACCCGCACTGCACAGCTGTCTGAATATATTATACACATCAAACTTTACAATGAAAGGTTGTGTAACATTTCAGAGCTTAGCCTCCTGTCAAACGTAGGCCTAAATTAAAACACCATCCATTTATAACACTCTGTTATGTGGTCAGAGTAAGAGAGAGAGAGAGTACATAAGTTATTTGTAGTGTCAGCACATAAAAAGTTAGAGCTATAAATGGTGTATGACGTGCCACCTTACTACTCCCTGACACACGGTCAGATGTCCTGTTAGCCAGGAACGGAAAGTCATGGTCAGGTATGGGCACAAAGTAAATGTAAAAGTCTGAGAAATGTGTATGTACACAAGCAGTGACCCTGCTCTCTTTTACCACTATAAAATACAGCATCTCTCTCGAATTCTCTTGGCCAAACTTTTACTTTTCTTCTTCCCGTTCTTCTCTTTGCTGTCCTCCATTTTCCTCGCCCGGATCTCTCTCATCAGGTCAAAGAACACCTATAAAGAAAAGTAAAGGGCTCATATTTCTCTGCTGCGTATGAACCAAGTCAAGTTTTGCCAAGTCAAGTCTTATCTTTTGCTGATCGGACTAACCTTGTCCACATTGGCACGGGTTTTGGCAGAAGTCTCCACGTAGCACACGCCCCACTGCTCGGCACGTGCCTTCGCCTCGTCTGCACTAACCTGCCGTCGGTCGTCCAAGTCGGATTTATTACCAACCAAGAGAAAGGGCACGTTCTCGTCCTCTTTCACTCGCAGAATCTGCTCTCTGTAAAACAGGAAATGCCATTCAGCCGTGAATTATGCAAATAAACAAACTACTGACTTACAGCATTATGTCTGTCACGGAAGGAAAGGTTCCAGATTTTACCCGTCTGCTGCTTTGTTTATGTATTTGTCAGCAGGATTACGCAAAAAACTACTGGAGGGATTTCCACGTAACTTGGAAGAATTGGATATGGGACAAGAAAGAGCCCAGTAAATTTGGGGATAGATCCAGGAATGTATTTCACTTTCATTAGGATTGTGAGATATGGTATTTTCTGGCGTTTTCATAAATTACCCAGGTCATAATTCTGGGATTTTTTTTTACCTGAAATCTACTGTTGCTGCGAACGATTCCAGTTCTGTGATGGAAAATACACAGAGGAAACCCTCCCCGCTGCGGAAGTAGTTATCCCTGATGGCTGCGTAGTCCTCTTGCCCAGCTGTGTCAAGGATGTCAATCTGTACCTCCTCCCCGTCCAGCACCACTTTCTTCCTGTAACTGTCGGCTTTGGTCGGCTCGTAGTCTTCAACAAACTAGGAGGCAGGGGAGAAAGGGATCATTACACAACAACGTTTGCACCTCAAAAACCTTGATGAATTTTAGCTTGACAGCTGTGGTTTAAGTTGCTCACCTCATCATACATGAACTGGAGGGTTAGGGCCGATTTCCCCACTCCTCCGCTGCCCACCATAATCACTTTGTGGAGGGCTAGAGAGTTCTGCCCCTTCGGCTTAGCAGCTGCCATGGCTCTGTGTGCGGAGAGGTCTGACTGTGGAAGGGAGAGAGCTAAGGTGGAGGGAAGGATTGTGAAATGAAGAGGGGGAAAATCAGTCTGGACGGCAGCTGCAACAAAGAGCTGAATGATAAAGTCCTGGGGAGACAGAAAAGGGAAAAGAGAGAAAATATTCACAACATGTTTCATCATCACCTCTGGGGCTTTAGATCCCAGTTCTGCAGTTAGAATGCAAAGTCATCACTGTGTCTCAAAGCAATAAATCCCAAAGCAATAAAATGTTTAATCAGGAGAAACAGTCATTACACTGCAAATGTAGAGCAGGGGATTGTTCTCTGTGCCTTTTTTATGACAAATACTGAAGGATAATGATACAATTTAAACTGCTTTATAATCTGTATTTTCCATTATCATTCCTTCCCTGCAGAATCATTACAACATGTCCCATAAAGCTGCTTTAAGACAAGCACTGAAGTCCAGACATTTTCCAGAGGGGCCGTATGTGAGAAAGCAAATGTCCGAGGCACTCAACGTTTTCTGGAACTTTTCACAACAGTCCCCTAATAAATTGTGTGTAAAACGTGCAAACCCATGTGAGAATACAGCAAGAAAATGGCTGGAAAATTCAGCGTGAGCAAGTGGGCGTGTCAATAACATTTCGAACATGCGATGGACACACGAATAAAACGTAGAAGACAAAGATGTCAGCTTGGAAAGACGATGAGATTCAAGAGCTTTAAGTGATAAAAGGTCCTACGCAGTGTTGATGTGCTGGAAACAGAAACACATTTATACGTCATGTCCTGTCTCCTGCTGCTCAAACCAGGCGCCACCCCTGAATGTTAGGGACCTTTTCCTGTTGTTGTGAATGCGTCTGACTTCATATGTGAAAGACAAACTCCAGAAAATGTCCAGAGTTCATGTCTGAAAACGGCTTTAATGTAATAGTAGTGAACACTGTTCCTCTCCTTTGTTCTAAGATGGCAAGGTGTGGGACATCTTTTGAGGAAACCTAATAAGATGGAACAGATCAGCAAAAACTACAAATTCCACCAAGCCGAAGGGGAACCTGTGGAGGCCATTTAGCAAAGAAATAAACCTTTTCTGGCTGGTTTTCCAAACTCTTTGTGTATAAAATCTGACATGTGCCACATGGATTTAGTGATCCAGACAATAACATGATGTCCAGACATGTGTGTGTTCATGTCTTTCTACAATCACAAATGTAGGTTTACAGCCAACAGGGTCTGGACACTGAAAGTCAATGTTATGATTTAGCACGGAAGTAATGTTCTTTTAATTTAACCAATGAAACGTCCACAGTATGTACGTCTGTTAATAAATAATAGAATCAGAATCAGGTTTTATTGCCAAGCAAGTTTACACATAGATGGGATTTGCTGTAGTGTATTTGTGCAAGTATAGATATAAAAAAAAATGAAATATAAATCAATACTTTAAGCACCAGAGGAGGGATAAACACAAGAGACTGGATTGTGCAAAGTATGTAATAGTATGTTTACCCGTATTTACCCATGTGTGACAAGTGCAAGAACGTGTACAAATAATACATTTCTATACGAAGTTGCATGATTGAGATAATAAAATAACATCAATATCAATAACAGGAATTTAGTAGAAAATAAACTGTGTCATCATCATCATCATCATCACAACCTGAACACACTCATCAGCGGATCGTTATCTGGCAACTCACTGCTAACTAATGCTAATGAAACACAACGTCGAGGCAGCAGTGAGATGGGGAACAGACATAAAAACATAAAACATAAATATCAAGGCACACAACCATTTAAATAACCACCCGTTAGCCGCCGGTTTGACAGGTTAGCCACCTCGGGCGCTGCTAGCCAACAAGCTAACTAACTCACTAACCCACCGGGCAGGTTTTAGCATCTGCGGAAGTTCCCCGTGAAGGAAGCGACTCGTTAAATATAAATACATAAATCCCTCTTGCTCCACAGGAGGAAACTCAGCTGAGCTCCTTCTTAGCTAGCCGGCTAGCTGGGGTGCACACACACACACACACACAAACACACACACACATACATATACATACATACGCATAAGCGTGAAAAGGAGCTAACAAGCAGCTAATAACAACTAAACGATGCGGACGTGACCCAACAACAACATATGTGAGTCTGTGCATGTGTGTGTGTCTGTGTGTGTGAGTGTGTGTATCATCACGTACCGGTAAATGTGACCGCGTTCACCTCCACCAAGCGTCTGACGAGGGCTGAACCACGGTGGCGAACTGGGGAGACTCCGGCTAGTGGCTCGTTAGCTCATGGTTAGCTCCCGTGCTACCTGAGTTAGCAGCAGACTGGGCAGCCCCGCACGTCCTGCGGGCTCGGATCCGGTCGGTGGCAACGCCCGCCCGCATGGGAGAACCGCACCTTGGCTGTCTGTGTGACTGCATCATGGCTTTTTATTGTTATTCAAACTCGGCGGCAGATTGTTGTTTGAATCATCGCTGCACAAAACAATAGAGATTACGAGCAGATTGTGGAAGGAGATAATTGATTAATTGGTTAATCTGCGTTTAAGTGTTGTCACGTTTGTTCAGGTGGAGAGTCTCTGTCCAGACGAGCCAGGTAATGTTGGTTTGCTCCATCACAAACACGATAAACACATCAAAACTCAGAAGTGACTGTTTGGTTTAATTTGAACACATGTTCTCCAACAGTAAAAGTGTCCCTTGATTAAAGAAATGAGTGTTGAACATGTTTGTTTTCTACAGAGATGAAAGGAAAATCCATGATTTCTAAACTGCGATTGAAGTTTGCAGGGAGGTCCTGGAATGACACATTCCAGCTGGTTCGAAGATGCATGGTGAGACAAACATTTCACTCATGGTCTCTAATACTTCACTCATATCATTTTAGAGATCACCCCAAATCCTCATCTACACGATTATATCCCCCCTAATCTGGAGGAAATGGTGATAATCCCAGTTATTGGACTGGTTTCTGGGTGACTTCAGTGATGATGTGCTGTGAGTCAGGGACTGGTGTGTGAGTGTGTGTGTGTGGTGAATGAGATCATCTGTCCTGGAACACACGCCTCTTTGTCGTTTGATCAGCAGTCAATTCACTTCTTGTCAACCTCATGACACATAAACGTGCAGGAAACCTGTAGAAACAAGAAACCATACAAAGTTACTTGACTGGTTTGAAGTCTCATTTATGAAATGAAGCTTATTTATGGCCTAAGCCTGATGTGGCCTCTTGTTCAGAATGACGTTTATTATTTGTTGGTTTCAGTCTCCTCCTTTTTACAATATTGACATTGAGCTCCACTGGTTATCTCTGTCAAAGGGATTGTTTGTCATTAGGTTTATGCAAAAACTACCTAGATTTCCATGAAACTTGAGACATGGGCCAACAAAGAACCCATTCAAATGTAATGGTTCCAGTATTTTGGGATCTTGATGAAAATAATCACACATATTTAGAGGACTGATATGTAGAAGTGCTTGATTGCATTTAATGGGACTGTTGTGGTGGTGGAATGAGCTCTACTGAGTGCTAGTCTAGTTGGAATATGCTCCACTCGTTCGAAGCATAGCTTTAAGAGTCCAAACATGCAAAGCTTCACAGATCCCAGTGTGTTTCCACCCAACAGAAAGTCTGCCAGTTGTTCTTGTAACTTGTTACGTGTGTGCTGAGGCTGTGGAGGAGAGGGTGGGTCAGTTTTCTTTAGATTTGTCTCGGGTGGAGCAGCAGTGTAGATAATACTTTTGGATTAAAACCGAGTGGAGCTTGGCAGAGGTCAGTCTCTGGAGTCTGGTAAAGACACCTGAATATTTGATGCACTGAGGAGATGTGTGGTTCAAAGGTTTAATACATCTGTTGGGTTTTCATTCAGTATCCTGCCTGAACCGTGTGGTGTCTCTCTCTCTCTATAAAGTCTTGATTATACTCTGTAAAGTGGAGCTGTATAAATACAGTTTAATGCTGTTGTAGGACCGGTTTTGCCTCAAACTAATCGCCGAGGGCAGTGCACGTTGTATTGGGACATGCAGGTACACAGACATCGCCGCCTCCCAAAGTGCAAAGCATCCAAATGTCAACACTCCCCTTTGCCACCATGCAGCTTGTGTGTAACGTCATGGCGGGATGGGACCAAAGTCTGTTTACACCAGCATCACATTGACGCACAACTGGTCCATTGTTGTTGTTGTTTTTCTCTTCTTGCCTTTGTCCCCTCATAGGAGAAATCCAGAGATGAATCCAAACCCTGTGAGCCGCTGGTTCGATCGCTGGAACGGCTCCAGGACGAGTTTAACGGTAAATAAACAGAACACTGATTATGCTTTAGTGTCAATATTTCACTTTACCTGAGAGTAAGTCAGGCTCCGTGTGTGTTTTCAGTGTCATCTATGAATACCATGAGGCATCGCCTGGAAATAATAGCCAAACAACAAGGGTAAAGATCTGACTTATCAATATTTGTCTTTTCTCTTATGATATTTGACTTCACGGCACAAACAGATTTATCTCTACTGCTCTTAAAACAACACTATGCAACTTTCTTACCTTAAAATAGTGTGGAACTGACCGATAGTCGTATTGAAATCATTGAAACCAGCGTTTATCTCCAATATTCAGCCACGAAACTTAAAATATCTAAACCGATTTTGGTGGATTTGTTACTCCGCTGGTTCAGGAAACCGGGGATCATTGGTGACATCCACCGTTCAGTTGTGTTTCGGTTTAGTACTCAACACATTTAAACACATTGTTAGTTTGTTTTTTCTCTACATGAAAACCACTTAATCGCTCAGGACACGAAGCCCAACAGAATGAATCGCCACGTGTGGCTGCAGAGTGCGCTGTTGCTCAGCAGAACTTACATGGAGGTCAGCTACAGATTTCATTGATTATCTTCCATACTCCTGCTTCCTGTCTAGAATGGGCTTCCACATCACTGACGCCACGTGCTACCTCACAGCCGACTTATTCTACCTGGAGGTGGTGTTGGTGGCGTGTGGGGGAGTGGAGGAGGTGAAGGTGGCCCCTCAGGGAGCACCCCCTGCTGTAAGTGCTGTGTCCAACAAGCAATTAACATCACTCCCCCTGTTACTCTGTGGGTTAATTAAAGTAAATTGTTTTACAGTCCAGTGAGTCTCTCCTGCAGCTGCTGAGGTAAGAGGCAGAGCGACGGTAAAGTTCAGTCTTGTCTCTAAACTACAGAGATTAATTTGACACAAGCTATTTAAATGAAATGCTTGAATATCCATGCAGGTCAAAGAACTTTGCTGAATTCTCCATGAAGTTATCAAGCCTCTTCACCCAGTACAACATCCCAGGAGACAAGTACGCACTCATCAAACATTTCTATCCTGCATCATTTTGAGCCTCTTGCCACCAAATCCATTTCAATATTTATTTTTTCTTCCAGTGAAACCAAATTAAAACTGTTTGCATCTCTTCAACACCTCGGGAAAGACTTGCAGCAATTATCACATCTGCCAAGGTGAGCAACGTGAAACACAACGGCCTTAAAAACTTCTGCAAATCAGAGCTCTTACTCTGATGGGGGGGGGGAGGCAATTTAAAGACATCAATTTAAATTTTTGCAAGTTGTGATGGGTGTTTTCTCATAAACTTGATGAGTGGTTGAAAAATAATTAGTCAGATTGATCAATAACAAAGTGTAATCATAAGTTTTTTTGTTTTCAGGACACAAAAGGACTGTGACCCCCAGATGGACATGATTAACAATGGAAGGATCGGGTGTCTAATAGCCGGAAAAGATGGTACAGATGCAAAGTATAGAAGTTATCAACACATATGGTATTTACTTATTTGTTCATATTATACATTTTCTCGCTCTAGATTACCCCCTGACCATCGAGTTCTTCATGATGCCGACTGATTTGAAGAAAACTGATTCACGTAAGATGCCAACAAAGCCGACTTTGGTGATAAACGAAATTGTTACCTATAGACCTGAGGCCCATTCCTATGTGAGAGGCTTTTAACAAACAGATTTCCCTATCAAAGCTCTTGTTTTTACAGAAGTAACAGATCCAACCTCAGCTGTCCAGGTCGCCCAGGTGACTGTGGGTGTCAGCGACCTCACTCACAAGCTTCAGATGGCGTCTGTGATCCCGGAGCCTCCACAGCTGGATCCGCAGGGGTAACGTGTCACCGCTTCATCTCCCGCTCGTCAGGATTTCTGTTGGTTTCCCATCCCACAGTGAACGTGAATGTCACTGTCAGTAGTGTTAATGTAGTGAAATGCCTGTGGCAGTTACCCTGTGTTCCTGCCGCTGGATGAGGGGCCACATGAGACGCTGCCTGCCTGCTTCCTCCTCAAGCTGCAGCCGCCCGTACCAATGCTGACATCTTTTGTGAAGAAGCTGAGCCAAATCACAGGTGAGGGATCTTTATTTGAACATGTGATATTAGGCTTTTAGAAGGAGTGGCTCTTATGCAACCCCCCCCCCCCCTTCTCTCCTCTTCTTCCTCTGTGATATTTCCTAGATGTGACTGTGGCAGATGTTGACCTGCAGTGGGCACCATTACCCCAGCATCTGATGAGAGGTTCAGCAAGTGCAAACCACCATGAAGAGACGTTAGATGAGCAGGATACTATTTTTACAGTGGTATGTAGGTTTT
This sequence comes from Hippoglossus hippoglossus, assembly GCF_009819705.1. NCBI lineage: Eukaryota > Metazoa > Chordata > Actinopteri > Pleuronectiformes > Pleuronectidae > Hippoglossus > Hippoglossus hippoglossus. The sequence continues at coordinate 16,322,626 of NC_047170.1, read as the reverse complement.
GTTCGAGAGATCTACACACTTGTGTAAAGTTAAATGATGACACAAGACTTAGATTTAATACATGACACAATAGAATGTAACTCAGTAGAGCGCACACCTCCAACAGTCCCCTTAGATTCAAAAGCCACACAGAATTTACTCACATTAATAGATCTCCATTAAAAAAATACACTGTGCAGTTTAAAAGTCAATTGTGTGACTCTGTGAAGATGGTAAGGGATCAATGCTTTTTTTCAGCCTCTTCCTGGTGGTGTGATGCACAGTTATATTGTCCCTGGAGCTGCATGGCAGGCGCCCGCACAGAGAGCGACAGTGATGGACAGTGTTCCCTTCACCCACCCCGCCCACGTCCCGGCTACACTGGAGCTGCTGCGTCATCAGTGTGTGATCAACGCCCTGCTGAGGAGCTGTGTCACGTCTCAGAGCGCCCGTCCAGGTAGGAGGAGCTTTACATCATACAGTTGCAGGTACATGTGGAGACGTCGTCCCTGCAAAGTGAGCAGTGAACTTCACTGTTGATGTTTCATTGTTGAATCTTGTTATCAGGTTCAGTTTGTGACCTGCGCTTTGAAGTCCTTCCGGAGTCTGACACCAGCTTTTCTGTGACCTTCCACCCGCCCGGCACTGACTCCCTCGCTGTTTGTGAGCATTTACCACCAAAACATCACCGATGCAAAGAGTCATACTGTGTAATACAAGTTCAAGCAAATGGCAAAGATGACATCATAATGTATTTTGACTCTCTCTCCACAGTGCTGGTGAACGTATGTGACTCTCATCAGATCAGCTGCAGGTTGTTTGGAGCAGGACCATGTGATCCATCCATGGATGAACATGTCACCACTGTAATGACGAGGTACCTTCCCTCCTTCTGCAGTTTGAAGAACAGACTGTAAATAAACATGGAGGATATGATCTTTTTTTCTGGGAAGTTTATCTTTAACGGTAGAAAGTGAAGACATGTCGTCCTTCTTTATTCACAGTCTATGATTAACACAAATCCTATATATTTATATGATGATCCGTTATCTGACGTCTCTGTGTGTTTTTGACTCAGGTGCATGTCCGTCCCTGTGACCCTGAGCTCATTATACACTAAGCTCGGGGAACGCCCCTCTGCCTCGCTTTCTCCCGACCGCCCGGCCGCCACAGAGGCTGCAAATGACCACTCATCTCCCTCGAGTGCCGCTGTGACGGACGCCAACGGCACCGTGACCGAGTCCCAGGGTGCAGCTGTGGCAGGGGACAGCTCCAGTGTTTCTGGCTCCGCCTGCTATGCCATGTCTGTCGCCAACGATGAGCTTCTCCCTGAAATAAACATGAGTCCTGCTGCCAACCTTTACACGTTCAGTGCTGAGGGTGTGGATGTGTTCTCACAGTGGATGAGCAGTAATGGTGAACTGTCAGAGCTCAGCTGAAACTGTCAGTGACGTCCAAAGTGTTTTATAATTTCTGATTATACATATTTTCTGATTTGATTTAATGTTTTTGTTAAGCAGCTTTTAAGTGGGCACATCAACTACAGAAAACAAATCATGGTAACTTCTATTTGTCTGTTTGCAGTTTGAACTTTCTCGGGTATGATCTCCTGAATCTCCTTCAAAGCGCTGAAGTGTTTCTTATGATGCATTCCAGTGTGGCAGAGATTGCTGCCTGTAAAGGTTTGAGGTTTGGCATTTGACCTCCCTCAGACAGCCAAGTTCCCAGTTGTGAGCCAATCAGACACTGTGGAAAATAAAGCACATTTTACACTCTTCATGGTAGAAGTCAACTCTCTGCTTATTAGAATTAAAAAGTAGAGAAGTGGTGATTGTTTGTGTCGACTGTGGATAAAAAGTCTGGAATTGTATTATAGCACTGAAGCATTTAAATAAAGTTTTGCACGATAAAGAAATGACGTCTGGTGTGAATGTGTGGGAGCTGAAAACCTCAGTGGAATGAAAACCTCCACGGTAACAAATCTCCTGATTACCGCTGAGCAAAGTTTTGCTTTTCCTGGGTGTCGGCCAAGACGGCTACCAATATAATATAACACAAATACCACCTGTCTGTATACGATCAAATATTTAGACATCTGAGGCAGTAAAGCAAAAATGTGCCCAAGGAGATCTCCATCATACGGAAGAGGAAAAGTTGCATCGACCCCTGTGTCTCGTATCAGGTCAGAATAGAACATTTATCCCTGTTGAACCTATAGATCTGTTGTCTGTGTCGATCACAAAGGAATTTAACACGTATCCAGGATTTAAAGTCGACTGTCAACAGCTGACAACTGCTTTTGTCCTGCGTTCACGTCGACGTATCCAATGACCTGTATGACGTCTAATTATAGAAACATTCCAGCATGTGTGGTTAAACTCCTCTTCTGTCACGGAGCCTTTATCCTTAGAATACAAGAGAGCTTATGTGTCTGTGAGCTGATTGGTGAAGACAGAATCTGGATAAAGATAACTGTGATGACTCAACTGGTTAAATATTAATGAGGTATAATGGTTAAAAAACTGAATTGGGATTGTGGTGACTTCCATTCTGAGCTGTAGACTGACAGCTGAAGAATACAAAGATTTGATATCTAAACTAAGCAAAAACCCCAAAATAATTCCTCTCCTTTTGTCTCATCAAAGCCAAAACAGCTGCTATTAGAGACATGGAGACAAACAATAGTCTGTGATTGAGCCTGTACGTTACATTTAGAAAATATACACTAAGATCGAACCTCTTATTTCACACAGAGACAGAGAGTCTGAGTTGTAACCTGTGTTTACACCCTGCTCTATTATTCATGAGGAGTAAGAGAGAGAGAGAGAAGGAACATGAGGCATTTACTTTAGTATCACCATGAGCCTGTTTGTGTGTATGTGTTCTGAGTAGTTTTAATACACATCACATTATTCATATCACATATAAAGTACATATACACATGTCAAATACTTTATGTGATATAATATACATATATCATATACTTGATATCACATATAAAGTATTTATAGACACATCCTTACTTATATATGTGATATAAAGTATATATATATTTATATACACATATCGGATCCTGTATTTGGATTTGTGTATACTTTATACTGTATACATACTTTAAATATGATATAAAGTAAATATATACAAATCACATACTTTATATCTATTAATGTACAGTATTATGCTTTCATAATTCTTTTGTATTCTCTTTTGTAAATGGAGTATCGGCTCCACACTATAATAGTCTGTATAATATTGTATGTATCTTATGTAAAATAATATAGTAATTATTATCTCTCTGTCTCAGTGAAACACATTTGAACCTAAAGAATAAAAGGTTTATTATGAAACTATTTGTATGTTTGTGTATTAATAGAACAGTGAGTCAGTGTGTTGTGTAGTGTTGTGTAGTGATTGTGTGTCTGTGGCACAGTCTCTGTCTCTGTCTTATCTTTTTTTAACCCTCCTCCTCCTTCTCCTCCTCCTCCTCCTCATCCTCTGTGTCTGCGGTCTCTTTAAATCCAGTGGAGGAGAAGCTGCGTCCTCTCTTCTCTTCTCTTCTCTCTGCCTGTTCGCTCCCTGCCCGAGAAACAGCTGCTCAACTCTCACGACACTTCTCAAACTTTTTCCTCTCACAACAAAAAAACTCCTCCATTCCCGGACTTTGCGCTTTTACGCACAGCTCCGGCCACAAACAGAAACTCTGCGCCGCTGGAGGCTCGAGTGAATCTGGGTTTTTCCTTTTTTCTCTGCGTAATGCTGAGGCGTCCTCTGCTCAACATCTGGATTAACTATTTGGAGTCGGAGCTCGCGGCCCTGCACAAACCTCCGGCTGTCTCGTCTGTCTTCATGGAAAGACTCTGGCTTTTCTCTGGAATTTAACTCCCTTTGACAAACCCGGGCTTTGCGCATAGATTATGTATCCTCTAACATGGGTGCGAACAATGGAAAACAGTATGGAAGCGAGGGTGAGTGCTCTAATTACCGCTTTAAAACACTATGCGACTCTGAGGCTCAATATACCAAAGAAAATGAGTTTTTTACATTTCCGTTACATGCCACAGTTTCTCATTTGTGCCCAGGAAAAGTAAAATAATAGAAAATAAAGTGCAGTTATTGTTCTGCAGCTTCACCTAAACTCTGGACATCAGTTAGCTGTAGCTCCAAACTAGCTCTATCCCCTCTATATCTGTGATTTTATCACTTTGACTCTTTACTTTTCTTATACAAAGATGAACTCGAACCAAACTCCATTCATAAACCGACTCATTTTAGAGCCTGTGTGCTGTTTCTGAGCTCAAAGCTGCTTCTGAGTGTTGATTTTGTCCCTTTGAAAAATGCTTTTTAAAGATGTGCAACGTTTATATTGTACCTATAAGATGTAGAGTGACATCTGGTGGTCATGTTGTATGCACGTGAAAAGAAATGAACAGATTCTGCATGCATAAAGGTAAAAGGAGCAATTAAAGCTGCTTTTAGTTCATGCACTTCCTTCTTTATTTTTTGTTTAGCCACATTTCCTCCAGAAATTTAACTTCCATTGTCAGTTTACCTGCAGCTGGAGGCTTTTTTATATATTGCTATGATTAATAAAACTGTATGTGGGTCACATGCACAGCTGTTGTCAGACATGCATGTATCCAGCTCCTGAGTTAGAGGCACAAGTGATGTTTTGAAAGTGTCAAGAAGTCAAATTAAAAATTCAAATATCATCACAGCAGCAGGTTCATCAGTCAACCTCCTGCAGAATGAATCATATCTGGCTTGTATTTGAAAGAAAAGGGGTTTTCCTCCAGGTTTAATGGCGGAGTGTGAAGTGTTTGGTTGTGTGTATGTGTGTGTGTGTGTGTGTGTGTGTGTGTGTGTGTGTGTGAGTGTGGGCACTCAGTCACTGCGATAACAACTAATTCCAGAGATTTTTCTCCACAATTCCTTATCCTGCTATTGTCTGATTTGGAGGCCATTTTGTGCATATACACAAACACTCAAACACACGGGGACATGTGATCACTGTGCATCTTATGCACAAAGAAGCTGTGATAACAACAACAAACCATAACAACTTGTCCTGAGATCGTTTCTTCCAGGAGACAAGTAACTGAGACATTTAGAGGGACAGGTGCTCGAAGGCATAAAGGGGAGCACAAGATTTTTAAACTGCAGACACACACCTCCATCATTTTCAGCACAAACTGTTGGATTAAAGCAACATATATTCAAACTGAATGAGACATGGAGTCTTAAAACCAAAGCACATCATACTAGACTGTGAAGTGAACCCTGTACTTCTTCCTCTCTCACTGATCATCATGCATGTGGAAGTTCATGATGTGACGGACTACTTCACAAAAAACAAAGAGGAACCACCTTGACTAAGTGGCACTGACGTGTTTGTGATGTTTAGTTTCTGTCCTGCAGTCGATTGTTGGATGTTGTCATTGGGCGCAGCGAAAGAAATGATTCTCACCATAATGGAAATGCTTTTCCTGTGTCACATTACGGATTAAAACCTCCAAACATGTCATAAATGATCCAGGACAATGAGTTTATTAGTGAAATGAAACTCCACCCCGCTGCTACAGACACAGAACAAAGTGTGTTCCCCTTTACGACTCCCCCTCATGTCCTCCCTCACCCGCTGTCTTTTTCATCTGAGATGTAATCCTCAACATTAGTCAGGAAAAGAAAAAACTCCATCGAACACATCGTTTCTGTGTCCGGAGCAGAGATGTTTGTATAAATAACATTCCAGTGTGCTCTCTTCCTAAGTCAACAAGTGCAGAGAAAAGATTGGAAGTCGTGATGTTAAAAAATAACACGTGGACCAGCTCCACCTAGAAATCCAGACTGTGAAGGTTCAAGAGCAGATTCTATCATTCCAGTGTGTTGAGGGCAGAAGTTTCAATAAAACCACTTTTCTTTTCACTTAATACATGAGAAAATCGCACTTTGCAGACTTTGCTGATGTTGCACCGTGGACTACTTCACTGTGCAGGTTCCTCAGCACGTAACACACATTAATCTCAGTAAAGCTTCTAGTGCAAACACAGTGTTTGGTCGTGTTGATGGGACGCGGCCAGATGTGAGCAGGATGATGTCAAACCTCCCAGATGAAACCCAGTGAGCTCGTGAGGTTTGGTTTTGATGAGCATCCAGCTGTAGGTCTCTGGCTGAAGCGCAGAGATGCATGGAGACATTTTGGAACGAGCTTTAAGGGCTTTAATATATTTTCTAATGAATAATTATCAGATAAAAGTGACACAGACCAAACAGGCTCTCATTGTTTTCAGTGCTGCAACGAATTACTGTATTATTAATTCCATTAGTGATTATTTGGCAGATGTGCCCCACCTCTGGGCTAATGTCAGCTGGGATTGGCTTTAGCCCCAACATGACCCTTAAAAGGATAAACAGCATCAATGAAAAATGTCATAATTGCCGTGCGCATGAGGTGATGTCTGAATATATCCAGTTTATAATTAAACTAGCAACCACTGACATTAGAGAAGAAGGAACAATCGATCAGCTTTAAAAATAGTTTAATGGTGATTGATTAATGAACTTATTGTGGCAGCTTTATTGGTTTTAGTAAAGAAGTCTTTTCCTTCCAACTATGAAAGAAAGAAATCCATCCAATTACTGAATAGTGACGTGATTAAATAAACACATGCTGAGCTCTAGAAATATCGACGGAATTCATCTTCAAAGTGTATAACTTTAATGTTCACACCATCATAACGTTCTTTAGAAGGAGATTGTGCTGCTCGTCCATTTGTTTGTTTGTCTGTTAGTTTACAGGATTACGTAAAAAACTACTGGACGGATTAACACAAAACTTGATAGAAGGTGTCTCCTCCTCTCAGTTTGGGACAAAAAACAATCCATTACATTTTGATTTGGATCCAGGATTTCTTATCATCTTTCTTATGATATATATGAGTGTGCAGCTCGATTGAATTTAAGGGGACTGTTGACCAACTGATATTCTAGTTGGTTTGATGATTGGTTTATCATTTTGTTTGTTTATCAGCAGGTTTATATAAAAATTACTGAATGGATTTCCATGAAGCCTGGTTGAAGGATGGGACATGAGACAAAGAAGAACCCAGTGTACTTTGCAATGGATGTGGACGGGAAGGGATCCATCACTTTCTTTAACATTTTCAAAGGGCGATTCTGGACAATTTCTTCAATTTCCAGGGAATAATTCATAGGTTTAGACTCATATCTATGAGTTTGTGCAGTTTGGTGCAGATCCCAATAAAAATGCTGCTGTAGAGGGGTATGCCCTCCAATTTGTGCCATTCTAGGTGAAAGTGTTGTCACCTCATAAAAGAAAACAGTGACTTTATTTGTAATTGCAGAACTCTGCCGTCCATCCCTCCACATCTGTTTTCAAGTGTGACTCCACAATTAAGTACATTCTGGTCACAACTATGCAGCAGCCCTCCACCAACACTTTATATAAGCTCAAGACAGGAAGCAGGAGCTTTCCTGAAAGTCGTTTTTCCACGAAAGCTCTGTATGTATGCGTCTACCGAACAGCCCTGCGGAGTTCCTCAGGGCCGAGGACAGAAACCCCGTAACCTGCCGAAGATGAGAATGTATTTGCTCCTCTCCACCCGGCCTCGTGCTCCCTGCTCGGCGTGGATATTAGAAAAAACGCTGACATCCGCAAACCCCTCATGAATATCTGAGTCATTTCTAGGAGCAATAGCAGATGTGCCTGCTCAGTGATGTCACCACAAAATGTCATTCATACCTAAACCATATGAGCTGCACTGGATTTATATTATTTTGTGTGTACGTGTGGGATCATGTGTTGGTGGTGTGGGAGCACAGGTTGGATTTTTTTTTTCACTCTCAGCGCAGGCGTTTGTATTTTCTGCTCGTTTCAGGAGCTGTCTCATCCGTTTAGGTGGCTGCTCTTGATGTGCATGTGGGTGTGACCGGTTTGAGAATACCTCTCCGGCCTGTCGTGCAGCGTGAAAGGCACATACTTAGTCTCAGGAAAGCCACAAAGCTGCATTTATGATCTGACAGAGGAATGAAGTGTCACAAACAACTGCAGTCACAGAGGGGGATGTTTAGAAAGTGTACGTCACTGAAATTTAGCTCGTAGAAAATCTTAAACCCTTAATCCAATATTGCAGCCATAGCTCATAAAGGAAGCGTTGGTGCATTAGATAGAGCGATGGCTTTTTTTCTTTCTTGTGCAGGAGTGTTTCCTCACTCGTCCTCTGGAAGTGAAGGCCGAACGGGGGATTTCAGGAGACTTTTATTCTTCTTCCAAAAAAAAAAAAGAAGCGGACGCTTACTCACACAAATCGGCAGAGACTTTGTGGATGTGCCAAGGCCCAACCATTCGTCAAAAAACCCAGGAACATAAATGTCATGAAAGCACAGAGCGATGGGCTTTATATTTCCTTACACTTCATACCTCCTCGCCTTATTAAATACATCACGAAAGTGCGATTCCGCCTTATCTCGGACAGACACGCTACGGGATCGCAGCATAAAGAGCCTGTTTTCATACGATAAGATTCATAGTTCTTAGTTCAGGAAAGAAAAATGTCAAATTTGGGTTAATATTTCGAAGTCATCGCACAATATCGGGTTTTAAAGCCTCATAAGTCGTCTTAAAGTTGTCGTATTCAACAGCAATCTTGTTTTTTCTTCCACGTTTCCCCTGCAGGTAAAGGGAGCTCAAGCATCTCCTCTGACATAAGTTCGAGCACAGATCCCACACCAACTAAAGCTCCAAAGAATGTGGCTACCAGCGAAGGTAAGGCATCTGGTGCTCATTAACCAAACTCCCCTCCCTCCCTTCTTCTTCTTCTTCTTTCCCTCCTCCTCCTCCTCCTCCTCCTCCTCCTGCACTTTCTCCACTGCCTATTTTGGGAGAGAAACCTGTGTGTTCCTGGGATAACCCTAGATTGAAAACAAACTCACAGCTGCCATCAGAGACCAGAAAGCAAAGGCATTTCGTGGGCTTTGTTTTAGAAGAAGGAGGAGAAAAAAAAAGAAAAACGCCTGGCTTCTCATTGTGGAAGAATGCTTATCTAAACTGTGGTCGTATCAGGCTCAAAGCACTGCGAAGGAGGGAGGGAGGGAGGGAGGGAGGGATGGAGGCCTGCAAGAGAGAGAGAGAGAGAGGGGGGGGGGGGGGGGGTTTGCTGGAGAAGGAGAAGGTGTGGGGAGTGAAAATGGGGGAACGAGAGCTTCACCTCCTGCTCAGACGCTCCTCGTCTCCTCGCAGCTCTCTGGCTCCCTCTCGCACTCCCCTCACTCCGGCAGGCGTCCAGCGCTGGCAGCGTCAGGCGCCGGCTCCTGCTCGCCTTTGTCAGGAGGGTCTGAGCTATGAATGTAAACTGTGTGCTCACTGTAATGGTTCAGGAAAAACGCTGCAGCTGACGGATGCCTCCTGAAGCCTCCTGTAAACAGCTGTCGCATTAGTGGATCAGTCTCGTGCAGTTTTTTAACAAATCTGTCAGTCGGAGCCGCAGTTTTCTGTCATTTCAACAGAAATCAACAAACTAGAGTATTATAATCTGATATTATCTTGAAATAATATTAATTATAACCCCAGTGTTTTGTAAAACCTTAAATCTGAGCTTCTAGTTGAATACTCATGAAATATCACAGTTTTTATAACAAACTAGAAATAAACAAGCTTAACTTATGATAAGTTTACCTTAACATGTAACCATTAAGGCCTCCAAGGTTTTTGTTATTCATTTACAGGAACAAGAGGCGTCCTTAACCCCTCATAGCAGTTTTCATTTGACAAATACACAAATGCAAATCTATATTACTCCCTAAAATGACAGAAACTAGCTTTTCTGAAACCAAAACAGTGAAGTTGTGGGGTTTAAAATCAAAACAGCATGATTAAAAAATCTGAAACGCTCCACTGAGCTCAGGTGGTTATCATCTGTGGTTCTGTTATTTTTAACATCACAGTGCAGCTGTAAGTATTTGCCCCTTTTCAATATGTCCTGTCACTAAAAAGGTCAAACATGATGATACGTAGCATCTTGACCACACATCTGGTGGCGGTTCACAGGCTAATGTCCACTGGGCAGGAAATGTTAAAAGAGAGAGAATCGAACCTCAGAAGTCAATGAATGAGTCACTGATTCACTGATTTGACCTTTAACCTTCTCACAACCCACCACAGACGCATGCTGGTCTCTCTCTCTGCCTTTGTGCCCTTGTCTCTTGTGTTTTGCACGCTCGTTCCTCACATGCATTGTCATCACCGATCTCAAATCTGCTCTGGCACGTCGAACGTGGTGTTCTCGTGGTTTGGCGCCGCCCACAAGAAAACAAATAGCAGCCAGGAGCCCGTGTTCAGAAGCGTCGCTCAGCCCGAGATTTCAAGGTGTTTCTCCTGGAGGAAAAACTCTCCTCACGAGACGCCCGGTGCTCGTTTGGTTTGAACACGTGCGCCAATTACTTTGTTTTAGTGAAGTTGTTGTACCGATCACACTCACTGGGATGGTGTGAGCAGTTTACACTTATCATAGTTATGTAATTTCACTGGGAAACGCTGACTCACGTGGATCTGACCATTGACGAGCTTGGAGGGAAATCGAACAACCTGTGCCGATAGAAATATAAAGACAAAAGTCTAGTTTATGACCAGTGGCTTCCAGACCATAATATCCCTCTGTGTTATGGCTGAAATTGTTATACTTTTTTCCTCCATGCTAAGTGGGAGTAATTACATGGTCTGGAACCACCACGGCCACAGTCAAATCCCCCCTCCTTAAAAAACAGCATGGACACACACACGTACACACACACACGTACACTGTGGCAGATCACACAGTCCTTGCCCACCTCGTCCTGTGGTCCAGTAAACTAATCAGGAAGCCGTCTGGGCTGTTTCCCCACCACACACTGGGAGTATTCATGTTCGGGCCTCCAGTCTCCTCATGCTGCAGTAATGTCACTGCAGTCGTACGGTCACTTATGATCTCCCACGGGGGGTTTGCTACAGGTAATTGGCGAATATAGATGTTTCCCACACAAAGAGCCGCACGTGTTTCTGTTTTTTACTTTGCGACATGATTTCCATCACAAATGACATTAGAAAACAGAATTAAACTTGTTTTCTTTCAGCGAGAAACAAATCCTGCAGCTTCGACTTCACTAATCTAAGAGGATGTAATTCTAATCTAAGTAAATGGACTTTTCTCAGATCAGACATGGGAGTTGGATGATGGGTGAAACAATATGTTCAAAAGATGTTTAGTTTCTCAATGTTGTTGAATTTAAGGGCATGCAATATCATTTTGAGTTACCAAACTTGTGTTTAATTCAATGTATGAATGCAATGTATCAAGTGTATCACTTATAAGATAAAATTAGCTGTCATATTACCCATTTTTATTCATATATAGTCTATGAATACAAACACACAAGTCGATGAGTGGAAGTAGGCTAGTTAAGGCTTTATCAGAGCATTTAACCCCTTATGAAGTCTTTTTTATTTTATTTCTGAGAGAGAAAGATTGTTTCCAAACCAGAGAAACTATCTGTAAAGTATTTCTGATGAGGAATGTTGTGTTTTTCTAAAGATATAAACAAATATCCCACCGGGAGAATCTGAAAAGAAACTACCCTCACCTCAGATTTCAAGACCGAGTGGCTTTAAAGTCCATAAAACAGAATAGTTATGATAGTACTTATTGTTCAGGTCTAATATCAGTATGCAGACAGAAACTAGGCCACTGCTTGTCTTCCTTCACTGCTCCAACGTCTATTCCAACAAAATCAACATGAGGAAGTTACGCTCATTCTGCTCCTGAAAACAAACGGTCATCTGGCAAGCCCCTGCAAAGTGTCTCTGTTTTCATTTATTATTTAGTCGGGCTTGTGGCGTCCTGACCCAGTTGAGTTGCTTATTAGCCGCAGACAGAAAGGCACAGTCCCTGCACAGTAAATCCCTCTTGTGGGATGAAATTGAGTATCTCCCAGCAGGGGTTACACTGTGACCCTCGTCTGGGCCTCAAGGGTTTGCTTTGGCACGGCCGAACTCGGAATGCAGCTCAGACGTGGAGCTGACAACACCCTGAGATGTTCGGCCTGCGCGCTGTAACTCCTGAAGACCCTTTTTGATCCTGATCGGTCGAAGCTGTAGCCACTGACGTAACGCAGGCTCACGGGGGGGGCGATCGTGTCAAAGCGGCGACGCTCTGCGGGTCGGCTCCATCACCCGTTTGTAATGGCACCAGGAAGGTGGGAACGGTGGGAACAATGAGCGCACCGCCTTCCTCCCTGTCTGCCAAGCACCAAAGAAACAGTGATAACGCTGACGGGAAAAGTTTACTCCGTCCTTCCATCCACCTCCGACGCTGTGCCGCAATATAACACCATGTAAACCTGTCAGGATTCAGTCAATTCTTTAGATTATACTTCTTTACCAAAGTCTGTTTCTCGCATTAAGTCTTTACGGCGTTCCCACATGAGTTAGGGATCGAGGGAGCAGCTATTTCCATTATAGATTCATCTGCTGATTATTTTATTTTATGTAAATTTAGTCCATACAATAAGCAGTGACGTCTTCAACTGTTCAAAAGCTTAATATCTTACAATTTATGACCCCATATGAAAAAGACAGAAAACCTTTGATATACGAGAATGAAACCAGAAAATTTGCTTGAAAACCAATCGACTGATGAATAATTCTTTACATCTGTTTTCCCCCGTACTCGTTAGCATAAATTAGCCTTTAGCCGAATCTATGCCAAATCACCGCAGGAATTAAAGGGACTGGATCTAAACCGGCCTAAATTATGTTTCTCTTACTGTCCAGTGTAAACAGCTCCACCACTAACGTCTCCACCGTGTTAATAACGTTCCCCTCTGAAGAGAAACAAACCCCTCGCACCTCATCTGTAAACCAACCTCACACACTCCTGTTTACTCTGCTGGATAGATCGTGTTTCGCTGTTGTGTTTTGACGCCGGCTGCAGTTCGGTGTTTATTCGTGTCGTTTTCTCTCGGGAGGGAAAATATTTGAGTTTGTTATTCTCCACTCGCGCTGTACATGTAACTTTTAATCTCTCATCTGAAGTCGTTACGGCAGCGATCAACCACCCTCTGTGACAAATCGGTCTTTTTTTGAAGTTTGGGTGAAACCTAATGCTGCATGTGTTTTTCTGCAGCTGCGTGGGGAGGCGGAGGAGTTTGTTTAGACGGGGAAGCATCTGTTTCTAGAGGGAAATGTTTGGCCGACGAACGACCGTCTTATAGTGTCGGATTGTTCTCGTTCAAATGTGCAGAAAGTCACAGCTTTAAGAAGTTTATGCTCATAAACAGGAGGCCGAGCTGGTGGGAAATTAATCTGTCCCTTTTCAGCACATTTGACTTTGGACATGAAGCAGCAGCCTGGAGTTATTATAAGGACATTTATCACGGCATCTGTGGTGATTGTGATGAGAAACATCGGTGATTTATCTCTAATCCTCATTGGAAATTGTCGGCGCAAAGAGAGAACACAGAGAGGCGAAGAATGCCAATGCTATTTCCCCCCAGATTTTCCCCATCAGCTGTCCTCGCTCCTCCCCCTTCCTCTCCGCCGCTCCTCCAGCCAGGAAACCTGAGCGAAAAAGCACAGAACAAGGCGGCGAAGGAAGGGAAAAAAAGAGAAAACGAGTGAAAGCAGTTTACCGTAGGAGGAAGAGGAGGAAGACGAGGAGGAGGAGGGGGAGGAGGGGGAGGAGGGGGAGGCAGCTCAGCAAGCAGAGCTCTCCATCTCATAACTCTTCTGTGATTACTGCTCGCTCCTCTCGTACTCGGCCTCAGAGAGGAAGCGCTCTCCTTGTTGTTTTCAATGCGTTTTGCCGTGTTCCTCAACAGGGGTCACATTTTTCAGGTCGACTGCAGCAGCGTGTTTGACAGGAGTTGGGACGGACGCCACCTGGCCGACTCGCACGCTTGCTTCCTGTACGATTTTTGGGCTGCATGCGATGTTTTCACTGTGATACACCTGGGTCTCTCTCTGGGTCTCTCTGCTTTTTATGTGGCGATACGACCACAGCCAAACTGACACATCGAACTTCCCCCTCCCCTCGTTTTCATACTGTGGTTTGTGTCATTACGTAAGCGGGGGAAGTGTCAGTCGGGGCTGAAGCTGCAATGGTACAAAAAATAAGAGGAAAGTTTCTCTCTGGTTAGTTTTCTTCAGGGAATTGATGAATTATGTTTCGTCGAACATTGTTGTCACAGAGCAACCGGAACAAATTATGAGTTCTTCTTTATCCAAAGCTTAATAAAAAGTGTGTATGTTAAAAAAAAGCAGCAGCTTAATACCGACATACTTACCTTGACATTTTGAGCAACATACAGCTGTTAGGAGTCCAGACTTAGCACTACGGCCATTTAGGAGGCAAAGGCTACAGTCCACTAATTAGCCAGTTAGCCATTTGAGGCTTAGCCATTTTAGGCTTAGCCGTACTAAGTGTAAAATGAATGTTTAAAAATAAAATGTGGGATTTTCCACCGGCTGACGTTGTTGTTGTTGCAGGTCAGAATCCGAGCAGTGTCCGAAATGTTCTTTTCCTTTGCCAATAAGCTCAATAACCAGCCCGGTGCGAGGAGGAGGTGCTAAGTAGCAATACCTCCAACACGTTGAGTCTGAGGTTGAGACACACAAACCTAAAAACAACAAGTCGTGGTATGAAACAAAAAAGATTAATAACGTGTATTTTCCATCCTGCAAGATGTGAACAGTCCTTCCAAGACTAAAATGTTCCAGTTCCATGAGGCAGCTGCTCAGGACTGTGATGTGTAGCCAGTGTGACAGTTCTACACAGTTAATTTTACATAAATATATACCGGCAGTGCAATGCATAGCTGCACTCTCTCGACTGTAAAGATTTATGTAAAGACGATGTTTTTCGTCGTGAACAAATCTCCGTCCCTGTAAAATAACCTCTCTCTGGTCGCCCTTTTGTCAGAAGTTTCTAACCACAAAAGTTCCAGCACTTCCCTTGTTCTGTTGCTTTAACCACATGAGATCATTACATTTGCTCCTCATCACAACCAAATCAACTGTTTGGGGCCAGCGCTCACTTTTCCATTCCCCTCTGATGTGCAGTTCCTCTGTGTGCGTGCCTGTGTGTGTGTGCGTGTGTGTGTAGTTACCCTCCTCAGTCATTTAACACGACTGTCACTCCACGCTAACCCTTCTCACGCACCAGCAGCAAAGAGCATGAACTGTACAGAAAGGCATCTCGTGCACATGAGAATCGAACTTCTTTGACATCTCGATTTAACAACCTGTAAAAAAAATAAAATAAACGACATCATCCTGAATTCAATGCGATTCGCAAAAGGCCAGATCAATTTTGAATGATGCCAAATTGCCTCTGGTGTCTCAACTGTCGTCTCCACTCTGGAAATGTGCTGTGATGATTGAGACGAACACAAAAGGCTCTTTTTTTTTTGAAGGAGCGACTTCTGCTGTCCTCCTCAGGATTTATAAAGTGATGGGTGCGGAGCGCGGAGACGTATGTCGTTTTAACAGACGGACAAGCTTTAAGAGGCGGAAAACTCCCCCGGAGGAAAGTTGTCGTGATGTGGGGAAAGAGTGTTGCAGCTCCTGGCGCTCGCATGAGCTTCGAAAACTGAACGTGGAGTGAGTGAGTGTGAGAAAACGCTGCAGTCCAGGAGTGGAGGAGCGATGGGGGTTGTGCGGAGCTGAGGAGTCTGTTTCCTGTCCGAGCGTGCACATTGTAAAGGAACCAGCAGGCCCTATTGTCTTTCACATTGTCCAGTGACGCAAGACCTTCCTGTAGTGAAGGCTCTGCTGATAGCCGAGCCGCCACACTGTACGCTAATATCAACTTCCATGTATTCAATAAAACCTGAGACAGACCCAGATGTTTTCTATCCCAGGACTTCTCCCTCCCTCACTCAGATGTTTCTCTTTAAGGAGCTTCAGTGCTGATGCATTAATTTGTGTTTTTCTCTTTCGGTCAAACTCCTGCTGCCTGGTTGTTTTTTATTATCTGAACTTTCTCTGTTTTAACACTTACCCTCGTTTTTTTTTGTTGATATGGATTTGATTTCCTCGCTCGTGAGAAGAAAACGATCCGTCTCTGATTCCCTCACATAGGATACATGCCTACTGCTGCTTTTTGTTTGGAAACTCATCAACTCTGCTACAGATACTTCTGGAGCTTTAAAGACTCTAAAACAGAGAAGTTAGGAAACGCTGCTGGACCCGTTTTAGTTTGAAAACTCCAGGGCTGCGTTTGAGTTTGGACGAGCAGAAACAGAGATGTTTGGACACTCACAACCTCTTGGGTCTTTTCTGATTCAACGGGCTCCTATCACATGACCCCCTACCGGAAGAAAACAACCGGCATTAGCCTCGGCTACCAGTGCAGAACACAACATGCATTCTGTCATCAATTACAAATGTCACTGACCCTGTCCTCTTTGCTAACAGCTGTTGTGCAGTTAAATCTGTGACATTTGTGTAAACTGGCACGTGCATGGCAAGTGTACATGAGGGTTCACGTGCGTTTTCAGCCATGTTGGTATGGACCGGGATTCAGACTTCTCGTGTGGACAGAGATCGTTTTAGTTTGAAAGTGCCGTCTTCATGACCGAAAAGACCCAATCAACAAGGGGTAGTGATTGTCCACGTCATCGTTTCCAAACATCTCAGTCTCTGCCTGTTCAAACTAAAAGTTTTCAGGCAGCAGAGGCCAGCAGCGTTTCCAAACTTCTGTTGTAGCGTCTCTAGCAGAGTTGATGCGCTTTCAAACTAATTCGTAGTCATATGGATGCGGCCTTATTCCACACCACCCCGTCTTGGCAGAGCAGGGCGCAGCACAGAGCAGGAACATGTCACAGGTCTAATGGCATTGAGGTAATGGATTGGTCCGTCCTGCCAGATGCAGCAGTAATAATCCTGCGAGCTCCAGACAGGGTCTTAGCGGAGCTTCACGGCACTGCGAGATCCTGAGTGGAATCCCTATAGCTTTGGTTTATGACCAGACTGCGTCAAAGTCTGGATTGACCCTGCCTGTGCACTTGTCTCCGTCTCTGGTAAAGTCAGCAGACTCCACTGCCAATTTATCTTCCCCCCCCCCCCCCCCCTTTCCTTTTCTTCTTGCTCCCATTTTCTTTTGCTTACCCTCAAAATCTGTTTTTCTGCACCACTCTGTCCCTTTTTTGGGGGGGGTAATTCGGCAGGTTTTTGTCATTAAGGCGACATCGCTCCCAACATGCAGCTGCGCCTCTTCGTCACGCAGTCATCCCGTCTTTTCACTGATCACTCCGATTGATTTACATTAAACCTCTGGTATCAAAGCACAGCCCAGATGTGTCTCAGAAGTCCATGTTAATGGGATCCTGCTGCGGCGCGGCTGCGGATCAGCTCACATTCGGGTATTAGTGGCAAATGATTTCAGCCAAGTATGCCTTGCTGTGGCTACATGCACATTCAAAATGCATGAGTTTCTCTTTCATTTCACCACCGCTCCGTTGTTCTTTGTCCGGGGTAAAGACCAGATGTTCCACTGTTTCTCCTCTGATTTCCTAAACCGAGCTGAGTCCTCCACCATCTGCACTCACAGTGGCTTCAAGAGGAGGTTAACAGCTGTACGGTATTTGTTCTGTTAATGATAGGTTTGTAGTGATGCAGGGATATAAAACACAGCACTTCTGGTTAAGAAAAGTTTATTTTTTCATGCTTAGCGTTCGGAGCTGCAGGTAAACGCAGATTAAATCCCAGCGATCTCACCCCAAAAGTCCATTTACTAGCTGTTTCTGCAGCTTTCAGTCACATCATGTGGTCCTTGTTAGTGGACACGGTTAGCTTATAGTTGCTATGGAGAAATCCAGGGTGGGTATCTGTTATGACTTTATTCATAGCACCTCTAGGACTCCTCATCCATGTTGGTTTGTAAATGAATCCCACAGTTCATTATTAATCTTTTTTGATGTTACGATTCCAACTTCAGGGCTTCGTACACGTGGCAGTTGAAAGATTCTTTAAAAGTTTGAAAATTGGACCTGGAGTGGGGATGGTTTTAAGGTCAAGAGGGAACTTTAACGTCTGTTTGATGTTTTAGGGGCAACTGTAGTCTTTGAAATATAAATATATAGGATGTATATCTGTATTATATCTTAATTATCTAGGGCGGATGTGAGGATTTTAACCATCTGAGCCAAAAATATACGTTTTGCATCTGATAAACTGTAATGATTCATGATCCCTTGATGAACGTATTAGAGACTTTTTGTTTAGGACTTCATTCTGTATTTCTATATCAATTAATGCTTTATTTTGAAGCCACAATCCTTGTGTCTCTTACTTGCTTTACTTCCTGTCTTTGTCCTGTTTCCCGTCTGCACTTGTCCTCATGTGATTCACCTGTGTTCAACTTGATTTATTCTCTCTGCTCCTTGTCCCGTGTCAGTTTGTCTGTTTATGTATGGCTTCACCATCATTTTGTCTGTGGGTTTTGAGGTTTTTGTTTCTTGGATTTCCTATTTGGATAATAACGCTTTTCTTAAATGTCGTAATACCACAGCTATTTAACTAGAAGGGTGCATAGTAGAGTGCATACCCTGCCAAGGCCCATAAATTCAATCAAGCTGCACCAAATTGGACAAACTAATAGATTTCAGTCCTCTTAATATGCCTGTTCGACAGATGCATAAACAATATGTTCATCTCATATCCAGAAGTAACAAAGTGTGAATATTTTGGTCATAAGATCATTGTCAACAACTTCGTCATCGGTGAATGAATAAACAGATGCAGTCAGAAAACATATAGACGACACCTGGACGTCATTAAAGTTCCTGTTGCTATCGATCCAAAACCTGGTGCAACGCAGCAACTGTAAATCTGTCTTCATTTAACTTTCCCCACCAGCTGTGTGAGAGTGTGTCTGGGTACAAACGGGGTGGATGCAGTTTGTCTGGTAGCGCTGTGTTGCCCCAGCCCTTTTCTGATCAGCGACACATGTGATCACGCAGTTTGGAAGTGGCTCCTTATTCGGTGGCAGAAGATTTTCGTCTTCCTGCACGCTGAATCCTTCATATTATCTCGGAAGTGCATAATGAAGCCGGGCCTCAAACATCCATCAAAACTAATGACTCGAGAAATGTCTCCATGGAAAATCTGATCTTCGGCTGCATAATGAGATTTTTGTGGAGACTTTTTGTTGTGATGCCACTGGATTGATCCCGGACTTTGATTTTTAGCCATAAATATGAACCCTTCATTAATTTTCTGTATGCTTGTAGTAGCTTGAAGCTTGGAGTTGTATGAGGTCATTGGGACCTTTGACCACTGAAATCTTATCAGTTCATCTTTGAGTCCAAGTGACAACTGGTCAGAATTTGACAAAATGTTCTAAAGGCAGAATTCAGATATCATGTTGAAGAGGCCCGTGAATTTCAAGGTCACTGTGACCTTGACCTTTGACCGTCAACCAGAAAGTTCTAATCAATTCACAAGTCCAAGTTAACATTTCTACCAAATTTGAAGAAATTCCCTCAAAGCATTCTTGACATATCGTGTTCACAAGGCAAGAAATTGCACTTTGTGAGGTCACAGCGATTTTTAACCTCATTGCGTTCCTGAGATATTTTGTTCACAAAAACAGGAGGAACAACCCGAAACATTCCAGCTTGGAGCCATAAAAATGGATTCAGGTTGACCAGATGTCTAAAATATACTGATTCTTACTTGTTTGTGTAGCTCTGTCCTGTCGACTGTGTGGTTCCAGTCATGTTGGATGAATCCACAAACACGAGGTATTAACTCAGGAATCTTGCAACATTCATAATGGACTTGAATAAACATAAAAGCCAGAGGAGCGCGACTGCCACGACATATTTGAACAGGTGTGTGAAGTCTGACATAGATGTGTTGGACCATTAAACTTGTATTGAGCTAAAAAAGAGAAATTGCATTATCATTGGAAAGATCCAGACGAGATGCCAAGATAAGCTTAGTAAGAAATAATCCAACACATCTATATAGACGGACCACCCACGAGAAAGTGATGCATTAAACCAAACTGACGTCCCATAGGAACGATAAACCTCGTGTTTGCTGCAGATTAATTTATTCTAGACGGTGCTACTCCTTATTTCTTGCTTGAGGTTGGATGCGAGTGAGACTTTTAAGGCACACAGGAGGCAGTTGTAAAGTAGCTGTGAATCGGAGGACATGTTCCCGAGAGAGAGGACGAGCCTGCGCATGTCATCAGTGGCGAGTCGGGAGGCGCACCGAGCTGACGGGTCTGGAATTGAGATCTGCGGCGCGGCCATAAGGACGGTGTCACCGTCTCGTCTCAGCACACAAATCCACATGACAGGCAGGATGCCGTTCATTTGTCATGCAGATGTTGACACACAGCGTGGAAGCAGCTGACTGTCGGTCCTGAAGCCTCCATTAGTCGACGTCTATCAGTTACGGTTCAGTCTGCACGACTAGAACTCGACATGTGGGTTAATGCAGGTAACCTGATAATTATGTCAACTTAAACTCATGGGAATTACAGGTAGAAAACCTCTAGCTGACATACGACTCAAAAATCAAGTTGACTCAACACACAGATGTTACAATTCCTCATTAAAATGTCTGAAAACAACTCACTTGCGTTATCTACAAAGCCGTGAGTGACGTCACAGTCGTGAGTCCTTGAAATGCTTTTAGTGACAAATCAAACTGGGGTCGTTGGGTATTAAGGAGTCAGATAGCATCAGAGGAGAGCACTCAGCGTCCCGGGGTGATGGGTCGAGTCCGATCCAACGCCTCAGCCGCCAGCGTCTCACGCCACAGTGATGGGATCCAGCCACCTCCTCTCACAGCTGCGTCTTCAGCTGCGGCGGCAATCAGCGCACATCTGTCAGGAGGGCCTCAGTGTTTACACAGGACGCACCGTACATTGTTAGCCCCTTGCTGCTGGCTTTGAAGAGGCCCCCGTCGCCGCTGCCCAAACGTTCCCGAGATAAACGTGACACATTTTCTCCCAAAACACGATAACGACACCGATGGAAACTCCTCTTCACTGATGATCAAAGCCAATCAAATCAAGACTTTTTGACGAATGTTGTGGCCTTTTGGTTTATTTTTCTCCAGCTGTCAATTATAAAGTGATACGGTGTCTTCTCTGGCACAGACACAGAGAAAGACTGAATTGCTCTCGAATAGCAATTGTCATATGTCTCCTTTAAGGCCCGAAGCTCGAGGATACGTTAGCCTCCACTAGCATAACAGCATTTTTGGCTCATTTACATTAATAGAGGTGCGAATTTTTTAAATGTCAGTTTCTGTTGCATTGATTTAGTTTCTTGAAAAGACGGAAGAATTGAGCAACCTGTGTTTTCTCTGTGGCTGTTTCTTGTGGGCTGTGGCTGTGTGGGAGCTCTGATGAGTCTCGATGATCTGATGAGACGATGCTGTAGCTTGTGTCACAGGAAGTTTTGCATCCTGTTTTTTTTCTGTGTGAGCGTGAGATTATTTATCGCACTCACGTGTCATCTGTTGGTAAATGCACTTTAATCTAAAGCATGTTGAGTAACTTTGCCTTATTTAGACGTCTGATTTACTTTTTCAGTCTGTCTCCAAAGTCCCCAAATGCAAACCTACTTCACCAGAGTGTCTCTTTCAGATGCTCAGCTTGTCTTTCTCCTTGCATGGAAACACTTAGTCTCTGGGTTTTTTTCGCTGGTCTCTCCACCGCAGGTTACAGTACAGTCACAGCGGGACTGTTTACAGTTGTCGCAAGTCGTTCTGAGAAGTGGAGGAAATTGCTTGTGGAAATATAAGTGCATGAGTCAGGCCTTGAGAAAAAAGAATGAGAAGAACGGGGTTAGATCGCTGTGGCCTGTTCTCTGTGAAATTTTTGTTGGAATGCACTAAATGTCACAGACTGATGATGTTATTTAATGTATGTGAGGGAGGATTTTTCCCTTTTAGCACAAGTGGAAATATGACGAGGTCGGCTTTTAATTTTCCAGATCTGGAAATTGATTTCTCAGTATTTGCACCGGTGATAAAGTATTAGACATCATAGTGAAAGTCTTGTTCCTCTGGTTTAATGCTGTTTAGAAATCATATTAGAAAAGGTCTGGCTAAAAATAACTGCATTTACATTTGTTAAACAAAGACAAAAAGACACTAGCGACTGTTTAAAACACATTATTAGATTTTCTATATTTTGTATGTTATGTCACATATGTACTTTTGCTTTATTTGGGTGAAGCAAAAGGAAAATATCCACCGATAAGAACAATTGAGTTAATCTATTCAATCTATTTTTTCTAAAAATGCCGTCCCTTTGTCCGGATTAGTCTTGGTTCATTTCCCATCCTTCCACAAAGTTCTGTGGAAATTCATTCAGCAGTTTTTGTGTAATCAAAAAAAGACACAAACAAATCAACAGACGGATGAAAACATAAAGTTCTTGGCAGAGGTAACAATTAGGAATCGCTGTTATATTCAAAACAAAGGGATTAATAGGACGAAACTCTCCAGACACTAACTCTCTTTGTCTCTTTGTCTCTTTGTCTCTTCATGTCTGTTGTTCAGGTCTAGACTCCAGCACGAGGACTCTGAGCACCCCCAGCCCGGGTCTGATTCTGCCGTCCAAGTCCTCCTCGCTCTCCTCGCCCGCCCTCTCCAGCAACGGCCATGAGACCAACTCCTCGTCCTCGTCCTCCGCCCCCGCAGACACGGTCGCCGTGGTCCACCCTCAGCCCGGCACCCACACTCGCTCCCGCCAGTCCAAAACCCACCACCACGCCCCCATCGACCTCCTCCCCGACCACGCCCTCCTGCAGATCTTCTCCCACCTCCCCACCAACCAGCTGTGTCGCTGTGCCCGCGTGTGCCGCCGCTGGTACAACCTGGCGTGGGACCCGAGGCTGTGGAGCACCGTGCGGCTGACGGGGGAGCTGCTCCACGCCGACCGCGCCATCAGGGTCCTGACCCGCCGGCTGTGCCAGGACACGCCCAACGTGTGTCTGACCCTGGAGACGGTGGTGGTGAGCGGCTGCAAGAGGCTCACTGACCGGGGGCTGCACGTGGTGGCCCATAGCTGCCCGGAGCTGCGCCGCCTGGAGGTTGCCGGGTGTTATAACATCTCTAATGACGCTGTGTTTGAGGTGGTGTCCCGCTGCCCCAACCTGGAACACCTGAACCTCTCAGGTAAAACTTTTCTGTCTGCTCATATTCAATAAGAGTGTATCTGCTGCGAGGTTTCTGGTATTTAAGTTACAATATGGAACCAAAACTAACCAGAACAAAGACGTGAGGCTTGGTTCAGACGTTCAGGTGAGAAAACGTCCTCAATCCAAACCATCTCACCTCGATTATCTGCTAGACTTGTTCATTTTGATTAAGGAGCGGCTGCTGCCTCACATCATGCACGTGTGGAGTTACCTCGAAGAATTCCTCCTCTCGGTCCTTCTCCGTCTTTTCTCCTGAAGCTGGTAAAATCATCAGAGGAGCAGGAGCAGCTCTGCCAACCTCCAGCTCCCATGTGGGAGAAGAAAGACTTTTCTTTAGCTCAACATGAGGGAAAGAGCCGGTTTCTGCTGCTTTCATTAGCGAAGTGACACAAATAACGTGGACCTGGACAGAACCGCGCTGGCACTTTGGCCCTTTGATGCTAAAAGTAGCCTTTTAAAAAGTTTGTGGTTTTAATTTGAAAAGCCAAAAGTGATTAAATCATACCGTAATATTTTTTGAGCAGCGAGGAGACGAGTGTTGATTTTCATCCAGAAAACTGATCAGTGTTTTTTAATGTTTTCATTCTTATAGTTACAGGCATGAGGCCAAATAAAGAAGGTTTTACTGTGGCGCCCTCTTGTGGTTACTCACTTAACTTAACCTCCTTAAGATGCTAATGAGGGTAAAGGGCAGAAGATCCACAGTCGTTCTCCTGTCACAGCAATGATACTGTATATCAGTGGTTTTGTGAGAATGAGCCATGAAATGTGAACATTATGAACAGAAGCAAATTTAAACTCTAAATAAATTTGAACTACATTGCAAAAATGATCTATAAATCATCCTGAGCTGACGACCTCTGCTTCCCTCCTCTTCCTCCAGGCTGCTCCAAGGTGACGTGCATCAGTCTTACCCAGGAGGCCTCGCTCCAGCTGTCCCCTCTGCACGGCCAGCAGATTTCCATCCACTACCTGGACATGACCGACTGCTTCTCCCTCGAGGACGAGGGCTTGCGAACTATCGCCTCCCACTGCCCCCGCCTGACGCATCTGTATCTGCGCCGCTGCACCAGACTGACGGATGAGGCCTTGCGCCACCTGGCTCTCCACTGCCCTTCGATACGGGAGCTCAGCCTCAGCGACTGCCGCTTGGTGGGGGACTTCGGCCTGCGCGAGGTCGCCCGACTGGAGGGCTGCCTGCGCTACCTGAGCGTAGCCCACTGTACCCGCATCACGGATGTGGGCATGCGCTACGTGGCTCGCTACTGCCCGAGACTGCGCTACTTGAACGCGAGGGGTTGTGAGGGGCTGACAGACCACGGCCTCAGCCACTTGTCCAGGAGCTGCCCCAAGCTCAAGTCCCTGGACGTGGGCAAATGCCCGCTGGTGTCAGACAGTGGGCTGGAGCAGCTGGCGATGTACTGCCAAGGCCTGAGGCGAGTGAGTCTCAGGGCCTGCGAGAGCGTCACGGGCCGAGGACTCAAAGCTCTGGCGGCCAACTGCTGCGAGCTGCAGCTCCTGAACGTGCAGGACTGCGAGGTGTCGCCGGAGGCCCTGCGGTTTGTCAGACGACACTGCCGCCGCTGTGTCATCGAGCACACAAACCCTGCTTTCTACTGAGGCAGGCGGCTCTTGGACGGCTCCTCTGACAAGTGGATGTTTTAATATTCCTGCTGTGGTGTTGGCAGAGTTCAGCGACTGACGTGTCAGAACTGGTGGAAAACTGGGGGTGCAATACTGGCCAGGAATTGTCTTTTTTTTTTAAATGCGCTTAGTGGCTGTTAATGCTGTTCTTTGAAAATACGTCATAGAATGTATTTAACATATTTATCTGTAAGAAAAAGGCAGAGACGTGCAGTATTTCAACATGTTACTTGTTTCTGTCTCCGTCACCATTTGCAATGTAACAACATGCAACACTGAGCACTGGGTACAGTCGTGTAACCTTTAAAAACATTGTAATATATTTTATTTTTAAAGCTCATCATCACCTTAAAAACCCTGAGTCATAATCATAAGCAAACATTACTGCATCTATTTATAAACTGCAAGTATCTGCAGACTAAACCACTAAGAATGTAGCAACAGAGCAGATCTGGGGCCTCATTTAGAACCGTCGCACAAAATGCAAAAGTTGGGATCTAGAAACACAAACTTGAGAAAGTGTGGCGACGCAGACGTGAGGTGGTGAATTGAAGCCAGATTATAGATTCTCTTTATCATAAACATAAACCAGCAGCGTTGCTTGTGCACGTGCAACAGCTTCATAAGAACCTACGCACTGTTGTGTAAATGAGGCCCCCGGTGATTTCACGTATACTCAGTGTCACTCTCTTTATGTTTTGTGCAGATGCACTTTACACGATCGCTCTGACAATCACTTCCACTGAGTCATATTTCATATTTCATCAATACTATTGCTATTAATCAAACTATCAGACAAATAACTGACTGTTATGGGACCATTGCTGAAAAAACAACAAGGACACGTTGCTGCTATAACTGTGCCAATAAAACTTTTCTGACAATCCGCCTCCACAACTGAGTTTTTATTCAGCCAATCATCTGTCGTCTTAAAGGATCTAAATTTGTAGATAAAGTACATAAAGATATTTTAGCTTTATTGTTGTTAAACGGGAGGAAGTGGAGACCCCTCGTCCATCTTCATTCACAGTCTGTGATCTGCACATGTTACAAAGCAGTATCTATGACAACCATGTGTGTCTTTGTTAAAGGTTGTGTTTCCCTTTAAGGACTCGAGTGTCAAAGGTCAGTGAGTCAAGGAGGGAAAATGTGCTTCCTGCTCTCATGCTGTCGGTGGAAAGTTTGTAATCTGACAGAGAAACAGAAACAGCTGCCCCCAACCGCTTTCCTCGCAGAGGGGAAACATTTTGTGCTCCTGCGATTCGGAGAACTCTGGTGTAGTGACATTAAAGACATCCACTGTGTGAGGACATTACAGAACAGTGGGGGTGCGGAGGAGTAGTTAGACATTCAGTTCGCTCATCCACCACTGGGGTCTTTACAGGGAGGGAGTGAAGTGAAACATGAAAAGTGCTGAAGATGTGAGTATTCACTTGCTCTCGTTGGAAACCTCATATTTCCTGTTAAGCAGCTGCAGCACTGTGCTGGTCACCAGTAGGGGTCACTAGAGGTCTTAACTTTCTACATGCAGATTTGAATTCAGGGGATGTGAAGAACCATCACACAGATATGTAAAACGTGTCTGGGACTTCATGGATCACACAAGATAGTCTTCCGTGGGTCTGTGACAATGTAGTTCAAGTTTAGTTTAATTGGCAAAAACTGTCAAATCTTCTGAAACTTGACATACAGACAGTGGGGGGGGGGGGGGGGGGGGGGATTTCAGAAAAGACTCAACACACATGTCGTTGAATGATTTATATTTGTGATAAATAGACAAGGAGACAGTAAAACATGTGACGACAAAAACAAAATCCATTCAAACGATCATAAATAAGTGTTACTGTTTATTCTTCTGATTTCCTTTCAGGTGCAAATCTACGAATACTGAATCAACACGGATTCACAGAAACTGGCTGAATACACCAACCAGGTGAATACACTGCAAATTAGGCAGAAAAACAGAACATGACTTTCACTTTAGTGAAAGTGTGTGTGTGCGGGTGTGTAAACATCCTTGTCAATAGTGTTTGGTTTGTGCAATAACTGATATCTCCCTGAGGACGTGTGTCACAAAGGAGGAGGAGGAGGAGGAGGAAGAGGAAACTGTAAATGCAGCAGGGTTCGTATCTTACACTTCTCACGCTCGGAGGGTTTTATTCCGCTCTTTGCTTCTTCTCTCCTCTTGGGGAAATGTTTATTTCATCCCTCGCCAAACAGGTCACGGAATGAGGCCCCGGACTGGTGCATAGGCGTCATTATGATGCCGGGTAAACTCCCACAGTCTCACCCATCCTCCTCCATAAAGTGCAGAAAAAACGCGATCACACAAAAAGAGTAAAGTTGTTTTTCAAGAGAGCTGTCCCCGCTGGACCTGCAGGTACTGCTGGTTCAGGGGCTGGTTTGGAAGTTTGACTCGATTTGAGCCGACACGCTCAAGCACGGGGTGCGGCGTCGGAGTCCAAGTCGCCTGTGAAACAATCAGAGAAACCAAATTAACATCTTTTTGCCTTTTGTCTATATTTGTAGTATCAAACATGGCAGAATACCAGCACATGAACTGAAAAGCAAAAGGTCGTACCTGAGATTTAAGGACACGCAGCTCAGAGCGAACGTTTTTAAACCGATTCTCCAGCTCCAGGTATTTTTCTTTCAGCTTCTCTCTGTCTTTGCGCTCTGTCAGAAAGTCTTCCCTGTAAACCTCCGCCTGAAAACGGACAACAAGAAAACGTGAGATAGGAACAGTGTGGAAGAGTGTTGCCCTCATTGGCTGTGTTGTTGGATGAGAAGATTGATTCCCCATTAAGTAGCAGCTTCAAATCTATTTTTAAAGGTACAGTATGTAACTTCAGCCACCAGGGGTCACTCAATCAAGACAACAACAAAAGACCTAGTTTGACAAAGTCTTAAAGCAGCGAGGGATCCTGGGAGTTGTTGTCTTTACCACCACTGAAAATATACTTCATGCAAAATCATGCTTATGGATTTATTTACGTTACGTAGTAAACGGCGGTGACTAATACAAACACAGAATTAATCACCATTTCAGGCTGCAGGGGGCGCTGTTTCCCAGTAAAAGTTACATAAGGTTTTGCTTTGTTAAATATGAAGCTACAGTCTCATATTTTACAAAGAGACATTAGTGGCATCGATCTTCTCATCCATCTCCAACATGTTAAATGATTCCTTAAAGAAAAGGTGAGCAGGAGGAAGTCTCACCTGATGTTTCCACAAGTCCTGGAGTGTTTCACTGCTTCCAACCAGAGGTGGAGACGTCAGAAAAGCCTCCTCTAGTGCCTGGACAAAACAAATTACAATACATCATAAATAAACACGTGAGTAATGAAAGTAAAACCAAACGTTAAAATCAGATTACATTAAAGCAGCCACTACTGTTACTGAAGAGTTCCTCACCTTGTTCAATCGCTTGATCTCCTCGCTCTGATGCTGCCCCCTCCTGGTCAGCGTGCTGTTCTGCCCTCGCAGCTCCCACGCCTCTTTTTCCACTTTCATCAGCTCAGAGTTGACGTCAGCATCATCGCACGTCTATGAGACATTTTCCATGAGTATCAAATTCACACAGTTGACGGGTTTAGCCTCATTGAAATCCTTGAAACGCGTTTGGTGCATTTACCTGTTTGTCGTCTTTGTTATCGGGCGTCTTGAGTTTTGGTTTTTTACATAGAGTGATGTGTTTCTCTCCTTCTTCACACAGGCCTTCTTCAACGTGACTGTGGTTTTGTTGCAGCGATGCTTTTAATTGTCGGACCTGAGTGTCGGGTAAAGAAAAATACTTTAATTAGATTTTAATACAAGAAGCAGGAAATTAAACAACACAACACAAACGACTAGAATGGCACCAAGAGCGCAAATCTCTGCCAAGGCCCCTAGATCTGAACTAAATTACAAACACTCTTAAATATCAGTCCCTTAAATGTGTTATGATTCAAGATCCATAAATTATTCTCTGAGAAATCAAAAGTAAATTACAATTTAAATCATGCAGTAAGTCCCTGAAAACACTTCTTTACTTCCTCCATATTTAATCTCAGAATCAGGACCCGAGAAAGACCATTGGTTAACTTTGCTCAGACACCTGATCCTAACTACCAGGCCTGTGCCAGTTCAGCCAGTTAAAAAGTATCAAAACCAATGCTTCTTAAAACCAATATAACTTTTAAGAACATCTCTAAAGCCCCATCACACTGACAACATCACAAAACATCACCTCCATTGCCGAGCAAACAAGACTGTGAATTAAATGTTTTTTCTCACCTTCTCTCTGTAGAACCGCACCATGGTCTGATATTCTTTTGCCCATTTGTCATTGATAGAAATAAGCTGAGAAAAAAAAGCAGAACATCGGTCTCATTAGTAATCAAAGTGCGTGCATGTCTTCTGAGGTGATGATGAATCTGAGTTTGTAAAATGTCCTCACCTCTTTCCTCTGCTCCACCAAGATCAGCATCTGAGCTTTCAGTCGGTGGTCGCCGTCGGCACCGCACGTGTCCGACTGAGGGAAAAAAGGAGGAACTGTTTAGATGGTGCACGCACTGGGCCCATCAGCAGCCAATTATGCAACACGACTGATGTCCACCGACTTCCTTTTACACACGCTTTGGGAAGTTTTGCTCTGGACAGTTTCCAGTAACGCAGAGAACATTTCCTCGTGGTCAGGGAATCGTCCCAGATAAACAAAGTTCTCTCAGACGTATCTTCCACTGTTGCATCTGTTTAGTTTTTTACCTGTTTGTTCTCCTGCAGCCTCTCAGGACGAAGCTCCGCTGCTGCTGGAAGCTTCTCACCAACACACCGGTCATAGCTGGAAACACAAGGGCGGCATTTAGTTTAACACCATTAACACCAAGACAGGAAAATCTTAACCAGAACACATGACGTAGATCTGCCTCACCTGTCTACGTTTGGCAGTGATGGATATAATCTGTGAGTCAGTCTGTCCATGGATGGTTTGTCCATTGTTGTGTTTTCCTGCAGCGGCTGTGAAACCACCAGAGACACAGACTTGAGTCATTTAAAAGTCCTGATACACAGCGTCAGCTCAAAAACATTAATAACACAAAGAATAACACTGTCAGAACGTTGATGAGTCACTCAACAGGAAATGTTCTTGAATATTTTAAGCTGTTTGTCAAGTGACTGAAATAACCTTCGCGTTTCGTTTAATTTATTTCAGATATTTAATCCAATACATTTTACAGCATAACTTTACACTCCACTGTTTAGTATTTAAAAATAGTTTGATTATTTAATAAATGGTGAATACTGCACTATAATGTAGCTGTGAGCTGACACATGTGTTTATAAATCTATGTGTAATGACTGTAACTCCTTCATAAGTGGAGGCTTCTGTATAAATATATTGAAAAATGAATGATAATATATTAAAAAGTATAGAAAACATAAGATATGTTTTCATAAAAAAGTTAAATAGCTTCCAGTTACATTGTAGTTATCAGCCTATACACCATTTATTAAACTTTACATATATATGGCTTATAAATTCTAAATAAGTGGACAAAAATACATCAATAAAAAGCATTGTTCATGAAAATAATCCTATTTCCTGTGACCCAGAGTCAGACAGTAACTAAGTACATTTACTCAGTTTCACCCGAATACTTCTACTCCACTGTATTCAAATTCTGAATTCAGACTTATTTATGGTGAAGCACTGGTACTTTAACTGAAGTAAACTATTAGTATTATCATTGTAAATAAAAGGTTTTATTTAAAAACTCAATAGTTAAACACAGACATGTTCTATTAATAACAAACGTGCGCAGATACACGTGAAACGAAGGAGTGGGACTCACCATGCTGTAAGTGTGAGGTGTGTTCTTTCCTGTGTGAAGCTGTGATGTGAATCAGTGACTCTCTCTGTCACTTATACTGACGGCCCCGTGTGACGTGGTAAAACCAGAACAGTCCAATCAGCTGCTGGGATTCCCTCGCCGGGCAGGACCGGTGCGAACACAGGAAAGTACAACCAGTTCATCAACCTGAGCGGTAATAAAGGATGTTTGTGGTCTGAATCATGACTCAGAAAAAAATCTCTGTCTACACTGCAAGAAATGTCAACAAGTAAACAGTCAAATTAACTATTTTATATCTATAGAGAAAAAAAAATACATATAAATTTAAATATTACGAATAAAAATAACTTTTATAGTCTTCAATTAGCACTCGTATCTACTGGATGTGTCGGTATAGATAATATATTTCCATTATAGGAAATAAACATTAAATGGATTATATATATGTTTTAAAACTAAATCATCAATCAATCAATGTGAATGAAATATGAAAAAAATTCTGTGAAACAAATTGTTAGATAAAATACAAAAAATTCATAATGTCATCAATTTGTACTAGTATATATTTGAAATAAACTCTTAACTGGACTATATTTTAAAATAAATTAGATCCTTATAATCCTACTGTATCTTTAAAAGAAAGTATTTTCATATTATTTTATGAAATATTAGATTAGACCTATATTCCTTATATTTTATTCTATATCTACAGAACCTGGTTTAAGTCTAAAGTCTTAAGTAGGGTTGTGTGTTTTTTTCCCAGTGTAGCTCTGTTTGTCATTTTTTACAGTGCAGTTTGACACAGTTTGTGAGCGTCTCCGTGTGTGAGTATGTTTGAGGCTGTGGGAAAATCACAGATCACGCAGACTTATCTTCTTTCGCAATCTACTGTTGTATAAATTGTTGAGTCAGAGGCCAAGTGTTTCAGGGAAGGAGGGGCAGAAGGGAAACCACGTCGCCGAGCCTCCTCCAGTAACTTATGGTCAATCATTTATTCTTCTTCACAGAGAACCTGGGATATTAAAGCCGGTTTCCTATATTTGTACATGTAATAAAAGCTGTTATACTGTAATACTGTTCTGTACTTTCACATTTTATTACTTTTTACAAGCTGCGTGTGGGGTTTTTCTTTTGAAGCAGAAACTTCCACTTCCATTAATATAAGTAGATGTTGGGAACATTTACAGACAAATATTCATATAATAAAATCAACCTATTCAAAGTTACTGAGACAAACAGCCATGGTCCAACACCCTGACTGGACGACACACAGCGTGACGAGTTGTTTGTTGTTTGTTGTTTGTTGCTTTGCGTCTCTTAGTGATTGTGTTGCTTTGTGGCTGCGTTGTGTGTCTTTGTGGTTGTTGGGCGACGCCTTGGCAACGTATTGTGACTTTTTGTCTCCTGTTCTAGTCCCAATAAGAAATGTTGAGTCACTTCACGCTGAGGTTTTACGTCCAGGTGACCGCTGTCTTCATCCATTAATCCATCCATCCATTCATCCATTCATCCATCCATCCGTATAGCGCCTTTCTATCCGCCCACTCAAAAGACTGAAATCTCCAGGTACTCCTGCTTCCTCCCACAGTCCACAGACATGCAGCTCACTTGGTGGCCAACTTTT
Organism: Hippoglossus hippoglossus; assembly: GCF_009819705.1. Classification (NCBI taxonomy): domain Eukaryota; kingdom Metazoa; phylum Chordata; class Actinopteri; order Pleuronectiformes; family Pleuronectidae; genus Hippoglossus; species Hippoglossus hippoglossus. The sequence goes on along the minus strand of NC_047170.1, from coordinate 16,290,328 downwards.
AGTTCGATTTAAGAACATTTGGGTTTGAACTTTTCATCTTCCTGCCTGGTTTCGGTCACTTAAGCAGCAAGAGGCCAAGAACAAACTTTCCAGAGTTGTGTCGATGTCAAGACAAATAGTCGGCAAACCCCCAACGGCCCCTGAGCCGAGCTCTTTCCTGAGAGACCGAGGAAGAAAGGGACGAGTATCCTGTCAGATAGCCCCCATCCTTCCTTCAGCCAGTTTCAACCTACAGGAGGGGCTACACAGTCCTTCTGGCAACTACATTTTTCTTTATTAAATAGTATTCATATGCAATAAAACCCAGATTTACACATTTTTCCGTTTTTCCGTTGTCGCTTGTTTTTACGATTCCCAGTTCTCATGTTGTTGTTTGTTCATTGAAAAGTCAAAGACACTTTTCGACTTAGACGGACAATAAAGTTCTCTTCTGTTCTATACTGTTGTATTTTTACTTGTGTGTTTTAAAAATCTGCTCTTGAATTTGTTCACGTTTTCTTCCTCAGACCCCGAAACGACTTCTTGTCTCCCCAGAGTCAGTGACTCAAACTGTGACGGCGTTTACCGACATCTCAGCGTTTCTCACAGCAGCCCATGTCGTGGTTTTACAGAAAGGGGCCCTCTTCATCTAACACCTGTGGACTGAGAACCCCGGAACGTGTCTTCCCAGCACCGACGCTGCCTGCTTTACGGTAACGCGTGACACATGCAGCAAGTCACCAGAAAGGAAAGAGAAGGTTCTGCTTTGCCTCGGCTCCGTAACTTCCTGCCTGTGTCACCACACACACGCCTTCGGTTCACACACATAACAGATAAGTCTCTCTGTGGCCTACACCTACAAAATAAAAGCTCTCTCTTCTGTTCTGCGGTTTAGTGGTTTGCTGTGGTTACATGAACCTTAGTTCATTCTTAGGCAGCAGCTATGAGTTTCATGTGAACCCGAAAGACGAAACAAAAACTGTTGGGCAGGAATAAAACTTAGACGGTCGACTGAGTAATGTTTGCTGTGGGAAACATCTCAACATCTCTTATGAATAATTCAACAGTTTTTAGTTGTGTGGTCTGAGAGAAGGAGAAACACCTTTGTGGTTGCTTTTCACGATTGTCTCCTTTTGTTTCTGCTAAAAGCCCAATTTACTCTCATTCACAATAGAAACTCAGTCATTTAGAGCACATACCTCGGCTCAATAGTCAAACTACACACAATCACAGATCAGATTCATCAAGATACTTTAATTATTCCGTTGGAAATTGGTGAAAATGTCACAAAATGACCCATTTCACAGTTAAAAAGAAAGAAAAATCTGAATTCTTTCTTGACTCATCCTTCCCCCGAGTTTCTAGAAAACGTTTTTTTGATTAATCTTCTGGGAACTGACAATTGTTGCTTTGCTAAATGAAGACAAAAATCCTGAGTCAGAACCAGAAGTGTTTTATTAAAAACACACAAAAACTAAAGTCACATGGTGAATCAGATGACTGATGTAGACGTGACAGGTGGAGCTGGACCAGACAAAGACTTTCATCTGGAAACAATATGACAGCAGCTCAGCGATGAACCAGAAAGAACTGAACAGAAATAAAGACAGTTTTAAGATTCGTTATTGACGTTAGTGAAATCTGACTCGGGACACTTTCAACATGGCAGACTCCACATCCTGTCGGCCGGATGGAGATCCGCTAAATGTACAGAACATGTAAATATGGCAGTTTTCTTTTCTGCTGCCACTATTGTTAAGTTCTTGTTCAGTTTGAACGACCAATCAGAACTGCTCGGACACGTTTCTATAGTGCTCTTTATTTTCAAATCATCCACGCTGACATTCATGTCATTGACAAGGTCATTGACTAAAAAACATGAACACACAAAGTCATGGCAGTGAGAGGTAGAATAACTGACGGCTTGTCAGGTGAGAGACTCTCGTTCTCTCTCAGACCAAAGTCAGAAAACACAGAAAAAAGTGTATTTAGTTTGTACCACAATGCCACACAACTTATCACAGACAATCATGACCACAACGACCACAACTTCCCCTCGTGTGTGTGTGTTTGTACAAAATAACTCGGAAACGTATGAACACTTTATCACCAGACTTGGAGTGAATATAATATTATAAATAACTCCAGATTATTACACATCTTGGCTGATTGGATAAAGGTCAAATGTTAAAGGTCCTTTTTCCAAGATAGTGGTACAAATAAAAGATAGATTCCCTATCATATGATCAGTGATGTCAGAAAAGGATGTCATGCATAGATAAAAAACATAATTTACTGTCACTTGGTCTCGATAAAGTCAGAAAATTACATCATATAGTGAATTACTGCGGTAAGTTTTGCAACCAATAAGATTAGAGATACAATCTATAGTTTAATCTACATTAACCAATCGTTCTTCATTGCAACGCCATGATGACATCATTGTGAAATGGCATCGTCACAATAATTAGCAATATTAACAATAAAAAACGTTAGCTGTTGTCTGATCGGGGTAAATAGAGTACGAGCGCAGGCTGTGCATCATCCCTCTGATGGGTTTTACTATAAAAAAAAGTTACAGGAAATGACGATAGCACCTGAGATTGTCAGTTAAGGATAATGAGGACGGAGCAGATTGTGGTTATCGATAACAAGGAAACCGCTTTATAAAAACAGTCATTTACCATTAAGCAGTGGTACTTTACCCCTCGATGACAAGTCGTCTAAACTTGCTACAAAACTCCTCATCACACCCTGAATCTTTTCATTTCAAAATACAAAAAGGTTGTTTTGTCATAGTTTAAAAATCTATCGACGGCGTCTTATGTTAAACACATCATTTCACGTTATGTCAAACTGGCCCAAAATCTACTAAATACATTTATAAGGCACATTTTGATTCACGAAAAACAAGCAGATTTACAGCAGGTTTATGTTTTTCTCTTGTCATTGGACATCTTCACCAGCAGGGGCCGCACGGTTTCTCTGGATCAGAGCTGCACTCATTGAGCTGAGATCTAAAGAAAAAGAGGCAGAAGAACAAAAGTCAAGATACAGTGTGAGAAGAGAAAAGAAATGATCACCTTGTCTCCTGCACACAAACTCTTCATCCTCTGTCCTAAATCTGTTTAATTTATTAAATATGCTGAAGTATTTGACCTGCTGGCTGATTTATCCCTTTTCATTTTGTCTTAACCTGTTGTTTATGTTAAATGTTCTTGATTTTCTTGTTTAATCATGTTTTAACTGCTTTAATGTGAAGCACTTTGTGTTGTTTTGTGTTTATTATTATTATCACTGTTACTTACTCAGTCACTTCTGTACAGTTGTATTTAATTCCCTCGTCCAGCTCTATCTGTAAATCCTTAAAAGATGCATTTGTACAGTTTGACCTGAAGATAAATGAAACAGAAAACAGGGTCAGTTTTCACAGTATCAGTTCAAGTCCGTCTGCGTGTTTGTGTTGTAACTTGTATAATTATTACATCACGAATTAACAAAAACTCGTCTTAGTCTTACACAGCGTTCTCCTGTGAGACCAGAACGATGCTCAGGCTTTTCACTCTGCTGGAGTTAAACATCTTGAGTTCGATGCCGCCAAAGATACTGACAGCAAAAAAACAAAAGAGCACAATTTAGAGGAGGAGAAACTTAAAGAATTCAAAATATTATACAGAATGTCTGATGTAGTTTGACGTGTGATCCAGCAGGGAGCGCTCACTATCCTCTCGACCTTCCAGGATTTCATTTTGGGTTCTAAACCGTAAATGAGTTGCGTTTTCAAATTCATTCAAACTTGACTTTTTGGAAAAGATCACAACACGGGACGAGCAGAGTTTTACCTCGTGGGGCTGAACGGCGTCTCGATGGATCCGTTTAGCATCGCTGTGACGTCACCACAGGCAACATCTGCGAACTACACACATGACCAACACGTTAAAATCACCGTCCTGCAGTCGGATGCCGCCGCCGCCAACCGATATCAATCTACATGCATGTTTTTTCCAGACTCAAATATAGTAACTGTGAAAACACAACCTCCCTGGATTTGGATTTGGCTGAAACACTGTTTACCCCTGAGACTGAAACCCCTCCATCATAGTGGTGAGTAGATAATGAGTGAATTTTCATTTTTGGGTGAACTATCCCTTTTAGGATCTGTAGGACAAACCCCCCCCCCCCCCCCCCCCCCCTTGATGTTTAAAAAGCTGTGTAAGGTCAGATTATTCTCACGTCATCTGTTCGGCCGCTGGACGACTGCTAATGTGAGTCTGTCAGGGCTCCTGTGACTGTGTGGGTTGCTGCCGCTCACTCAGGAGAGAGCTCCACAATGTGGCTCCATGGAGACGGACACAAAGCCTCATTGATGATGAGGGAACCGGGCCGAGCGACCTTTTCTTTTCTCTCCTCTCCATCATAAACACACGGGAGAGATTCACCTCATGTTGCACACGTGTATTTAAGACGCCGCTCGGCCCCGGGACTGTGGGTGAACTCCTGTCGGTAACTTACAGCAGCCGAGACTCTTCTCCAGAACGAGCCAACGGGGTTGTTCTCGCAATCCCCCCAACCGGGGCAGCCGCTCGTGAACGTTTCTACAACAACACAAACGTTCAAATCTTTATTGGTGTCGTCGCATTCTCACACAAAAAAAATTGAAATGCTAAAAGTTTTATGCATGAAAGGAAATGAATGAAACGTGTTTTGTACGTTTACTCTCAGATACTTGAGATGCTTCGGGATTATTCTTTCTGTCTTGCTGAAAGTTTGCTTGATGGTTTATCTGAGCTCAACCCGCCCCCTTCCAAAGATTGTGTCTGATGAACCCAATTGAATACAGCAACATTTCCCAACACGTCCCAATAAACGCTAGCAGCTACGTGCAGATCAGGGCCCGTCTTTGGACGGCCCGTTCACTTCCTGTTTATCCTGTTGTACTGAAAGTGGCCACAATTCAACTAGAGGGCAGTGATGAGCTCGTCCCCAATGAATTGGAGTGAATGGAGTTAAACGGCTAAAAGAGTTATTTACACCTGCTACTGGACATAAGGCCCAACTTCTATAACCGGCTCTGGAGGCGTGAATCTAACATAATGGAACTATATGTTTTGTTTTTACCCCTTATATTGAAAACACAAAGAAAATGGTGGTAGGACAGGATTTCTTTCTTTGTGTGTGTGTGTCGTACCCTGCAATCATTAAAGCTTCCCGTGAGATATCCTGTGAAAAAATCCACCCTGAGCAGAACAGGCCCTTTTCTGTTGCAGGGCCCCTTAAGCAATCGTACACATCAAAAAACTTGACGTGACTTGGCACGCTTTAAAATGATGTGAAAGTAACTGTAGGCGTCGCAAATAACACATCTGGCCTCAGACATCAGCAAGTGTGTCAGTCAGTCAGTCAGTCAGTCAGTCAGTCAGTCAGTCAGTCAGTCAGTCAGTCAGTCAGTCAGTCAGTCAGTCAGTCAGTCAGTCAGTCAGTCAGTCAGTCAGTCAGTCAGTCAGTCAGTCAGTCAGTCAGTCAGTCAGTCAGTCAGTCAGTCAGTCAGTCAGTCTCTCTCTCTCTCTCTCTCTCTCTCTCTCTCTCTCTCTCTCTCTCTCTCTCTCTCTCTCTCTCTCTCTCTCTCTCTCTCTCTCTCTCTCTCTCTCTCTCTCTCTCTCTCTCTCTCTCTCTCTCTCTCTCTCTCTCTCTCTCTCTCTCTCTCTCTCTCTCTCTCTCTCTCTCTCTCTCTCTCTCTCTCTCTCTCTCTCTCTCTCAAATGGTGAAAAAAACCACATCTAATGCTGTTAAAATAGGAGAAATTTACAAAGATTTATCAATTTTCTTTCTAAAAACCTAAAGTGAACAGTTGTGAGTTTTTCAGAAGGCTCTCACCACTGCTGCCCTCTTTCCCGCACCACGACAGACCGTCCAGGACAGATCCCAGCACCGTCTCCTCCAGGGTGAGGAAACATCCGCGCTTCTCAGTGAAATCCTGGACCACGTCTTTTGTTTTGCTCCAGAACATCATCTAAACTCCCAAACCCCCCCCCCAAAAGAAGAATATTAACATCCAACTATGAAACAGATTCATCTTCATTATGAAAGAAGACGTCTGCTCAGACTGGGTGAGGTGAGGATGGATGTTTACTCTGTTGCATGACGGTTTGAAGGGGGCTGCAGCGATGAGAGGGTCGTAGGCTTCCCAGGGAACCGTACAAGGGTCCTTGCCTACGTAGGCTTGTTTGAATGCAGACCATAACATTTCGCAGTCGTACCTGAGAAAGAAATGACAGCGCTTTGGCTCAGGCATGTGGGTCAAGAGTACGACCACAATGTGCAAAAGAACATCTAACACCTTCTGCATGTCCAGGGAACGCTTGCAGAAGCAATCAATTATTGATATAAGTAACCGTCAGGATGTAATAGACAAAGTTGAAGACTAGAGCTCAGCCTGGAACTCGACCAGCCCCGACTCAGAGAGCTGCAGGGTCGGCATGGCACAAATATGAAATCTGAAACTGTGCAGAGATTTACATTGAGTTCTTTTATTTGATTGTCTTCCACTAATTGAAGTTAGAAAAGTTTGTGTTTATCTTACCTGGTTTATCTGCAATGAAGAGTTTATAGTCAATGTCATGAGATGAAATTCATTTTCTTTATTATTGTTCACGTGTATGGTTTGTATAAGTTTGTATGATTTACTTAAAAGCTTGATATAAAGCATTGCAGCAAGAAAATGAACCTTTACTTTGAAGACAACTTTGCAAATAGGAAAGTAAATGTAGTGGAAGTCATTGTCATGCAGCGCTCACAGTGACTGTGATTGTCTGAGTGTCTGCAGACAGTACACTGCCCCACCCACTGACTGCTGCAGTGCAACATTACTTCAAATCACCATGTCCCCGCAAATGGAAAAACAAATACACCTGTTTCAAGTGTAAAAACTGGAGAAAAGTAGGTCACCTGAGGAAATATGTTTGTCTGATGATGATAAGAATAAGAATAAGACAAATTATCGTAATTCTTATTCTTATAAGTAGGACCTAGATCATTAATTAAGTTGTTTACCTGGGCTCCTCATTATGTTTTTAAACCATATATTTATCAGTTCATTCTGACACTTCACTTGTTTTTCCCACATGATATTAAAAGTAAAAAATGAAACACTCACCCTTGGAACAGCTCACACCTGCTGATGAAAGTTCCTTTGAGTCGGTCTGGTTTGTGACGGACCGTCACCATCACCACCGCCACAGTGACGCACAGCAGCAGGACGCAGGCGACGCCGAGAAACGCGCATGTTCTCCGGCTGCGTCTCTTCTCCGGAGGCGGGACGTCTCCGGGATCCAGTGACTCCATAGACTCCATCGTGGGATCCAGAAGCTCCGCAGATCCGCTGCAGGTTTGTTGACAAGTGAACTTCGCTCGTGCTCGGGACGTCTATTTATGGAGAGACCCCGTGCGCGTCCGTGCGCGGACACGTGGCAACGTTGGCACAGTTCCACACGTCTTCCTATGGTGAGGAGGTGGAGGCTGTGTTGTGATCAGTGGTTTGACTGTAGCTGTGGTTTCACTCAGGCAGTTTGCATCAGATTCAGATGGAAGTTGGGAGGTTGGTTGGTTCTAGGCTTGTTACTCGCCATGTCAATTTTTATTCAAAGGTCAAGGTCACAGCAGGGGGTCAAAGATTCAGCCTAATGCAAACAGTAAAGTCAATAGAACCTGTTGGACTTTGTATCAGTACAATAACTGAGCTGCCAAACACACTGAGGATGATTGTGATTTGCCGCTGTGTTTTCTTATCTACTGTTTTATTTTCTTTGCATCTTGTTTTTTCATATTTGCATTTTGCTGTTGTGTTTTCTTATGTGTCATCGTGATATGTGGTGATACGCTTTCCTATTTTCCGTTGTGTTTTCTTATTTGGCATTGTAGAATTTGCCGCTGTGTTTTATTATTTGTTGTTGCATTGCTTTACTCTTGCTGTTGTTTTTTTCATATTTGCCATCGTGTTTTGGTTATTTGCACGTCAGGGCCACTGAACAGCCTCGATGGGCGGGGGGGGGGGGGGGGGGGGGGGGTGACACACATTTCAATCAAGACTCTGGATAATACTCTGGAAGCCGGTTCGAACAAAAACCTGAAGAGCCATAGTGATCAGTGTGAGAGGACTCATTACTGTGACTGAGCAGTTTCCTTCTGAGCTCAAAGTTTAGAACCCCATGTACACATGACACATGTTCTTCTAAAGCAATGCTATTTATAACTATATACACACACACACACACACACACACACACACACACATGCTGGAGAGAAAGGGACTCCAAAACAAAAGCCCTGTAATTTACTACAATCAACTTGAAGTACTCCTTGTGTCAAATACATGCTTTTTTTAACAATGTACAGTGATTTATGCTGTAGTTTAAATATTAATATGCATATTGCCTTTGCTGTAGTTGGGATATGTTTAGTTTGTGAAGGGATCAGTCTTACTGTTCCTACCTTAATCTCCAAAGACCATATCATTTACTTGATGATTATATTTTTTTATGGTTGATCCGAATCTGCAAAGTAACCAGCAGGTATAAAAAATACTGTTTCAACTCTTTCTTTACACATAAACTGAGGTACAGCAACACTGAATTGTCTTTTTTTTTTAAAGTTTGTTAAGTTAAGTTAGTTAAAATCAAAGAACCTGTCATGAAACATTTTGGGGCTGTCACTTCCCTGCACTGTGTGGAATTTATTCGTGCAAGAAAAACAGGTTTCAAACCGTTTCTCTTCTCAGGCCTTTGTCAAATATTAGTTTTTCCACCAAAGGTTTTCAAAACTTCTTTTTATCCACCAGGTAAATGTGTTAATAAAATAAAACTCACACAAAAGAGCTGTTGCAGTAACTGGGTGAAGTTCATGCAATTAGAGGCTAATCAGCTGCTGAAAGATGCACATGGGCTGTAATTCAAAGGTCAGACAGACGCCATCAGCAGTGAACATGTTGAGAAATGCTTCTGAGCGGCCGGATCAAAACTTAAACTTGCTCCACCAGTTACTGTGTGAACAATGTGGCCTTTGAATTCCACATCACAAACAGTATAAAGTAAACACGTAACTGGATTTTGCTGGAGCCAAATTAACTGACTGTCACCAACTGTTCTTCAATACTTTATATAACAACTCATCCAGACACCTTCACAGTCAACACTACACCTCCTCAGGTCCTCAGCAGCACACACACACACACACACAAACACACACACACACACATACACACACAACATTAAAATCATTTATTTAAATCCACCTTCACTGAGCACAAGACTACACACTAGATGTTAAACTTGTGTGTGTTTCAGTTGGATGTGAGTCTGTCTGTGTGACAGGCCGTTGGCGTATGTCTGGCAGATGGATTGTTTCGGGTCCTGGATGCACTGAAGAATCATCAGGGTCCTGTGGACAAAAGTTAGATTTTCTGTTATTCCATGGTGCTTTTATTTTGAAGTGACAAACAACATCTGCACGCCTGTCCACCAGATGTTAACAGACAGACAGACAGACATTGGATCATGTGAACATGATGAAACAACCACAGCGTTGTCACGACATGTCAGGGATTAATTATTTTAACAGTGAGTCACAGCGTCTGTTTATCATAACTGGGGATTCAGGTCAGAAATGTGTCGTCCTCGAGTTCTCCATGAAACACTGTGTTTTATCTTTTATTGTGAAGGAGCTGCTGGACGTTACTTACTGGTCGTTGTCTGAGCACGTCCAGCGGAAACCTCTGGACTGGAGGATTCGGATCAGGTCCACGATGGATCCTTGACTACATGATTCTCTGTAGAAGAGGAACAAAAATATTATTTCATTCATACAACTTCCCGGTAAAAGGTCTTATGAGCTGAAACTAATCACAATATTAATATTAGCAGTGTTTTCAAATGAGAATACATGTTTTGGCTGTGACAACGTGTCCTTTATATTTTGTAATACCTCAATTCATCTTGATACATAATTGGGGGGGGTTTAAAACTTTATAACAAGCCATATATTTTACAGTTATAATTGTTAATAAGTTAATAAATGGACTTCCGCCCTGATTCTCAATGGATTTTCCAGAAGTGAACCATTGGTGGTTCATCATGATGAACATTAGAGATAATAGAACAACGTGGACCCCTAATGTTGCTGTTATTAACGGTTAATAATTAATATGTTATGTGATAGTATGAAATCATTAACTATAATAAAGTCATTAGTTATGACTTAGAAACCATTCATGTTACATGTCAGGAAATTAAACAGTTTTGTAAGTATTTATGAAAATATTAATAATAAAACAACAATAATGATACTAATACTAATACTACTATTACTGCTAATAATAATAATAATGTATTTCTTTATATATACAGTATAGCAATGTTTCAACCTAAGTCGAAATAATACAAGCAAAGAAGAAAACAGTTTGTATGGAATTAAAAGCTAAATACAAGAAATAAATAAAGAAGATTATATAATATTGTAAATAATCTGATAAAATGGGGGTTGTATCAATAAAATAGAAATAGTTGTTGTAAGGTGATTTAACAGATGAAAATCAAGGTGAGACAACAAGCCCAGTAAAAACACATTTCTTTGTCCTCACATAAATGGTCCCTGTAGATCGGCCACCACCTTAACGTTGACATAGTTCACCCTTTGTGGATTCAGGTTGTCCAGTTCAACACTTCCCAACATGCTGGGAAATAAAAAATATGTATTATTTTTATTTAAAACTCAATAAACAGCAACATATTCGCTTCATTCGCTGCTTTTCTCAAACCTTTTCCTGTCGAAGGCGTTGACGATGGAGCCGTTCAGTAACACAGTGATGTTGCCACACGCCATTTCTGCAAACTAACAAATGAATGAGGAAAGTTGCATTTTTCTACTGTTACTTTTGGGGACAGTACGTTGCACGTGCATGAGGAACATGAATAATCTACAGGTTGGACATTAGACTCACAGTCTGAGAGGCCTGAAGCCACAGAGAATACACAGCATGGTTCCTACACGCTGACCAGGCCGGACAAGAGCTGAAATCAAAACCTGTGAGTCACATTCACAACCATCAGCTCAATGAGACACAGACAAGAATGGATGAATAACAAGAAAACTAAATTCAGGTCACTACATTGATAATAACTTACAACATGCAGCTAGCAGGTTAATCTCCCCTCCTCACCACGACTGTGCACTATTCAGACACCTTCAAATTGCATGAAGGAACATTTTAAAAGACTCCTCTGATGAAACCACATTTAAATTCACTCGATGCAGCAGCTCTAAAGCTCATTGATCATTAATGAGCTTGTTATATATGTTAACTTGTTGGTAGTTTATGTAAATCAGTTATTAAAATGTTTCCCTTTTGCTTACCAAGCAAAAGCAAAATGTACATATCCTAATTGAGTTATGGCCGTGGTTCCAAACTGGTTTTTTTTTCTAAACTTTTGTCTCCGTGCTGAACAAACTGATTCACCTGCTTGTTCCTCTTGTCCGCACCAGATGAGGTCGTTGAACAAGAAGCCCACCAGCGTGTCCTCCAGCGTCCAGGAGTCACGGACAGCAGCTTTGTAGCTCTGCATCAGAGTCCTGGTTTTACTCCAGAAGAGAAACTTGGCAGAAGTAGAAGAATCAAGGTATGAATTAAAAAAGGGTGAACCTGCTGTTCTGCAAATTTCAGAACTGAAATTTTAAATTACATTACATTTCATTGAGCTGACGCTTTTATCCAAAGCGACTTACAGTAAGTACATCAACCATGAGGGTACAAACCCAGAACAACAGGAATCAAGAAAGTACAATTTTCTTCAAGAAAGCCAAACTACAAAGTGATTTTTATTCAAGGTATAGTCGGAAGAGATGTGTTTTTAGTTTGCGGCAGAAGATGTGTAGACTTTAGGGTTAGGGTTAGATTTTAGGGTTAGACAGTCGTGATTTTCTTGAGTGTTTAGCTGTCCCTCGCAGTGATGGAGCAACAAGCCGATTGGCAGATGCAGAGCGGAGTGAACGGGCTGGGGTGTAACGTTTGACCATGTCCTGGATGTAGACTGGACCCGATCCGTTCGCAGCACGGTACGCAAGTACTAATGTTTTGTAACAAATGCGGGCAGCCACTGGTAACCAGTGAAGGGAGCGGAGGAGCGGAGTAGTGTGAGTGAATTTAGGTTAAAGACCAGTGGAGCTGCTGCATTCTGGATGAGCTGCAGAGGTTGGATGGCACTAGCAGGTAGATCTGCCAGGAGGGAGTTACTAGAGTCTAGGCGTGAGATGACCAGAGCCTGGACCCTAACACAGAGCTGTCAAAGGTAACAGTCATGTCGTGGGTGAGAGAGCCTTTCCCTGGAAGTAAAATCTTACTCACCCTGTCACACGGCCTAGTTTGTGGGATGGAATAAAACATCTGCTGATAATTCTCCACCGTCACATTACAAGAAGACTGACGGAGCACCGCCTCCTCAAACCGTCTCCACATCTCCTCACAGTCCAACCTGCACAAAGGATGATCTCTTTTAACTTTTTTGAATTAGTCATTTTTAGTTACTTTGTGTGAATATTTGCTGGTTTGGATTTTAGACAGTTGGTTGGATAATTCTAGATATTTACAGATGTCACATTTGGCTCAGAGAAAAAGGGGATGGACTTTTCTTATTGACCATTTTCAGATGTTTTATTAACTAAATATTCAATCGATTCATCAGGAAATCAATAATGAAAGTCATTGTAAGCTGCAGATCTCATGTGTTTGATGCATATGTCATTATTTTGCAAATGATCAAACTGTATCTAGATTTTCGATTTCAAACTCTGAGCCCAAAATGACATTAAAACCAAACTGATTAACTCTACTATGGCTACATATATAAATAAGAGATATAAGGTCTTTTCAAAAGATACGAAACAAAAAGCATTGAACTTAATCAAGTTGTATAAGCTTCAATCTTTCCATCTCTGCACCGGGTTTCTTTTTTTCTTTCTTCTTTCTCTGAGTCAACATCAAAACATCCGTCCCTCATGTTGGCTTCAGCTGTGACCTGATTACAAGCTGCTCGTTTCTGCCGTAATCATTTGGCTTTGGATGTGACGAGGAAATCAAATCTGCACTGGTGATGAAGTCAAAGTTGGAAACTCTCATCTGAAGTCACCAGATTTGCAAACTCATTCCCACACGGGACAGAAAACGTCAGGTCATGAGCATCAGCTGCACATTACCTCAGACTGGGGTTGACGAGGGCGATGTAACTATAACACCGTCCCACCACGATGTGTCTGATGTGTGGGGTCGTCCCGAGCTGTGCTCTCAGCTGATTGGAGCAGAGCAGAAGCATCATCAACCCTTTTGAAATGGACACAAAGGCAGAGGAGAGCAAACGTTACCTTCCACAGGGGGGGGGGGGGGGGGGAGTTCATCAGAAGAAAGAAAGAAAGAAATGAATGAGGATGTGAGGAGGGGTTATTTACATGTGGTCAGGTTCTGGACTGTTTTCCAGGAGGTCATGATGGTGAGAGTCTGGACGGCCTCACCGCTCCTCAGTAAAGATGTCTGTGCACGCTTTAATCTGCCTCACTGTGAATCATTACAAAGATAACCACTCCATCAGAGGTTGGAGGTTTGACTCCAGGCCAGCAGGTACTTTCCTGGGGGCTCACAAGGTGTGTGTCTGCTTCTGGAATTGATTTCTCTTTTATCGTGTCACAAAAACATCCTCCCACGTTTTTTTCCTCTGGCACATTCTCAAAAACATTCTCCAACAGCCTGCAGCAGATGCCAACAAATGAGGGTGGCTGACCTTTAGAGGACAATAAACCTAACATTTGGAGGAGATACACAAAAGATAAATGTTTTTTCACATCAAAGTGGATAGCTAAAGCAATCATTAAATATTTGACTAAACAGGTACCCACACGCCAGCTTTTGTCAGCACTCACCATTTCTCTTTGCAGAAGGTTAGATTCCAGCGTTTGTCTCCCTGACTGTGTTGTGAAACTCTTTCTGTCCCAACCTGAGTGCCATCGTGATGTCTTGACATTCAGCTCCACACCGAACCACAGACACACCCATAATGGACAAGAGGAGATTTTTTTCAGCCTCCCCCTTAACAAGTAGATCCACATGACTCCCATTATGGAGCCATGATGCCTCCGTCCACACACAGTGTTTAGGCTGTTCCCTGACACATGGGTTCATGGGCTGGAGGAAGAAATTCAATGCACGTCACTGTTTGCATTGCTTCACACATTTAACACAACTCCAGTGTTGTGTTGAAGAAAGTAGATGTGGTTTTATAAAGTCAGCAGGGATGAGACGTGTCTAAAAGGTTTTACTGGCAACAAGAACGTCAAATGTGTAGGTTCAAAGTTATTTTTCTTAGAGAAAGATTTGCTTTCTTTTGTTTCTATCAACATGTCTTTAAAAGTGCTTTGATTGTATTTCAGTGTTTGTGTAGAATCGATTATAGAATAGAATAGAATAGAATACCATTGTCATGCATTGTACAATGAAATTTGCTGTGCAACTCCAAAACGTTGTAATATATAAAAAAATCAAAAAGTCACAAGATTATTAATACATGAAAAAAATGACAGGTTATAAAATGATATATAAACATAGTAAAGCTGGTAGAATAGTTGTGATACAATCTGGATACATTATTCCAAAGTAAAAAAGGCCAGACAGTATTGCATGTTAAAGTTGTCAGCTGTAATGCCTCAGATGCCCACAAGAGGCTGCTATCATGTGTTTTGAGAGATGAGAAGCAGCATCATGCAGTAAAACTGCAGTAACAACATTAACGTTGGTTATTTCCCACAGGTCAATGCAATGAGTTAATGCAGGGACCTAGTCTTAATTCTCCACAGTTTGCACTTTTTAAATAATAAAAAAGTTACCAATCACATTTCTAAACACATTATTTTTGCACTTTTTTGGACACAGGACCAGTGTCTTGTGTGCAAGTCGTCATTTAACCATTTAACACGAAGCTGTGGATGGTCCAGACTGAAATATCTCAACAAATATGAAATGCATTACCAAGAAATTCAATCATGTTCCCCTGTGACATTCCACTGCCCTCTCTTCTAGCGCCACCGTGAGGTTTAAGTTTGTGATTGAGGGTGAAACATCTTGGCAGCTGTTGACGGTTTTTTATTTACTGGTAATTAGCAGATGTTAGCCTGCTCTAAGTTTGATTACACAAACATCACACGTGTTCCGCCCACACTCAGTCTTGTACCCACGTTGCTATGGAACTACTTTTGCGGTGTTGTGATAAAACAAATGAGGAAATGGCACATTTCATGACCAACCTCTTCTGTTTTCATAATATCTCCAATTTGCCAATGACGCTTGATGCAATAAACTGTCAAACCAGGTGACGTAAGCTGCTTCGTGCGTGACAGACAAACGTCCAGAAAATGTCCCGACACAATTTTTTTTTTGATCTTCGGGATTTTTGAGGGATTCCCATGACGGAAAGGGTGAATAACATTTCTCATCTGATTCCCACTAGAGTAGATAAGTGACCTTTCTTCATTCCTACAGGGATTAACTTCACACTTTGTCAAATTCACTTTTATTTGAATATATGAATTAAGTAGAAGAGTGTTTAAGGAAATCCAGGATCGACCTTATAGATAATCTTAACTAACACAGTTTTTCTACAAATACACAGAGAACTGCTCATCTGACAGGCTGAGAGTGATTCTCATAACGCTGTCTTATCTTCAACCATAAAACACAAAACCCACTGCTCTCGTTCAGAGCAATTAGATTTATTAATCACCAAACTTGCCAGACATCTCATTAACCGCCCAAGGAAATTAATTTTGAGTTTCTGCCTCCTCTTTGTGAGATAAAGGCCGTCTGATACAGTAAATGGATGAGATAAAACCTGGTGCTTTTAAAGCTAATTGAGTCTCTCTCCCCCCCCTCGAGCTGCGAGAGTTTATTGACAGACAAATTCTCTGAGTTTAAGTAGCAAAAAAAGCAAATGAAAGAAAAGACTGTGGAACATAAGTAAGGAGGAGCTGAAGACAGCGGATTTAAACCCATTTATTCCACATGCAGTGTTCCTAAATGCCCTATTGACAAACTAAATTATGCTTATATAAGCTGTCTTATAATAATAGCTTCCTTATAATGTTCTCTGTGTGTGTGCAGAGCCAACTTTCTGCCATCAGGGGAAGTTTATGCATAAGTAACATAAGTTAAGGGAAGCTTGACTTTAATATTGAAGCTCTACTTCCTTCCAGCCATTTCCTGCCTGTTAAAACAGTTTTCACACCGGAGTGCAGAATTTATTCTAGTTTTCAAAGATGTCATAGCACTTGAATCACCATGTTTTCTGTTAGGAGCAGTAAGACCCCTGACTATTTAGTTTAATGTGACAGTGAAGAGGGAGAAGTCATCAGTTCAAACTTAATGGGAGAAAAATGTGTCATATGTCACATGTTGTTTTCAGGGGCCTTGACTTTGACTTGACTACACTGGATCCTGTCCAGACTATCAATCAATCAATCAATCAATCAATCAATCAATCTATCTATCTATCTATCTATCTATCTATCTATCTATCATCTATCTGTTACTATTATTATATTAAAAATAATAAGAAATTATCCAGTTACTTGTTTTGTTTTTCTTCTTTTTAAAACTTGAAACATGAAACATGAAAAAGTCTATGACAGCGCTCCAGCCAATCAGAGCCGTGACTTCCCATCACATGACAGCGCTTGGCCAATGAGAGCGAGCGGCACCTTTAGCTCCACCCCCTAGCTGTCTAACGTCAACATTGAGCAGTTAGCTTGTCTGGAGCTAGGTACGTTAGCATGTAGCTCAGTTCTTCTGTATTATAACTTGTTATAACTTTAAATAAGTGACATTAACAAGAAGCTTGAATAAACCTTTACTTTCACGGTTGTAGCCGCGGGTTGTCTTTAAGCTCCGGGTCCGTTCATATCCGCGTCTTCTCTTGGAAAGCTAGTTAGCATAAGGGAGCTAATGTAGCTAACTTCCTGATTACTCTGTGCTTTGCTCGCGTTTGTATTACAACTCATAACCGAGCCACGTGTTTACTGTGAGTTTCAAGTGTTTGTCTCGTGTCTCCAGGTTTCTGTGCGTGAACATCGCTGCTCCTCGTCCGCATCAACATGAGCGACCCGTGGCAGGAGTGTATGGATCACTGCGTGGAGGTCACCAAGAAGGCAGGGCAGGTGAGAGGCTCTGCTGAAGAGACTTAGTTCCCCCTCACATGACCTGGAGCATCAGCCAGGTTCATTCATTGATCCTCGTGTGTCCTCGTGTGTCCTCCTTCTATTCACGATCTCCTTTAGCAGAGAGAAACCTCAATGAAACCAGTATCTAGTCCCATTCATCCACACACAGCATCCTGCACAACAACGTCCCCAACGTTAGTGTCTGCAAAGGAAGTTCATCTTGTTAATCATTTCCCAGTTAGGGGTGCATCTGTTGTCATGTTCATCACAGACTGGGGATGCTGGGATTTGTTCTCATATGTCTTTGACCACAGAGAAAGCATTGTATGTCGGTAGAGAAGGAGGTTACCAAGAGGAGCCGGGGATCGAACCACTGACCTTCTGGTTAGTGGTTCGACCTCCTGAGCCACAGTTGAGCCCTTGGCTGATGTGAGCCTTTCACAGACATATTGGTATCTGCCTTAGTTTGCCAATGTGAAAGCTTTCATTTTACAGAATCAACAATGCAAAGATATGTGCATTTATGTTTATGTCTTTATATTTGTTTTCTTTTCATCTGTAGTTATTTGTAATGACGTTCATGGTTAAACTGTCAAGTATCAAGCCTCAATTACATTTCTTAGTCGTAACTGCCCAGTGTATCGGTATTAGAAGTTTTTGACTCCCTAATATCGGTACCAGAATCAGCCCCTTATCGGTCGGGCTCTACCAACAACAGCTTTAAAGATGATTTTCCTTCTGTGTCGTCAATCTAGTTTGTATTTCTAACCCTAACTTACAGTCAAAATTATAGTGTGGTGCATTCATGTACAGGATGAAAAATGATTATTTGTTTTCAGAACAACTAATGCAACTTTTGGGACTTGTGTTTTTGTGAATACAGTCAACTTATTGATTGTATCCACTTGGGCTTTGGAGCTTTACATCTGTCCTTCTCCGCCTGAAGAACATGTAACGGCAGATGTAGGCAGTCATGCGAAAGAATAATCCCCCTGCTGATTGTGTTCGTTGTCGTGTCTCCTGCCAGATGATCCGTGAGGCGCTGGAAAAGGACATAGCCGTCATGCAGAAGAGCTCACCAACTGACCTGGTGACTGAAACGGACCAGAAAGTGGAGCAGCTTATTATATCCTCCATCAAGGAAAAGTACCCCACACACAGGTACGTGACTCGACAGGGAGAAGTACTACATCCCGTTATTGAATGTACTGTTGGTCATTAATGGAAAAGCCCAGAATTCACCACAGACCAGCTGTTTCATGTATTTATTAAATATTTAATTTACTAATTTCTCTTGTTTTGCAATCTGAATTACAGTTTTCTATCATGTGGATGTATTGTTGGGCAACTTCATGCTTGGTCCTGTTACTTATTCATCCAGCATCACACATTCTGATGTCATAAGCCACACACCATGTAGATTAAACAAACAAGTAAACAGAAATAATAACATACTAAATATAAAATGTAATAATTTGTGTTTTATTCATCAGTTAACTGTTGATTTTAAATACGAAGCAATTTAAGCTACACAAATGCCTCCAGGAGTAAAGACTGGTGTAAAGATTCTGGGTCTTATATTTACTTGTTGATTTATTTTTGTAGTCTTAAATACTCGATGTGCACTTAGTGTAATTGCAGGTTGTAAACTATCCACAGGAAATTCAAATGCCCCAAAGTGACATACAAATACTGAATTCATGACCTCAGTGACGTCCTTGGTTGCTGCTGCTTGGCTACGGCTTGTTTTTAAAGTAATCTCACATATTACAGAAACGACGTACATAATTATTTATGTAGAGCAGGGAAGTGAAATCTGATTACAAGTCGTCACAGGAGACACATCAGGACAAACTTTAATGTCAGGTCATAGATACAGTTGGTCGACATTATCATTAGTTTGATTAATTTGTTGTGAAATGACTGAAATCTTTGTTTCCTTTCTGTTTGTTGTGATTTTAAAGCTTTATAGGTGAGGAGTCCGTAGCGGCAGGAGCACCAAGTGTTCTGACTGACAATCCCACTTGGATCATTGACCCCATTGATGGTACCACCAACTTTGTTCACAGGTACCACTGCCTGTGCTTAAATACCCTGAAAACGAACCACTGAGAAACTCAATACTGATCCTGCTCTGAAGTGTTTTTTATCTTTGTTGCTGCTTAACTATTTTTATCTTTTAATTAGGTTCTCTCTAGGATTGTCCTCTCTGTCTGGGATAATTAGACAACGTAGATGAAACTGAGCCGCTGATAGAAAGTGATTCCTCTGAGCTTTAACCTAAAGGGAGTTCATTAAACTGATGTTTGATATTGTACATTTCTTTTGTGCAGGTTCCCATTTGTGTCTGTATCAATAGGCTTCACTGTGAAGAAAGAGGTAGGAGCTCTTCGTTTGTGAATCACATGGAAATGACACTGTAGCACCGGCACAGTGGTGTCCTCTATTTAAACGGCTGTTCTATTATTAGTCGTCCTCCCACACTACATTAATCACTGCTGTTTCCTTCAGATAGAGTTCGGTATTGTCTACAGCTGCATCGAGGACAAGATGTACATGGCAAGGAAAGGAAAAGGAGCGTTTTGCAACGGGGAACCAATCAAAGTGTCTGGACAAGAAGGTAAATATTGATTCATGCTGCGATGCTGCAGTTTGTAAGAAATCCACCAGGTGGAGGCAAAATCACAGGAAGAGTTTGTACTTCTAACAGCTCAAATCTCAGAGGCTTTATTTCCACATCACACACTGGGATTTTTGTCTCTTTTTCATTTTTGTTTTTTCTTTCCACAAGCTAATATTTTATTCTGTTTTCCCTCCCAGATATTAAACAGTCTCTGGTACTGACAGAAATGGGCTTCAAGAGCGATCCCGAGAAATTCAAAACCATGCTGGCCAACGTCAGGACCATCCTCTCCATCCCTGTACACGGGTAAATATGTCACCAACATCTTAGTACTTACTCATTTGCTAATAGTTGCAGTTACTTAGTACAATAAAAGATTACCTCGTGCCTTGACTTCTTTTAATGTGAAGCAGCAGCAGAATGAAACATTTACCTCCGCCTTATGTTTTCATTTCGGTCTGTCTGTTATCAGTGTTGTGCAAAAAGCTGATTTCCATGAAATTTACTGAGTGGAACTGGTTAAACAGGCGGATCCAGGAATTTGTTTTGACTCTTTAACATGGCGAGAGAGGGCTTTAGCCTTGGCTGAGGTATTCACTCTCCAAGCGCCCTTCTGCTCCTTTGTGTTTGTAGTTATTTAACTCTCTGACATGAATTTAGGAGAGTGAGAGTAAACATAACAGGTTCCTCTCAATGAGACAAAAACACAAACGCTGGTTAACATGCACGCATCATTTCCTGTGAATCCCTGTTTGAGTCCAACACAGGAAATACCAGATGGCTCCAGTGTCCATGTTCAATTCCTGGCCAGTGAACCATTGTTGCATGTCGTGCCCCTCTGTCAGAGCCCATATTTCCTGTCTGCTGCCATCACCAAATACAGGCGATCTAAAATGCTTTTTAAATACTAACCTTGATTGCCATCACAAAAAACAGTTTGATTTCATGAAAGCCAGAAAGATTCTAACATTAAACATCACCAAGAACACACTCGACTTCCACCAACCCACCTGGAAATCCACGTGCTGTCCACTGCAGAGCAAACATCCCATTTCCATCCACAGAATTCGTTCCCCGGGCAGCGCAGCTGTCAACATGTGTTTGGTGGCGTGTGGCTCGGCTGACGCTTACTACCACATGGGCATCCACTGCTGGGACATGGCTGGAGGGGCGGCGGTGGTCACCGAGGCTGGAGGAGTGATCATGGACATCTCAGGTGAGTCACTGAGAGAATGTGAGCTCTTCAAACTCCGCCTCTGCTAAACTCAAGGCCGCTGAGTCACTGGATGAAATGATGATGGGTGGCAGGGTGAAAAAGCTTGGAGAAAAAAACACCTGCAGCTTTTATGAATTATTCATTCTTACCAATTCTCTTTATTGATTTTTATCCCTTTTTCCGCTCACAAATGCCTTAGAGGCACAGTCAGACAGGAGGTGAGGGCAGCTACTGCTACTTTAAAGCAACCCTATGCAACTTTTTACCTCATACATATATATATATATCAGTTTGAAAACGAGTTTGATTGTTCCGTGACTTAGAATATGGAGAATGTTTCCTCTTCTGTTCTTCCTCTCAGTAACTTTGGGGAGCAGGTACGAACTCCTCTGAGTCCAACAAGTTGAAGAGTAAAGCTGAACCGTAGATCAGTTAAATAGACTCAGAAGTAATTGAAAACCAGCGTTTATCTCCAATATTCAGCAGGAAACTTTTAAAATGTGAAGAAGTCTGAACAGAGTTTGGTGGATTCGTTAAAGAAGCGGCTCTTCTGGTTGAGGAAGCCGGGGATCATGGGTTTTATCCACCATTTCTGTACATGAAAACCACTTCATCGCTTGGACATGGCGCCCTATCAGATATAAAGACCAGGTGTGACCACAGAGGGCGCTGTTGCTCAGTAAACGTTGCAAAGTGTTGCTTTAGATCGGAAGCAGAAGGACTTGAGAAATGTGATGTTCATTTTGAGCAACAGTGCCCCTGATGTAACAGCTGCCCTGAGATTCACAAAGCTAAGAAATCTGTGTTGTTCTCTGCTCATGAACGTTTGAGAGTCAAAGACAGAAACCTCGTGATGACAGAGTGGCCACGCCCCTCGCTTCCTGCCAAGACAATCTTCTCTTTGTTTTCAAAATGTACAATAATAGAGGGAAGATAGATGGTGTGGCAGAAATCTCAGATTCCGACCAACTTTCATGTCAGAGGGTTGATGTGAGGTGAACGAGCTGTGTCCCTAACACCCCCCCCCCCCCCCCCCCTCCTCACACTCAAGTTAATTGGCGGTAAACTGAAGCTCAGAACTCCTCTTCACAAACTCTGATTCAGTTTATTAAGAAATTAAAGAATGAGAGACTGACTGTGACCTCATGAAATCTGCTTCTATACAGACTCGGATTGAATATTTTCTGCTTGCATGGAAACTTCATTCAGCACAGTAGACGCTGAATAGTCGACACTATGATTAATATTGTTTAATTCGACAATTATATCATTCACAAATAACGTGAATTCACTTTGACTTTGCACAAAATAATATAATTGCCCTCACATTACAAAGACAGTCGATAACTTGTCAGTGCATCCAAATAACAGTGGGATTGTATTTTCTATTTAAAAAAAAAAAGACCTTCAAAAGTCAGATTATATTTTTATTATTATTAGTTTTTCTCCTGCCTGCTGCCCTTGTTATTAATTTCTTTTAAATGTTCTTGTGTGCTGCCATTACACACTTGTTAACTAAAATACTAGTATTGGTTTTCTATCATACAATACTTTCATACTTTGGACAAGTCGATCATGAAACGGGCGTTAAACTGGCATTGAAAAGGTTTTAAAAAGTCTTAAGTTTAACTTGGTGAAGATTTTTCAGATTCTATTCTTAAATATATATATAAAACCTCCAAAGTAAACAATGGAATACTAGAAAACTGAGTTTTATTCCACCAGGGAGCAAGAACTCAGGGAAACAAGTTTCAGCTCAAAAGCTAATTATTTTAACATTTATTTTTCCATTCTCTTAAGGGCACAGGACTTTATTTATGTGTTTCATACTCTATGATGTATATTACGTGTGTCTATTTTTTCTTGTCTGTGATTGGGTGATGCTCCTCATCAAGACAAATTCCAATTGAAAGTGTTGAATTGTTCCTTGTTTTATTTCAACCAAAAGTCTAAACCCAAAACTTAGTCATTTTGAAATGAAGCAAGTCTTGTGGTGGTTTATTCAGGTTATTACCAATAAAACACGAATGCTGCACAAACTTGTCATCCTCACTTACTGTCATTTTCTCTCCTCGCCAGGTGGACCGTTCGATCTGATGTCTCGGAGGCTGATCGTGGCGAGCAGCAGGGCGATAGCAGAGCGCCTCGTGAAGGAGATCACCGAGTTCCAAGTTGGCCGGGACGACGCGGACCAGTAGTAAACTTCAACACTCTCATCAGCTGTGTTGTATTTATCAGGTCAGGATTCTGTCTCTGCCTTAAGAACCAAAACGATGAACTTACCTCTGAAGACAAGGGTTTCATTCTTCTTTCGACTTCTGTTTTAAATCACAGACATTCACAGATTAATAGTCTGTTCTATTGGGACACTCATGTTTGTAATCACCTATTTATTATTTGTACTTGGTTATATAAAGGAGGCAACAAGCAAGGAACTTCATAAATACATTTTTGTATGTGTTTATAGATTATGTCATAGTGATTATACTCTTTTATTTTATTGCCATCAGGAGTTTGCACTATAGCTCATGTAAGAAACATTGTGTGTATATACTGTAGAACTGCTTCTCTATCACGTCCAAACAGAAATGCACTGGTGGTGTTCTTAATAATCTGATCAGTATGTTCTAAGTTGTTTTTAAAGGTGAATTTAAAGATAGCAGCAAATAAAAAAAGGTACTTTTTGTATATATCCTGCTTGTTCCCTGCTTTTCTTTAACACGCCACACATAAATGGATCAATTCTTATTAAAGCCCTGCAGAGACGGGTGTCAGCATGCATGCACATGTTAGCTGTAACAGTCGGTTGAGGACAATAACTGACAACATAACTAAAGCCTGAGTATGAACATTGGTGCGGAAAAGGAATCTCGCACGTTAACTCAGTTCCCTCGGTGTCATAACTTCTTCTCTATTGGAAGATGTTCCTATAAAACTCACTCCCCGTGTTCTCGAGCCTGATGTAATCTACGGCTCTTTTTAGAGAATGGAATCCCTCCCTCCTGCATTCATCCTGCTCCTAAACGTCTCATTGACATCCTCATACCGGCGTCTGACAAGTGTTCCAGACACAAATAAATGTCCATATTCGCTTTGACCTAGAAAAATGATAAACTGTGGAGTGAGAAATGCCTCCTGCGACAAACCAAATAAACAGAAAACAGGCCTCTGACACTCCATATAACACCAGGAAGAAAACAGCCCCAGACTGCTCCTGTGGTGATTTAGTGGTAGATAAAAGCATTCGCAGCCGTTATACCATGTTAAATCTCTGCTGCAGTTCCCCTGCCCTTTCAGTCAGAGCTGCAGATGCTGCCATCCGCCGCGAGTTCTGCTCTCCACGGACCGCGCTCTCTGTTTCTTCGCAGCTCGTGTTTGCTGATGGCTAACAAATGGTTTTAAAACACTTTACTTGAGCAAACCAGGCTCTTGTATGTTGCTGCCCCCTCCGCAGAAATCAATGGTCCATGTTAGTCTGCAGCAGGGGGGGGGGGGGTTCAGACGCAATCACCAGCGTTGGGATTGATTTCCGGAGTCGGCCGAGTGAACGACGAGTCCTCCTCTGTCAACACCACCTTTTTTAATATCGTCAGCTGCTCCGCAAATCTTTTCATCATTCACATGCTTCTGTTTCTTGATGTTCTTTTTTTACTTGTTTACAGACTCGATGGTGCCACCAAGAACCGAACCCTCAGCACATTGTGCTTTTGAAAACCGGCAAAGGCTGTGTTTTCCTGCTACATCCCACAATTAGCCCCTGGAGATTTGAGTGCAGCTCTGTAGATATTTCTGAACAGCTTTTGTTTGGCCTCCATTAAGATTCTCTACTTTCTTTTTCAATTTCATTTTTGGTTTCATATCCCAATATGTCTTCATATGTTCTCAGTCTTTGGTCTCGATTTTCTTGCACATAACTTTCAGTATATTTTTTAGCTGTGCTGTTGGTTTCGGTGTTTGGGATTATTGGATGGATTTCCATCAACTTTTGTCCAAAGTCTGGTCCCCAGAGGATGAATCCTACTGATTTGCTCTCCTGCTCTTTGGTGAACGGTCTCATTGGACATGTGTTGCCCCAACATTTGGTTTAAACGTTCTTGGTCCTCACAGGATGGATCCTGAGGATGTTAGTGACTGACTTGTTATTTAGCGCCACCTGCAGGACCAAGTGTCCCTTGTTTGTGGTAAAATATGTCAACATGTGTTTTGGTGGATTGGTAGAAATATTTATACGTCCACCGTTTTGCATTCAACGGACATAAAATCTGGAATTCGTGGATTTTTCTACATTACATTGTTCTATTATTAATTTTTAAATTGTTCTTTTGCTAGAAATTGCATTCAACAGATAGAATGTGACACTAATTACACACAGTCAAGCAAATTTAAAGAAACACAGCAGTTCAAAGTCAACATCTAATATAATGCCCAAGTTTTAATAACCTATTCCTCATGATTAATTTGGTTCATTAGAGCCACAGCAGCTTCATGGATCTACAGATGGAAACTTTAGTGGCTCAATCAGTCAAATTTGAAAGGATTTGCCATGAACGTTCGGACAGATATTGATGGTCTCAACAACTATTGCCGTGATATTTGGTGCAGACATTCATGTTCCTCTTCGGACGAACTGTGATAACTCTGGCTGCGTATCCGTGGCCTCTTGTTGCTCCTGCTCGTCTTTGAGGTGGCACCGCCGACCTTCAGCAGCTCCAGCCTCTTGGCAGGCCTCAGTCACGGCTGCGACTCCAGAGAACCAAACATCCAAAACATCCATCATCCCCCGGATAAATTATTCATAATGGACCCTGCCAGGGAGACGGCAGCACTGATGTATTTGTTTTGCTTGTTCTATTACTTCTCTCTGTCTGTCTCCCAACATTTGAGAGTGCTCCTTATATTTAGTGCACAGCCGGGACAACAGGGTGACAACTGCTCTCCTGCTGCTCCAAGTCAAACAAAACTTTCAACAAATCCCCCCCCTCCTCCTCCATGACACCCCGCACTGATCTGTTCGATTCAACAGAGCTCCTTCTTTTATTTCAGCCTCACAGCGTGTGCATCCTTCAGCAAATCCAGGGAATTAGGTAACAGGATGACAACGTCTTCTGCCGTGTTTTATTGCCGTCCAACCAAACTGTTACCACGTGACGGTAACTGCCTGTGACGGAGAGGATCTGAAACGATTCTTAAAACATTTCACTGGTGCAACAGCAGACAGGCTCAGGGTGTTTCAACACACTTCAATTCAAGTTATGCAAGGTGCGGCTGTGAAGAAACTTCGTGTCTGGACGAGCCCCGGACCAGGCCTGTGCTGCATAGACGGAAGAATCAGTCCAATACACTATCTGTAATTCTGTTGTAATGATCATTTCTTCAGTTACTTGTACTTCTGTCAAGTTTGTTAAAAACAATACTTAAATTGGTAACACAAAAATGAATTTGTTCAACTTAAAAGGAGGAATTGTGTTTATTTAACTTGTTATTTTTCAGTTTGTGTAACTGTTTTTTTAAATGGAGCACATATAAACATTATCATCACTTTTTAAGCCATAAATAAATAAAATCTTAATGATTCTGACTATAGACTGTAACCCTTCTGTAAACTCTGTGCCCGGGTACAGCATCAGAGACTGAAGTACACTTTATTCTGTGTTTTTAATGAGTAGCTGCATCGAAGTAATAAAACAATACCTGCTGCAGGAAAGCAGTTAAGATAGAGATCCACATGCTTTCATATCTGATATATTCTTTCATTGCTATTGTCAAGACTTGATCCAACTTTTAGGCGGCACGGTGAGAGAATGGGCATAATCCACACCGACTCACCAGGGGACCCTGTTCTTTCCCAAGCCTTTTCCGCCAGTGGAATACAATAACAGAACATAAGGGGAAGGCTCAATACCGGTGGAACTGTCAGGAAATATAAAACTGGCAGGAGCTTTGTTCATCATGCCAAATCTCATGTGAGAACTAAAGTCAGGAACTCAAATGTTCGCTTTGCTTTCTCCGAGACAAAGAAACTGTTTTAGTTTCACCTCAGGAAATCTGATTTAGCTCAACGTAAACTGACACAGACACAGAAAGGCTGGAAGTTTCAGCGTTTTAATGTCAGGTCATGTCATCTGCTGCGCGTACGGCTGACGCGTCTTTCCAAGTTTTTGATTCCACTGGATGTTTTCAGCACAGGGCGTGTCCTCGCGAGACAGCTCCTCAACCAAGTCATCGCAGAAGCATTAAGAAGATGCTCTGAAATTTTCCACTCACATGTGCGAGACCGTATCTTAAATTGCTGCATGTCATTGCAGGCCGGGCTGCGGAGGGCAGAATGTTTTGTTCCTGTGGGGAAATGTGTGAGGGCGGTGCTAGTACTTTTCCCACCGTGGCGTAGCAGCTTTTTTTCTCTGTCAGGTTCCTCATCTTTACATTGAGGCAACTTAAAAGTGAGGTTTCTCAAAAGCACTTGCATCAAGGAGCCGCATCTGACGACACGTCCCGACTTTAGAAGGTGAGTTTCTCTCTTTTCAGCTTTGCATTGATGACATGTATTTAAGCTGTACATAATATAGAATATATTATATAATAGATAATATAATTAAAAAAATCTTTCATTTATCTCCAAAAACTCATAAATATTATTTCACTGTACAACGCAAGATTGATATCTAAAATCAGAAAATGACGGGTATGAAGATTGGCAGTGAAGCACAGAGTTTGAGTTCAGGGGCTGAGTCTTGTCCTGAAGTAATAACACTGCTGCAGATGAACTCACGCCGTCTATACAGAGAGAAACTGGTTTGTCCTGAGTGTTATTTAATATGATAAATAATCTGTGAAGTGACCATTTAAAGAAGTGGTTTGTTGGCTCAGTTTCATAAAACCAGACTGAGACACCACCAACCTGCAGATGTGGGGGGTGAGGCTGCGGTATTCGTCCCATTATCATGTTTCGGTCCCCGTCAGTTATCATCACTCACTGAAACCTTTCCAAACAGTTTCCTCTCACTCTCCAGTTACCAAACCTCACAGAGGAGGTGATGAAACTGTTGATTAACTCGTGTGAGTGGCCGTTAATTAGCACCTTCTGCTGTAAGTTCATTATAAGCATCAGTGATATTGGCTCTCCTGCTGCCCTGGGTTTTTACCTCTCTACTAGGCTACGGACTGAGAGATTGGACCTGCAGCCTCCAGTGAGAAACAAAGATGCTCACTTCATGTTTAAGTCCGAGGCCTGTTGACAAAGACTAAATGACTAACTGCAGTTTAAACACACATTTCTTCTGCACCGTCAGTGTTTCTGACTTTAAAAAGATCAACGCCTGTGGTTGTGATTTAGTACAAAGCAGGAGCGGCGGCCCGGCCGCTGCAGGGGAAGTGTTACATAACTCATTGTTTCGTAAGAGGTGTGTTAATCTCAGGTTTGCTGTTTGGTCGGTCTCAGATTGTGGGCGTTAACACCGCCGATGACTGACAGGCCACTAATTTGAGCTTCTTCCTCTTACATTCTGTATGAATGACACACAACAGGTTTACACTTTTATATATTTATGATTTTTTTAAAGACAGATACTTTGTTTTTTTGCAGCTCTCCTAAACTAAGAAGAAGAAAAATGGGGGAACCATGGCAGAGGGAATTTGAGTTTGCTGTTCAAGTGGCGAGAAAAGCCGGAGCGGTAAGTCTGAGCATCTGGAAAGTTTGTTTCCATCCAGATTTATGTACATTTTACATTTGGATAATAATAATAATATAAAAACAATCCACTGTTTCTTTTTAGGAAATCAGAAAAGCTGGAGACAGTGAAATCCGAGTGATGACAAAAAGCTGCACCGTTGATCTCGTCACCAAAACTGATGAAAGGGTGGAGAAGATCATCATTGGGTCCCTGAAGGAGGAATTTGGAGAAGGAACACACTGGTGAGACACACATGCATGATATGAATCAGCATGTTTTTTATTGTTGAACATTTCTCTCATGCTCATTGGTCCTCTGGTCCGTCTGTGCCTTCAGCTTCATCGGGGAGGAGTCGGTGGCGAAGGGCGAACCGTGCGTCTTAACTGACAAACCCACGTGGATCATAGACCCAGTGGATGGAACCACAAACTTCGTACATGGGTAAGATGAGAGTTGTAGAGTATCTGCTCATTCATCAATTAGGTTTAACAACTTTTACCTCTCACTTTTTGAGCTGTAGTTTTTTGGGTTGTTAACAATTTAATCCAAATATTGGCCAAATGTCTTTGGGGGTTTTACGCCAGCAGAGTTTTATCAACTTTTATTCTACAGAAAGATGTTGCATTTCACTTTTAAGAGTGAATATCAAGATCGTAATATACTGTACGTCTATATAAACGGAGGCACAACTCGTGTTCTGCTTGTTTCACCTTTATCTCATCAACAAAGCACAAAACTTCCCAAATATTGTATTAATTTACTTACTAATCCTCTTGTTTGCAGCTACTTGATAACAAACCCTGATGCTTATTCACAGATTCCCGTTTGTGGCCGTGTCGATCGCCTTCGCTGTCAACAAGGAGGTATGTCACGAATAAGAACAGATCATTTCACATGTTAATAAAAGTAGTGAACTCGTAGT
The DNA here is from genome assembly GCF_009819705.1 of Hippoglossus hippoglossus. Lineage (NCBI taxonomy): Eukaryota > Metazoa > Chordata > Actinopteri > Pleuronectiformes > Pleuronectidae > Hippoglossus > Hippoglossus hippoglossus. The sequence continues at coordinate 16,260,677 of NC_047170.1, read as the reverse complement.
TAAAACATGAACTGATGTGTTTTCTAGTTGGAGTTCGGTGTGGTGTACAGCTGCTTGGAAGACAAGATGTACAAGGCGAGGAACGGGAAGGGAGCTTTCTGCAACGACGAACTAATCCAGGTGTCTGACGTCAAAGGTAACGTTTGTAATGTCTTTATGTCCAGAACTGATGTGTCCAAACCACGTTCGCTGACGGTTTGACATGCGTCTGTCACAGATATCAAAAAGTCCATCATCATTTCTGAACATGGATACGACAGGAGGCCGGAAAGTGTGACCAAGATCTTCTCCACCATGCGGAAGATCCTCTGCATCCCCGTGCACGGGTGAGTGGCCTCGCATCGCACACATCGCTAACTCTCACGTTGTGGACGAGACAAAACCAGACTGGAAGACATTTAGGCATCAGCCATAGAAAAGTGTAACTCCTGTGAAACTGCACAATTTAATATCTGACATGAACACAGTGCACAATCACATCAGTCTCTTCTGTAGTAAGAGTATTATTAAGTAAAGATTTGGGGGTTCATTCATTGTATTAAGTCTAAATCTGGTTGAAACGTGACGTCGGCAGAAATCTGAAACCAGAACCAACAGAAAAGAGACGTTTGCATCTTGAGAAAAATGGTTCCAATATTTACTGCATCGACAATGAGGCGACAGAATCTCGTGGTAATCTGCTCGTGTTCACTTCTCCCATCGGAGTGGAAACAAACAGGACCTGCTGACGTGTGGTGGTGGGGGGGGGGCAGTGGGAGGAACCCACGTGACGCAGAGACGTGACTCTGAACGGTCTCTGGTGTGAATTAGTGCTAATCAAAGAGTTTATTCTCTTAAACAAAGCAGAGTGACAGTCAGCAGAGCGAGCGCCCCCCCGAAGGCCCCGCAGTCGCCTTCCATTCCATCAGTCTGCACTAAACTGCACACACTCAGAGATGTCAGTCCCTTAAATGGGCTTATTCCCTGCGAAATAGATGAATAATTATATAAATGCAATATTTTGCAATGGTAAATAAAGTGACAAAAAACATTCCTGGATCAGAAACTTTGACCAGATCAAATTTCTCGGCAAACGTCCCATACTTCCTCCAAAGTTTTTGCGTAATCCTGCTGTCAAACAAACAGACGGGGTGAAAACATAACCTCCTTGTTGAAGGTACCTAGTTAAAATGGACGTTTCTGTTTCCATGTGTCTGATCTGTAAATGTGAATCAGTTTTGATGATCTAACGCTGCTTTTGTCCTCTGAAGTATCTCTATCATGTTGGTTTCATGTCCATTTCCTCTCTGGATATACAACGATAGTCTTTACAGCAGTTTTCTCCGTCACCCCGACGAACCTTAAACCTTGGTTCCTGTCCTTCGCTGCTCCGGCGGTTGCAGCTCGCTCTCTGTCGTTCACCGTAGCCGATTCAGATTCACTCATCTCTGGCTGATCTGTCCCGACAGGCTGCGCGGATCAGGGACAGCTGCCACCAACATGTGTCTGGTGGCGTCGGGGGCGGTGGAGGCCTTCTTCGAGATCGGGATCCACTGCTGGGACATTGCTGCCGGCGCCGTCATAGTCAAAGAGGCCGGAGGAGTATTACTGGATGTGGACGGTGTGTATGCGTCACACTGTGGTTAAAAAGTAGATTTATCTTTTTGATAATCCTTTTAACAAAGGCTTTGTTTGATTATTTGAAGGGGGGCCGTTCGATTTGATGTCTCGAAGGATGGTGTCAGGAAACAACGACATTATCGCTAAGAGGATCATCCAGGAGATCGAAACATTCCCGGTGGTGAGGGACGACGCTCCGGTGCAGAAGAAATGAGAATATTCCATAACGCCTGAATCGACACGGAATTTGCGAGAAAGGAACAAAAGTGGAACCAGTCGCTGTGTGTGTCTCTAAATAAAGTTACTGTGCTGATCATCCCAATTTGCAGGCTGTGGATTTCTCACTCAAAGGAAATGATTTCAGCTCGACTGAATCGACCTTCGGGTAAAATGTTATTACACTTGTGGGATTTGTCTGTTATTGAAGCGGAGGAACAGCTGCAATTTTGCACTTTGCACTTTCATATCAGCATAATGTGTCTTTTCTTTGTGGCAGTTTGAGGGATCATCACTATACTTTTCCTGTTTTCTTATAATTTAGCTCTTTCTTCTTTCACCTCGTCGTGTTTTTGGAAATATTCAAACTCCTGCATACTTCCACAGAACCTTCAGCTCGCTCAAGTCATGTCTGCTTTCCTTTCCTCTGCCATGGAGTTTACTTTTGTTGGTGTTTATTTCTTAGTTAGCAGGAACACTCAAAAACTAGGGAAGGAAGAACTCGTTAAACTTGGATCCAGGGCGTTTTTTTTTAATCTTTTCACTGATTTAGGGAATAATTCTTGATGGAAAAACATCTGTCATATTCAGGGGACTGATATTTTTTGAGTGTGTGCAAATTGCTGCAGATCCAAACAACAATGTGGATCTAGTGAATTTAGAAGTGGTTTTGTGAAGAGCCTGTTGGGCCTTGGTGGAGGGACGTGCTCTCATTCTGTTTTCGGTCGCTTTATTCTCCCAACAAATCTGAAAACCTTCAGCTCTTTCACAACATCTCTACTTTTAAGTTTCTTCTTTCATTCCTTTTATTATTATTACAATATCCGTCGTTTTCGGGGTTTGGTCGCCAACACCGTCTGCATATTTCAACAAATTTCAACAATGCAACTATCAAAAACTTTCAGCTCGTTCAGAACATGTCTGCTCTCATTTTTCTTTTTTCAACTCCTCATACCTTTTTTAAATATTCAGTTTCTTCTGCATTCTATGGATTTTTTTTACAACACGTGTGTGTGTGTGGGCATCTTCTAGAGTAGTGACGTCATGCGAGGACCTGGTGACATCATCCCCCTCCTCTGATCGTGGCGGTGTGTGATGTCATCTGGTCCAACGGGATTTCACTATCCCAGCAGATTGCAGCAGAACCAGTCTGAGGCTTGTTTTGACTGGATTTCCAATCAGCGGATTTATTTCTCCTCATGTGACTCTAATGTGTAATTATGTGATGGAAATGAGTGAAGCTCTGCCGCGGTGATTACCCTCATTAGAGGCAACAGTCCTTAACTCTGAGTGAAGTCGGCGCTGAAGTCACTTGATAAACACCGGCCCTGTCGAGTGTCTTATAATTTACTTACTGTTAACGTCACCATGTTGCCTCAGAGCCTCGATTTCAGGGTTATTGCTGTTTACACAATGTATGACACTCGACGGCGTTCACCACTAGAGGTCAGTAATGCCTCAGCAGACGGATTGGGGTTGTCAAGATGCTTTTCATTTTACTCAGATGATTGAACTTTTGCAGAATTGCCTACATTTATTCAAATGTACATTCTTGCCTACTTAAGGAGGAGTCGCTCTGAGTAGATTCACGCTCTGTAAACACCTTTTCTTGTCTCCACGCGAGAGGAAAATGATCCCAAACAAGGATTTTTCTTGTTTTTCTGTTTTATATTTCTGATCTGTGAATTAACCACTGGCTTCGGGATCAGTCAGGAATGAAAACACACAGAGAAGATAAAGCTGAGAGTGCAACAAAGAACGGAGCAGCAGCAGCAGCAGCAGCAGCACAAACAGCAGGAACACCAACGACCGTGGCAGCACTGACAGCAGGGGGCTCGGTGCTGGGGCTGAGGAGTCTATAAACGTGTTTGAACCGATGCCTTTGAAACATAAATAAGTGTAATTTCTGCATATGATTAAACTAAGGCACAGCTGCAGTGCACGTGAGAGGTGTGTGATGTTACAGATGCTGCTCGTCCGTCTTTCTTAACAACAAAATTTAACTTTTCTGGATCGGATGTGGGATATAAAGCTGGTTTGGGGACAGAGGATATGCTGCAGCGGCGCAGGACACATTATAATAATAGTTGCAAATCCACTACGTCTTTAACATTTGCTTGAACTTGCCTGAAGTGCCGGTTGACTGGGATTTGCCTCGCAGGACAATACAGTAAATGTCACAGAGGTCAGAGCGGCACAGGCAACTTGGTAAAAAGTCAATTTAGCATATTTGGTAGAAACTAAATATAACATTTCATAATTCAAGGACATTTGAAGAATTGATTAACAGCTCTGCCTTGAGTCGACCTGAAAAAAATCTGCAGTTTGACCATATTGTGTAACTTTGAAAATTGAAAAAGTTTCACTGGATTATATGTTGTTATAAGTTCTCAACAGGAAAGTCAAGTAGGAAGTGACAAACTAAACAGTACGGAAACAAGAAGTCAGATTGAAATCACAGTTTTTATGACTTCTTGCATCCGTACTGTTTTGTTAAAGCTCGGGTTGGTGATCCTGGAAAAGGTCAAATGCAGCTGATGCATCCGACCCCCTCCCATCAGACCTCTCGTCACAGCTACCCCCCCCCAAAAACGCACAAACTCGCTCTGACAACTGCTGGAATCGCTCGCTAACTTCTGGCTATTTTCTCGGCTTCATCGTTTTATTCGGTCCTGTAACTTTATTTTCCATTGTTGCATCCCAGCGAGAAGGTTCTATATTTATGAGCATTCATGGTTGTTTGTCTGTGTCGGCCCAGTGATGGACTGGTGATCTGTCCAGGTTGTACTCAGCCCAATATCAGCAGGGATTTGACATCATGAGCTGTGTTCTTACTCTTCTAGTTCAAAGTCCAAATCCGTTTCACTGTCTTTGATTCATTGCAAAAACTCCACCTGACAAGTTCACTTTTATTACAAATATTTCAGAGTTTAAATGAACTTCTCTCTGTAGCCTAAATGTCTTTCAGAGTTTCTACAGTGATATTTACTGAGTTTTACTCAGAAAAAGAAAAAAAATCAATATCAAGTGTGGCTGCCTCCCAACGCAAATGCTGTAATGGGCACTGTCTCCTCCGCCATTAGGCCAAGTCAGTAATTTGTTGGTGTTTTGATTGCCCGACTGAAGCTGCAGTTTGAGTGCAGGTGATTTTCAGCTCCTCTCAGGTCCCGTCGGATCCAATCAGCATCTTGGACGACTCCCAGACCTGGAGCAGTCCCACCAAATAAATGCAACTCACTCAGCAGCGCATTCTCACATTTTGAGAGGCATGAATGATTAATAGTGCAGCATGTGACCAATTCATTAATTGACCGAGCATTTCAGCTCGACTCTCCATGCATCAGTGTTGCAGTTGTCTCTGCGTGGAGGCTGGTGACAAATAAGGAGCAACTCAGTTTGTGGAGCCTCCTCCATCATTTTTCGTTTCAGTGGTCGCGGGTAGTGTGCCGGTGGTTTTTTTAAAGAGGGTGACGCGGCAAAACATAGAAGAGGTAGAGGGGTGGTGGCAGAGGAGGGAGCTCGCCATTGGTCAAAACGCAGGCTGTAGAATGTAGACGACAAAAACAAATTTCTTTAATTTCACCCATGTCGCATTCATTATCATCGAAGAGGCAGGATTCATGACTTATGCTGCAGCCAGCCACCAGGGGGTGTCCAGATGTTTTGGCTTCACTTTAGGGAGTTGTCATGTCTTCCATCTTTATCATAGACTGAAAAATAAAGATGGACGAGTCTCCACTTCCTCTGGTTTAAAAAACATTATGTGTTTTGACGCCGTTTGGAGCCGAAGTGATGGAGGAGCGGCGCCGCACTGCATCACACGTACGTTCTCGACTAATGTAAAAAATGAACCAGGGGCTCATCAAGATCCTTTGGCTTCACTTTTGAGGAGCTGTCATGTCGTCCATCTTTCTGTGCACAACCCCAAATAATAATTGGGCTTTGCTTATTTTCTAATCAATTGTTATATGGGCCATGCTGCAGTTATTGTGCAGGGATGAATCATTTTTAATAATATATGGAGGACGGAGGAAGTTGTCATTCGTCAAAACGTTCGTTAACAGAGGCTGCAGCATGGAAATACAAATAAAAGCATGAAAACAGAAAATGGATGCAATAATATGAGAAAAGGAAAATAATTTAATTTACATTGAAAGTGCGGAAAGTGATAATATCTCATTCATGGTGGTAAGAACAGGCATTATATCAGATTCTGTAGATTTCTTTTGGGGAAAAACTACTCTGAGAGCTTTAGTCTATTATTCAATCATTCAATCTGTAAGAATGCTACATGATTATAATAAACATATATATATATATAGCAATCAATAGTGCAGAGTATATATATATACTCTTAAATCGATAGTGCTGTGAGGAGAACAGAGCAGAGCAATGGTTTAAGACAGAGTTGCTGCTTGATTTCCTAATTGAACACAGAGAAAAGAGAGAGTAAGCCCCCCACCCAGAAAAGCCCCCCCCCCCCCCCCCAGGATATCCACTAAGAGCCCACCTTTTCTGCTTCACTAGAGCCAGAAACAAAGCACGATGCAGGAGACTGAGTCTGCAGATCCTGTGGGTCCGGCACAAAACCACAGCAAACAGCAATCGTCATAATCAAAATGGAAAAAGCAGGAAGCCTTTAATTTGCAGTTATTACCATTAGCTGTCATCATTAGGTAACAGGGACCAGACGGGTGATTTACATTCAGGACAACAACTCCGTACAGTTACATTAGACGTGAACTGTGGAGAATGTCTCTGGAGAATATGTCCGAGCATTTCCAGGTGAGACTCGTTCACAACAACAGTTGGGTAAAAAGCATAGTGTGTTTATTTACAACACATTGGCAATGGTGACATCCTCAATCACCAACAGCTCTCCTATCGTGACGTCTTTCCAAATTGATGTTATCTTTGACATCTTCCACGTGTAGGTTTCTATCTTCTCCTCTTTTTTATCCTGAGACGTTTGTATAGATCCGGATATCCAGCCCGAGTCTATTGAAACTCGGGTCAGATTATTCTACCCTACGTGACTGTCTGTGCCTGTGATTGGGGAAAGACTTCAGTGTTACGCATCCGTCCCATGTTGGAAATGTCACTTTTGTCATTTTTCAGACATTTTCCCTCCTGAATCCTCACATGGGCTCACTCAAAACGTTTTCAGGACATTTTACGAGGCGGCTGGCAGAAGAAGGTCCGGGGAAATTTCCATAGCAACTGATTCTGACATTTCTGTTCTCACATCCAGCCCCTCCAGAAGTGTCCGGACAATGTCTGGAGTTCAGTGCATGTTTGAAAGCAGCTCTTCACCCTTTCAGTGGTTTGCAGGGATCATTACCACAGAGCTTGACTTCCATTGCTTCCCCTGTCTGTGCTCTTCCCTCCGACTTTTCTTTGTCAGTCAGCTCGAGTCATGTTATGCAAAACATCTGATGCAAAGCCAAAGAAATTAGCTCGTCCTGGCCGGCGGCCATATTGACTCCCAGTCCCAGTTGTTTTTGATGCACTATTACGCTATTAAAAAAGTTGTGACACGTTTCATCAGGGCTGAACTTATGCGTTTGTACCCGGAGCCGATCGATGTCCATAACCCTCCTTGAGGAAATGAGGGAACAGTCCGGACACTGTAATGAAACCCGGAGCTGAAAGTTTTACGAGACGCGGCGTGTGAGTGGGTGTCTATCAGAAGCTGCTCACAAGCGGTTAATCAATAGGGATATTAACGTCAAACCCGCACACAGATATAGACAAAATCAATGGCGATAATCCTAAGTAATAGCTCTCGAAAGCCTTTCTTACATTTATTCCAACAGATTTTTTTTGGTCCCTGCGAGGTTTCCCCTGACGTATTAATTGCTCGGCTAAGTGCTCCCTTTTCTGAGCACTTTGATTAATCTTCTTTGTCTTCTCTGTCCATCATTATTGATCTGTTAAACACACACTTAATCTTTGCTTTTTTAAAACCCCAGATTTAATTACATCTGCTGACGCGGGAGTTTTCGTCTAAGCGAGCACATTTTCTCGCCCCCCCCTCCGTCGGCACGAACAACTTGTCACCTGTCCACACGTGTTACAGCCCCGGCAGTTCTTCTTTCCACTTAAGTGCGAGTGCAGCAGTATGTGCGTCGCATGTACGTGCATCCTCTCAGTAAATCCCCCCCCCCCCCTGCTGTGTGCCGCCCCGTGATGTGCAGGTTGGGCCGCTCGCTGGCTCCTCGGTGTCATTCGAGATGTTTGAGATGCGAGGACGAGGAATCGATAGCGCTGCCTGCTGCCTGTGAAGGCATCAGCAATTAGCACTTACGGCTGTAGGCCAGTGACAGATGGGGGGGGGGTATTAGCTGCTAATTTGACAAATAATGTGCAAAGATGAACCGACCTCACCTTGCACTTTGAAACTTTTTAATTGACACCAAAAGATCTGGACTAATTAAATGCTGTCGAGGAGTTAAAGGGGGAAGTGACTTTCTAATATTTGTTACTGAAAATCTACAATGAATTAAAACTGCTAATAATAACTGTGCAGCCAAACCTGATATCACTCATATGATAGTTATGACACTATAGTAAAATCCTCTTAGACTGTTTTTAAAGAAGGACGACATGACAGCACCCCCAAAGTGAAGCCGAATAATCTAGATCGCCCCCTGGTGGCTGGCTGCAGGATAGGTCATAATCCCCACCTCCTCCATGATGGCATTAGGGACATGGAGAAAAGTTTATTATTCCTCAAATACATTTTTTCTCAAAGATGATTTGCGTATTTTCAGGTTTTTATCACACTGATGTTTGAGTGTTCACTTTTCTGCTAAGTTTGATTTTAATTTGTTATTTGATGTTATAATAATGGAGTGAAACGCTATGATTGACAAACCAGAGAATTATTTTTAAAAATAATAAAAAGGGGACACATGTTTTTTGGGGGGGTTTATTATTGTTGATATGTCCTGAAAAGCTCAAGGGGGAAAGGCACGATTGCTCCAAAGTTTTATACAGTCCAGATTTTCGGATCCTCTTCTCTTCAATGAATCTGTCTCTGAATTTCAAAACCAGTCGGTCACCCAGAGATAATTCATATTTGGAATAATAAACAGCGTGACGGTGCATTCACAGGGTCAGGGTCGGATTTTAGCTTTGTTATTTAAACCAATTCAATACGCCGTGACAAACCACGACATATACTTGGTGACAGACACAAATTATTTCATGTCACATTTTAATTTCCAATCCATTCTTGTGAAAGTCTTGACAACAGGAGAAGCAGGGAGCACCCGTTCACCCGTTCACCCGTTCACCTCTGGATGTGGTGGGTGGTCTGCTGCAGGGCCACCGGCGAGACCGTGTCACCCTGTGTCACCCATGTGTCACCCGACAGTCACCGCTTTCCCCCGACTCCTGAGAGGGAACGCAGCACGGGGTGGGGGGGGGGGGTTATTACGCACGGGGAGTGACCGCGGCTCGGCAGCGGGGCGACCCCCGAAGGCAAAGCATTCATGCATTTGAATAATCTACAGCACCAACTCACACATTTGCATATCTGGGCACTTCCAAGTCACAGGGGCACAGTGATTCACTTCCCGGTGCCAGGCTGTGTTGTTACTAGTATGAAACAGGATGGGTATTAAGCTTGTTTGAATCCGAGGTCCCTCATGAATCTTGAAGGCCTCCGTGTAATAAAGAAAAAAAACCCAGAAAGCGACGCCGCCAGACTGCGGAATTACTTTGCTGTTTCATTCCGAGACGTCAGAGACTGCTGGGAAGTTTTGTCCACGAGGAGTTACCTGGCTCGGCTCTAAATTGTGAGGAAGACTGACATGACTGTGAATTCAACAATTGCCAGTTAGAGTGTATAGAGAGGCGGTGTGGTGTGCAGTGAAGCAGCCCCTCCATGCTCGCTGCCTCTTACCCACCTCTCATGGATCCTGTAATGGATACAGCCTCTGAAGGATTTAGAGGATATCCAGCTACTCACCTGTTAAAACAGAGCGTGGATGTAAGTCTATCCACCGGCAAACTTTGACAACGCGCGTTTTTTCCGGCTGCAAGCAAATGATCTCTGGGTTTTTTTGTTGTCATACCACCGGTGCACGGCGCACGATAAAAAAAAATGTCATTAAATCTGTATTCACCTTTTGTGGTGTTTTGACTGCAGCTCTCTGCCGTGTATTCAACACATTTTCTTTAATGAATGTGGAGTGTGTCGGGCGCCGATACCCACCAGTGCGCTGCTCTGAATCAACAGCAACACTGTGTAGCCGTGCACTCACCAGTGAGGTTAATGTGGGGATTGTCGAGGAAGAGGAGCACAGAGGAGCTGCAGGAATGAAAGATGTTCGTCTGCCAGTTTGTCACAAAAGCAGTGTGCTCCTGTGTGATAGACTGGCAGACCGTGCTCGCTCAGTATCCTTGGGAACACAGGCTACTGTCATACAGTCACTTTTTATTTTTTTTGGAGCAGCTCCTCTCATTTTCCTGAGCAGACGGAGAGAGAGGGGCTGGTTTCGGCGTCTCGGCGCAGACCCGGTTAAGTCTTGTTAGGCTGCTTGTGTCTGTGAAGGTTTATGGCCTGTGTCGAGCAGAGAGTCCACAATCAACTATCATGAAACAAAGGATAACAAGAAAATGTTTCACTGGATGGATCCACTCAGCGGCGTCTGAGTGTGTTTGAGGAGCCGCCTCGAAACTTTGGTATAATGACATGGAGGAAAGCGTCAGGAGGTGTGAACAGGAACTGGGCCACAGTTCCATGAGTGTAAAGACTCCACCTGCACATACGTGTGATTAGCAAACATCTCTGTGGAACCTTCAGCTTGCTTTACGCTCGCTGTTCCCGTCTTTGCACGTAGAGTCAGAAATTACGTCTTTTCCTCGAGCACGCAGCGTTTCTTCGACTGGTTTTTGCACCTTCCAACTTTTTTTGACTTGCCTTGCGTGGCTTTCACAACATGGCCGAGCTGGAGGCCAGAGTCTGAGAATATGACCCCTAAATAATGAGCTTGCATAGAAATGGCTCCTGGGGGGAGACTGTTGGTAAAGACGAGACATTCTGCAGGAAACAAGTAAAACTTTTCTGTTTGAGTCTCTTCTTCTCGTTTGCATGTTTTCCGGCGGTTTTATTTTTCTCCACTGCAGCAAGATGTCAGTAGGAAAAAGGGAAAGATGTTGTGACCGATTCAATTTCCTGTTCTTTCAAAAACTTACAATTAATATTGGCATCGTACTGTAGGACATATCTCAGAAAATGAAGAGTCAACAATGTCAACATTCTTCTCTGATGATAGGTGTGTGTATCGGCCTCCGCTCGACTGGCTTCAGGCTCCTCATCGTTTAAGAACCTCGCTGCAGGGATTTGCTCCCGTTCGCACACAAGAGCATTTGTGAGGTCGACCGCCGAGGTCAGAGGTGGTTGATGAGGCCTGGTTTAGAGTCGGTGTTCCAGTTCATCCCCGAGGGGTCGGATGGGTTTGAGGTCAGGACTCTGGGTCAGACTCGTTCTTCCACACCAACCTGGGGAATCTGTTTCTTTATTGGCTCGGCTTTAAGCACAAAGGTTTTATCACAGAGGAATAAGAACATGTTCCTCAAACTGTTGACATAAAGAAGTTGGAAGCAGTTTTGTCTTAAAACATTAAACTGCCCTGGACCAAAAATACATAAATATACAGTATATATGCATGGACATCTTCTTTTCATTTTATAGTTGTAGATTCATATATTTACACTTTAAAAGAGGAAGAAGAGGAAAAGAGGGAAATATAAATATATAAACAAACACACACATTTATAAATTGGTAAGAATGTGTTTTTTTCCCTTTCCCCTACTTCCTTCCTCTTCCTCCTCTTCGTCACCTCCCACACTCTTCCGTCTCTGTGGAACAAATATTCACTTCCTCACTCACACACACACACACTCACACACACACACACACACACACACACACACACACACACACACACACACACACACACACACACACACACACACACACACACACACGGATGATACCTGTCATTACAGATCAAAATAACATCGTTACGTCAAACTGAGGAAAAAAGAAAAAGTGAAAATAATCCGACAACACAACAACAAAGCTGCTGGTTTGTCAAAGACGGGAAGAGAAGGAGATGGAAATGATATCGTTGGGTAATTTTTTTTTTTTCTCCCTCGCTTTACAAGACATAACAAGACAGAAGAGACGTGATGAGACAAGACGGACAAGACCAGACAAATCGGGCAGATGGGACAGGCTGCACATTGTGTTTTCCTGAAGGATTATTAGAGGAGAAGGAACAGAGGAATAAAGGAGGGAGAGACATTGAGAATATTAGTTCTCTTTAGCAAACGGCCCCAACATGTTGACGGGATTGGTTTCTTGTGACATATGAATCCCTGGTTCTCTGAAAGCACGTGTTTTGAGACAATTGTCACTACAAAGCAGTTTAGATAAGGAGGAAACACTCAGCCATGGCCTTGACTGCTTATAATATGTCTCATATCATGCGACGAAAAACATTATTCAGGCATGTTCAGATTGAAAAGTTTAAATTAAAGTATTGCACAATCCCTCCCCTGGTGCGTATAGTACTTTTTTTTATATTTATACTTGCACAAATACACCACAGCAAATTCCTTGTATGTGTAAAAACCTGCTTGGCAATAAAACCCGATTCTGATTCATTAAGACTCGTAAATGTGTAAATGATGAGGTTCAGTATTTCGTAGCCTCTTAAATTATTATTATTATTATATACATTTTTTTCCACTTGTACTTCTCCTGTGTGGGAAAAATTAAAACTTACAGAGAAATTAAATAATTTAATATTAGTGTGAAAAACAGCTAAGAGAGAGAGAGAGAGAATAAAACTGTGTTGTCATATCTTGTAGAGCTGTTCACACACTTCGCCCACACAACACATCCCTCTGTAGCATCGTGGTTACAGTCTCCGTACTGAAAAAAAGAAAAGTACTGTAGCCGTAAAAACCTGACGGGTGCAGAGTAAATGTTCAGGTCACAGGTCGAACACAGAGCCAACAGGAGCAGGATGCTTCCCCAATAAACAGCTAATTTCTCTCAGTGGCCTGTTACTGTTGCTTGGATACTGTGTGATTCTAATTAGGAGTTGTGATACATATGTGCTCCTGTTAACCTCGCTTTCTCACACTTTCTACGCTATTTCAGTTCACCAGCCACATTCTGTGTAGTGATGGACACTACGGATAAAACTCACTTCCTCAAATCACTGCCTTAAACCTGTTTTTCTTGTGGAGAGAAGCTTAGTTTGTGGGTGGATCTGCGTTTAAGGGTCATGGACTCACAACCTCTCTGCAGATACCTATCTCCTGCTTGTTATTTTTCAGATTATGGCACCACATGATTATATAAAATCACCACGGTGCATTATCCAACCACTTTTTTTTGCAAACAATAAAACTCCTTTATATTTCCTGAAAGCCTGAATGGCACCTCTGGGACCTGAGCTCTTTTAGCAATTAGGAAAGCTGAACTCCACCAGAGTCTGCTCTTTGAATTAAGTCCCCCTCCCCTCTCCAGCAGGCCTCTCACTGGGCTGATCCTGCCGGCTAATTGGCCTCTGGGTTGATGTGCAGTGTTTACCAGCGATCCTCTGGGAGCCGGATGAACCGGCGGAGGGGAAGGGGTTCTGTGGTTCCCCTACCATCAGCCCCGGCTCACGGCATGGACCGCTAGTCCTTATTAATGTCCCCCCCGCAGCGTCTGGTCAGGACCCCGGGCTTTAGCCTTTCAGAAACTAGAAATACTTCTGGGTTCATGCTAGGTTACTTGAACAACAGTGCGCCGAGAAAATTGAAGTAAACAAGCAAAAAACTCTGAACCACTGATTGCAGACCTCAGAAAATGAATTATGTGAAAATTGTGTTTCTTTGTGTGTGATTGTAGAGTCATGAGAAATACGGCGAGTGTGGAGAGGAGGACAAACACATAGAACAGGCTTCAAGGTTTGAGAACAGGCGGTTACTTGCAATTAAGAAGAAAAGGCAAAGCGAATTGTAAAACACATTTCATACACGAGAGCAATTAAAATGGAATTCTTCATAAAAACATTACAAAGAAAAACAAGGCGTCATGCGATCTCTTTGCCTCAACTAGAGAGCAAACTATCGGTAGCTAAACGGTAAATAGGAGCAGAAATTAAATCTATTTAAGAAATGTATTCGGATAATTTCTGTCTAAAAACGATGCTTTGTTCAGGAGGCAGTTTACTCTCCGGCAGTGGGCGGTTCAAGTTTAAGGTCCAAGTTATCTCTATTTCCAGGTCAGGCCCTGTCAAGATTGAACCGTGAAATACATTAAAATAACGTGGTTTTAAATGCTGCATGTCCCCCCCCCCTACTTTTAAAGAACTTAGATGAGATATATTTGTTGATAAAGTGTTGATTCTGAAGCACCTTGACTTTCTGTGCGTGAGAACAATAAAGAGATTAAGGAGCAGAACCTTGAGTGGTTAGCAGACATCTGTTTTATTTTGTTTTTCTCACACACACACAACTCAACGCTGAAGGATTGTACTTCGAACTACTACAATTTGTTTATACTTATTTGCACGAAGTGGGAAATCAACAAAAGAATTATGGAAAACATCCTTTATCACGATGGAACAGAAAGTAGAGAAAACAACAACTCCCTGATCCGCACCCGCTCCAAAATGGAATGGATTCTTGTTTGACCTATTCCACATCCTTCCACCAAATGTCGTGGTATACCGTCCATTTCTTTTTCCGTAATCTTGCTCACAAACAAACAAACAAACAAACAAACAAAACACAACTTCCTCTGCAGATGTAATAAGGTTATACTACTTTTAAACAGCATTTCATATTTCAGATTTACCATCTTTAGCTCAATTTGTTGTGCAAAGAAAGTTGTCGGACAAGATTTTAGTCATAGTTAAACAATTTAAACAAATTCAAACTGAACTCACGTTAGAAAATAACCTGCAACTACAATCACAACAATCCCACCGACCCTCAATGTCAAACCACAGCTTGTTTATTTCACAAGCTTTTGCAGGAAAATTGACTTTTTCCCATAATTTACAGACAACTCCCCGTTTTATTTTATTTTTTCCATTTTGACACAAGTGCTCGTTTCACAACATTTCAGTCGACCGGAGTCCAATTAAAGCTAACGCATTCTGATCAGTGTTTTTCTGTTTATTTGTCAACTTCTCAAGAAGGGAGGAAAATCTCCATCTGTTACACGGTGCTCCCGTCTCTTCTCAAACTGGTTCTGAGTGCAGCTACATCGTTAGCGGTTATGATTGGGACACACCGAGGGAGAGTTGTTGCTTTAGAGTCGCGCTGTCTGTAAATTAAGCAGACACTCGGTTTCAAACGGGCATTTGTTTCAATTATCTAGATGCAGCGAGAAGCTCTGTGCGACTCTGTGCTTTCCTGGAATCTTCTCTGATTGGACGGGAGGCCAGATGGGAAGCACGGCAAGCAGAGAGAGAGAGGGAGGGAGGGAGGGAGGGAGAGGGGGAGAGGAGAGGGAGGGAGGGAGGGAGAGGGGGAGAGGAGAGGGAGGGAGAGAGGGAGAGTTGACAAATGTGCTCATGGTGTATGGCATTCAGAGCGGCTGAGACAAATCAATTACACATAAATGCCATGTGCACCAAAAGAATGCAAAGGCTTTGGAGTCACTTTGGAGTCAACTGAAGAGCCATCGAGTCTCAGTGACCTTGTTCTGAGTAAATATCTGAAAAGCACCAAACAATAATCATTGTTGAATTTCATGTTCACACTCCGATATCATTCTGGGTCACACGGTGAAGTTGGTGGTCAATTCTTGCTCCAGAATTGGCGAATATACAGTATGTGCAAAAATCCTTCCTTAAAAACAACTCCACAGAAGAAAGTCTGCAAGTTATTGAGATTATGTGGAGAAATTTGGATTATAATTATAGCAGGAGTTCGGGATTTCACCTTTTAAAAACGTCCTGTCTGAAATGTGACTGACAGGTGTTTCCTTTTGGATCAATTGTTTAAGCAACAAAAAGCTCTGAATCTTTACTCTTGGCCTGTGAAGACTACATTTGTTAAAAAGTATAAACCAACATAAAGACTGTCAATGGGAGAGAAACAGACATTTTTAAGCTGAGAAAAGGGTTTAACCAATTCAGCAATTTGGGATATATCTTGAAACGGAAAGAAACTACTGGTGTACTGAGCAAGAAATATTGAACAAGTTGGCAAAGGATAACAAACAACAGTTAAGGACAGAAATTTTAAGAGAGCTGAGGCCTGAAAAAACCCAAAACACCAGACAAAGACATGTCCGTTAACCCAGGGCAGGGATGAAGGTATCACAATCCAATGCTGGAAGAAATCATCAGGAGAGATGAAAACCACGAGATACAAACCAGTCATCAGCTGTAAGAGAAATTGGAAGGTGAAGAGGAAAGTTGAAAAAGCTCTGGATCGAGATTTTATGGAGTGATGACACCAAGGTGATGGAAATAAAACGTGCGGTCGTGATCCAGAACATAGAAGCTCATCCGTGAAGCTCGGTGGAAATGGTGTCGAGACTCCGACCTTGAATGGAGAAGAGAAGAAAGACTGAAAGACTCTAGATGCTAATACCAGGAAATGATTGTACCAACGAATTCCAAAGTCTCGTCTCGTGTTTATTATTTGATCTTAAACCAATTCCAACCTTGCCATTCCAATAGTTTTTAAGAGGGCTCTATTTCAGCTCAAATACCAAATCCTTAACAGGCATAACTCTGTTTTCAGATTAAAGGTATGAGAGCAAGCTTCGGATGAATAAGAGCCGAGACCCATCCGCCTCAAAACGCTGAATTTGAGCTTTTCTTTCCTTGTTTGTGTGACAAGTGAGTCCACTTTCTTGTTGCTAATACCCAATTAGGGAGATGATTATTGATTGAGGTGTTGAAAGTTGACCGCTAATCTCCCTTCTCTCAGGATGAGGCGATCAATAGGTGAGTATAATGAGCAGCCCACTTTCTCAGTTCTAATAAATAGAATTGGATTTAGACGTGGAACATGTTTGTAACACAATGGTTTGGGGGCTTTGAGATGCAAATATCAAAGTATTCTTTTGTTTCATAAAAACTGGAATTCCAGGGAAGTACAGGAGAGAACGCGGGCCGTCATTTTTTTGTCAATGACACAGAAAAAGTTTAGCCGTTTGCTAATGTAGGTAAAAGTGCACTTATTTCTGCCAAAAGCCGTTTCACAGCCCTCTGTTGTGTTGCCTTAAAATATTCCATACATATCCATCAAGCCACCTCTTAAGTTTCAGTCCTGTGCTTATATTTAAATTTTCCAGACCCTCGGGTGCTTATAAACAAGCTGTGATTAACAACGGAGGTAAGCTGACGCCACCAATAGCTGCAGAACAGCATGATTGTGTCTAATTACTTCCAGAAGGCAATTTGCTCCCCTCCACTTTGTTTTGCCAACTTTGTTCTTATGAAAGTAGCTCATGGGTGTTTGTTGCTGACCCATCAAGGGCAGTTAAACAATCAGACGGAGCCATTGTGGGGCCGTTAGAGTCAGAGCGAGAATTTGCTTCTCAAGGACAATTCAATTGTTCTTGACATTTGGGTCCATTCTTTCCTTGATTGGAGTTAATTCTTAATTGAGGCATTTCTTGTGATTTGTATTTGCTGCTTTGTCTCCATGCCTTCATACCAGGCTCTCGCTGTGTCCTGTGAAACACACTTTATATGCAACCCAGTCAACATCACCTGTTTTAATGCAGAGGGAATGTCATGTTTTCCCCCTGGTTGTCACTTCCCTGTGAAAAGATGCTACACTGCTCCATGATGCAGTCTCTGTGGGCCATGTTCTGTTTTCAGGCACAATATTAAAATGCAGGGAAACTTTAGGAAACATGGCACATAACCCGGCACACTGTGCTGCTAGATTTATTATGAAATACAGGATTGTGTGGCAGTTGCAAATATAAAAGTTATCCTCAGTTCATCTAATGATAAACAAAGGACAGATAGTGCATCGTGGCTTAACTGCTAAATGTTTAAAATAATAAAATTAGAACATTAGAATCTACTTTGGGTTTTTATTCACCAAACCAGATTAATAATAAAACGCAGAGTGCACAATAAATTGCGGAAAGCGTAAATATATTTCGCCATAGTGAAATATATGTTTTCCTTGAAACTGCACTCTACAAGATTTTATAACTCTGGATCAAATGACTGTGTTATATGAAGAGATGTCACTAGTAGTGACATGTTCACAGAGAATTATCACCCGCCTCTGCAAAAGCCTCTCAGCTCCACAGAGCTTCTTTAATTTTATGGCCTGCAACTCTGCTGTTTTGGTTCCACACGGCTCTTATCGAGCTCGTAGCTGGTGAACTCACTGCAGCTTTTAGCAGCTACAGAGTCAGTTGCTCTGGTCACAACTAAGAGGAGAGAGATTCTATTGTTGCTTCATGTCTCTGTTTGCTAAAAACTGTGATCAGGTCACTGTTGTGTTTTTAAGTTGTTGAACTGTCCAAAAGTGGTTAATAAAAGCAGCTTTAAATATATTTTGATACAGGCATTAAAAACCTTGTCTCCAATTCCTCCCGTTGTACAAAAACAAAGACAAAATTTAAGGTGTTATCATGTTGCCCTGGTTAGGAGAGTCTGCGAGTAGTGATGGTAGAGTGGAGCCATTGTATCGAGGTCCCGACAAAACACACGCTATACCAATCGCAAGTCAGTCTGAGCTGTCAATCATGATGTTTCTTTAGCATAAAATAACTAAATTAAACCAAACCTATCGGAAAGACAACATATCGCCTACTTTGACTTTTTGGTTTAGCTCATTTTCCTTCCACTAACATGGAGGAGGCGAGGTTAATGAGTTATACTGCCGCCATCCACCAGGGGTGATCAAGATCAACTGACTTCACTTTTCGGGGAGCTGACACTTCATTCATCTTTATAAACAAGTAGGAATCCAAACGCTTCAAATCAAATCTTTGCCCCTCTCTTTTGATTTTGCAACCGAGAAAGGGACGTTAATAAAATATATTCAGATCTTCCTGCTGTAAACAAATACTTACAAGTCAACACTTTCATCTGGGTTAGCTTTGCACTTTCCCTCCCTTTAAAGTTTGGACTTTCATCACTTCCCGACATCAGTGGAGAGTCGTCCCAGGTACACTGCTGCAAAAACTTTGCCTGCTCATTTGCAAAGCTAGGTTAAGCTTATGTAAAAGAGATGCATTCCGAGTACGTCGGAGGCCCCGGAAACAAACATTTCCCCCTCCTCCCCTCCCCTTGACAGGCGAGTGACAGCTATTTAAATGCAAACTGTCATTAACAAACACAACCCTGCGCGACACCTGCTTTAATCACGGCAACAAAGGCACAGCGAGTGGCCGAGTAGGAGCCCCCTCTCTGTGTGATATTCAAATGACGGGGCGGTGCAACATACAAAAACAACAACATCAAAGAATAGGCTGTGCACGGAGAGAGAGATCTGCTGCACGATGTGCCTCCTACCACCGCTGTTAATCAGCTTCATTTTGAAAGTGATTAAAGTAAGACGGGCTGAAAGTCGCTAAATCGCTTAGCCTCAGAATTCGTGTGGAATTGTAGCGCTTTGCTTCAAGTCTGTTTTTTTAAGAAGAATAAAACACTTTCACATTTAATGCAACGTTCACAGTAGCTCTGGGTAAAAGATCATCTTATGGGCAGAGATATTACTTTGCATAAGCACTATAAATTCTATCTAACCTACAGATCTGCACTGATATTAGTCGTGTTAACTGGAAAACAGGAATAATGTAGTGTGGCGGAGTTAAAAGCCGCGTGTCCTGAAATACCATGTTTCTGCTGTGCCTTGGACTATGGCCTGATTCGTCTTGGTTGTGGTCCTGTCTTGGTCTTTGCTGTTGTTTTGCCTGGTCATAATTTAAATGAGGAAGTCACTGGCCTGTAACATCCTGCATGCCCGCCAAGGCCCGGGCACTTGTAACTAATGCATGGCATTTGTTTTGATTAGTTTTTGTCTTTTGTTTTTTCAGACCAACCATTGCAGAACATCCAGCTGCAGCAAATCCACTTCCTCTGTTCTCCCATTACCGCACACAGCCCTTTCGTTCAGGGTATTCTGTCATTCATGTATTCCTCGGTGGTTGTGGATCTATTGTACAAACACTGGCGCCGAAAAAAATCCAGTCACAAATAATCAAGGAAGTGACGAGATAACCATGTGTTTCTGTGTTTTGTTTTCCTCTCGTACGAGCACCTATTAAAAAATGAACATTTGGATCATATAATCCACCGAATGGTACATTGTGTACAACATGTTGACAAAATCTCATTTCAATTTGTGCACATCTGGTGAGAAAATAAGGACAAAATATAACAAAAAATTCCACTTTTGTTCTATTACTCCTCTTCCTAATGCATTTCTCCGAATAATAGAATCTGCATCTGCACCAGTCACACTCGTTCCCCATCAAATGCTATTTTGGTGCATTTAGTTACTACCCCTATAAATTTCAATTACTATGTTCACAAACCGCAGGCTACAGATGCAGGCTTTATATATGGAGCACGGATCCACAATTGTCTCGGCAGCTATGTGCCACATTAAATTCCGATGCGTCGCTGATTAGATTCATTCCGGAAGTGAATCGTGCATCTGTGCAGCAGATCCAGGAACAGGAGATGTGCGCCTGGCTGTCGGTTGTTTCACAACAACTTTGGAACCAACGTTACTGCGATTATTAGACATCTGGTACAAGTGCTGGGAGAATAAATCAGGAGCCACTCTGACTAATCAAATATAACGACATAACCAGCGTACTGGATATAATTAATGGACGCGGCATATACTATATGTCTACTTCAATCTGCTGCCAATTGTGCACCATCAATTTAATTATATGCAACACATGTCTCGTACAGATATGTAGAAACCATGCACCGAGACTGATTACCAAAATACATGTACAAGTACTACAAGTACTACATCCTTCAGTTTAGCAAACAACTCAATGTAAACGTTAAATGGGTCATGCTGGAAGCAGATTAATCGAATATGAGAAGAGCTTGATGTCTGTCTGTCTGTCTGTCTATCTATCTATCTATCTATCTATCTATCTATCTATCTATCTATAAAACCTTTCACTTTCACGAGGCACATCGAGTTCAGGAGGTCATCTCCCTCGTTTTCTTCCTCATCCTCCTTCAGTTTCTGAAACGTCCTTCATTTAAAACCCATGTAAACACAGCTGCACACTTGAGGATAGTTTATTATCAAAATAATCTTAATACCAACGAGTGAGTCAGAGCCTCGTCCTCGAATCATATATATACGATGTTGTGTACTTGTACAAAATACATTTCCAACTCAGGCTCACGCTGCAAAATGTGTACTCCTTCTCACCACATCCGTTTTGTTTTGTTTTTTAATCAATCAAGAGGATTGATTGATAAAAAAATTGTATATACATAAAATCATTGCTACTTAGTGAGTAGTTCTGCTGTTTTTAATGTTATAAAGAATCTTGCCTGAGGCCGTGAATAGCAGCTGAAACTACACTTTCACATGTTTGCTGAGAAAAAGGCTTCACACTGGAAGATTAGACCTTTGGCGTGCACAGAATGCCCGAGCCATGACAGTGAATGATGGCTTTTATTTAAAATCATAATGCTTTTAATAAATGAAGTACAGGGTGCAGTGGGAACTCGTAAGACGTGATTAAATACTCTGGTCCCTTGTTAATTAGATTCCTTCAGGTGTTAACTGCAAATGCCAACCCTCCCAAAACGCACCGGTGGCGAAGTCTGAGCGAAGACGGGCGGACTGTGAAGGGGCCAGCTGCCATGTCACGAGCAACATTTATTTTTGATATCGTCCCGTGGAGCTTATGAAGCCTTGATCAGATAAGGCTTTGGGGGCTTTCGCTTCCGGCAGATGTACAGAAAAATATCCACGAAGTCAATCCGGGTGACATTTAGGAAGAGAACCTTTAGAAGTCACTTTCATATCAAGCCATCGATCTGTGCTCTGAGATTAACATTTCGTGACATTGAGCGAGAATCTGCAGCTGGAAACTTCGCAACCATTGTCATTTTTTTATTACTTCATTTGTGACAATCTCATCAGACTGACAACGCAGCCCATCAGCAGCTGAGAGGAAATCTCCAGGGCTTAAGGGGATCACTGCGTCTTTCTGCGGCAGCAACTAACTTACAATAACAGAGGAAGACGTAAAACCTGTGACGTGATACAAACCTGTAAATTAAGATTTAAGATCTAGACATATCATTTCTCCCCCCCCCTTGGGTACCATGCTGGATGATTTGCTTTTTTTTATTTTTTTTTATCTGTGTGTTTCCATTTGACTTTGACGTGCGTGTGTACCTCACAGAAAGCAGAAAAATCCAGTGGTTACATTGTGCTGAGCTTGGACACAGGCGTCTGTGGGTTCAGTTTCCCCTCCTGGGTGCACATGAAATAATAAATAGATGCGTTCTTTGGGCTGGAAAGCGTCAAGTGACTCTGAATATTGAATAACAGCTCCTGCGAGAAGGCAGCTATTTTTTGCTGACTTTCACACGTGTCGTATTCTAACGTGTTCAAATCCTCCTCGATGCTCTTTATCCTCAACAACACCATGAACTGTATTTAACTCTGCTCCTCTAAGCCCGTCCCCCCCCCACCCCCCAGCCTTCACTAAACCCCTTTGCACCTGCTTGAATGTTTGCACCACATCCGGCGCGGTGAGTGACGGCGCCCGTCTCTGCACGTGATGGCGAGCGACAGCGCGGTGCAATGAGGCGCCTTCGTTTAACCACCACGGGCTGATATGAAAACCCGCGCTGATGCAGTTTATTGTGTGTTTTAATATTAATGTTAAATTAATATTATATTATATTAATGGCTGAGCTGGCGAGGCCTTAAGTGACTGAGACAGCTCGGGCTTCTGCACGAGTAACGCTGCAGTTTGACATAAGTGGTGAAACAGAGCGGAGCGACAAACATCAGCTGGTCACGCTGCCGAGATGGGAGACTGTCCAATAACATTTCTTCATATTGATAGATGGAATTCTTTCTTTTTTTTGGTAGAGATAAGTAAGAGAAAGAACCTTGAACAACAAATATTTCCTTCGCAATAGAATTTTTCTTCTTCGTTCCTCTGATGGGTCCCTGGTCACAAACAGCTGTGTTTGTTTCCTGTCCCGCACGCCGGTCCTTGGTGCTTCGTGAAAAACCAGTCAGATGCAGCTGCTGATTGCAGGGAAGTGCGGCTACGTGTTAAGCACCTCAGGGCTGAAAGGAAATAATAGATTTTTTTTTTGCCTACAAGGTTGGAGAGAGTGAACTTTGAAAGCCTACAGAGGCCCAGCTGTCGACCAATTAAGGCTCTTGATTTGTAAAAAAAAAATGGGCAGGAACTTCTATGTTTGTTTACAGTCGCCTTAAATCAGCGGGCAGAATGCTTCAACCTTTCAACCTCTTTGTGTGAAAGTCTTTACACAATCAGAACATATATACGTCCTTTACAAACTGCACAGAACACAGATATTCTAGCGCCTCGCTCGTCTCTTACCTCGAAAGCAAAGTGCGACTTCTAGTGAAACCCGAGGAAGTTGTTATCTCCTGTGACTTCTATTTATACTGTTTAGCAACATATATTATTAAGCATCAAAGGCTTTTGTCAGCTTATTTAAAATAACTTTAATCATCGTGTCGGGCTGCGCATTTCAATTATTTTTCGAGGGGTGAGAGCAAAGTGGGAGTTTTCTTGTCTGGAAACATAAAAGAAAAATATTAATAACTGTCTCACTATTGGTCACTTTGCATGCTGTTATGGGCTTTAAAAGGGTCCCTCTAGGAATGAGCTAAGCCAAATGCAGCGGTAAGCGGATAAACACATCTCTTCCAACAGAATTTACTGCACTGAGAGACTTCCTCTAAGTGCTGCAGGTGAGGAACCTTTTACCTTTTAAGTTTTCATTCTCTGTGATGGATCAGCCTGTAAAAAAGCGATGATTCACACATGAGGTAGAGGCAGCCGGCTCAGTAGGAATCCGCTCATCCGTCTTTTCCCCTCCGCTTTGTTTGCTCTGCGGAGCAGGGTTGCGTCGGGCGGCTTCAGGAAGCAATCAAGCGCATATCAATGAAATGTTGGTTTTATCCAAGCTCCTCCATCCATCAAATTTCCCGCTGTGCAAATAGAGGGGGGAATAGAGCCGGCAGTTTAAATGACATAAGTACCTTTGAATCAAGCACTTCACCTAAATCCACCCTAAACCTCCACTGTTTAATCTGTACTGTAAAAGTGGAATATTCTGAATTCAGCAGATGACAAAACTGTTGCTCCCCAGTTGTACGAACACGTTGAATAAGTGTATCAGACGGTGAAGTAATTCAATTTACAATCCCTCCATTAGATTTTGGTCTAATTGACTTCAGGCCTCCACTTGTTGTTGTGTTTTCATTCTTCTACGGATCATGAGTTCGGCAGCTGCCACAAGTGAAGCCAACACATCTGGATCGGTGGCTGGCTGCAGTACAGGTGAAAAACCTACCTCCTCCATGTTAGCGAATGGGACATGGACCACCCTAAAAAGTCAAATTACACGTAGAATATTTCTTTTTAATCCTCCAGATAAGTTTTATATTACCTCCGCTTTATATGTTGTCATTTGTGCTTGTGTAACACAAAGATTCCTGAACAGATTAGAATGAAACCTGGTGGACGGATGTGGAATGGGCCAGAGAGGAACCCATTAAGACGCCTGTATCTGGCTTCATTTTTTTGAATAGTGGGAGTAAGTGGGAGACACGTCGTCCATCTTTAACTACGGCCATCGGGATCAGCTGATAGGAACACATCAGGTCCGGTTTGCGTGCAGACTCTTCTCCAGCTCCACCAACACATGCTGTGTTTAAGTGCTGGTGGAAAACTGGGACATCTTGGCTTTTGGTGAATTCATGTGTGAAGTGGGAAAGACGGAAAGCATACATTTATTAATTTTATTATTATTTTATCGTCTGATACGTTTTTCCCCTCTCGAATCGGCAGGTTTTGGGCGCCACGCCAATCGCACTGTGTGAGCTTAGAAAGCGGAGTCCAGGAAAAAGAAGCGGGAGTGAAATGTGCGATCATTGTCGGAAGCCGTTACTTCGGGGACATCGAGCCAGATTTATGTGAGATGATTTAGGAGATGAAACCGGGATGTGCTACATTTTGGCGTGTACATATCCATTCATGTAATTAACAGGAGTGCTCCTGTTAGCGAGGACGGTTAATAAGCTCCAGTGGGAACATGGGGAGGCAGGTGAACCCGTGGCCCTGGAGATGTTAAACACAGATGAATAGATGCCATAGCACACACACCGCCCAGTAAATCAGACAAAATGAGCAGTGGAACATGACTCAAATGGGCTTCACGGTGAAAACTCAATATCACATAAATGGACAGGCCTCTCATAGATATTGGAAACTTGTAACCTTGCCACCGCCGCCTCACCTTTTCTATTGCTCACACGCCCACCGCACATTTACAGGGCGTACCTTTCTCCGCGTCCATTCCAGCCCTCGAAACCTTTGCGCGTGCAGCGCGGTCATTACGGGCCGTCGGCTAAATGAATGTGTAAATGTAATAGCCGTGGTAACAAGATAGTGAAAACAATATATTATGTCGTCTGCGGTTTTTCCTGCCACGTAGCTGACCGCGTTATTCGGTGTTATGAGTCACGGAGGCTGCGGAGGTCAGAAACTGAAGGAGGAGGAGGAGGAGGAGGAGGAGGAGGAGGAGGAGGAGGAGGAAGAAAACGGAGAGGCAATGACCTCCTGAACTCAATGTTTCTTGTGAAAATGAAAGGTTTAATAGATAGATAGATAGATAGATAGATAGATAGATAGATAGATAGATAGATAGATAGATAGATAGATGGATAGATAGATAGATAGATAGATAGATAGATAGATAGATAGATAGATAGATAGATAGATAGATAGATAGATAGATAGATAGATAGATAGATAGATAGATAGATAGATAGATAGATAGATAGATAGATAGATGGATGGATGGATAGATAGAAGGATAGTTAGACATCAAGGTTTTCTCATATTTGATTAATCTGCTTCCAGCATGACCCATTTCACGTGTGTTTCATGGTATATTCCTCTGAGACTCTCGACAGTCCTTTGCTGTTGCTTCCAGCTTTTGAATGAATCTCAAATGGCTTCTCCTACGTACATCAAGTTAATATTGTTTATTTCTTACCTTTTTTCTTTCCTTGATATATTGAAATGCTAAGAAAGAGCTTCCTTAACAACTGGCACTTTTACAGTCTGAGGAAATAAACATTTCTTTCCTGACGCTGGCTCAGTGTCGACCCTCAGTCTCTCGATATTATACATATAATACAATTTATTTCCCAAATACACTTTTAAGGAAACGTATTTACAGTTTTTCAATATAACAAGGAGACACTTTTAATGAATCCATCTGCAAAACTCTCAATGAAAATATATTTTATTCCATTTTTCTGCTTTTCTCCTACATCCCTCCTCCCCCCTGCATTACAATATCCATTCATAGAGTAGGGACACAGTACGAGCCCTCAGTTCAGGTGAGGCAAAGACTTGTGGTAATAAAGTAGTAAAAAGGTCGTACAAGTCATAAACGTTACAGTCTGCAGAACATACACATTCATTTCATGAGGTTGGCAAACGTTCCAGTCTTCCCTCGACCCCGTGTCCTGGAAAGTATTATCCCAGCCGCGTGGTTATGTTTTCACCCCCGTCTGTTTGTTTGTTTCGTCTGCAGGATTACTCAAAAACTACCGGATGGACATCCATGAAACTTGGGGGGGGAGGATGGGACATGAGCCAAGAAAGAAGCCACTAAATTTTGGCCGTGGACCCTGACAAAGTGGAATAATTCACGGATCTTGCTTTTAAAAATCAGGCATTTTGATGGGACTGGTATCTGTGAGTGTTTCAATTTGGTGCAGCTCCAAATAAATATCTAGGGGGCGGGAATTTGATGCTTCCTTTCTTTAACATTGTGAGACAGGTCCCCTGGTGGAAGTGTGTATGAGCCATTTGGGTAATTATATACATAAGGTTGCTTCCTTAGAGCTCAGTAATAAAAACTCTCAAGAAGCCTTCGCTTAAAATATACACAGCGCTGATGAGGATGATGCGCTCTGGTTTAATAACTTGCGGGCTTCTTGTGTTCTCTCCCAACCACAACACTGTCATATATCATTAGCAAGTTATTCTAAACACACATGCACCAGAGAGAATAGGGAATAATTAAGCTGTTTGATGCCAGAAATATCCATTTAGATTCATAAGGCAGAGAAAACAGAGCAGAGGATGTAAAGAGAGCTGAGATGAAACGCAGCGTGACTGGGACCAGCAGCACAGGTCAGATCCCACTGAATTAAACTGCACATTTCAAACTGGAGCTTTACATTCATTTTGTCAGACTTTATCCAACAGGTTTTTTTTTATTTTTTATTCTCCCTTTGAGAACGTGTTTGTTCATCGCTAATCGTTTAAGATAAACACCATACAGGGAAGCGTTACCCGTCCCAGAATGCACTGTGGATGACAACGTGTACTTCCAGCCGACCCCCGTGATTACAAAATAACGGCTTAAACTTCTCCAACGCAACAGTCCTCGTTTAAATCGTTGAAAAAAAATCCTGTAATAAACTCATAACAATGCACTTATTGGAAAAGTGCCGCCCATTTAAGTTGGCTCTAATTGCCCGGAGTTATGGCGTATCGGATGGAGGTCGAGAATAGCAGCACTTGGCACTTTTATGAAGTGGGATAGATAAGATGGGGAGTGTGGGAAAGAATGCTTTTCTTGTGGTGTTTTCTATTTTATGAGCTCTTCAGTAACTCTGGGGCCAGACATCCTGCAGCTCTGCCCTTTTACCTTGTCTCCTCAGTCCTGTGATTTAAATAATGAAAGTGCCGTGTTTTGCCTCCTGGCCGTGCTCCCGCGCGCCACATAGCTGCACACGAAGAGTGGCTTGGATCACCAGTCGCTGTCACAAAGGGCTTTACTGCACAGCGGAGATGACGATAGATTTTTCTTTTTCTATATTTTTTTTGAGCAATGTCACCTTGATGGCATCACAGGAGCGGGGGAGGGGGGGGGGGAGGGGGGTTCAGGGTTTCTCCAGGAGTCGCCGCGTTGTGTGTCGAACGCTTTGATGTGGCGTGTCGTGTAAGGTGTCAGTTAACAATACGACTTCTGAGTGGTAGAAAAAAGAAATATATTCCCTAAACCTCAGGTGCACAGAGGGAAACTGCCGGCACTCATCCTTTAAGCAGCAGTCATATGAGACCCTCTCCCCGATGGCCATTAATGTAGAACAAGAAATATCTTCTAAGTTATGTGCTTTTATTTTGGGAACACAGGGCTGATTTGCATATCCTCCCGCTGCACAAGTCCCTTCGGTGGCGTTTAGATGATTTGCACGCCGATACATTTTCCCGCAGATTCATTGCACTTGCGTCGGGATTCAATAAAGCGAGGGTCCAGTTGCTTCTCCGGAACTCCTCAGCCCCGCCGAGCGCCATGCAGCCCCCCCTCACTCCCCCTCCGTCCTTCAGACCGCGAGTCTCCGGGCTCTGCAGCGGTAATTAACAGCAGCGTTACATCTGGGGAGAGACTGCGAGCTATGTCAGAAAATTAGGCTGCGGAATAATGAGGGTTGAGGGACGTGCACTGTACCGCTGGTCTGTGGTGCCGCATTAAAAATCAAAGGACTTTCACAGCTAATTGGAGAGAGGGGTTAAACTGCTTGGCAGCCTCACCCCTGTCCCAACCCCTCCGCCCACAAACCCGCCCCTCGGAGATCACTGCCTCCCCTTCGTGTTTCATTTCCATACCAAAGCTAGGACTTATTTACGGGGGGGGGGGGACCGGCCGCGGTGAGACCCGGTTGAGAATAGCTCCGGCAGTGTAGCTCTGGCAGTGTGTGCCTCCAATTTAAATTACAGGAAATTACCTTTTTTTCTTCTCCTCCCTGGGACCGTGATAGGCCACCCAGCTGGCTTGTTTTCTTGTGAATGGTCACCAATTACCTCAATGTCCTCGCAATTGACCGTAAGATGCGGGCAGCACAAATCAATGCAATGTCCGAGCGGTACATTCACTTGCCCAAGTGAAATTAGCACAGCACGAAAGGGGGAGACTCCCTCCCTCTCCCGCCTCCCCCCCTCCTGGTTACGATGATGGTATCAGCAGCATGACACTGTATAATGAGCACAGCCGCGGTCCGCTGCTCAGAAGAATACAGTAAATACACAGCATTGTGTTGGGGCGTGTGCAGAGCAGCTGTGTGGTGCCCCTGTGGACGGCTGCACAGCGGCTAATTACAAGCCAGCACTTGTATTTATGTATATCTTTAAGGGGGGAATCAAACCAAATTGTGTTCTTTGCTATTTAGAGTCAAGAGATAGAAAAATCAACAGTGCATGGAGTCGGTCGAGCAAGTGTTTGTTTTCCACATAGGCTGCATCCAGAAAATGGCGTTTATGTTAAATTATCTTGAAGAACAAGCAATGTATTTTAATTATAGCGACGCCTTTAGCTCCACTAATAAGAGTTATGTTAAATAAACTAACATTAAAGGGGGGGGGGGGGGGGGTATGGCAGGATCGTTGACCACATTAATAGACCACTAATTAAGCATAATGGCTTTAGAAGAATATGATAATTATACAATAACAAGTCATAAATATAATTTTAGCAGATGAAAAATTTGGATTTTTACTACAAGTGACGTGTAACGACTATAGACTCAATGTAAAGATGGACGACGTGCCCCCCTCTCCTCCCACTGTATAAAAATAAATCCCAAATATCATGGATACTGGTGCCGCCTATTTTCACAGCATCAAATAACAAATTTAAACCTGAATTCTATTGATAAAATTATGGTTATTTTACAAATAATTCTCACATTTTGATATCCACTGTTGAATAATCATTAAACTGTGTAAAGTCAGTGAGGTAGTGCTAATAAACATAAACAAAAATGCCTATATATAATTATAATATGCTATAATATTGTTTCTGTAAAGCTTTTCTTGCTGAATTTATGAATTTCTCATCACATCACGTCTCTCAATCTGTGTCTCATGGCTCCATAATCTTAGCGACACTTATTCACTATATGTGCATGATTTCACATCCATGAACAAAACAAATTCAAGGTTTTTCCTCTTCAGTTTCCTTTTTTGTCCCTGATACAAAAAGTACATTTTTTAAAAAACGCTAGCGCCTTCCTTTTTAAGTGCTAAAATAAAAACACATTCACACACGGAGTCAGTCTCCTTGTGTTTCACTTGACCTTATATGTTGTTGTGCTATTTTTTCTCCACTGCGGTTTCTACTGTTTTTTAATTCTTGTCTGTGTTCGGATGAGAGCTTCTGCTTGTCACTCTCAGTCATTTGGGTCCTGACAGATGGAAAAAAAGCAAATGAATTCAAGACTGAGGTTAGAATTTCAAGTGTTACCATCTTGGCTCGAGTGTTGTTGGAATCTGCAGATTTCATTGGAAATGCAGCCAGAGCTGGAAGAGGAACAAATCCTCTCAAAGGAACAGCGGACCTGTGTTTTCAAATACTCCACAACATAAAATAACATCAAAATGTGCATCAAAGTATAGAGAAATGAAAATGTGTGATATCTAAATGGATAGTTTCAGATATTTCTCACTCAGACTCACATGGTCGTACATAACAATGAGGTTTTCTGAGTTGGACAGTCGGCCTCTATAGTCTGACACTATTTTTGGACCCAATTTATAAGTGACTAAAGATAAATAATACTTACGAGCTGGAAAGATCTTCTACAACACGAAGATAACCGATTTTCTCTTCATTGCTTGTTTTGATGGGTTGAGTGAATGACCGTGTTGTTACTCAAATCTTAACTCAAGCCTACGGTGGCCCTGAGAGTCAAAACACAATTTTCCTTGTTGGGTTTTGAGTTGTTCAGGGTTGGGTTTTTTTTTCTTCTATAATGTTGTGTTTTGTGAAATGTGTTTTGAGCCTCAGGGCCACCATACAAACCAGACAGACGGTTCAATCCGCCAAACTTCGATACTGTAGCTAACGAATTTTACTAAAACCTTCTAGTGCAGCGTCTTTGTTCCCTGGACGACACATAATAACGTTAAGAATCCAATACTAAAGTCCATCATGATGAACTCGATACGCTCGAGTGAATCAACAACACATTTCACTTCCACTTATGTTAGACACACAAAGCTATTGTTATACAGTGTTTGCCCTCCATACACATCAAGATGCACATATGTAGATCAGGGAAATCAATTTCTAAAACCCCGCTCATGGTCATGGAGACTCCATCTGTGTCACTAATACCCAGCAGCTTATTTGAAATTGACCCTGTTGGTATTAGAGCTCAGAGTAGGTGGGTGGAGGAGATTTGGAGAATGTTGTCCCCTGGCTATAATTCCTACAGGCTACACAGGACTTTGACAACATCATTTCATATTCAGATAAATAAATATCCTGATGAATTAATCATTTTTTTATTAACAATCCTGTTTGTAGAGGAAGAACAAGCGAAAGCATGTTTTTAATGTACTAATTCGTCAGGTCTCTTTATTTAAAATGTCATAAGACTGTGATATCCGCCTCAGTTTAGGCGTCGTCCCTCTCGCCTCTGCTTCCTGATCGTGTTCCCAGTCCAGGTGATGCGGTTGATATGGGAGAGAGGCCACAGCTTTGTTCCGTCCCCGAAGGGAAACTGTTGTACACGGGCTGCAGCTGCCGTCTTCTCCTGTTGCAGTCGATTAAGGCAGTCAGGCATGCACCTTTATTTATTTATCTTTTCATCAAAAGTCTAATAGTTTTGCATGGATTTAACACCCATTTAAACATTCACATATCTCTCACATTGTCTAGGACAGTATTATGAACTGTGAATCCCAAAAGACAGAATATAAAACTAGTAATACTCCGAGCGGTGATTTCATCAAGGCCCTAAAGCCTTTTGCAGATTCCTTTAGAAATGAATAGAAAAATTACTATAAAATAATTATACAGAGCTTTACTTTTAGTCTTTCGTACGAAATGTAAACTCAGAGGCTCAAAACTTTTCCTTTTGAAACAGTGAGTCTCTTGTAATTGTGGCGATCGATCGCATGAAACTGCTCCGGGATACTGAGGCGTTTTCTACGATTGTGGCGCTGCAAGAAAAGTTACCAAATTTTCATCAATATTTCTATGTTAACAAAGGGGAAGCTCTTAGTGAACAGTCCTCAACAAGCAGTTATTTCTGAGCTCAATGTTTAACACGAAACACGAGTTTGTGGCTGAAACAGTCTAAGAGCAGAGAATATTGGACTCACATTCAGCGAGATGGACATAAACCCAACTTTTTTTAAAATCCATATGTTCACGATAAAGGCAGCAGTTTGTTAAAGTTGACTATTTAGCTTGGTAAAGTCAAAATTAGGTCAACGAATCACTTACTCCAGGTTTAAATCAGACAGTTGTTATTTTACAGGAATATGGAAAGACTAATGTCGCTCGAGACAATAACTTAAACCAGCAAATAGTCTCAACCAGGGGGCAACAGCTAGCTGTGCTTTATCTGAAGGTGAAACAACTGCACGCCAGAACCAATAACGCCTACAAATTATACATCATCCAAATATATCAGACAAGAACTGAAATGTAAAATGATAAAGTTGTGATTTCATGCATTGTTGCCGGCTGGAATGGGATTTCTTATCTTAATGCTAAGCTAACTTGTAACTTACCACGAAGCTCGTAGCGAGAAAGCAAATAAGTGTGTTTCACAAGATATCTAACTAATCCTTTAAGACTTTATGATATCTGTGCTTTGCATTGCTGTTGCTATCGGCTAATCCCATATGCATCCCCCCAAACAGAAAATGATTTTGGGGTCAGGCGGCCCGGGCAGACAACAATCATGTGAAATTATCACAGAGGCCATCAGAGTTTGTTTGCGAGTGCAGAATCGAAAACCTAAGTAATTGAGTGTATGGTGGGCACTGGATTATTTTTTATATATTTTTTCATAAATCCATTAAAATAGAGTGAAAAATGAAAACATAAATATATAATAAAAAAGCCTGGGAGCATCTGCAGTGACTCAAATCTGCATTTTGTCTCAATAATGAAATTTGAAAGAAAGCCCTTGAGAGATTAGGGATTCCCCTTTGCCAACAGATGTTTGTGAAATGAAAGAGTTTCAGAGCGAGGAGGCCGGGAGAGGGGCGGAGAGGCAGGGCGAAGGAAACAGCCGACGTGTAATCTTGAGATGGAGGCAAAATGTTTGGATTCTCTCTGCATTTGCGCAGTGGGGCAAGAGGACAATGGGTGAGGCTGATTTCTACATTGTAAATGTATTAGAGTGCAATCCCCCTGCAGAGGAGTGCTGCATCAGGATCAGGACTTAAACAATGTCGCCTCGCCTTTATCTCGCCGCCACACTCTCCGACGGACTTGCTGGAATTGACTCGCAGTCTGTTATTCCCAAAAGCCTGAATCGCAAACAGCTCCCTCTCATTCAAGTGCAACTTCATTACCGCCTGAATTATGCTCAGATTGTAGTATATATTGCTTATGTGTCGCTTGCATCATAATTTTGTTTACATAGCGCCGTGGCAATCTGTGTCTGCAGCAATAAAAAGCGTGTAAATTGAACTTTATGAGAACCTTTGACAGACATCTTTGACCTTCAGCCGTGATAGAGCAGCTCGGGGAATCTGAGAAAGAAATTGCTTCAAGATGGCGAGATACAATCTTACATTTGCCCTCTGCACAAATTCAACTAAAAGAACACTTGTTAAAGACCTCCACTTTATTGGACCAAAGCTGTCACATCTGATAAAGCTCACTGTAACCAAGTGGGTGACCCAGGTACATCAGGGGAGACTGGGAGATTGGTTTGAGCCAAACTCCTGTGACACTGAAATACACCTTTCACTCTGGAGGGGGAAAAATATAAAAAAAAAGATGTCACACCTTCGAAAGGCAGCAAAACCACAACTTTAACAATATTATAGCTGGTAAAAGAAAATAAGCCCAGAATGAAAAGCGCCACTGCAATCTGGCCACAACATTCGCTGGAACACCTTGGACTTTAATGATGGCCATGAAAGCACAAATGAGCAAGTGAAGACTTCCAGTGTGGAATCACAAATGAACACATTAGCGTGTGCTGACAGATGAGTCTTAATTGTTACCTCTGGCAAATGGGGACTTCACACGCGAGAACAAAAGCTCTCCTCCCAGCGCCCTGTTTGATGCAATGTGACGATGACCTTGCTGCAGTGCACCCTCCGCAAGATCCTTAAGAGTTTATCTTGACAGACTCCCAACGACTGTCTCTCAGGTGTCGCACTGATAGACCAATTCATTTAACTCTGTCACGATCCGGGGCTTTAGAGGCTGCCGCTTGATGAATCCCTATTGCTGCTCTGCCTGTCTGTTTGCACTCCTTGAGGCGAGCTACATTACTGTTTCAATAGCCTGTGGACTATTACCACATGAGAAACCGCTGCTATTTTCCCCGAGCGTGGTCCTTTGTGTCCTGTGTGGGATTCCATGGTAACGATAACAGTGTGCACTCGTGGTTAAATGGATCAGGTTCAGCTCGAGATCTGAGTGAGTTTTGTTCACATGTTCCATCACCAGATTAAACACAGAAACCTGAACAGTGTTTTATATCATGACATTATTTTACCTTATTGCATTAAACTGAATTATATATCCAGATCTTCTCTTCATATCTCTTCATAAACTGCATTAATAAAAAAAAGGGCTTATTTGTTTCCGTGCTTATACGAGAAGATTTTTACTCTTATTCCTGTTTCCAAAACATAAAGCTACAGACAGGAAACTGCTAGCTTAGTATAGCATTAGCACAGTAATTATATTTTGTCTAGTTAATTGTACAAAATCCAGAATATTGAAATTACATATTTTTGTACAATATTAGTTTGGACCTGTTTCTGATCTTTGAGCAAAGCCAGCCATCAATTATCTGAGTGTAGCGTAGATTGTTTGCTAGTGGAAACAGCTCTGCTACAGCCAGGCTTTCTCCAAACATAAAAAGATTAACCTGCTGTAACCTTAACTGAACAAAAGCCTAACCATTATAATGAGTTGGAAACAAGAGTTAAGTGTGTACTTTTGTATAATGCTAGGTTCGCTCCATTGTCTTTATACTAAGACGGCTACAATTAGCTTATGGTTTAGAATATAGAAGCAGTTGCGAGGGGAAAGAAGTAGCCTGGCTTTTAGAAATATACCCATCTACCAGCACCTCTTCAATTAAAGAATTATGTATAATGAATCTGTCATTTTGTTCCATGTATTCTTGTTGGCACAGCGAGCTTTATACTTACCCCACAGACATAGAGAGTGGTATTGATCTCCTCATCCAACTCAACAAGCGAGCGTATTTTCCAAAATGTTGAATTATTCCCTCGGGTAATTACTCAATCTCCTGCCTTTTCTACTATCTGCACAACCTTACTGTGGCTGTGTGGAGGGGTGAGTGTGTGTGTGTGTGTGTGGAATACAGGAGCATGACAGAGGAGAAGAAAAAAAAGGCTTGGTCTTGTTTTTGAAAGATTCCTGTAGCAGAAAAAACATTAGCTGATAAGAATGATTAAATATCCACGTTGAAAGGTCAAACCCAACATGCTTACAGATTTGAATTCTGTTTGAAATGTAATTTTGCATCTTGTTGTACAGTCGCCTCTCACCACCCTCGATGCCCTTTGCACACCTGTGCAAAGAAAAGGCGTGAGAGCCATTTTCTCTTTTTAAATATAAGACACACTGTGTATCTCCTGCCGTCCTTGAAGAATCCGGCATCTTTAAGTAAACACACGGCTTATTCCACCACTGTAGTGCTAAGTGAGTCAGATGCAGGGAGGTAAATAAAGCACTACCTGATTTGTGCTTGCATGGTGTGAAAACTTTCACGTCAGTATCAGTAGATGAGCGTTGGGGTAAACACATTATTGCATCGTAAGAAAGGATCCAAGAGAAATGGGAGACATAGAAAAATCTAAAGTCTGGTATTTTCTTTCCTGTCAAACCAGGCAGTCGCTGCTGTTTCTGAGATTTTTCACTTTAATCTGCTGCCACGTCTCACTCATAGACTGTATCTGGAGATGGATGGCATCCTGGCTGCCCATCCATGTTGGTAGAGGGGACATGGAACAAACCAAAAAGTCGAAATATACCTGTAAATTCAGTTTTTAGTAATTTGATGCTATACAAACAAGATGAAACAAGGTGACACAGGTCCATGTATTGACCAGACCTCGATCTTCTGGCTCTAAATAACGTCAACTGCACAAAATGGCGACACCCATATCCAGAATATATTTTCACTTCACTTTCTGGACAGTTGGAGGAAGTGGAAACAATTGTTTCTTGTTGCGGCTGATTGGTGCAGAAGTACAGAAGCGTGAGAGAGTCAACTTTCCTCATTTTGTCCCCAGCCCTCTTGTAATACATCAACAAATCTCCACAAGTGGCTGCATCTGGCTGTGCACACTCATCTCTGAGCCGCCAGACCGCCTCATTTCCAGGCAGGGAGTGTGTGAACGGTGTGAGTGGTCCTGCCTGGTTCAGCAGTGGGCATGCGGGTGTTAGATGAGCCATTGATCCTCCGCAGCAGGATCTTCCACCAGGCGATTCCTCCGCTCGCACGGGCCCCTCCCCCACGCCATTGACTTTCCGCCATGACGTGCCGCTGTCACGGCAGGACCTGACATTTAATGATCCTCTGATGGAGTAATGTCACATTTATCACTTGCCAGCAGATGTGACGGGGCGGAATCTGAGGGGCAAGCATGGGCCGAAGCAAAAAAATATATATAAACAATATAATCCAGGAAGAGGAGCTGCACTCTGACTGACAGTGGAAGTAATGCAGGATTAAGTCCTGAAATGACTGTGGAGAAATGTCTCTTCTGCAGGCACCACAAACAGGACACATCTACCAGGGCAGGCAGGAGTTGCCTTGAATGGGGAAAAAGTCAAGGCCAGGTACTGGAAACTTGTCTTAAACTCTATGGTTATACTTTATTGATTTATTTAGTTTTTTGTCCTGCTGACAGCAACAATTGACTTCTCACCAAACACCTCCCAGGGACAATTGTCCAGTCATAGTTTAGCAGGTGAATGTCTTGAATATTCGATTGGTCGAGTGCGTGTTTTCACTACTGCACAAACTCCAAACTTCCACATGAACAAGTTTGTATCCTGGATACTTTGGCTTCATATCTGGATAGTAGGAGGAAGTGGGGATGTGTCAAATTTGTCTTGGTGTAGTTTCAGCCGGCAAAATCAACATTTGTCAATTTGATTAGAAACCTGCTTGTTGTCAAATGACCAATCGGTATCCACTGTCTCATTTTCTCTCTGCTGTAGATCTGCCATCATCACTGTAAACTTTATTTCAACAATAAAGGATTGTGTTTAGTGATCGGTGATTTCAGGTCAAAGTTACACAATTTTAAAATGAGTTTTCACTGTTTTGACAGCTCAGGACCAAGCATGGCAGTATTTACAGCCGGATCGAGCCTCTCACTTTTCTGCTGTCTACGGAAATAGTAAAAGAGGAGATATTCAATAATAGATGTGAGAGAGCTCTGCTAAAGAAGATATCCGTGTCCCTGTGTGAGATGGTTAAAAGTAAACAGCAGAAATATTCAACTGAGACAAACTGATGCTTTTCCTGAACTGTCCAAAAAAAATGCAGCTTTTGTTCCCGGCCTGCAGTCTTCTTCTGAATACCAGAAATGAAAGTCTTCTACTCTGTATCTTGAAGTGGTTTTACATACTATTTAGTGAGAACAAAAACATCCCAAGTGTGGCTTCGCCTCAAGCAAACACTCTGACTTACATCTAAAGGGAGAAATCTGCACTGTAAGTTAAAATAGTGACTCTGAGGTCGAATAATTAAGCGTCCCTCCGTGTGGCATATCGATGCGCACGGTTCTGCCTAATTTTGGGGTAAAAAAAAGAAAAACAATGTCGGAGGACACTGAAAGAGATGTGTTAATTTACAAAAGGCTTGAGGAAGAGTTAATTAAAGCGGCTGCGGGAATGGGCGAAAGTGCTGAGTTCTGGAGACACAAAATATTTATTCATCAGCCCATTAATGTTTAATTCCTTTTTTTTTCCTCCTCCTATTTTTAAAATGGAGTGAGAGCGAAGGGAAAAGCTTTGAACATTTGACCTTATATGTAAAAGTGTAGGGTGAGTCTGAGGCGCCTCGGGGATTGTCTTAATCATTAGGAACCAGCAGGAAGAAAAAAGAAAAGAACTCGCTCAATGCTCTGTCGGAGCAAGCTGCCATTTTATTCAAATCAGATTGTCGCTGCGTTCCACTGTTTCCCTTTTTTTCCTTTTTATAAAATTGTGTCCTCGCCGGTGAGAGAACGGATCATTTGACCAGGTGACGGGAGAATCAATACTCTGCTCCAGACAAATGAAAACATGACAGATTCGAGTTTAAAGCAACACGCACTAAACATTCATTATGTCACACATAACACTTGACTGTGCCGCAGGTAGCGCCCCTTCACTCCGGCGAGATGTGTCTGATTAAAGGATGGGGGGGGGCCGGCTGAGGAGGAAACGGTTATGTTCTGGATTTGTCTGCAGCCTAATTATGTGGCAACAAACGAGTTGCCAATCATGAGAATATATTGTCTGGTTTTATCTCAGGAACTCATCAAGTCAACCCAATTAAAAGCTGCAATGAGAAAGACATCGGCAACAGGGCTCTCATTCAGTTAATTCATGATTGCCAATTAAAATAGAATAGCGTGCAAAGTTGTAAAGCTGTCAGGAGGGCCAAGCTAAATTACCCTTTTCCACTTTGAATGATGGACGCGTTCATTGCTCTCCTTTATCTTATTTATTCTCTGGGTAGAAGGGAGTGTGTGTGTGTGTGTGTGTGTGTGTGGGGGGGGGGGGGTGGGGGGGGGGGGGGGGGGGGGGGGGGTGACGGTGCTACTGCTGCTGCTGCTGGGGGTTGGGGGGGTGGTGGTGGTGCTGGTGCTGGTGGTGACAAAAGCAGGGAACAGTTTAAAGAGTGCGCCGCTAATGAAGAAGGTTCCTCTTTTCGGATATCCGCCCGGCAGAAGATTGTTTTGCTTTTTCTCTGGGAAAAAAAAGTTAATTAAATCACCTACAGTTTGCCAGATCCGTGCAGACGGCACCAATTTGCTCAAACAATCACTTATAAAGCTGAAATCCGGAAAGTGAGATCACACCGCAAGTCAGCATTGTTGATATTGCTATAGGTGGCTATAGGTATTCATATTGTGTCACTCTGACAGCGGTATTTCCTCATTTCAAAGAAAAACGTACCATTTGTGTCAAAACACTGCTTTAGATTCCATTTCAAACGTGTCCCCAACAGTTAATGCGAAGGCAACTTATCCTGGTTGTGTCTTCTGCACCATTAGCTGCTGTTGCCATACTATTGATGGCCTAATTAAAATGTGTCAGGCTGAAATATGTCACTTTTTTTTTTTAAAGGCTGAAATTGATAGCTCACATTAATTTTCACTTTCTCAAAATGACCTTTAATTTCGCGTGCCAAATGCGGGCTTGTGTCTACACCGGCACACCCTCCCGTTCCTCGACGCTGGAACAATATGTCAAACCGTTTTGACAACACGTGGAAGAAGCCGAGCGTGATTCTGGGATTCCACATGAGAAAATGATATGTCAACACCTCCCTGTAGCCTAATGGTTTCCAACTTTTTTTTTCTTCCTCCTGTTAATAACTCATCACTCACAACCTCCCCTTTAAACCCCACTCCCAGTTTTCCCACCTTCTGCTCGTTTTTCCGTGGAGCCCAGTTTTTCTTATTTTCCCCCCTCGGGATTCTCTCTTTGTGAAAAGCAAAACAACTTTCACATCAGAAGTGTCACCCGCGCCGAGGTTCTCCTTGGAACTGGCAGGGGGAAAGCGATAGTTTCCATTTGGGCGCCAGCCGCCGAGAGTTTGTTCGCATCCTCAGAAGACGTGCACCGCGGGTCAAGCTCTTTGCAACAGATTAAAAGACAGTGTCACTGATGTCACCCGGCGAGGGAATCAATGGCACAGAGTAGGAAATGAAAGCTGTGACGGACGCGGACGACCACATCAGCTCCTGTCGCCATGTGTCCACCGAGCAGTCTCTTCATCCTGGCAGCTGCCGGGGCCTGAGGGGGGTCCTGTCAGCTGAAGCCAGTGTGGCCCCTGCACACCATGAACCATGGAAAACCCCTGAGGGACCTTTCTTGAAAAAGGCTTACAGGGCTTCAGACACTCACACCATCGGCTCAATCAACTTGTGCCGCTCTGTTCTGAGCTCTGCTGCCGCACCAGTGGAGAACTTTTCTCATTTCGAATGCGGCCTTGTCCTCACATGAGAAATCAAAGAGTTCGAAAGAGAGAGGAGAATGAAATTTAAGAGAGAAACAATGAACTGACGCAGAGCTATTTGGTGACTTGTGAGACTTTTTCTCTCCGGTCACATTGATAATCAACAGAGCTCGTTGTTGCTTAATCTTTATTTCACATACTGATTGCAGCCATTTTTCAGACAATGGATTTAATCACCATTTGTCATCCTCCTCCTTTTATTTTTTATTTCCCTCTGTCTTTTTCTCTGTGTGAGCGGAATCTCATTTAGACACGGACATTTGTCGTCAGTCTCAAACTGACAATATAAAGCTTTTGATTCTGCAGCACA
Source organism: Hippoglossus hippoglossus (assembly GCF_009819705.1). Taxonomy (NCBI): domain Eukaryota; kingdom Metazoa; phylum Chordata; class Actinopteri; order Pleuronectiformes; family Pleuronectidae; genus Hippoglossus; species Hippoglossus hippoglossus. Next base: position 16,220,055 of record NC_047170.1, on the reverse strand, counting down.
TGATTGTTGACAGTAGCTGGAGGCTAAAGAAAGAAAACTCGCTAATCATCAAACTTGATTGAAACGCGTTTTTGTGAATGTGAGGCTCGACTTTCCAACATAGACCAGAACATAGTTAGATTAACACAACGTTCATTCTTGCTCTTACACTTTTTGCACTAGTTTGATTTTCGGGAAATACTCCTGGAGATATCCAAGGCTTGAGATGCCCAAGTTAAGGCTACTGGTGAAGTGGGCCACGTGCTGGGTGTGTGGTAATGCTGGTAATGCTGGTAATGCTGGTAATGCTTGTTGCATCTTTCTTGAACAGCAAATGTGACCAGCAGTAACTAAGCTACGATGAGCAACACATCTGCAAAGTTTAATGTAGGTGGGATGAGCATGGGATGACTGGGATTCTCACATTTCAGTAACTCAATAACTATTAGGTTGAGGTGTTGAGCAAACAGTCACTCAAAGCCAGTGGCCACCGGGGAAACCAACAGTTTGAAAAGTTTTGACATTTTCATCCTCGATTCCCCGGCAACACATAAATAACATCTTATGCTTTTCCTTTTCTTAAAGTTCATTCCATTACGAGATGACATTAGAAAAGAAGCATCATCCTAACAAAGTATTTCACAGCTCACACCAAGCCATTACTTTGTGTGCCTTCCTAAAACAATACCTTACTTTAAATTCCCTGCCCGTGTTCAGGAGATGATACGAGTCCTGTTCTGTTTGCCCTCCACCCATTGACTCAGCAACTGTTCTTGGCTCCTGCAATCCCATTCACATAAAGACACAAAGCAAATTTAATGGGGAGAGTAGAAATTCATGGAGTTAATGAGACAGGAAGAGGACCTGCTCTGTTTTTCAGGGCTTTCACAGCACAGTATCTATACTCAGTCAAACCAGCCCCTAACGCGGGCCTGTGTATCCACATCTGACACTTGTCGGTTGATTGAGCCCATTAGATTATCTCTGTTCATTTCCTTTTTCTTGAGATGGGGAAGTCACTCCTGTCACCGGCAGGACGGCTCTGGCACAATGGGCACAGCCGAGTTGGCTCGGCGGGTCTGTATTTGATTTTCGGGATCAGGGCGCTTCGCCTGATGCAAACGCCACCTGGGCTTTTTGGGTGAGCTGTGTTGTGTTCACCTGTGTCTTGCAAGAAAAAATAAAAAATGCGCCTCTTGTTTCCTTGTTACTTGGTGGCCAGGAAACACGGGGGCTTGTTGAAGCAAACAGAATGCAGATGCTTGTGGTGTGGGGAAAATGGGATGTGGAAAGAAGCGGCGAAAGCAGATGAAGGGATGTCGGATAACAAGCTCTTTGCCAGCCAGGCAACCATGAGTGCTATTGCTCTGCTGGAGTGAATGCAACAGGCCCTGTGTTTTTCAGCCTGACTACTGGAGCATGTGAACACACATCTCCTCCACCATGGGGGGGTGGGTGGGGGGGGGACTGTCATGACAAAGCCAGTGCCTTTTCCTCCTTTTCTTCTTTCACTGTCTTTTTACTGTCCCTCCTCATCTGTGTCTCTGTCTCATCCCGTCCTCATCTCTGTCGTGTTTGTGCTCGCTCTCCACTGGCTCTTTCGTTATTTCTCTCCCGGTGTACATAACACAAGGTGACATTATTTCCCCTCTTTTTTTTTCAAAATGGAAAGAAAAGTATCTTGGTGATATGTTGTCAAGGCTGTCGAGGCTCGGAATATGTGCCACCTTTCAAGGAAGTCCTAATTGAAAAGCCTGACTGTGCAGGTACAACACATAAACTAGAGGTGAATACATGAATACAGATGTGATCCAGTGTGAAACCAGATTTCTTAAAACACTGAAGAAGAAACAAAACAATATTTTTGGTTTTTGGTAAATTCAACAAACTTAGTTTGATCCTTCATAGATTGTGTAGCAGCTTTTGTCGACTTGGATCTACAGCAGTTATAACACACAATGGGGATTTTTCTTTTTCTTTTAAAGGAAGTTGTCGTCTCATTCTTTTCAACAAGGAAAGGCTGCGACCTTTGATAGCGAGTTGGCTTTGTGCGTTGTTCGTGTTTACAGATTAAGCTACAAAGGTGTAGCTGTGCTGCTTCCTGTCCCATCTGCTTTTTCCAACAAGCTATTAGTTTTGCCAGGTCAGACATTTTCATTGAGAAACGCAGCTCAGGGTATAGCAGCATTTGTATAGAGCCAAATCATAACATCAGCTCAAGGCAATTTATGTAGTGAAAGTTATAGAGAAATCCAACAGTTCTTAGATAGTGTTTAAGGTCAAACTGACAGTTCATATCTAGTAATGGAATAACAAGACATTTTTAAAGCAAATCTTGTTTCTTATTTAGACATGTAGCAGAAATGTATTCTTGTCTTCAGGCAGCTGATGAATTTAACCCTAATATTTTGTATTTATTTTGAATATATTCTGTTTTTTAGTTATCTGCCATATGCGAAAATTTAATTTATGGTGCTCAGTCGGTAATGTACGGAAGATTTTTAGAGATGTCTGCCAGGGCAAAAAACTACATTATCAGAAGAGTGAGAATTAAATAAAACTGTCAAGTTTGGGCCTAAACAATCTGAACATCTGTGTAAAGTAGCGTAAAGCAGAGGTGTTCACTCAAAGTTAATGACTTTGATTACTTCGTTGTGATGCAAAATATTGCTTATAATTGCTATCATGGCAAAAAGCTTTAAAAAGTTGAAAATACTTATTTACACATTTCTGAAACTCAAGTTACTTTAGCTAACCTTAGCAATCAATTGGCTATTTGTGCATCTGGCAACGTTAGCATCCGTCTCCGTCCACCTGAGGCCAGTATAATGTTCTGATTCCCTCCTTTCGCCATGAAAAGGTCAGACTCTTGTTCTGTTTAATGCTTCACTGTGTTCACCAGCAGCTCACTAACGTTGTCTGTCTGCTGTTGTGTAGTTTACAAGAGCTGGATTTGTGTGCAGTGAGCTAAAATAAATTAAAAGATGAATTCTCAGGTCGTGTTTTAGATGCTTCAAATATTTCATTTTATTTTGGGCGAGTGAGAGAGGAGATCCTTCACCTCCAGGCAGTTTGTATAGCAGTATGCAGCGTGATGGTGGCTATATTGACAAGGAGGATCTCTTCTGGCTGCCTCATTTCCCTTTTGTAGGGATTTTGTCGGTGCAGGACTGAGAGGGAAAGGAAAGCACAGCCCGAGCTGTCGCTGCTGCTCTCTCTCTCTCTCCCTCTCTCGCTCTGTGACACACAGACCGCTGAATGCTCGCAAGTCGGTGTGTCATTAGGATTCGGATCAGGATGCTGTCTACACAAGCTGAGGTGAATGAACATGACTGTCTGCAGTGAGATGTTTCTCTTTCAGAACCTGCTGTGACACGTCTGGAGGGAAATTGCTGAGGATGACCTCTGTACTCGTCGGTTACCTATACACCTATTCTCAATCTCAAGTATTTACCCAGATTTCTCTTCCCCTTTAAGGCTCCTCTGTCTCTTTCTCTTCTCGAGGAGAAACGAACGCAGCCGCACTCCTGCGTGCGCTTTGCAGAGGTGATATTAGTGACGTTCGTATGAAAGACGCCACGAGTTCATGATAAACTCTCGGCAACATTGATTATTCACACGCGTGCAGAAGACTGCCCTTGAAGAGGGACTGTCTCTGCAGCGTTGGCAGCCAGTGTCACCAACCACCAAGTCATAATTTTGCCTGTGTGCAAAATTGCAGCTGCAAGCATGTCAACATTTCCAACACACCGTATATCAATGAGGATTAAGGCAGTTTATATATGGAGGGTGAATATGCAGCAGCCCCCTGCTCTGCAGTATCTCCTCGTAAAGGGGAAAAAAAACCCAAAAAAGGGAAGTAGAGTTGATAAAAACCTGTTACAGTAAATTATTTGAAGTCGAACCCTCTGGAAGACAAGTTCTAAGCTGCAACTCAGCAACATTGCCATTCCTCCCCCGTAATCTATTTAACCCTCCGGGGAACACGGGAGGTGTACGGGCTGAATTAGTGTAATCTGAACGAGGGGTTTCTGGAATATGGTGGATTCAAGCGATGAGGGACTGTATCCTCCTCCGGCTCCCGCGGCCCGGTGGACAATGAGGATATGACCATCTGAATCAATACAGCCAATCCACCATGATTAGGTCATCCATTAGTTCACTTGATCTTTCGACCCTCTTACATTGCATCTGATGAAAATGTAATCACTCAATACTTGCCGGATGATTAGTCCAAATCCCTGCTCTCAAAGTTGAAGAGAAGGAATGTTTTGATGCAGCGTATGCAAATAAGCCGGGGCTTTTGTATTTTGGTCATGGTGGCGGAGTCGGGGGGGACGTCAACTCCCCGGCCTTGTCCCTTGAACATCAAGGCCCCTCCGCTGCCTCTGATCCCCGGCTCTCTGCAGCCCTATGAACTCCATGTAGTGAAATGCATGTTCACACTCTGGGTGCAATGTGAAACCCACACAGGCTGAGCCTCGCTCGCACAAACACTGCTCCCGATGTGTCTGGAGACAACAAGAATCAATCAACAAAAAAGGTTTAAAATTAAAATAAGACAATCAAGACGGGCATCCTCACTGGTGTGCAAATGTCTCTGTACAATTACGGAGGGGAGAAGGACTCAGAGATGAATTAGAACAACCACCAAATGGAATTCAGTTTGAGGATAAATCAGCATCACACTGTCAAGATCACGGTGTGAAAAAGGTCACTCGCTTTGAATCACGGCTCCAGCAGCACTAAAGAGCCGAGGGCCGACGTGGCGTACAGTGAATCCTATTTTCATAAACCTTTAAAAAAAACTTGAATCAAAGCGAATTAAAGTGCGATGATATTCTCCATGTTTCACCGTGGATTTTCTCATCTGCGTGCACATAATGAGAAGAAAGCGGATCGTGTGCGTGGCCATTTCATCATCATTCTCCT